>NC_140086.1:92068073-92668073 GCF_964237585.1 Gallinula chloropus
ACTGCTGCATTCCGTGGGCTCTGTGAATTGGGTAGTGCTTGGAAGTAGTTGGTGTGTCTGTTGGGAGCAGTGAGGCAGGGGCTGTGCTTTTAAACTATCAAGTTGTGGTTGTAGTTCTGACTGTTGAATCGGGAACTTGTATTGCTCTGGTGCAACTCTACGCGTTTCATATCCCAAACTTAAATTTAGTACCCCAAAGGCTGCACGAGGACCAAGGAACCAAGCCCTAGTGTGGCATATGCTTTGCAGGTGTTTCTGCTCTTGGGTGTTGGATCAGGAAAACCTAAAAGCTGACATGAAGTCATGGTGTGTGTGTATAAGCAGTAGGACACATTTATGTTGCTTTAATTAGAAGTAATTTCTTTGCTGCCTTTTTTCTTAGGTTACATATCATAAATATTAAAGGCATTAAATATCTTAAAGGTACAACCTGAAGCACTAGGCCAATAAGCTGATACAGACTTGGATGAAACAGGAGGCATCGCTTGCTAGGAAGGATCCTGGAATCCACGTAGCAATGTGGCTGGGTTGATTAATTCCTGCACACAGAGCCTAATCCAAGCTCGGCTCTGTGGGTGGGGGGTCATTAACAGAGTCTGTTGTATCTGTGCTTTTATATAGGATCTGCATCTGCTCTCTTGTTGGGCTTGGGATCTTTACCGGCTTGGTGCTGCAATGGTGAAAAACCAGCACAGCTGTTTTTTAAGGGCCTTATTTGCAGATTCATTTTTAACTTGTATATTCTCAACTGCATTCTGGCTTCCAGCTTTGTTGAAGGTAAGAGTGAGCATTTACTCCATGGCTACTATCAGTTCATGGGTATCTTTGTACCATGATGCCAGGAACTGTAGTGAAAGAGAAGCAGGGTTATGTTATGTCACTTGCTCCCAACAACCCTTTTGCTTTTCCCACTTGCCCCTTTCTTTCAGGTAGATTGTGGTGTTTGCCTGCAAAGGTTGTATTTTATTTAAGGCTTCTCTTGCTCCCCACTTCAAGGCAAGTATTCTTCCAGGTATGTGACTACAAACAATGCAAAGGGAAAAATCTCAATGGAGATCTGTGGGTGATGTTTGTTATCTCTTTGAAGCTGCCTTTCTCTTAATAGTCTTTTGATATTTAGGTATTTCCTCACAGCACAGCTTTCACCTTTCTGGTGTGTCTTTGCCTGAATACCTAAAAAAGTTCGTAATGATGTTGAATTAGTGACTTCAGAATGGTTCCCTTGGCAACCTAAATGTGCGTTTGACATCACAGGATGAAGAAGCGGTTTATAATCCACAGCAAAACCAGCCTAAGGAGGAGGACTTGGTTTTGTTTTTCATAAGTTGTTTACCCCCTCACCTCTAGCAGTTCATTCATGTTGCACTGTATGTAACTCATCTCCTCTTCAGAGATGCTGATACAAGGGTTTGTGGGGTTTCTCTGTAGGCCTTATCTCCAACATGATCTAGGTATCCAGTCCTTTTGATTTTTCTCTTTCGGCAGTCACACCTCACCAACTTTTGCTTTGGTCACTAAAGGAGAAGCAAACTGTAGGCTTTCTCTGACATGGGAATGAGCAGCTGGAAGAAGGGGAAGAGTTGTTCTGGAGAGGTGTTGACCCTCAGCACAATCTGTGCAAAAACAACATTTTAGTTGCATCAAGAGGCTTGAGAGTGTCAGCTGTGAAGGTAGCCTCATCTTCCCACCTTACCACACATTCCCTGTCAGCTCTCTTGATGTAAATCTCTTCATTGCATTAGCTGTGCAGAAATTCTGTTGCTTGTATAAATCGTGTCTCCTTTAGCTGTACTTTCTGCTTCCAAATTAATTTCCATCTTAAGAGAGTATCTTTCTTAATTACGCTTGATATTGTGTAAGGAGATCGTGTTTCATCATGTAAGACTGTGGTCCAGGTTTTGTTCTGGCTGAACTGGTACAAATCTGGTGCAACTTTTGTCGGTGCGGCGTCCTTTGTGGGAGAAGTCGGTTTGTGTGGCCAGGAGCAGAGTATCAGTCACTGCATAGAGATACCAGCTTAAAGAAAAACAGCAGTGAAGACTGATGTAGCTTTTATTAGGATGCTCAGACTTGTGTTATAAAATACAGAACTAAAGCTATGCCAAAGGCCAAGCAAGTGCAATGACTGCAACAGCGAGCCCGTTTCACAGGAAGTTGTCGTCTTGCAAATGCACACAGGCTGTAAAGGGGCTTTAGAGCATCTGCTCACTGGATACAGGCTCTATCGGTGGTCGTCACCAGTTACAATAGGCCGTTTGTTTTTAGATCTCTGAAGTTATTTTTTATAACTGTTTGGGGGAGTAGCATGTAAAACAGGGCAGCATGTAGAAATCTAAAACTTCAGCCAAGAGACACCTCCTTTTTGTGTCTACGTGTTGCAGCTGTCTATCTCTTGGCAGCAGGCAGCCTGTGTAGAATGTGAGGTTTTAGCACTTCAGTGGAAGAGTGAATTAAGGAGTTCTGAACTTAAAACAGTCTTCTTTTCTAGGGAATGTTCGGTCTTTGCCACTGCGTAGTTACTTGGAGACTATTTGTAGATTTTAGTTTTTTTCCTCTTAGTAACTATGTACGTGGTATGAGAAACCTAAACAGGTCGTTAATTCTTTAATTATCTCAGTTATTCTACAGTTTAGTAATCAGATGAATTGGAGTCAGTTGTATGGATGCCTGGCTGGAAGGAAACACAAAAAAGAGGACATGAATCTTTTTATGGGGAGGAGAGGAGGAAAGGGCAGATTTAGGTTTTTTTTTTTCTCAGTGAAATAGACTTCTATATAAGCAAATAAATAAGAAGAAATGTTTTAGGGATGTCAGCATAGCGTTTTGGTTTGGGATGTGTTTCTGTGCATCATAGCACCTAGGGCACAGTCACACCTTTTAATCTCTCTGTGTTACACCTGCAAAGGCAGAGGATTTTGCGAAATGAGCCAGTGTAGCAGCTTCCCTCCAACAACTCGACACTATGAGTATTTGCATTTTGGAGTCAGTAGATACGGCACTGTGCAAGCAAACTGACAGGGGAAAGGTGTAGTAACACGCTGTGTGTAAAACCTATCTAAAAAGAAATACCTCATGTATCCAGCTACATGGGTGATGTCAGAGCAGAGGGTGAAAACTGCATCCTCCTCGGTGCTTTGAGTTGGGAGGATGACCCCTCATCTCCCCCTTGCCTTTCACCCAGGCTTTGCATTATCCCAGCCTGGCCTGGGGTACAGTTTGCCTTTCAGCCCAGGCTGTGGTTGTTGCAGCCTCACTAGGCAGGGGGAGAAGGCCCGGGAGAAGGCCGCCGCGGTGGTACTGCTGCCGTGCTGGCAAGGGCTGGGCTTCCCTGACTTAAAAAGGTAGGATGGCAGTTGTTCTGCTTTTGCGTGCATGGATGAAACCTGACTTTTTGCCCCACAGAAAATGTTAAACCTTTCCCAAGCACGTCTAAGCATTTTAGCATGCAGAGGCCGTGTGGTGCTTCAGAGGGCTTTGGCTTTTTCTCTCTCTTTTTTTTATCTGTTCGTAACTTTTGCGTGGCCCTTAAGCCCCAGCTCTTGAGGAGGGTGGTATTAAAAAGGAGTGGAAATCATCCCGGGGAGAGGAAAAAGGACAAGCTAACCTTGGCACCTGGGGCCTGGCTATTATGTTGTACTTCCTCTGCGGGGCGGCGCAGGGCCGGCCGGAGTGATGTTCTCACAGCAAATGGAGGAAGTTGCTCTAGCAAAAGCAGGGCTTCTGGATCTCCTCTCGCCTGGGGGATGGGGCAGGGTGGTGAAAGAGGGTTACACAAAGCACTTGGCAGCGGAGGGGGGCGGGGGGGGGAGCAGAAAAATCAGTAAAAAGAACCAACCCAGACCCTTCAGATGTGTGCAGAACTCGAGAAACTTTATGGACAGCTGAGTACTTCATGGAGGCCGGGAAGGGTTGGGGAAGAGAGGTTGTTTCCCTGGTGGCTGCTGGCAGTGGGGAAGGTACCACGGGAAGGAGCCGGGGAAGGATGGAGGGGAGCGGCCGCTCCTCTCCCTGGTTGCTGACTAAACAGTTATGTCAGCTGGCAGTCGGCGCGGCCTGGGGATTTGCGATATAGCTCCTGGAGGGTGGGGGTGGCTGCGCGGGGGGAAGGGAGGGAAAGGGCTGGCCCTGCTGCAGCAACTGCTGCCTCTCCGGGCAGGGAGGCCTGGCCACGGGTGGGCTGAGCTGCGGTGTGACCCCGGGAAGTTTTTGCGGTGATGCCAGAGCAAAGGGGATGTGCACGCATCCGCCAGCCTTGTTTGTGTACACGTCGGTCGTGGTGCCTTGAAAAGCAGCCGCAGCCCTCTGGAAGGCTGCGCCGTGCGGGAGAGCCTTCCCGTCTGGCTGCTACCTTTGCCTTCCTGACTTGCCGAGCCTGGGCCCTTCAGAGCGCGTGCCTTTGCCAAAAAAAGCCTGTTGCTGAGGCATGAGGAGCGTGCTCCCATCCGAACCTGGTGCTGCTTGCAGATGCTCGGGGAGAGGTCAGCGCTATGGGACAGAGCCGCGTTGTTTGTCCTTCTGCCAGGCCCTGGCTGGAGTCACAGTGACGGTGCGAAGTGCAGAGGCAGCCACAGTGGCAGCAAGGCTTGGCCAACGTGTTGCCTGATGGTCTGCCACAGGTAGAGACTTCCCCATCTAAGCACAGCCCGCCGCTGTTAGAAAGTAGACAGTAAATTCTGGCTGCTGTTCAAGTTTAATGTTTCCTTTCTTGGCCTTGAAGGCAGATGGAGCCCAGGGTAGCCCTTACACAGAGCAGGAGGTATTTATAATGATTCTTTCAGGTCGGTAATGTTCAAATGCTATTTTTCTGTTCTTCTTGTTTTGTTTTCCATAAATCGTGTGCTGTAAAGTTGGAACAGCCTTGGAACAGCTGCAGCTTTTCAGCCATGTGCTTCCCTCCCCTCCACCCCCCATTAGGAGTAAGTGAAGGATGGGTTGCATGTGAATCACCTCTACACCTATTTCACTTCTCCTGTCCCAGCAGTGAAAGACGGAGAAGGACCCTGTCCTGACAGGCAAAAAGGGTGTGTGTCTCAATTGTTTGAGGTCAATTGAGTTAGCTGAACACAATTAAAGGAGAAAAAAAAAAAAAAGCTCTCTTGATGCTCTTTAAGGTACAGTCTGCCGTGTCCGAAGCCATGTTTGTGGCTGTGTGAGGCCAGTTAATATGTTAACCTGCATCTTAATGAACATTCAGATAGATTTTCAGTAATGTTAATCTGACTCAACAGAGCTACCGTGGTGGTAGTCGTGAGTGAACCTGTCTGGCGCACATGGACAAGCTTGCTGGAGGCTTTAGTTAGCAGGACAGCACCAGTCAGTGTTTCTAATGCTCTAATTAAGATGATTGGCCTTTTTTTTTTTTTTTTCCCAAAGGTGAGTGAAGGCTGTAGAAAAATGTTTATATTGTGATGTGGAAATCTGCAGATCTCGCCCAGGACTTGCTTTGTTGTACCTCTGTGCAGCTCTCATCACCCCAGTGCAGTTCTCAGCTGGGCGTGTTGTGCTGGCACTCCTTCACAGCACACCTGGATGCTGTGGTTATGCACAAGGCAAAGGGTAGCGTGATTTCATAGGGCCTCTGCCGAGCGGCCTCACAGATGAGCTGGGCAGCTGGGCTGCTCTCAGTTCGTTCTCCATGATGCAGGAGTCTGCGAGCCAGTGCGGGGAGGTTATAAAGCACTTGAGTATCCAAGCGGTGCCTTGAGTCTCCCTTTTGCTTTAAATGTTACACCTGCAGCCAGCCACAAGAGTGAATGCCTTGTGAGAGGGTATTAAAATTGATTAAAAACCTATATCCCTAAACATCTAGCTTTCTCCCCCCCCCTCCCCCCTCCCATGCCTGTTGTAGGTAAAAAGGCTCATTTGGTGGTGGGTTCTTTATTTTATAAAGTCATAGACAGCCCCCAGGAACTTGCTGTTAAGCCAGGTGTCTGTACATCATGCTGGTTTTAAAGCAGGCAGATTGATGGTGGCTCTGCGAAAATGGGATTATTTTGAAAGGAGAGGGGGTGCATAACTGCTCCAGTGCTTAGGCATAGGGACTGAAATGCTGAATAACCACCGTTCTGGTGAACTTTGCAAGGAACGTTTCTGGAAATGCCTCTTGATGCGCTGGGTACAAAGCACTACAAGCGGGGGTAAACAGTTCTTTAAAATATTTTGGCACACTGGAAGAACTTGGGTGAGTGCTACTTGGAAGCTGAGCACTTGACTTTTGGTGGATAAGATCAGTTTAAATAGGTGCGTTTTTCTTCCTTCTGTGTGTATGAGAGAGGGGAACGGGAGGGCAAGCAAAAAAATCAGAGGAAAAGACCTCCTTGCTGACTTGGGAGACTTGTTTGACCTTCGGAGCCCCGTGCACTTGTCTGTGGTTTCCAGCCAAAGGCTCTCACTTTGAGAGTGCCTTGCTTCTCGTGCCGAACTATTTTTTGACTCACTGAATGAATGCAATATGTTAACACTCCTGTAAGTCCCAGAATTGCTTGGCTGCCCCTTGCCCTGCCTGCCTTGCCTGGCTGAAAAGGTACCATTGTTTGTTCTGCAAACAGTGGGTGATGGCTGTTTCCAAGGTGACTATGGTGCTGTTGCTGCCCTCTAGTACAAAAAAAAAAAAAAAAGAAAAAAAAATGGCATTAAACACCTGAGAGCATCCCACTGTCACCAGAGACGGTGGGAGGGACAAGAAAGATGGGTTTTAGAGCTCTCTGGGCTGGTTATTAGAATAAAGGAGGAGAAAATGCCAGTAAAGCTAAGAAGGGGTGATACAACTATTTAGTTTATGCTACAAAAACATTCTTCCTAATAGTGCCCAGGTACAGCTATCGAAACAGGTTATTATTTCTAAGGATGTGTCTCTAATGAGAAGAAATGACAGTGAAGTTAAGGTTTCTCAATCATACCGATCAACTGCTGGCTGTAGTTGGAGTTCACAGTAGTAATATTCTGCATTTTCACTTCACTGAAGAGGATGTTTTGAACACGGCTCAAGCAAGCGTGTGTGGACCCGGAAAGCTGGAAGAGAGCACTTTTTCAGATTGATTTGGGAAACGGTTCTTTGGGGATAAAGTATGCACCACCACCCCCTCCCCCAGCAAGAGAGTGCTAATAGTCTTCTCCTTTCATTGCTTTTGTGTATTCTTGAAAGGCCTGTGGTACACAGAATGGTGACTTTATTCGGAAGTGTCTAGGTGGATGGATGAGAAGCATTTCTTCAGTCCTCTCACTGTGCTGCTGTCCATCTACTGATGCAACTGTTGGGGTGGGAGGGAGAGACGGGGGACCAAGTTTAAAAAATAGCCCAACAAACCAACACTTTTTTTTAATTGGTCATGGATGCTGCTAGCAGAACTTTGCCTCCCCCCACAACAGGTTTAGTACAGTTCATACACAGGTTTCAGTAAACATTAACTACTTTTATCAGGGCTCGCAGCATGCTGAATGGTTAGCAAAGAGCATGTACTGAGAGAGACAGAGAAAATGAACAAGTCCAAGGTCAAAGGATGGTAGAAGGGGTGGAGAAGGTTGACAAACCATGTTATGGTTCTTGTCCCTAAGCTTTCATCCAGGTGAGAGTACACTGGGGTACTACAAGGATGATGTGCATCTTTGACTTCTCTTCTGCTCTGGTGAGACAACCCTTCTTGTTCTCTTGCTGACAGCATGAGCTCCTCGTGACTCAGGTCAATCCAGAGCAGAGTATGATCGTTGCTATCGCTTCTTGCATCTTTATACGGGCCTGCTCCTACCCAGCATCCACAGAGTTCCCGCTAACTTCAGCAGTGTGCTGCCAAGCAGCAACAGGTCACAATTTCTTCCCTGCCTGCCTGCCCGAAGCAATGATATATAAAGCCCTCCTGGTGAGGAAGGGTGGTTAAGGAACTGTGGTTTAGCAGTTTGCCTCACCTTTCTTTCTCTTGGATGACTGGGATGTTTGTTTATTGCTCTTGACGGGTGCAGTGCTGTTGTATTTCTGCAAAATGAATTGCTGCAGTGATTAAAAATACTTGATAAGCTTCACAATGAAAATGAGGTAATTTGCAGATAAATTCATTAAATTATTTTAGGTTGAGGTGTGGAAAAAAACATTTGGAAAAAAAAGCCATGTGACCTGCCCTAATGAAATTTGTTGAAGCATCTGATGTCAGAGTTGAAATTAAGTTATTTTTAATTGTGCAAATCAGCATATCCTGTCCCTCCTAGCTCCATTCAAATAATACTTTGCAAAAGAAAGAAGCAGCAGCAGTGTTCACCTGCATGTTTCCTAGAAAACAGCATCACTGAAAGGTTGTACCTCATTGGGAAAACACAGATTTACTTAAATGATGCATCAAACACGGATGAAATCCAAACCGTCTGTGGCTGATCTGCCAGTAGTTTGAGAAACACCCTCCGCTGCTTGCCCCTCAAATAAGAAACGTGTGCACACAGTTAAAAATCTCGTCTTTGTGGTGACACAGATGATTCAGTGCAGGAAACGAGAGGGATCTCATTCAGCAGTTAAGCATTTGTGGGGCGGGGGTGTGAGGAGGTCATGGTGTTCAACACACCCGGTTAGAAACCTTCAGGCTCCTTTGCCTGCCGCATTTTATACTGATTTAAATCAGGGCAGAAGCATCGGAACAAGAGGCAAACCCCATTCTGTTCCTTCCACCACGATCAGCTGGGAGATGGAAGAGAGACAGGAGAGGACTTTGTTGTCAGCTTTAAATGTTAACTACTATAGACATTAGTCATCCAGCTCAAACCCATCCCTTGTCAAGGACTCAGCTCTGAACTCCTCCCACAGTGGAGCTGTGGGGTGGCCGGGCTGGTGGCATGGGGGAGGACCACCAGAGAGGCTGCAGTGGTGACCCATGTTCTTCCTCCTGCTGGGGCTGCATGGTCCTCAGGGCCGCAGAGGGAGAGGAGCTTTCAACACAGGGCTTGCAGTTACAGCCTCTTGGAAGATGCTGTAGTAGTTCATCTAAATATAAAATATGGACTGTGGTTTTGGTCTGAAATATTTGTGGGGTTTTACCAAACCACTACAAACAAACAAAGTAAACAGCAGCAAAAAGTGACACATTTCAGGCAGAATTCATTTTTTTTAATTTTTCTTTTGCAAGGTGATGCAGAGACTTGTATTCTGTGACTCAGTGTTCAAAGCAAAGACACTTCGAGAACTTCTTTGTTCATCCCTTGCACACAGACTTCCCAAAGAGCTTTATTTTAAAGCTTTTCAGGAGACTGGGATGTAATATTCTTTTTAACTCTGTTGATGTTCTCACATAGCTTTCCAGGTGTTCTCACCTCCTTCTCCACTTTTAAAACAAACCCAAACAAACTGAACTTACCTTCCTAATAAGTCAATCATGTGTTGTATTAGACACCTTTGTGAACTCTATGGAGGGCAACAAAATCATGAATTCTGAAATACATTCGGTTAGTAGTATTGAGGGCAGGTTTAATGGCACCACGCACAAAACATTACGTGTGTGTAAAATTTTGCTTTCCCTGGAAACTAACCAAGGAATAAAGTAAGAAGGACAATTTTTAGATTGCTTTGATGCCTCTGAAAAGCATTTGCCGTTTTGTGTTTACTGTAGGTCTCCAGCTGATAAGCGGCACTAATGAAGTGGCTTTTCATACAGTTCTGTTGAAATTATTTATGCAAATACAGTGCAAACTTTATTGCAATAGCAATCATTTACAGTGCACAGCTGGTAAACAAAAACATTACCATTCATTCTCTTGCACTTCACTAGCTTCTGCCCAGTTACCGCTGCTGTAGCTGGCTGCGCCTGAGCTCACCGTCTGTGCCTTGACTCCAGCAGACCCGCAGGTTTTGCCTGCTTGTAGCATCGAGGTGCAGAACGGGCTCTTGCTCTTGAAGAACCACTCATCCTGGTTTGCCTTTGTTTGTTTGTTTGTTTTGTTTTGTTTTGTTAATAACTGAGGAAAAATACTTGTACTGTTCAAGTCTGTAAGCCCACAGCTCTGCTCTCTGAGATTGTTTCATAAAAGGTTCTCAGGACAGTTAGGTGCTCTGTGGACAGGAAAAATTACCTGTGTCCCCTTTGCAGATACCCTTGCAAAGGCGTCGGTGCAAGAGTACTCTCTTAAAATTTCTTTACACACCAAGTCTTTCAATAATGCAATGAAGGGACTGATTCTGTCAGCCATTATACACAACTTCTGTCCTCTCCTTCAGCAGCTGGGCTCCCCTGGCTGGGGGAAGAAGACAGTCTCATTACTCCCAAGCTATCATC
The DNA here is from genome assembly GCF_964237585.1 of Gallinula chloropus. Classification (NCBI taxonomy): domain Eukaryota; kingdom Metazoa; phylum Chordata; class Aves; order Gruiformes; family Rallidae; genus Gallinula; species Gallinula chloropus. The sequence continues at coordinate 92,078,321 of NC_140086.1, forward strand.
GTCAGGTTGGGCTTGGTAGAAAGGTTTCGCTGGGCGGGATAACGGGAGACCTCGGTGCCGCGTGAGTGCCAGGAGCAGACATGTTTGATGCCCCACCACAGCCTTGGGGCAGCCAAGAGTGTGTGGGGACACTTGGTTTTAGTTTCCTATCCGCATGCAGGTGGGCCCCGGTTCATGTCTTCGTGTATGGAAACTTTCACTGGCTCTCCCACAGTTACAGTGGGTGACTTGGGTGGGGTTTTTTGTTTAATTGCTGAGCTCCGAAGGCCAGAGCAGGTGACAGGTATTTATTAATAAGCCATGCTGCTTAGCTGCCATTTAGGAGCACTTCTGTGTTGACTTGCGTGTGTGTCTCGTGTGTCTCAGGGGCGAGAAGGATTCAGCTTCAGTGTTGCAGGCGTGTTTGGGGCAGGCAGCGGTGCCCAGCATTTTGGCTTCGGGAGCCAGAACTCCCTAGGCCAAGGGAGCACACTCCCATCCTGGAGCAGGCCCTGAGCGTCCACATACTTGTCTGGGCTCCCCGGCATGGCATGCTGACCAGGGGAACCATCCAGATGGGCCACAAGCCGAGCATCCCTGCTGTGAGGTGGCAGGGGGCCTGCAGAGGTGGCCTAGTGCACACCGAAGTCGCTACTCTGCCTGGCTTAAAAGCCTGGATTGTTTCAGTCTAGCAGCTCTCATGTAGGGTCTCACATTCAAAGCACTAATGACTTCCTCGTTGGGACCCAGACTCTTTAAATTTTTATTAAAGGGATTGTCTGTGCTGACATTTAGCTAGCACCAGATGTTGGCTTTTAGTTACCAGTGTGGAGGTGGCATAGCTAATAAAGGCAAGGGTAAGAAACTTGTGAGGAACTGCCTGTCAGATGTGGCTTTGTGTGCTGCAGCCTGCGTGATGTCTGTCACTTCTTCAGGGGCCGGCGTTCTACAAGAAAGCTTTTTTTCTTTCCCCCTTCTTCTTTTTCTTCTATACTCTTGACTGGCCAAGTGTTTGCCAAGCGTGTGTCTTTTTCAGGTGGCCTTGCTCTTTTGTTAGAGGCTAACTAATCCAGGGAGAGTGCAAAGGTAAATCAGTGGCAGATTTAGGAGGTTCCCCATTATAGTTCAGTATTTCTTCTGGACATAACTTTCCTGTAGATCATAATTTTCCCCCTCAACCTCTTTTGGGCATACCCTCCCTCAGAAAATGTCAGCAAGCAATTGTTTCCTTTGCAGAGCTGTGAGCCCCTAGACAGAGGCTTTCCCAGTTTTATGAATGCACCATTTGTTGCTGAGGGCACAACTGTTCGATATAACTGGCTGCATCCCACTCTGCTTGGGACCAGCATGCACTACAGCCAGGCTGTGCATAAACCAGATTTTTGTATTAAATGGCACCATTTTGTCCACAGCAACAGTCTGTCTGTCTTTTGTGTGTGTGTGTGTGTGCGTGCGCACGTGTGAGACTTGCAGTTTTCAGATGCAAAAACTATGAAGAACAGCAGTTTTTCAGACATACAAGTTACTCAGTGAGCGTACCATGCTATTTTAAGGTTTATTTTTTCTTAGGGAGTTCCTGATGAGTGATATTTCTTCATTATTTTGTGTAGGCGGGCCGAGGCAAAAGCACATTTTAAAGTATTTTATAAAATGGATGCATGGTATAACTTTACAAACACAGTTGTTTTATTGGGGACATACTCAATTATAACTAAACTTGAAAATGCACGTAGCACTTGAAAGTGTATGAAGTAGATGTGCTCGTTTATGTTTAATCTCATGTCATCAAACCACTGTATATATACTCCCCCCACCCTCCCACCCCCCCTATTTCTTATTATGTGCCGCAGGGCTGAAGTCTCTAGAGATGTAACAACTTAAGGTGCTCCATCCTTTAAATTTTTAACCATGTCTAGAAAATTTCATCTGATGTCAAACCTGGGGACTCTTTCTCACTGCCTACCCCGCTTACCCCCCTTCTGAGGTCAGCACAATTCACTGTTGTGGGCCTAAATAGTGCACGTGTCATGCACCTGGCTCTGGGCTCCTGCACTGGGTCAGGACTTGTCAGGGGAAGCTGGGGAGGGGGGTGCTGTGTGGCCATTGAGCGCAGTTCCCGTCCTGCTTGAGATGAAGCCTTTAATATTTCCCAGCACAGGTTTCTGCAGCTCACAAACATCTGTGATGCTTGGCGTATGCTTAAAATAACGCAACACCATCCTTCTGGCGGACTGGGAGGTCCGTAAGGAGGGGGTGGAGGTGCAGTTGGGGGGCTAGCGGGTACCCTGGAGTTTGCATGGCCGTTTCTCTGTCATTTCCCCCTTTGGCCTTGAAAAGCAGCTTGTGTAAAACACCGTACCTGTTCCCGGGCTAGCACAGGCCAGGAAACAGGGAGGTTGCTGCACGAGGCTCTGGTCCCAGCAGCTGAATCACCACTTAGGCTTTTAGTCCGTGCTGTCTATCTCATTTGTCTCGATGCCAGGATTTCTGCCTCAGCAGCACAGTGGGCTCTTTTCACTGTCTCTCCTCTCTCATACCTGTTGAGCAACAACCCCCCTGCAAATAAGAACGCCTCTAAAGCAACCCCACCAGCTTAGAAATCGCCCACTCGTGCTTCAGGAAAAATACTTCCCATGCTCCGTCGTCGTTGTGTTTAAGAAATGGGGGAACCTGGGAACACCTCTAATTTTCCCTCTTTGAAGGAGGTGGTACTGAGTGGGGAAGATAACGATTCCCCTCCTCACTCTCCTTCAGGTACCCGAACGAGTCCGAGCATTGGGCAGGCTTGCCTGAAACGTAATGATCCCCAAAAAAGAAATATTTTTTAAAAGTACAGTTTTTGCAGCCTTTCAGTTGAGGTTCACACACACACACACACACACACACACCACCCCCATCCCCCCCACCTCACCATGTTCCTTCAGATATTCACTGCCCACATGATGTTACCCGCGGGATGAGGGTGGGAGGGGGAAGCTTGTTCTCTTTCATGTGACTGCAGCACAGTTAATAATTGTACCAGACTTCAGGCGCTCGCGTGACCAAAGGGATTGATGGGATCTGTAACCGGACAGAAGTTTTTCAGGCACATCTTTGTGCCTCGGCATCCCAGCAGATTCAGAGGAGCCAGATCTGTTTTCTCCACGATTCCCTACTTGTTAGGAGCTGGCTAGCGTGTAGCTTGCAGAGACAAAGGCCACCCTGGCCTGAAAAGCCCCCAAAGAAAAGCAATGTAGTAAATACATCTGTAAAGCAGTGTTCAGGTTACAGACTGCATGCATCTCACCCGCTCTCGCTCGCTCAATTCGCCCCCTCCCGCCACCTTGCTGCCTTTAAAAATGGGTGGCAAAATAGTTTGATAAAAAGCATCAAGTGCTAAACTGTTGATATGATTTAAAAAAAAAAAAAAAGTCTTCGCTCAAGCATATGTTTCCAACACTTTAATCTTTTATGGACTGCATACTTGCTGTGGGAGTGGAAGGGGATGTTGCAGGCTTACTTTCAGTGTACTTAGAAATCTTTCCCACAGCATGAAAACTCCCCAGAAAACATGTGAAACAACCAACTGGAAACCAGGAAGTTTCTGATGCCTAGCACTCATTGCTCTGAGGGATTTGCTCTGCTCTGGAGGTCATGTAGTAATCTTTCTTCTTGGTTGGCTTCTCCAAGTTTATTTTACAGCCAGTGGAGGGGTATGTGTGTGTTGCTGAGCTTTTAGGGATCCTCGTTTCTGTAGCATGTTTTTGCCCCTGGTTCTTTTGTTACTGCACTCCCACAGTTAATACATCTGCTGCTTAAAATGGCTACTGAAACAACCACCACCACCTTGCCACTGGTTACGAACTGCTTAACCCCTGTCAGAAACCACCCAGTGCAGCTTGGAGCTGGTGCTTTTTCTGCTTAGCAGGTATATTTCTGATCTTGGGCTTTGCAGTAACCCTCTGGATACTGTATAGAATGAAGATGTAAATGCGCTGTGTTGATGGTGGCACATCCTGATGTGGTGATCACTGCTGCTCCCTGCACACTGTGCTCCGGTTAGATTTGTGTGGCATGAAGTCTTCTGTGGTTTTTGGGGGTGGCTTTTGGGGGATTTTTTTGCTTTGCTTTCTCACCCCCTTACCGCTTTGTATCGTTTTGGGTTTTTTTTCTTTTGAGGAGCTGCAAAAGTTGCTACGGAAGGTGGGAAGTTTTGCACTTGAGGGCTGGTGGTCGTGGTGAGTGGATCAGCAAGAGCCAGTTCCCTGCAGTAAAGAAATGGTGTGTCCTGTGTCAGTCTGGGATGGGTTTGGTGTTTTGTTTTCTGGCATCTCCTTTCCGTGTGCCTGTGTTTGTGCTGGAGTGCGATGGAGCGTGAAAGGAGTCTGAGGAGAGAAGGGGCTGCTGTAGCTTGGGTCTGGTGCCAAAAAAAAGCCCCAACAACGTCGACCAAAGGGAGAGTTAACTGGAACATACCACAAAACAGGTTAGGCAGGACGTTGAAGCCAGATACGAACCTTCTCCCGTGCTTTAAGGCATCTTCAGTACACCCTCAGTACACCCTCCTCCCTCTACCCTTTCAGGATCTCCCCCCCCCCTCCTCCCCATGATGAAATAAATAGTCCTGTGCTGACTGGGTTTGAACCTGGGGCAGGCGGATGGTTGCAGCGCTTGCTCGCCTGCTGCCAGCTGTTTCTTAAGAAATGGAGGGTGCACTTGTCCGTGCCCATCATCCCCTCGCAGGGGCAGAGCTCTGCGCGGCATGCGCCTTGTGTGCGCCCTCGTGCCCTCCCCGGGTTGCCTTGCGAACAGCCCCAGCCGAAAAGTGCAGCGGGGGAGGAAGAGCAGCAAGGAGACAGGGAATGCTGGCGGGTGGAGCTGGAGGGCTGATCCTCCACGTAGTTAATCATTACTTGCAGCATAACCTGTTCCTGTTTTCTAGAGGTTTCACTGGCACCGGCAGCCAGAAGCGTATGAGGAGTATGTGACCAACTCCTTCCCGAGCAGGACGGTTTGCCTTGCCGCAGCAAACCCAGCATCTCGTACAGGACATTATTTCTTCTGTAGCATGTTTATGCCTAATCGTTCAGTAAACATACCATATATAGTCCGGTTGGTGCTCGCTATAACACCCTGCTGCAAGGCGACTTCGCTAGTACCGCACGGATTCCTTAGCTCCTGGTAACCGGCCGACAAATAGGATGTTGCCATATGTAACATAAATATTCCACACAACTGGGGGTTTTTTGCACTCCTGCTCGTAGTGCATAAAGCACGTGTTTCTGGTCATGACAGGCTTAAGGCTGGCACCGTGAAAAACGAAGAGGATTATACAAAACCAGGTGCCTTATCAAAGGATGGACCAGGTCCCATGCGTGCATTTTTGTTGCGGAATGAAGACTCCACTCTTTCTGTAAACGTCAGACAAAGCTCGTATTTATGAATCAGTGTTTTGGGGACTTCCTTCCCTCTCCCTCCCCCCCACTTTAAATACCTTTTGCCTCCTAGGTGATGGGTGCCAGGCTAGAGCTATGGTTCACTGAGAACCTTCTCTTCTAGCATCTTTCATATAATTTCTCCCCTTCCTCTTCCTCTTTTTCTGTGCCCTCTTTTTGTTTACCCCGTGCTAGCAGGGTGCTGAGCACAGGACAGGACATGAACAGCACTGCAGCTGGATTCACAGCTTTCTTAATCAGCTGTTACATATGGTTTGCCTTCAGCTTTTTTCTTTTCTTTTTTTTTTTTGTATTTTTTTACAAACATTGTCAAAGTGTTTCAGTAACATTCCAACTCATTCTGTGCTAGCAGAAAAGGTTCAGGAAAAGGAGATGAAGCCTGCCTACTTAGGGCGGGTTGGGGTTGTTTTGCCTCCTTGTTGCTGTTCCTTGGTGTCTGAGAAGACAGCACAGTGGTGCAGACCCCGGGTAACCTTGCACAGACTTCTCTGGCCGTCTGGTGATGGCTGTTAGCGCCGGGGTCCCGCAGTTCGGTGGCTGTCGGTGCCTCCTGTGCCACTGAGACGGTTGCTTGCTCGGGAGAGGGTGCCGCTCAGATGCAGATCCGGACAGGTGGATTTTCCTCCGGTGGCTTGCTCCTTATTTAGGCAGTGCTTCCAGAAGGGGAGACTTTGCAGGGAAAAATGTTTGGGTGTTACGTAAATGGACAGGACATGCATTTCTCCGACTTGTCTCTCGCTGGCCTCGTCAGGGTGAATTATGTCTGACTGCTTGGCAGTTAATTGGACCATCCTTCCCATTTCCTAAGCTGATAAGCCCCTCACTGTCTGCCTCAATCAGGCTGCTTTGTTTGAGAAGTTACTAATGCTGCAGAAGAAGAGAATAACTACTTTCCTACGTACTGTAACCAAATGAGGCGCTCTGATCAGTAAGTCTGTGAAGAATCACTGTGTTTCTTCACCAAAATCCTTTCACGAGACTTACTTGTACCCTACACCAGTAGCAGTTGACAGGCCCTGAAATGTAGATATAGCTGGTGTACTTAGTACATACAGTGTCCCTTTGTGACAGAACTGCATTCGTGTTTGAGTTATCCTGTCATCAGCTTTATTCTGGCAGATGCTAGTAGCAGTGTGGGGTACCACGGGTGTCTGTAGCTGTCTGTCCATCAGGATTGGGTCTCAGAAATGGCTCCCTTTTACCACAGCCTTCAGACTGGAACTCTCTTTCTTGATGTGTGTGGACGGTGCCTAGCTTAAAGTGGGTGTTGCCAGAAGGTGAGTAATAAATGGTGATTAATTGTCTCTGAGCTATGGATGAGTTTGTATGAAAAAGCACTTGGCTGAAGGCTGTGCTTCAAAAATCTCATCAAAATTAACCATGCAGGAGACAGCATAGCATCCCAAAGGCCTGATTCTTCTGTCTCTTGACTGGTTTTGTTTTGACTTCTGTGGATTTAATATATTTTATTGGTGGAGAAACATGGGTCCCTTTGTTTCCAGTGTTAAATGGTATCAGTATTACAGATTGCAAATGGGCTGAGTGATACAGAATTGTATGCACTAAAAGTAAACACCCTTTTGTCCGATTGCTCAGTAATCTTTTCAATGCAAAGGTGTGGTTATGAACCTTGCTGGTATACGTCCTCGTTTCTACCTCTCAGTGTATGATATGAATGTGTAAGAAAGATGCAGATACCAGTTCCTCTCCTAATTATATCTTGAAATAGAAAACCGATTTTATTCTACTGTTTGTCCTTTGCTGTCAAAGTGGTAAATAAAGTAGAAAACCTAAAGCCGTAGTGATGATTAAAATTGTTTCCATTCGGACTTTAGATACCAGAGTTTTAGTAATGGTGTTGCTCCTGTTGGATTGTGGAGTTATTTCTAAAAGCTTCTGAAAAGTAGGATTCGTCACAGAAACCTTCCTTCTTCCTGCATCCTTCAATTATTTCTGGCAGTTTTCAGGGCCATAAGCACACAAAGCAAGTATTGGAGTATTTGCTCCTTGCACAAAACTTTGGAAGGACTGAGCTTTTTTTGTTCTTAAAGAGCTTTCCAAAATGGGGTTTGTCTTGCCTTAGTCAGAGGATGTAAAGTATGCCAAAAAAAAAAAAAAAAAAATATGTATCATGTCATGAGCCCACGTTTGTAGGTACACACCAACCTCGGGAAGTGACCACTGGTTTGTTTTTCATTGTACCTCTGAGTTGGTGTTGCTGAGCCTCAGGGTGTCTGTGGCATCACCGGAGGACATGGATGCTGTTGAGTTCAAGCTGCCATTAGTGATGTTCAGCCATTACTTGTGTTCATTTCGTCCAACAGGCAAAGGAACTTGGGTGAGCTGCACATGGGGCCGGGTCAGTAGGGTGAGATCTGGTGGAGAGGCTAAAGGGAGCAAGCACCGAGGGTGGTTGGGATCCCTGTCCCTTCCTCCCAAGCACTTGCCAGCAGTCATCAGACCCCAGACAGCTAGCTGATGACCTCTTGTACTGTGACTTATTTTATTAACATTTTTATTGCCTGACATTCAAGGTGATGGGTGGAGAATTTGCGTTTGGATCTTAAAGTTCCTGAAAGAGCGTTTGTGCTCTGTGTCTTGTCTGAGCCTTCGCCAAGCTGGTTCAAAACGAGCTAGCAGCCACTGATTCAGAGGCCTTGCCACCGACCGTGGGAGCACTGAGCTTCAGGCTTTCAGCATGGAAGTGATGAAGGAAGAGGGGGAGGAGGTGTATGTATCTTTAAAAAAGAGTCGAAAAGGAAAAACTTGAAAACAAGCAACTACTCCTTCTGAAGTTCTTGGAAAGAAAGTTGCTGCATATGTAGTAGCTGATGTGAGTCCCACTCTGCATGGAAGAGCACACTTACCTGACTTTCAGGGGAGCAGCTTGGTCGGCTGAAGTGGAGTCTTAGCAACTGTGAATAGAGAGAAAGCAGGAGGCAGCCTGGCTTCCCTGGAAGAGCTAGGGGAACATCAGGGATGGAGAAATTAGGAAGTGTTTAGCCTCAAAATTAGGGCAACATGAAAAATGAGTTAACTTCTGGGCCTGTAGTGATCTGTGTGTTCATGTATGTGTAGGACCTTAAGCACTGAAAGGTTTGGGGTGAGTCTGGAAAGGGTCCATGTTTAAGGAATGTAGTTCTTCTGGCTTCCGAGATAGCTTTTTGTGTAGACAGCATGGAAAACGATTACAAAAACAAGTATTGCAAGACAATTAATGAGATGGGAAACTGGCAGTGCTAAGACTGTGGCTCTTGGACTTGAGTGTCTGTGAGAGAATTGCAGTTTTCCTACGCTTGCTTTCTCCAAGCAAACATTTTCTGACTCCTGAGCAACCACAAGTGGAGTTTGTCCTACAGGCTCAAAGTCAGCCTCGAAAAAGCTCTCTTGACTTTAGGGGTGAGGGGCAGTGACAGCAACTGGACTCCAGGAAAAAAGGGTACGTCTGATGTTTGGTGGCAGTCCTGTTGCCTGAGACTTCATCTGCTGCAATGTCAAACCAGCCATTTTCACCGTTTTGGAGCAGGGGTGACTCGGCCTGACCAGACCAGTTTCTGGGAGCTTAGTCAGCTTCCTAATTTCCAGGTATGCTGAAAGAGTGACCAGGGACAGGAATGGAGAGAGAATGTCACTTAGTTCTTCTGCATGATAGAAGTTGGGCTACTGTGAGGATTTTCGACTGGATATCACCAGGCAGCTCCGTTATGAGCCCCGTCTTCCCTTGCATGAGGCTCTCCTGAGCTTGAACCATTTGTGCTGAAACAGTACATCTCAGGTGTTTAGCTTCAGGCCACTTTTGTTTTGGTTGAAAGAAAAATAAGTAATAATAAAAAAAAAACAGTACTCTGCCATTTCTAAGAATGCAGCTAAGGGAAAAGTAACTTCAGGGTTTTACTTCTTTTTTGCCTCCTCTCTTTCTTACTGGAAGAAGGAAAAGCCATGACAAATGTAAATCCCTTAAAAAGGGGGAGAAAGTCTGACCTGTTCTTCTAGTTCTCAAAGCTGCAATGCAGGGGCATTGAGATTTGGGAAGGGCGAAGTGGGTGGGAGATTGCAGTTAGAGCTATGGACTGAAAAAAGCTAGGTATTGATTATCACAGCTGATAATCGTCAGCAATGGTGACTTCTCCAGTGTTCTTAATGTCTGTGGCCATATGGATGGGGAAAAAGACTGTGCATGGCCCAGTGAAAGCCGAGCATCCTCATGTCCCTCTTACTCCAGACCAGTGTAGGGAGTGAGAGTAGCTTGGAAGCTGTCTGCTAAGTTTTACACACCTTGCCAAACGCTGTCGGTCTCCTAAGTAAAACCCAAGGCCCAGAAGGTTGTACATACCTGTGCATGTGATGGAAACAGATTTCCTGATGCAGGGGCCCGGGCGCCCTCCCTTGCAGACCACAGCTTGCACTGGCACCATCGTGGCTTCTGTTGAAGCTGATGGGTCTCCTCCATAGGATGGGCCTCTTAGTATCAGTTGATTAGCAAGACGTGAGACCTTGGTTTGTAACGAGCCCTTCAGTGTAATTTGCAGTAGCCTGCTGACTGTATCTTACTAAGCTGCTGTGGGTAAAAGAGGGACACAGATCGAGGCTGGAGTAATACTTACCTTCATTTCCAGTTAGGAGGAGCATCTAGGAAAGGAATGTGCCACACCTAGGATCTCTGGAGTTGGCTTTTCTGGGAACTTCAGACACAGAGAATGAAATACTCCTGATGCTGTACACACTGGGCGAAGGCGACTGCTGTCTTTAAAAATATGCCTATGAAAACGGAACTGGAAGTGATTGCAAAGCAGCATTTGCAGGCATCATAGCAAGGAAATTTTTAAAAAACAGACCTGAAATGTTTTACAACAGCAAGTATCTCAGGATACTCCCCGATGTTTCTCATGTGCTTTGACAAAGTGTTAAAAGAACCCCTGGTTTCCATAGTTATGGCTAGCAATTAATAAATTACTTTAGCATTTTGTTCTGTTTTCATTATATTATATACAGCATGTATGGATAAAATGCATTTTTAATGTGCATTTAAAAACTTTTGTGCTTCATTATGGAAGTGGAAACCATGGAAAGAGTATTTTAAATGTTTTTTGACAGGACACTTGGTTGAAGTAGTTTATTCATCATAAGCATCCTAGAGCAGTATTGAAATGCTCTGTCTTCTGTTTCTAGAGACTCCTCAAAATTAAAGAAAAATCCCCTTTTTTGTTGGTTTTTAAGAGAGAAAAAACTGAATTTCAAGATGGGTTAAACAGCTAAGTGATTCGTATTCCATTTCTTGCAGACTTCCCCCTCCCCCCTGAGCCCAAACCACTCTTCCCCTCTGCTCTTGCCCAGAGGATTACCATGCAACTAATTTTAGGGGTGGGTTTACATCTTTGTTTTCAAAACACCGCAGTCTCCATCTCTGGTAATCCACCAGGTGGAAGCAGATGTGTAGAATATCTGTACGTGTATTTGTAAATCTGAGTTTGAGCAGAGGGGTTTTCCAAGAGGGCAGCATATGTACAAAGGCAGGGGAAGCCTCGGCAGTGTAATACCATCAGTAAAGCAAAAATTTGCAGTTAACCACCAGCTGGATTCGTTAGTGGTTTTTGCTCATGTGGTGGGCTGGGTGACATGGTGTTAGCCAATTCTTCTGAGGGATGGTTAGAGATCAGTTGCCTGTCTGTTCTGAATTAGAGTAGGGAGAAGGCTATCAGGGAGAGGATGGGGAGGGTAAGATAGGACGTGGTTTCTTAGAGCTGGGTACTCTTGTGCTAACAGAAGTTTTGGTCTGTGAGCCTCAGTGTGCTTTTCTGGCCTACAAGCTCCTTCTTGGCATACTGATTTCATCTTCCCTTCTGCCTGCCTTCCCGTGGACCACCTAGCATCCCTGTACCCCTCAGCCCTTTGCCATCTGGGGGATATCCCTTTTCAGCCCTCAAAATTATTTTGCTTCTAGTGCATCTTTGTCTGGAAATATGCTAGAAGTGCTAAAATTTTTATTTTGTTTGCTTAAGGAATGGGTGGGAGGGCAGGGGAAGTCCATGTGTCAGGCAGGAAGCCTGAAGTAGCTCAGAGTGACCTCCTGAAAGTATCCCTCTGGCCTGCAAATGCTGTTGGTTTCCTAAAGGCAGCCATCGGGGAAGCGGCCACGTTATCCAGATGGACACTGCCTGCTGTGTTTCATGAACAGAAGCGCTTTGCCCGTGTACTGCTGCATGATTTTGTTCTTCTGTCCTTCTGTACTTTCTGTTGTTGTTTCTCCATTGACCTGTTGCACTAAAATTCATGTTGCTGCCTGACAAACTACTCTTAATAACATCAGCGTTACAGGGGAGAGCCTACACGGAATGACGTGGAGAACATATACTGTACTCTTTGAACTTTGTTCAGCTCTGAGCATCTTAGAAAACCAATCAAATTGCCTAAAAGCAAAGTGTTCTTTCCAGCTGTCCCAATGAAGATATTCACATTTTAAGTCCAGAGCTGCAAATTTATTCCTCTACTTGTATTTGCTGCGTATCAGGACAAAAATAAAATGGAGGAAGAGCTGAGAGAAGCTGTTTGCATCACTCGAGGCCCAGTGGGAGCTCAGGGTCAGGATCACTCTGAGAATTAATCGGTTCACTAGAGAATATGGTAATACAGAGGAAATGATGGTATTGCAATAAGGTTTTCTCTTTTTCTTTTTAGTACTAGTAGCAGAAGCTTTAAAAATAAAAAGAGAGCGAGGGAAAGCCTGGGAGCTGAAGTGGCCTGGAGGGGAAATGGCCCAGACCGGCTTAGAGATGGAGAGAATGGTAGTCCAGGAGTGTTGCTTGCTGCGTCTCTGTGAAACTCCTTTCTGTCTTGTGGAAGGGGGGGAGAGAGAGAGAGAGCACAGCCCTGTGAAATCTGACTTCTTAATGCTGTTTCGAATAAAGCAGAATTGTTCTGGGCCTTCTGCTTTCCTTGTGGATGGAGGATTTTAAGCAGGGAATGCCGGACCAGGCCTGCGGAAAAGCAACTGTAATCGCAGATCTGAAAGTGGCATGTGGCCTTTCTTGTCATTTTTAACAAGCCAAAACGTCCCAGAAATCTGCCCAGGCAAACCTTTGGTCCTGCTGTGCCCAGTGCAATAATTATAATGCAGAAACAGCTGATGGGTCACGTCTCCAGCCCTGTGCAGCGTTATGACTTGCTACCTACATTCCATGTTTAGCTTTGAGCGATCAGATGGTGCAAGCAACGTGAGCTAGCAGCGCCTGAGGACATACAGCCAGGCAACACGTCCTTTCCCTCTGCAGCTTTGGTTTCTTTTCTCTGGTTCTGTCCCACCCTGTCCCCTCTAGGTGATGTATTTTGCAATAAATACTGCTCTCTGGAGGGGGTCAGCTGCCCGTGCGGCAGCATGTGTGCCATTCCCACTGTGCTCTGTGTTAAGTCCAAGGGCCCAAGGTTTGTAAATATTGTTTCTGAAGTACCTGAGGACTCCAGGTGAGCTGCTGTGAGTCCCTACTTATGGGGACTTTGGAGCTGTGGTTGGTACACGTGGTGGCAGGCTGTTCCTAGTGTTGTTACTGATGTGACTTAATGAAACACGAGTTGTGTTGGAGGGTGTAAGTTTTGTGATTGTGCATGGGGAAAGGGTCACTTACAAATGTTTACAAACAAACAAAAAAGTTGAAAATTATGCTTAATTCAGCCTTGAAAGGAGTGAGGGAGGCAGGGAGTATACTTGCACTTTTTTTGTGCCTAGCACTTTCCAAAAGGTACACCCAGTCCTTGATCTAGGAAAAATTGGATAGGTCAGCAGAAAACTACTAACTCATTTCCTGGGACTGCTCTTTCTCTTCCTCCCCTTTTCCAGGGATGCCATGGGAGAGGTGCGGTGCCGGTATTTTAATTGTAGTAGTTTATTTTATTGGTAACTTCTTTTCACTGGGTTTAATGGGAGAACCGAACTTCAGTTCTGAACTTTTATATGATAGGAATGGTCTTTATGGGAGAGGGGTTGCAAGCGAGCTCTGAACTGGAGAGAATGGAGTGAAGGGGAGCAGGAGAGGGTCAGGAGATGGAGCTGGCTGTGGGTTTGTTCCACTACATCTTTTCATCTTTCCCTGGTACTGCAGCACCGCGGGAGTAGAGTTACCAACAACATTCTTGCTCAGGTCTCTCATCCCTCACTCAAATAGAGGGTGTAATTTGACGATGTCTCAGCTCCCCTGTGTGAAGGCTGTTGATGAAACTCTATGTGTGTATGTTTTTAAGTAAAAAACAAAAAAGAACCCAGACACTCATAAATCCCAAACCAGATCAATTCCGTGATCCTGGATCACAGTGTGGTTGTTCAAACAGTAGAACTGGCACGAGGCTGGAGGGAAAACGTGTGGCCAGAGCTGCGGGGTTGAAGTGAGGACTGGCAGTCTGTCCTTCTGAATGACAGCCGTGGCTTACACCAGGTTAAATCGGTCTGTACACTGCAGGCTGAGGTGAAGCAGAATGGATTAAAAACAGGTTTTCACTTCTAGCCTTGAGTTTCCTCCCAGCTGCACTTCCCTCTCAGCTTGTGGGACGTATTTGTATTTCTGCATCTCAGCTGCTGTGGACCATGTCCTCCTCTGTGCAGGACCATTCTGGCAGACTTCAGTATTCACTAAAGTTTTCCATGTTTGAACTGCTGTGTCCACAAGTTTCATGAATAGATTTTGAATCTGGATTTTTATCTTCTCCTTCACCATCTGTATCAGCTGTTATCGGCTGCAAACAGGTCAGCAGTGGGGCCTGCTGGGCTGCTTACTGGGTGGCCGCCTGGCGCGGCCTCTGGGCTGATGCAGATCGTTTCTATTGGCCAAGGTTATCTCCCCGCTGACCTTGTAGCCAGAGCGCAGCCTCTCGGTGGCACGGTAATGGTGAAAAGGAGGGCTTCTGAAGGAATTCCTGAAGGCTGGAATATCCTTTCTGGTCCATCTTGTATTTTCATCATAGCTCTGAATGAGGAAGTGCCTTGATTTTAAGTTTGCAAATGCAGAGAAGATCGTGCTGGAAGATTCTTTTCTTCTTAAATCCGCTGTGGAGAGTCTCCAAATTTAGTGTGGCGAGAGGCTGCGGTACCACAGCTCAGTTTAAGAGGCTGCAGTACCACAGCTCAGTTTAAAAGCCCACTTTTGCTACTGTACTTTCTTGGTTGTTTGCTCACTGAGCATTGATAGCTTGCCATACGTGATAGCATCTGATTTCTTCCTAGCTACAGCCTTGCGTACCAGAATGTCTTTTCCCTTGGCTGTAGCTGGTTCAGTTTACTGGACTAAATACGCTTGCATGTGTTTGGGATGAAGAGGGACTGTGTTAGCCGTGTAACGGAATGAGGCACAGGGATTAATGGGGGGAATGGGGAGAGAAGGAGGAGTCCGGGTGGGTTTTAGTTTTTTCTCTTGTGGCATCAGGCTCCTCCCGTAGCGAGAAAGAGCATAGTACATCCAACCTAAAGACCTTTAAAGTACATGCTGAAATGGATGCTGGGAAGATACAGTACAGTGCTTGGGCACAACTCCAAGGCTCCCAAGGCAAGTAATATTTAAACAAGCTGAACAGCCCCTTTAGGCGAGCAGCAGGAAATCCAGCACTGAGCTTTGTGTTGTTGCATGGTCAGCAGAAGATAAAAGCTAGGGCTATGCAGCTGGGGTTCCCTCCTATCACTGGATGGCAAACTGTTAAGAAAAGATAAAAGGACAGAAAAGAACAGGGGGTCGTCTTATTGAAAAGCATTCCTTCATATTTTAAGCTGTCGGAGTACTTTGAAATACGTTGGGTCTGATACAAGTCAGAAACAGCGTCATCGGCAGCTCTGGTGTGGGTTGGAGCCTTCACATCAGTTGGCAGGCGAAAGGTGAACTCATCCGTCTGCTTCACCAGAGATAAATGTTTAACGTGGGCCGGCCTGTGGCGCGCTCAGGTGCCTGACCGCCAGCCTCGCGGTGG
Organism: Gallinula chloropus; assembly: GCF_964237585.1. Taxonomy (NCBI): domain Eukaryota; kingdom Metazoa; phylum Chordata; class Aves; order Gruiformes; family Rallidae; genus Gallinula; species Gallinula chloropus. The sequence goes on from NC_140086.1 coordinate 92,093,677, forward strand.
GCTGCAGCTTCCCAGGGGTTCTGGAGGAGCCGGGCGTGTAATGGCGGTGGCTGCGGCTGGCGGGGAGCTTCATTCTGGTGTGCAACCAGCTTTCAGCCATACACAGCCTTCCCAGGTCCTGCTTTCTGCAGCTCATCCTTGGTTGGAGACTGTTTTAACAATGAGGAAGAGAACTTAAAATGAATGAGATTTGCTATTTCAAGTTGTCAAATCATAATTTGCTTTATTCCTCCCCTCCGTCCCTCCTCCTTTTTTCCTGCATCACGGCACTGGTGTCTTGGGAAAGAAAGTACTTCAGAGCATTTGTTACCAATTTAGCAGCAACTACGTGCTCAAGTTTGGGATTTCTGAGATCTGTGTGTGCCATATGTAGGCAAAACGTTGTATTTGCTAGTTCCAGTAGAAGGGAATGAACACAAATTTGCTGTTCTTCAGATAGTGTTTCTTTAATCTAGTGAGACTTACATTTGTGCAGCCTTTTTGTTTTGGTAAGATGGTTAACTGTCCTCCCTAGGGTGCCTAATTGCTTATCATGAACTAATCAGTCCCCTGGGTATATGAAGGGATGAAACGCTGCCAAGGCAGAGCCTGTGACTTCCCCCAGAGGTGTGATAACCCTCCCAATTATCCCACCCTTTGGGGAAGCTTGCTTACTGCATTTTTAAAGACCTCGTTACTTCAGAAATGACTATGTTTAGAGATTTTAGGAGGTTTTTAAGGAGTGCATTTGCTGAGGCACCTTTGAACTTGTCAGCTTTCATTTGTTTTTATGGCAAATCTATATTGAATAGCGTTCCGACTTCGGTGTGAAACACTCTGACCATGTTGCTGCTGCCCCTCCTGCCAATGGAAGTGCCTACCTCCATCGCCTCTGCAGCGTGCCAGGCCCTGCTAGGTGAGGAGAGGGACAGTCGGTAAGTAGGGATGGCGAAATCTTCAAGCTCCAGAAACCCCCTTTGAAGTTTAGGTGTAGGAAGGAGTGAAACAAATCTGGTGGTGACTCTCCTCTGATTTTTGGTAGAAGGATAGTTGCGCATTACTATGTGTGAAATGAGTGGGTAGGTTAAGAAAAGTTTTTCACCTGACGGTGAAAAATTATTTATTTAACTCGTGGTTTTGCTTGCTTTCTCCCTTTAGTTTCTTGGTTTAATTCATTCAAATGCACGCTTGTTAGGTCTGCAGGGGAGATGGCTACTAAATCTCTATTCTTCTCTTCATCAGTACTGAACAGTTGAGCTCTGTAAGGCATATAAAACTTAGTACAAAGTGATAACGTCTGAACTGGAAGTGGAAAATAGCTCTTGCTAGCTGAGTTCTGGTGTTGAGGTTTTTTGTGTCCTTTACTTTTGATGTGAATGAACATGGGTTTTTATATGAAGTTTAGAGGATGGGCGCTGTCATGTGGGTAGAAATACAGTTTGTTCCTTTAAAGAGTTGTAACCTAATGAAAGAATAGCATCAGATGTATTTATTTTTGGGGTGGCTCCTTTAAAAGACTTTAGGTCTCATTCACCTCTGGTCATAGAGTAGACTTCTAAGTGACCTCAGCAAGATTAATATAAATATCTACATTATATATATATATAGCCATAGTCTGTACTGACTTGAAACTGTAAGACAAGGTGATTTCATTTTTAGAATTAAGAGAAAGCAGCTGTGTGGGTGTGTATGTATATATGACTGAGAAGATGTTCACGTAGGAACGTCAGTACTGAAAAGAAGCCCGAATTTCAGTATCGTAGGTCTGATTATGATACCTCAGCGTTGCTTCGCTGGGTGTGCAGATACGAAAGTGTTCAATCAAGGTTCCACCAGCAAACTCGAGCCGTCTTACTGCAGAAGCTGGGGTGGGTGTGAGTGGGTGCACCGGTCACTTGGTTGATTTTTCTGTTGCTATCCTTTGTTTTTCTCTATGGTGATCACTTGCAACTACTACTGTACCCAGAATTGGGTTGAACTTATCCATAATTCCTACTAGTTTGATTCAGGCTAATGTTTTAGTATATTGTATGTCAATGGGTGTCAGCAGAAGGAAATGAGCTTCCCTTTTCATGTGTGAGTTGTGGGAAAAATTGTCTATCATCTGTTTGATGGCAATGTGTGAAGCACTAGTGGTGGAATTGTGTTTTTGGAAGAGGAGGGTGGTTTTGGACTAGCAGCAGACGTTTTTGGCTGGAGGGATAGCAACTTGAAACCACTTACTGAAGAAACCTGTTCACAATTTTGTCTGTTTTTTGTTTTTTTTTTTTTTTTCCCCAGCGTTCCTGAAATAAACTTCCTGCAATTCTTTGCACTGTGCAGGTGTCCAGACTCCCCTTTACTCATGGTCGCCTGTGCAGCACGTCAGGCGACTGAAGGCTGTACCTAAAATTCTGCCAGCAGTGCAGCGCACTGCAGTGGTCTTGATACCGTTACGGTGGACACCTTGCACAGCTACGGGCTGTAGCATCCCCTCCTAGTCCGAACAGCCGAGTGTTGCGTTCCAGGAGTCTACACGTGTGGAGGACTGCCTGGAGTAGAAAAAGGAAAGCTGCAGAGATTGTGAGCTGCTGCTTGATCCGTGTGGCTGTTGTGCCGAGGAGCATCAAAACTTTGCTGGATGGATCCGACAGCTCGTTGCAGAGTAGAGGGTCAGTCTCGCTGGTTATTTGTGGTTATTAACCTTAGTGGATTGTATGGTTTTTCTGTTTGCTTTGTTTTTGTATTTTTCCCTGTGTGCATAAGAGGATTGTGGCCTCGCAACCAGAACGCTCGTGTTCAGGAAACTTAAGGCTGTTCCTACTGAAGGGCTTTGAAGATCAGCAGGCATTTCCTCCAGGGTTTACAGCATTGTTGGAGGAGCCAGTTGCTGCAGAAGTCTTCAGGCCTACCCATCCAACTTTGGTCATTCCTTACCTCACCAGCACGTGGATTATGCTGTTTGCAGACTGTCTAAGCTCCACGATGACCTCCGTGGATTCCTCATGAGCTTTTACAAGGCCAGGGCCTGTGTACTTTGTAAAATCCTTTAGAAATGCCTGCTAGGCTTTTAAAGTCCCAGCACAAAAAGCTGTACTACAAGGAACATGGAAGGTCAGCAGCTGGATGTTGTTGTGGATGAAGGGGGAAATTGTGTGTGTGCACATGTATGCAGCTCTTGTTTTGAAAATGCATCTTTTTCAAGTCAGATAGAGATAATGTCCTTTCTGAGGAGTCGTCTTGTACTCATCCGATGAGGCTGAAGGGCTTTTCAATTCCATAAGAAATTGCTGAACCGGATGCCTGTGCCCTTCTCTTGCACGCGTGTTGCAGTCTGAAAATTAACAGATGCTGTTTCATTTTGTCAGTGTGCAGGAAGCACCTCCCACAGGTTAGTTTCACTGCCTGTACTTCAAAATAGAAAGAAAACCCCTACTGAAGAGCACCACTGGCAAGTAGTGCTGCCGTTTAAAATTTTCCTGGTGGCTTTCCTGTGAGAATCTTGACTTGGAGAGGCTTGCCAGCACCATCTACTGCTGTAATTAATTTACCTAACTAAAACATGAAAGAAACATTGTATTTCACTATTTGGAGCTCTGCAAACAACCCTGACAGCTGCCTGCCCAGCTGGTATGAGCCAGTGGGTGTGCTCCAAAGACTGTGGTAGTAACTTGTTCATCAGTGATGGGAGAGAAACGTTTTTCTCAAGGCTGGGTTCTCCCTTCACCTGGAGGAAGCAATCAACCTCAGTTTGAGTGATTTGTGGTACTCTGGCATGTATGGCAAATATCTAGAATAACCCCAGGTAAAATTAAACAGCCAGCTCCTATCTCTTATTTCTGGTTTAGAACAACAGGAGAATGGCAGCAGATGGTCATCTGTGTTTAATATCACGTGGAGATGATGTAGATGGTGTATATCTGTTCCTGGTCCTTAGGAGATTGCATGAGGTGGTCGATTTGAGACCTGTTTGCGCCTCATACAGTGCAGAGCAGGGAGGTGGCTTCTTTGGCTAGTGGGTCTGCTCAGAGTCTGCCTGCTGTGGAGACAGAAGCTAGGAACAAGCACTACAGGTTATCTTGCTCATGAAGAAGTTGTGTAGCCACTTGGGATGCTGCAGTTGGAGGCTGACATTAGGAATGCCTCCTAGGGTGGATGGGTGAGTGAGGGTTGTACAGCACACTTGTGAATGTGTTTCCTCCAGCACATCTCTCTTTCTTCTGTGGGCATGTGGTTTCCCCTCTTAAGATTTCAAGCTAAAACTCTTAATTTAAAAAATGTATTTTTGGGGATATGTGTATTTCTGAACGTTGTAAATTACCCTCTAGATTGTTGTTGTTGTTGTTGTTTGGAGGGTGGGATATGGGGAATAGTTTCTGTGATGGCCAGAAACAGAAGACAGGAAGATAATAATGTTAACAAGGTGGGGGAGAAAAGGAGGTGTTTGTTTAGAGAAAGCCTAGTCACTAAGCCTGTGGAGCAGAGGAACCCTGCTGATAACAGAGATGAAATGGTCTGCCTCTTTCCTAACTTTAGAGGAGTGGAGCTTTGTAATAAATGGCTGCCATGTGGCAGCTGTCTCCCAGCTTCGTGAGCCTGGCAGTAGTTAATCCTGTCAGCAAGTCATGCTCCCTGGAAAAGAGCAGCGAGAAGAGCTGCAAACTCTTGAATCGTTCTCTCTGCAAAATATTTGCATGTTGAATCTCTGTCTGCTTAAAACGAGTTTGGTAATTTGGTGGAGGTTCTCATCTTTAAGTAGCATTAGAGTGCAGCTGTGCTGGCTTTTAAATGAAACGTTAGAAGTGTGCTGAGATGCTGCGATTCTTTTCCCTCTTTAAAAAAGAAAAAAGCTATTTTAGTTTTGGAAGGTATATATTCCAGGCTACAAAATGTGCTGCGTAATGAAGGGATGCTCTGTCTTGCTATCCCTGTGTGTTATGAAATTACAGGTTGAGTGAGCATCTGAGATCATGATTATCCTTAAAAGCTTGAGGCTTTAAAATGAATCTGTTGACTTTAATTTGCTTTTTTGTATTTTGCTGAGCATGTGATGTTTCTGTCCTTTCTCCACAGCCCAGGAAACTAGAACTTTGACTTTAAAAAAAAAAAAAAAAGATGAGAGTTTTGTGCGGTAATGTAGCACCATCAGATTCTTACAGGGCTTGTGATAAAATCATGATGGGTGACAATGCTGCCATCAGGAAATGAGTGCTAATCCCTGGAATTTCTGCTCTTTCATTTCTCTTGTCGTGCATCATTTTGTGAGGCAAAAAGTGTTTTGGCATACTGCCTGTTACGGTGCTCCAAGTAGAGAGCATGCTGGCATCTCCCACAAAGACAGCATGGTCGGGCTGCAAAGGATGCACTGGTGGCTCTGTGGTAAGCCAGCCTATGCTGTCCAGCTCGGGCTTGCCTGCACAAGGAAATTTACTAGCACGTGGATGCAGTTACAGTGGTGAAACGCCACGTGGGACAGAGCTGCTCTGAAAGGAAAGAGTCTTTTCCTGGTTTAGCTTACTCTGTAACCAGAAGGTTTTTTGTAAAATGGCCTGTGCATTCAGGGCCTCTGTGAAGCTCTCGTTAAACCTCTCCTGGAGGAAGAGATTGCAACCAGGACACCGCACAAGAAGCAGGGCACTAGCACAGGAGATTTTCTGTGTCTTCCTCGGTGTGATTCATCCTGCCCCTCTTTAATCCCTGCTCAACCCGTCCTGCTGCACTCACACAGCTCTGGCTACGTGTTCAGAGCCAGCGTGAGGGGGCGAAATGTTTGCTCGTTCCTCTCTCCAGAGATTTGCTTTAAACCTTCACCTCGAGTCCTAGGTCCGAAGCTGCCCTTGGCTGAGCTGCTGCCCGTCAGGGTGAGGGATGGGGACGGGCCCTCCCTCCCTCCCCAACAGCTGCAGGCGCCAATTGCCAGCGAGCAGCCTGGCCGCATGGTTTCGTGGCTTTTCTTCCTCTCGTTATTACTGTTCCTTCTTGTTTCTGTGATGCTGTGTGGAGGAACAACCAGACCGATTGTCTCCTCTCCGGGTGGGTGCCTGAGCATCTGCAAAGCCAGTTGGTATGGCACAGGAGTCCCTGTTTTTTCAGTGACACCAGGGGCTATTGATGGCAGGCTAGAGCTGTGCTGCTGCTGCTGCTGCTGCACAGATGCTTGCTCTTGGCCCACCTTAAAAGGACAAGATATCCCGTGGTTTAGACTGGCCATATATTGTTGGGGATGTCAGCATCTCCGTCACAGCTACCCGACCAAGCCCAGCGTCCCGCTTTGCCTGCCCCACATCCCTGCAGCCTCTCCTCAGTCAGAGCTGTGGAGCGTTGTAATTAGGACTGTTTGGAGAGGAGGTCGCTTTTCTTCTCTGTTACTCAGAAATGTTTTCCATCTGGCTGTCCCAAATGCAATCCATCTAACTCACCCCTCGGGCTTTTGGACAAGTATCACGTTCCCTCAGCACAGTGCTTGCTTAGCCATGTAGGTGATGGGACATTAACCTATAGCTTCTCCCCTTCAGGATTTTAAGTTAGCTGTGTTTGAAAGCAAAAAGAAATTAAAAAAAACAAACCCACAGAGCTACATGTTAAATTGTTTCCTCATTTTGCATCCCTCATCCCCTCTCGTATGTCTGAGGCAGCTGATGAGGTTTGTGTCCCCGGGCTGTGCTTCCCTGGGGTAGCTAGGGCTCCCCTCGGGCAGGTGTGCCTCCCCTTCCCTGGCCTGTTGGGCAGGGAGACGTATGTGATGCAGGAGCCTTCTGGTCCTGGTTCCCTCTGCCCCTCTGCTCTCTTGCCTTGTCCTCTGATCATTTGGATCTGTGTGGGCAGTGGCGGTTTTGGCAGGCAGCATGATGCCGCTCGCCTGACCCTCCCGCCTTCGTGAGACACCTCCATCCTCCCTGCTGAGGGAAGAGCCTTCAGGGCCCGCTCCTTCTGGTCCCTGGCTCTGCTCCAGCCTCCCACCCGCTCCCTTGCTTTCTCAAGGCTGTCCCCTTGCCCGGCAGGAGCTGAGCCAGTCCTGGCCTGAGGGAGAGCCATGTCAGCCAGATTAGGGGAAGGCCCATCAGCATAGGGAGAAACGGTGGGCCCTGTCCCAAGGAGTGCTGCCCCACTGCGGCTGGTGCCAGGCCGGGGAGGGGGGAATGCAAGGGACTTTCTCGGGTCGCCACTTCATCTAAGGCAAATAAACTGGAGTCAAAGCCAAGAAACACATCGGCTTCCTGGAACTCTGTGAGCCGTCCGCACAGCTGTCCCTGCTCCCTGAACACATGCAAAGCAGAGCTTATAAGGACAGACAGTATTGCTTTTGTGTCCCTCCTCAGCCAGCGGGAAGGGCGCAGGGGAGGGGATGTGCCGGGTGAGGCCCAAGTCCTGTCTTGTCCCGTGTTCCTCACCCCGCCTGCCGTTGCCATGGTTCCTTGTGTCGCCGTAGTTCCTGGTGTGTGGGGAAGCTGGGCCCAGTCCCCACACACAGCCTGATGGCTGCACAGGCAGGCAAGGATGCGGACGGAGGGGTGTTTGCAGGGGTGTACATGGGAAGGAGCATGTGTGGGGTGTCTGTTTATAGTCTCCTGTTTCATTCTGCTGTTGCTCTGACTTCATTTTTTTTGTGTGTGGCTAAAAGTGGTGCATGTGGCCCTGTGCTTGTTAAGCTGTCTTCAAATCTCAGTATCCTTTTTCGTGTGAACAAGCTGTTGAAGCTGAATGCAGTTTGGTGACAGAGGCTTCCTGGAGGCCCAGGTGCTCACCCACAAGCTGTTACGAACAGTGAGGATGAGGAACAGCTCATAGATACTTCTTGGGGGGGTGGGGGGAGTGGGCAGTGCAGGGAGGGAGAATGGCTAAGGTGTTAGGAAACCTGAAAGTTTATCAGCAGCTGTTGAGCCTAAATGCAGCCACAAGTTATTGTAGCTCTTGCGGTGCTGTGCATTTTGTGCAGCACTGCCATACTGAAGAATGGCAGCGCTGGACGGGAGCTCAGTGCAGGCTCAGCTCAAACTGCTCGGGGTGCCTACTGAGCATGCAGACAGAGGGAGACCTGGGCTTCCCTCTCGAGAGCCAGGGGGCCCTTGGGTTTTGCTTTCGCTCTCGGTGCTGGAACAGCATGTGCCACAGTTCTCCTTTCTAGCCTGGTAAGACCACAGGCTTTTATGTGAGGGCTGTTCCCACAGTGCATGCTGCTTGTGAGAGAGGCAAACGTGAGTGCCCTGTTCAAGTTAGCAAATCGAGCACAGAGCCCAGAAGACAGGTACGAATGCATTTTATATTAAGGCTGCCTGGTATCTCCATGCATTGCTGTAAACCAGTTGTGCCATATTGTGAATTTCATCCAGGAAACCCCTGCTTCATCAGTACAGCATCTCACTGTTAAGTTAGTATAGCTTCCTTGTTTTCAGAGTATTGCATCAATGTAATATCGAAGTATCATGGTCATTCAGAGTTGTTATTTGCTTAAGGCATTAACTAAGTTGAGATTCTGGTCTGCCTTATGGGAGATGCCTTTGGTTGTCTGAACCAAAGTCCTGAGGACCATTAATGGTCCATAAGGGAAAGGGGGGTGTGACTTTTAAAAAAACTAAATACACATGCATATTTCATCATGCATGCAAGGGAATAAAACAGGAGGAGCAAATATATTTGAATATTTAAAATTTAGCCTGTTAGGTGTTGTAGGAAGTATGGGGGTCCTCTTGTTCTTACTTGATGCTTTTACCCCTTCCCAGCTCCCAAAACAGAAAGTGGTCCCTACGTTAGTTTTAATGTGTGTCAGTGAGCATGTGCTTCACTTGTTTATTCTGTGTCTGGGTGTATCTATCAGTGGACATGTTATGTGAGAATAGGCATATGGATGTTGTGGATCTGTAGGGTTGTTTTAGGAAGCAAACTATTATATGTGTGCTAACATAGGTCAGACTGTTGTATTGCTGATAGCTCAGAGAGTTTGTAGCAAGATGAGCAGTCTGTCAATGCTCAGAGAGTATCTTTGTTGCTCCTTTTGTTTGCTGTCTTTTAGGGTTTGCTTGGTTTGGTTTTTTCCCTAGATGAGAACAGTAGTTACAAGTTCAAAAACTTTTGGGGTAACATTTTTCATTCTTACCAAAAGAACAACCACCACGTACACCCATGCCACTGCTGTCTTTATCCTTGTCTTCCTTTCCCTATAGGCTGCTCTGTACTGGTGCTCCAGCAGTGGTGACAGTGAGGTGATGGTGCCAGTATAATTCTCTGCCGCTGTGGTGCCGAGTCAGCACCAACACTTCAGTAGCAAGGGCAGACTTGGTATTAGAAAGGTCAGTCGGGAAAACGTTTTTCATTTGGTTTTCCTTTGCCTTGGGGCAGTGCTTTGAATAGCATTAACCCTTTTTTCTTCCCACACAACGCCTCTGCACCCTCTTTCCTTCCTGATAGCTTTGATACAAAATCATGTTCAAAATGTAGTGCAGTGTGGTTGTGCACATCTCTTGGGATGGGAGCGACCATTCGTGCTTCCGAGTGTCACCATGTGCTCTGGGAGTGAAATCTACTCCTCTGTGTAGAAGCCTAGTAGGAGACCAGTGCATCAGAAACTCTTTGGAGCGCAGTTTTACAATTCTTATGCATAATAATCTCAAGGGTAAACGGTAAACTTTTGTTTATTCAAATGCAGGATCCCTCTTTTGAAGTTACGTTCTCGTCTAAATTTGTATACTAGAAGGTCTGGCCTTCATTTAAATGATCCTTGGGGTTTTTTCTACCACTTAGAAAAAAAAAAAAAAAAAAACCCAGTGGGAAAGCCTCGAATAAGCTAATAGCATTGCTAAGATGGAAATGATGAAGAAGGCTCAGGATTCCTGGTGGGGCCTCATGGGAAAAAGTGGTTTGAAACGCATGTGTGTGGGGGTGCGCATTCCTGAAACTGTCATTTGTTTCCCCTGTTTCTCCTCCCCCCTGTGTTCTGTACTACGTACTATGGCATGTTTAATGAAACTAATAAAAGTATTTGGCTGAGAGTGTTAATCTTTCCCTGGCCCAATTAGTGCATGGCTTCTACTTTAACGTTAATGTGGATTTTTTTCGAAGGCAGAACAATGAGCAGCTTTGTGTTACACACCAGGTTTTCCCTCTCCTTGCCTGTATTATGTGTTTATTCCTATCTATTCCAAAGGGAGAGTTCATGTGCAAAGACAGTGGAGCAGTCTGGAGCAGAGGCTTGACTCAGCTCCTGGGAGCCAGGATGTGCTGCTCTGTGCTTGTGTAGCTGCCTCTCGACGGTGGCAAGTCAAGTGACTGTGACTCTGAAGACTCATCATTCTTCTCCTTTCTTCTTCCTTCCCCTGTGGTCAGTGTTCTCTTTTTTGCTTCATCCATGATGCTCTTCACCAGAAGGAGAAGCAGCTGTAACTGTTGAGAGTGGTCTTAAAAGAAGAAAATTAAATACAAATAAATAGGCATAAGCAAAGGGGGGAAGTATCTATTGATGGGCTCCGCTTTAAAATACACCAGAGTTACACTTTATCCCAAAGGAGGAAATAGGTCTAGCAAGTATCTTCCTGTACAGACTGGATGGGAAGCAACAAGGCTTTTTTTCTCTCTCTCTCTCTTTTTTTTTTTTTTTTTTTTAAAGCTCTCTGCTTTCTCAGTGACTCTCTTGTTAGCCAGTTGTGTGGGACATCAGGGGTGGGCCTGTCTGTAGCAGGATCTAAAGGCCCCTGAAGTTTCTCTGTGGGATTGAAGTTGCCCGAGTTCCGTGGTTTCAGCCATATCATCAAGTGGAGGAGGCATGTTCCTGTAGAAGAGCCAGGTCTCTTGATGTGGCTGTGCAGAGGGGGCTGCTGCAGTGTTTTGTTTGCTACCACCCCAGAACATAAATGAGCGCTCTCACCCGCTTGCTTGCTCTCTGCTTTTCCTCCCTTTCACAGAGGATGGCTGTGGCACTGGGGGTGGTTCTTCAAAGTAGAAGATGACTTGAATGCTTGTGACCCTGTTTCCTAGAGGCTTTGGTCCGATGTTGAATGCAACCTGAGGCTGTACTGTTTGCCAGCTTATTTCCTGTTTCTCGTCTTTCCTGGAGGTCTTTGTTTTCTTTTGGGGAGAGGGAGGAAGAAGGCTCCATCAGCACGACCTCCGACCAGGGGCATTTGGTGTGAGCGTTTCTGCAGGCAGCGTGACATGGGGCATCCATCTGTGCTGGTGGCTGCCTGTCTGATTCCCTGAGTTTCATCTGTGCTGTGGAAAAAACCCTACCACTTCCCCATCCTCAGTGATGCATTTATTTAAAGACAAAAAAACGGGGCGGGGGGGGAGCAGCTAGAGAAATCTCTCAGTATGTTCCTGCCTAAATGTGCTCTGCCACGGGTTTTCCCACAGGAAGGAGTGATTTGGCCCAGTATTCTTATTGTTTCTATATCCTATTGCAAATAGAAAGTTGTGCTTCTGAAATCGGTGTGTGCTGCTCATGCCGCGGTCTTTGTTTCAGCGGTGTGTTTTTGCTTCATGCAAGAGAGTAGGGAACACACCAGCAAATCAAAGCATGCTACAAAATACCTATTTTTTACAGAAACTTGAGGTGGGGTTTTTTTTTGACTGCTTCCAAAATAGGAAAATGTAGTGCACAGAAAAGCTTTAAAAACAAAAATCTGTGGCTATACATCTTTCTTTGCGTTAGGAGGGATATACATAGATTCAGAAGTAAAATGTGTGTTGGCACATAGAAATTAGGAAAGGCAGTAATAGCACAATGCATAGTTTGCTCTGAAACTGTGGCAGGAGAACGGAAGGCCAGTGGGCAGGTGTGTCTAGTCCAGGAGGTAGGTTGGTTAATGTGCGCACGTACGGCTGCCTCTTCTCTTTGTGATGAATGTTGCCCATTTTCACCGCTGCCAAAAGCAGGGCTAGGAATTCTGACTCTGGTTCTCTGGGAAGCTCCTCAGCTATCTTAAAGTTAGCTTGGCCTGACACAGGACTCTTCACACTTGGACAAAAGATTGACTTTTTCCAGGATGAATCAGTCATGACATTAGTGTTCTAGGTATTGACTGAAAGAGGAATTAATAGGTCTATTTTGGAAGGAAGAGTTGTTTTGTTTGGGGGTTTTGAAGGACTAAGGCACTTAGTTGCATTGTTTTAGCAGAAATCCCTCCAAATAATTTAAAGTGGTCCTTATTTTTGGTGGCATTAAGCAGATACAGCAAGCAAGTTAGGAAGATTTAGGCTAGTCTCCCAAATAACTCTTGTGTTTATTCTCATGGATACAACATAAGTGGTTAAAAAAAGATTGAAGGGGAGAAATTACTGTGTTGCTCCTGGATGAGATGGAGCTTTCTTAAAAACAAAGTAACAGTAAAGTTGTAACAGTTGAGGACAAACAAAGACAAACAGATAAACAGCTTCCATAATTACTGGAGTCATACAGGAGGATGGGTGCTTGGCCTCACCTTGGATCAAGAAATCCCCGTGTCTCAGGGACCACTAGTGTGATTTCTATTTAGAGGAAATGTACAAAGCAGGATAGTATAAAATTAGTCCTTCTGTCTGTTTTTGAAGAGGCAAACTGGAAAGAGTGTTTGTTAAGACGTTGATGTTACCCAGAGCCTTAGACACTGGGCTTGGTTGGGTCCTAGGTCTTGTCTCCAGACTGCGCTGGCTCTCTGTGTCGGTTCATCTGTGTGCCACTCTTAAGAGGGTCGATGCTTAAACGTAGGAAACTTGAGTCTGCTGCCTTGTCTGGCCGTGCGTGAAATGAGGAACTGCTTGACACCAGCCAGGCCCTTACCCTTTGTCTGCCTTTCCTTGTGCGCTCTAAAATGTCAGGAGTTGGGATGCCGTGGTCAGGTATTGTTTGCAAATGCTGTTCAAACAGCATTTGGAGATGTGTTACGTGACTGATTTGCATGCCATCCTCGAGAATAGGGTTTTTTTTTTTTCAAAGGAAGAAACCCAGTTGATTTAACCACAGCTTGAAGCGGATGAGCTGCTTTCTGGAAAAAAAAAAAAAAAAAAGGAAAACCTGTACGAACTTTGCTGGATGCGATTTGGAAATCTGAGGTGGTGAAATGTCTTCAGTGTGTTTGCTTCCATAATGAAATAGCTGTTTTGCTTTTGTGAGGGTATAAAGGTGTATTTCTCCATTAAAAATGTATCAGGAGTTTTTCCATGTTAAAAACAACCTTCTCCAGAGGGTATCACCGTGGGTGCATAGAAGTCTTCTCTTTCAGAGAGCTCTCCTCCTTCTCATGTGTCAATCATTCCCTGTGACCTCTAAAAATTATGTTTAACTGCCCTGTCGTTCTGTAGCCAGAACAGGCATCCTTCCTGAAACCTCAGTGATAGGATGATAAGTTTGTGGTTTCAGAAAGGGGTGTGGAGAAATTCTGTCAGCTCATGCAATGGTTGCATATGTCTTCAACTCATCTGGAAACCTTGGGCGGTGGGTAAGGAATGTGCCAAATGGTCCCAGAAACCTCGGTAGTCATTTCACCACTGCTAGAAGTTAAAAAAAGGTCACCATGAATTTGTGTATTGGAGTAAATGCTAATCCTCCAAGAAGGGAAGAGGGGAGGAGTGTGTGTATGAAACTGAATTACTTAAATTCTCTAGCTGCAGAATTTCTTCCAACTTCTTAATCAAAGGTCACGACCGTCAGTGACATGCTAGCTTGCTATCTTCCCATCCTCCTCCTCTTTTATTTTTTGGTGGCTGAGCACTGGGGACCGAGCTGGTAACGGTTTCCTTTCTTTGTTTGCCCAGGTTTTGCCACGGGCAGAGGCAGCATCACTCGCAGCCCAGCTGGGAGCCCCAGCTCCCTTGGCTGCGCTGGCACTGTTCACGCACTTTTGTTGCCAGACCAGTCAGGGGAGCCCTCAAACTGAAGGGCTGTAGTCTTATTTTGCTAAAATGGATTCCAGAAAAACTTACTCCTTTTCTCTTTTTCCCTTCTCCCTCACATAGTGCTAGAGGGTGCTGCTGAAGAAGAGGCTGAAGAGCCAGACGCTACTATACATACTACACTAAGCGAGGACGCTGGCAACAAAGAGGAGAGCCACAGTCAATCAGGGGATAAAAATGAAGGTAACTGGTTTGACTAACTCTAAGTGACTCTGTAAATTAGGTCATTGATTAAGGCTTGTAGCAGCATTTCTTACCCATCCATACCCCTTTATCTGGGTGAAGAGTGTAAGATACACTGAGCAGAAGCACTGGTGCATGCATTTCTTTCCTTATCCCTAACATTTATCTGTCTGAAAAGTATGGAATAGGTTGAACAGAAGCATGGGCACATAAATACTCTTTACTACCACTGCAGGCCTCCAAACTAAGAGTTTTCTTGGCTCCTAGTAGCTTGGCACCACATTACTTAGCTTCAAAAACCCACCTGTTTATAATGCTCAAACTTATCGTCCAAAGACAGTATTATGCAGAGATCAAATGTGCACAGACAAATGTGTTGTTCCTTGTTCATCCTCTTGTGTTACAGTGACTTTCTCACAGCATGCATTAAAATTCTGTGTTCTCCACTGGAGGTAACAGAGCAATAGACTTGCAGGGTGTTCCTGCTTGTTTGGGAGACTTCTTCTGGGGGAAAGGAGTGTTTAGTTTGAAAATCCTTTCCTTTTCAAACTCTTAAAGGGGAAAGTGGAAGGCCTTACCTGTGTTCTTGCCATGTTGAGAAACCGGAGATGAGGTTTTTTAGGTGTGTTTTGAATTTGGTACTGAGACAGGAGCATCCCTGCTATGTAAAGAATGTGATGGAGAAGTCAGAATCTGAACTGCTTTAGCTGTGGCATTAGTTGTTGATGTCACACACATGCTCCATCGACTAATATGGCTTGGTAGACCAGTAAGAAAAAATATTTACTTAGATGCCAGCTGTGGCAGTAAAGAGGCATTTTGGGGTTTATTTTGGTTTGATTTTTGCTAATTTAGGTTATTCCGTAAACTGAGCTGTCTTAAGCTATGCTGGAAAGAGAATCCAGTGCCCTACACTGTGTTGCTAATGCCTTAATTGTGCAGTTCTGCTCAAAACACGTTTGCTTGAATGGTTGTGCTTGCCAGAGCGTGCATTCATCAGTACTGCTCTGCTAGTTCGTGGTGATCACAAGGTACCACGAATAGATCCGTGCTGTACCATTTTGCAGCAAGAGAGTTTTAAGGTAAACCACTCTATAAACACCATACTGAATTAAGGTTGAAAATTAAGGTGAGGTGGCCATGTACACCTTGTCTGATGCACTCCAATATGTGAAACTTTTCCTGTCTCCAGTTATGGGTTGTAGCCTGTGCTCCATGATGATCAGACGGGGTGTGATGTGAGTTACAGGCAACTGAAAACACTGTGGTGGTTGTTTTGTTGTTTGGGGTTGGTTTTTTTTTAGATGGCCCAGTGACTCCAATGTGGTTTTCTGTTTTTAATTCCAGAGAAGCAGCTGGAAAGCTTAAACAGCTACAAGGTATCACCAAGTTCACCAAACAGTTTGGACGGAGCAGATCTGTCCTCCATTGACGCCATGATGTCAGCAGTGATGAATGTGGGGAAGATCGCTGAAAATGGCGGGAACTCTCAAAATGTCAAATCCCCCTCGAAGTCTCCTGCACCAAATCGGATTGGCAGGAGGAACCAGGTATGTAAACCCAAATGGAGGGAGGGCAAAGGGGAGACAAGCAGCTGCATGCGAAGTGATAGGACACAGCTATGTTTCTTTGATTGTTTTCCCTGGTTTTCCCTCAGCGGATACTTCTTGACGCTGTCATTGCTCCTCTGTGGATGTTTTCTGGTGGCTCTCCAGAACATAACTTTAGAAAACTGGAAGTTGAAGCGTTCTGCTTGCTTGGATTCACATGTAAAACGTTTGAGCACAAGCTCCCCTGTCATGCAGTGGTGGGCTGGTCTAGCAGATGGCACTAGTAGTGGCAAAGCCAGCTAAAAATTGACACTTCTTCCCCACTACATCCCTTCTCCACACTCTTGCATTCACCTAATCTCTTGGGGGACCAGTTAATTTAATGAAACTAGAAGAAAATAAATAGCTCAGAGGGGAACGAAACGGTGTGGCAGGGGACTTGGCTCAGCCATGGTGTTGGGATCCCTCATGAGGTGTGCATCTGCTCCCGAGGAAGATCCGTGTGATTTAAGGTCAGAGGTAGTGCTAGGACAAAATGTCCCTCAGGATGCTCAGTTCACTTGTGTGTTGTGTCAGGTGCCCTTACTTCATTGTTAATAATAACAACTGTGAAGAGCTATTGTGGAATGCTTTACACAAGTTTTGCAGAACAAATACACGTAGCTTTTATCAGGGTTTTTTTTCCATTTACCAGTTGATGGCACCAGTCAATAGCAATGCTGATCTAAACAAGTGAAAGGAGAGAGTCCCATCAGTTAAAGCTGTGATTATTTATATCCATTTTTTCTTGTGCTGGGCAGAGCCTTACTGATGAATCCCTGTGTCCGTTTGACTTTAGTGCTTGCGGTGAAGCACAGAGAAATTGTAAATGAATCAAGATGTAACACGGACCAGGGAGGTTGAGAGGCATGACTCATGTGATGTCCCTATAGTAGTTTATTAATAGCTTACCGAGTAGCTGCCCAGTTGACGGGCTTGTGACTTGTCTTGGATTTTTTTGCTTGAAAGGAATTAAAAGCCATCAGCTGTAAATGAACTTTCTTAAATATAGAGCCTGGGCAGCGCATAGGCAACTGTGTTTGTGGGATTGTGTTGTCTAGCACCTAGCTTTAAGGTTTATTTGCAGCGTTCCCACTTAGGGGGGGCTGCCCTGGTTCCTTGATTTCATCCTGTGAAGTGAGGTGCTGGAGGTCGGGCGAGTCGCGGTGGCGGTGCTGTTACACAGCTGCCCGCCGGTACACCATGTGGCTCGGCTTCAGGGAAGTGTATTAGCGTTGGTGACCTTTATTCCACCTGATATTTCAGTGGGCATCGAATCAAAGGAAGCTGGAGAGTAAATGTGACGGGATTAAGAGGGATTCTTACAGCATAAAAATAAACAAATACATTGAAAACATAGTAAATAGCCTATTTGTCTTTAGGCTGAAAGATCGTTATCACCAGAGGGGCCAAATGGCGACATTACTGAGAACATAGAAGTGAGATGTGATATATTAAGTGGGTATCAGTCTGGTTAGCAACCTTTAATGTAGCAAATTTCCACTTCCAGCATAGCAGAATGAAAGCACTGAATTGTTTCAATGTGTAGTAGCACACAGATCTCAGTTTCTGATCAGAATGTGCCCCTTATTATAATTTCAAGGATAATAAGAGTTAGCTAGTTTTCGGGGACTGACTGCTGTTTCCCATGAGTTCGCAGCAAAAGATTTTGCCCTGAACCTTTGCCACAAAGCCTGTGGTTCTCTTTATAATCCTGACTTTTTATCTTGGCTCTAGTCTACCCAGAGTCTAATGAACATGTTCTCACATCAACCTGCATCCATTTTAGCTTCTCATTGGCTTTGATCTTGAAGAAAATGAAAAAGTGTGACAAAGGTGTTTCTTTGAGTTAGACAAAACCAAATAGACCTAATGCACAACTCCAGAAGCATTTGCCATCAGTACAGTGCAGAGCAGTGGTGCCAGGTTGACTGACTGAAGAGAGAGTAGCTAACAAATTAGCTGCTAATTTTATCTTTCAGTTCAGGAAGTGTGTTTTTACCAGCCTGGCTCTGGTGGGTAGCTGAGTGCTATGTTGTAAATGTGTGAGTGGGGGAGCTTTTACAGTAGGGATGCTAATGTTTTTTGGTCTGGATTGGGTCAGTCAGCAGCATTCCTGTTGTAGCTACCCTGGATTTGCTTGAGCTGTGTTACGGTATGCGGCATGTACCCTGTGTGACCACTGGAGAAAGTTTGGGTTTTAGTTAATTATAAACCCCAGATTCAACACTAATCAGCTCTGGCTGAGCTATAGTGTGTTTCTGATCTTTGCTTCAAGGTGAACCAGTAATTACTCTATCTTCTGTTAATTTCTCTTGATTTGAAGAGCAGGCAGTGTGGAAGGCAGGCTTTGAAACAATCAAGTGCATCATGTAGAACTGCAGCCCTCCTTTATGGGGGAGGGGACACACACACACACACACAAAAAGTAGTAGGTTGATAATTTCATAGAAATACCCTGGGGATTAAACACCATCTAGACTGTCAGCACAGCTGCAGGGATTTTCCTCACAGCACAGTGTGTTTGTTCTCTGTCCTGAGCCAACTTTAACAGGGTTGCAGTCTAATTGGAGCAGTACATTACTCCACAGGCAGGTTGCATGTAGTAAAATTAAAGTTCTATAAGTAGGAAGGAATGACCATGTGTCAATTATCTGTTTGTATATAAAAGGGGGGTGGGGAGCAATGGGATAATGAGTTTTAATTTTGTTGCAGTGTTCATACTGCACAACGACAGCCATTCTTGCTTGTTTTCTAATGTTTTGCAAGGAACAGTATGTTAGGCCTGTGTGCGTGGCCTACAGTAGTTCCTTTAGGTGGTAAAGGCCTGGAAGAAAAAGATGTACAGGAGAAACAGTAGGGCATAGGAGAGTAGGATGGAGTGCCTAATCCTTTCAGACCCGATCCTTTCAGAAGTGAAGTCACGAGTTTTGTTTACTTCAGGCAGAATGGGAAAATAGCTCTTCATCTTTGTCCACAGGTCACTGAGGTTAATAGAAAAATTAAAATGGCCCTACTTTTGAAAACACAGTGTTAGATTTTAATAGGGCACTGTCTAGAATGATTCCCCAAATCATGTAGGAGGGAATATTGCTTTATTGAGACTTTGTAAAATATTTCTTGAACACTGTGTCAGCATCTTCTCTCCTGACATGCCAGAGAATTTCTCACAAAAGCTTGGGTTAGTCATTCTCAGTGTTCTCCACAAATGCCTGTGTCCGACAAGCTGGAAGTGATTGCTCCTGAGTTGATGGCTTTTGGAGTGGCAGTGGGGGACAAGAGTTGTGTGGAGAGAGGAGAAGTGCAGGTACACTCATACCCATCAACCCCCTCCCAACTGAAGAGCTACTGAGGGCAGGTTGGGGTTTTTTTTGCTTGTTTTCCTGGTTTTACTAATGAAACTTAAAATAGCCCACAGAGAGGTTCAGTAGAACATGTCCTTTTAGCATAAACACTGCACTTTACCATCAGCCATGCAGAGGTGGGTTTTGTATTCTTCCTGTCACCAGAAGTGTAACAGGCAGTGATCTATCCAGCCAGCGAAGATTTGCTTCGTTCTACAGAAAAATGAGATTTAATTTTCAATGCCAGACTATCTTCCTTTTAATACACAGGTGCTAGAGCAGAAGCTGTGCCTGGGCTGCTTAGTGAGGTGGTAAAAATACCCTTTATGTCATGCAGTAGACATCCTTGTGGACAATTCAAGCAGATGCCTCTGGTTCCTATGAGAATGCCATTTCATCCTTGGCTGAGAGAGTGGCAGCTTTGCTCAGTGTCTCAAGGGCATACTTACATCAGGCTGAGCTCTCCGGTCGGCTTCATTGTTTGTACTCGTGGTTTGACCATGGTTACTCGTGATTCTCACCTGGGTGGAGAATAACCGGACTCATAATGTGTTGGTTTTGAGTCACGTACACTCCTGTATTGTCACCTCTTTCTTGTTATGATCTCATCAGATCTTGCAAGCTTCAGAAGGGCTGGGCCTGGCCTGTGTGCCTGCATGGGATGCTTCCAGGAGAAACACAGGATGCTAAGGGAAATGGTGCTGATGATTCAGTAAACGCTGCTCTTCCTTCTGAGTCAGCTGTGGGGCAGAATATACAGCCTCTAGAAAAGGGCACCAGGACGAGTGCCCTGCCATCAAGATGGGGCAGAACACCTGAAGTCCCAAGAACTTGTGCTTATTAAATATCTTTTGGGAAGATTAGTGGCATTTGCCCACGTACTCTGGTGGTGTTCCAGTAATTACTTTCTGCTCACCTAAATTCCTCCTGGCAGTTTGAGCTGGTTGCAATAATTGCCTTCACTTCCTGTCCTAAACTGCTACTGCTGAGTATCCATGTGCTGTTAAAACAGCTGCTGTTCTTCTCTGGCAGTTGAAATGGCCTCTATTTATAAATTCAGAAGTTTCTGAAACTTCCCTGAGGGATCTATGGGGTTGATAAATGCCCATGTGCAATTTGTTCTGCTGGCCGTCGCCTTTTGTGCTTAGGATGGATGGTATTTTTTCCATCCTCAGCGGTAACAGCTTTCAAGTTCTTTTATACCGATATTCCTCCTGATCTGTTTTGTTTTGTTTTGTTCACAGGAAACAAAAGAAGAGAAGTCTTCCTATACCTGTCCTCTGTGTGAAAAGATTTGCACTACACAGCACCAGCTAACTATGCACATTCGTCAGGTACGCAGAGTACCAGCTCTTGATTTGATACTTAATTTATTAAGAGTGTCTGGTTTGCCAGTGTGTGTTTTGCGATGGTGAAAAACAATTCCATGTGGAAACCAGAAATGCTTCATTATAACCTTACTCAATTGTTTTGCTTTTATTTTAGCCTTCCTCTTGTATTTTCTTAAAAAAAAAACAACCAACCCAACCCACAAACCCAACCCTGAGGTGGGTAATTTTCCTCCCTTCCTTCCCACCACTCCCCCCGCCCCCCCAGTGGCTCAAACAAGGATGTATGTCCTGTTCTGCATAGCTTAAGGATCTGGAAAAGCACTTCTATCATAAGGCATAAGTCCTGTTTTCTTATCCTGTTTGGGTACAGATCCTTTTACTGGTCATGCAAATTAAGAAGCAGGAAGACATGATGTTTAAATCCTCTACGTATAGAAGAGCCTCCTGGTCCTTTACAGTGCACAGCAGTTTTGAGAGGCAGAATTAAATATAAAAATACACGTTTTTAATTGATGATGCACTTTTTTTATCAGTCACAGGCCTCTTGCATCTCTTGAAATGTGTGTGTATTGTATAAGGAGATTTGGCCTTTTCTGTGTCAGAAGGTTCTGCTTAGGATGCTATGGTTGTGGTTCACCACTGTGAGTCCACTAGATACTGACTATTTCAGTTTTCCCTTCAGTACTGTAACTGTCACCTTTTTTTTCTTACTCTCCTGGGGTTGGGTTTTTTTTGGTATGTGAAGAAATCTTCCAGTCTCTGAGTGCAAGTAAGAGCAAGCGGTGCACATAGCACAGTAGCTGAAGGCCGTATGTCTAACGCATTCTTACGGCTCTAGAAGTCTGCATGTGCACTCAGAAGCAGTTTACTTCTGTTTTCTTACTACACAGTCAGTGTGAAATTAAAGAGTATTTGTTTTTAAATGTCTGTCTTCTGCCAGGAAGTTCATAGTGAGGTCCTCTTTCCGTTTCCCCCCATACCACTCACCCAAGCCCAAAAAGTATCTCAAGGTACACTTTCTCTGATGGGTTGTTGCTGGATCCCTTTTCATCCTCCCCTGTTATGTGACAGGCATTGCAGGCTGTTTGAAAGAGCAACTTGCGCTCTGGTGCATTTAGGAGTTAAAAATGGTGGGTGGGGGTGGAGTGTAGATGGGGAGGGCTGGGGAGGAGAGGTGTATAGAGGGCACACCTTAATATAAGGTGTTGTGTGGAGTGTCTCCTCAAAGCTGCTTTTAAGATGTTTGTAGTTCTTGCTGATATTTTGCTGGCACTTCAGAAGGGACATTAAATGAAAAAAAAAATCGTTGCTTTCTCTAGCATAACACTGACACTGGAGGGACAGACCATTCCTGCAGCATCTGTGGAAAGTCTCTGAGCTCAGCGAGCTCCCTTGATCGCCACATGCTGGTGCACTCAGGTGAAAGGCCTTATAAATGTTCAGTATGTGGACAGTCCTTCACCACCAATGGAAACATGCACAGGTGAGTGCTGATCGTGACCCAGGAATTTGGATAGAGGGCTGTTTTGTTTCCTTGGAAGGACTTGCAGGCTGGCTAAAGACACTTATGTGGGCAGAAAACGTGGACTATCTGTGACCTACAAGGGATGGCATGATGCGCATACACACTACAACTACTGCGATGCTTCGGTTGTGGGAGGAAGTAAAAATTGAGAAGGGTCTTCCAGCTCTGTGTGCACACTATGAAGAGTAGTTGCAGATATCCAGAAGTACTGCTTTTTTGGTTTTATGAGTATTATTACTGTGATTTCGACAAGTGGGATGGATTTTTCTCAGGGGACAAAAATGTATAGCCAAGTTGTATAGGAGCTTCTAATTTTGTAGCTTGAGAGTCATGGATGCAAGTGGTTGTATTGGAATGTCTGTGGTGGTGGTTTATGTTATGTAGGTAGGTAGCCCAGTGAAGATGCCTCTTCAGAATAACTGATCTGTTTTTTTAATATATGCATCAGTACTTGCTTGTCCCATAGATAACTTACTGCATTATAGATCGGGAAAATTCTCTGTAACCCAAGTTGCCAAATGTATTTCACGTAGCTTCCTTTGTAGGGGTGTAACAGTATGTATGGTTGTCAACCAGGGAAACAAAATGTTAAACCACATAGATGTTCCTTCCCCTCTCTCACCCCCCGACTCAGTATTCATTTATTTGCATGGGTGGAACACCTCAGAGGACTCTGCGAATTCCCACATAGCTTTAGTCCCTGTATCAAAGAGTTTGCAGCCTACAAAGAAACTGCAAGGCAGGTGGGGGAAGGGGCTATAGCTTATAAGCAAAATGACAAGAGTGATAGTTACAGACTGGTTCTCTGTGGGAGGGAGAAGATCTTGTTTCCTCGATTATTACCAGTCATTTTCCAATCAGTCTGCTGTACCGGGAATGAAAAGAGTGATTTTGATGACAATAGGAAAGAAATCGTAATGCCACACAAAGAAATAGCTGCTTGCAGCTTTACCTTTCCTCTATCATATTATCCAGGTTAAACAGTTAGGTGAAAACAGAGGAGAAACAGGAGGGAATGCAGTTTTTGTAATTCCACATTTATTTAGCTTATACTTGTCTGGAATTGGGGAGTGTTAGAGTGATGTAAAACGAGAGGGGGAAAACACAAAGATGTTCAGAGGAGGTACTGGCCTTGAGCATTGAATAAATCATGTCTGACTCATCTGACCAGAGGTGGTGTGAGCCACATGTTTGCCAGACTGGGTCATTACTCTGTCTGCCATGAGAAAGGCAGGGCACTGCCAAGTTGCAGCTGATGCCACAGTCAGCATCCAAGGGTGAACTCTACTGCTGGGACTCCAGGGGTAGGGGTGGGGCAGGGGGGGAGGTGGGCACTTGTGTCCAGGTCCTTAGCCTGGGCTGCTTGCTGGAGGACTGCTTGCGGGGCTTGTTTGGCTTTTTGCTCACAAGGCATCTCCTCATCCTCTCCCGGAAGCAGGAAAGGGAGGCTTCCCCTGAGACTTGTCTGCAGGCCTATCAGATAACAGTGCTGTCACCTTTGCCTGTGTGGGTTTCCACATGCAGCAGCTCTCACTGTGCCTTAGTAGCAAATTTACCAGAATCACCAGGCTCAATGACTTGCTCAAAAGAAGCAAGTACAGATCAGAACCTTACAATGAGGAGATTGTTGGGTTTTAATTTTTTGTCTTAATGACATGTTGCTTAAAGTTGCCAGGGTGGAGAAGGACCTAAGGTCATGCAAGGAGAATCTTCCTATTAAAAGTCTGTTCCATCTGACACTTTCCTGTCTGCTTTGTAAAAACTCCCTGTGTAGGCCCACACCACAGCAGCTCGGTGGGACGTTGCAGAAACCTGCTGCTGAGCTTGGTGGCACTGCAGCAATTGACCCCAGACCTGTGACAGGCCAGACCCTGAGCACACTGAAACCAGCTAGCTTTGCTAAAGGGGGGTTGTGGTTGGCAGGACTGTGACATTGATCTCTTGAGGTGAATAACCTTTTCTTGTTGCTGTAACAGGCTGTGATAGGGAATCTGTTCCCGAACTGGAAAGCATGACTGTGCACGTAGGTAGATGAGGATAAATGCAAAGTTGGTGCCTAGACACAATCACAAAGGAGGTGTTCGTTTTGCCCACCAGGTATCTGTGGGTACCTCCTTCCAGAACAGGCATTTCTAGCCTAAGATGGTGTGAAGTCAGCTCTTTCACAGGTACTCACACTTGGCTGTAACATCAGGTCCATTCAGCTGTGTCTGAATGCCTCTCACATGACAGCCAAAACTGCTTCTGCCTCAGGATCCTGGAGCCAAGGACCTGTTTGCCAGGTCCTGTCTTGTGTGCAACTCCTGCAGCCTTGTTTTTGATGACAATACCAATCTGTCTCTCTCTGCTTTTGCACACAGTTTTTTTATTGTTTGCTATTTTTGTGCAACAGTATCTAAGTAGCAACGGATATATGCCCAAACCAGCGAAGATTTCTGTGTACTGCTGGTAGCCGGCACGGTGGTATTCCTGGATCATCACATAGAGTGTGGGATCAAAGCGGGAAGTAGGCTCAGCAGGAAGTTGTGAATGTGCTGCTGAAGAATTAACATAGCTTGTGAAGGTCCTGCAGAAGCCTCCCCAAATACTACTGCATTTACATCACATACAGGAGAGAGGAGTGGAGGAGAAGTTAGTCTGCTGGTAACATATAGGTACATACTATGTGCATCCTTTCTTCTCTTTCTCCTTCTGGCTGTTGTTTAACTGTCTATACAATCTTTTTAATCTGGACTTCTTTTAAAAGACCTTTTAGGGATAAAATCCAACAATATGGTTTTGTCGAGGGACATGCTGTGCCATGGGAGTGCTTCTTACTCTTCCAGCAAAGGATGAAATTTCTGATCCATTTTTCTACCTCATAACACCCAGGTTATTAGACATTCAGCTGAGGGGGGAATGAGGTTTGGTTGCTTTTTGTGGCTATTTCGTGTGGGCAAAACTTTTATACACTAGGCAGACATTTTGCAGAAGGGGAACACTCCTTTCTGGCTAAGTCTAGCTGTGTTGGGGTTGTGTGCGTACTCTTTACCTGGTAAGTTGATGCTGCCCTTCCTAACTCCCACAATACGTGCAACACTTGATTGGTAAATGAGTCATAGCCTCTCACATAAAGTCCAGTTTCTTTCTGTTGTGCTCTTTGGCTCCTTGTCAACAAGTCAAGTTGAATGGGCACAGCAGATGGGGTGGAGGGGGTAAGGTTCTCTTGTGTGGCACCATTCAGAAAAAGAGGTTAAGACTTGCTTTCTTTTCTGACCAGGGTGACTCTTGGTCAGGATTTTCAACAGGGAACCGTGAGCCTGGGGCATCTCAGAAAATTCTCTTAGAGCTGCCAGACTGCTCAGGAGTGTCCTGAGTCTCCTGTGGTGGCAGTGAGAGCAAAGGTCTCCAGAGAGCATTCAGCATCCAACACAACAAAACTGATTTTCTCACTCTTCTGACTGTGCCATCAAGCTGATTGTATCAGCGGTGCTCCTCCAGTTTGGGGAGGGTTGTTGTCATCTGGTGTGATAACAGGGAGATCTGTCAGTGTCTGGTATCAGGAACAGGAATTGCAGAGATTTCTTTTTCACCAGTACTGGAAAGAGCAAGTCTTGTTGGAAATAACAAGCCTTATAGCATCAAGGACTGATCTGGGGGCTTGGGGGTGGTTTTCTTGGGGCTTTTTATGAATTTCCAGGAAGGAGTTAGATCATAGTAATTTTGAGCTCAGAATTCCTGTAACTGGAATGGCACTGTGATGATCAGTACCTAAGAAAATCTGCAATTTGGGATATGCCTGCTAATCCTCACACCTTGATGCTAGAGACACAGACACTGTGGGTTTCTCTCAGTCGTAGTACATTAAAGTTGAATATTCTCAGAGATCTGCAGCAGGAGCATAAACTGTGTGGAAGGAGGTGGGTTGTGTACCAGGAGTTTTCTATAGCTCTGACAAAGCTGGGGATTTCCAAAGTAGTGTCTCAAATCAATAGACTGCAGTCACTAAAAGCTTTCTGAAGGCTTTCCATCTGTACTGTCACAGTAGCTCCCATGGGCGCTATCTGCAAATGGTGCCAACTCGGAGGGGCCCTTTTGCATCTGGAGGTTGCACACGTCTTACTCCATCTCCACTTCTGCATCTTCCCAACATGCAGGCAGAGGAGTTAGGCTGCTGCAGTGGTTTTCAGCAGTGGTGGTGCTTTAGCAAGGGGCTGAGGTAGGGAAAAGGCTTCACTTGACTTGCTGTGTTGTGCTGCAATAGAATATGCATCAGGCTTCAGGGGGAAGGGCGATGCCTCCTCTTGCTCCTTAAGGGTTTCCTTTGGGGGTTGGAGACTTTGCCAACAGCTCCCATTCCATTTCTGTGACTGAGGACGGTCAGTGCCTATCGCTTTAAAACCACGTTTTCCTCCTTTAGAGACACACTTTCCATGCAACTTGCAAATGTTAATAGGATATAAATGCCAGGAGGGAGGTGAGAAATGAGATCCCCACCAGTTTCCAGTGGGTGGCTTTTAAAGGCTCTGTGGCAAGTCTGAAAAGGCTAAAGGCATAATATATGTATCTCAGCCACAGCTTCCCCTGTTTGGTAAAGGAAGCTGCAGTGTGCATGGCTGATGTTCACCAGACTGTCCATGTAAGTGTGGTAACATGAACTAACTGCAGTGCTTCATATGAAACCAAAATGTCACAGGTTCTTTCTCTCCTTCTGCTCCTTAATCCATACCTAGCAATGTTCCTCATAATGGCTCTTTATGTACATCCTGCTTAGGTACTTGTAGGCTGTTTATGCACCATCTCAGGAATTGGTCTCAAAGTTTGGGGATTTTAATTCTTTTTTTTTGGCACGTGCAAAACACCACATGCAATAACCACATGCAGAAGTCTTTGAAACTCAGATTGGAAGATCTGGATCGCAGAAGCTATGCTTTGAAGCATACTTACAAAGGGTCCTATCAAAGAAGGTATTTCTTCTTTTAATTAAGAAGGCACTTGCATTCTCAATCTTATTTTCAGTGCTAGATAATTTTCCCAAACTCCTCTTTATAATGCACTGTGGAAGGACATATAGTGGGTTTTTATCAGGATACAGTATTATTCTGATGTTCAGACTAAGGCTTTTTTAAACAACACTCGATGTGTGTGTCTAAGTTGCTGAATTAATTTTTTGAGAAAGACAGAAAACACAAGTATTGGAGGGTAACCTGTGAATGTTGGTGTAAAGCACCAAAAAAGCTGGCCATCTTCACTGGCAGATGAAGAACATACACATGGTGAAGATGGTAACGTGCTGGTTGGAAGATGTGTTGGAACCCTGCAAAGGCACAGGGGTTGAGACGCACAGGCTTTGGTGATTTCACATGGGTGTGTTGGGCAGGCACACGTACAGGCTGCCTCTGACTTTGCACATGCCCAGTAGGCAGAGTCCCCTCAAGATCTGGCTGAATCCATCCTTTCCCTGCATTCCACCTGTGAATCGGTCCTGTGTTATTTATGGCACTGGCTGGCTTCCAGTACGTTGTGTGTGCTTTGTAGGGTGCAGTGCAGTCACAGTGCCCGGCCTCTAAGTACAAATAGGTTCTCTGCAGCCTAGCACGTGCAGCCTGGCGTTTGCTGGAGATGGGGGATTTTGGAGGTGAAGCATAGCCAAATGTGATGATGAGCTGCTTTTTTTTTTTCTTTTTTCCCCTTTAAGAGGCAAGGAACTGTGTTACTACCACAGGGTCTGGTTTCTGGTGCTTTGCAGAGATGGCCAAGGGGAGGTTTGGTGTTGAATGCTGCGTAGCTTTGAAAAACTGAACATACAAGATCTTGAAGATGAAAAGAAGTAGCCAAGGAACTGGCCAAGCTGAAAATGATTGACACAATCACGCATGTGAAAAAGCCTTCTCTCACTATCTTGCACAATAGAAATGTCTCTTTGGTTATCTCCTAAGGAGCTTTTCTTTCAGTGTAGTAACTGGTAGGCCGTGCTCTTAAATATGATGAAGCAGGGTGTATTGCAAGCATTCAAATCCATTCCTTGTGTGTGAGGGATGGTTTAACCTCTGTCAGCCTCCTAGTGAAAGGTAAGCTTCAGCAAATGCAAGTGCCCTGTTTCTTCAGCAGGGATAACGAACACAAAGGACTCATTTCTGCTTCCAGTGACTGATAACTGTACTTGTAAGAGACAAGTGAGGTGTGATACCTGGATTGGTTTTCTTTGCAGTTAAAATTTTTTCTTATATTTTTGCTAAAACAACTTGTAAATAAGGATGAGGAAACAGGTGAGGAGAAGGTTTTTTTGGTCTTCTGTCAGCAGATATATCCAGGGTAAATGTTTGCTAGTCTGCTGGGATCCCCATGTTTGGAAGAAGATGAAAAAAGAAAGAAAAGGTCAGGCTTGTTCAATAGCAGTATAGCAGTAAGAGTGTTTCTCTGTGTCTTTGGTAAGATTTAGGAGACTACAGTATTTTTAATGATCCCAGGCAGAAATTTTGTCTGTCTCACTGTTGCTGAGTGGAATGGTCATCTTTTGTAAAGACTTGCATAAATAGGGTGCTCCAAAAACCCCCTCCCTGGGTGTCTTCAGCGGTAGGAAACTCTGAAGGAGCTCGTGTGCCACGGTACCGCTGCGAGCTGCAGGAGCCGAAAGGAGATGCCATGATTTCAGATGTGTTACTTGCTGCCTGTAGCCTTGGACAGTATCCCCCTTCAGTTATCATTAAAGAACAGCAAAGGAAGTTAACACAAAAACACGAATGCTGAGATCTGATTAGAATCAAGCGAAGCAAGGAAGTGCAGAGTTAAGATTTATACCTGACCTTAATTAGCTCCATTGTTCTTGAGAACCGAAGCATACACAATGAGGAACGTTATACTTGCATCTCCAGAGCTCTTCAGTACCTAAACATAAGGACTTCAATGTGCTTTTCAGCCCCAGATTTTGCATGTGTTGCCTTTAAGCAGTAGCTAAGTCTGGTCTTGTGCTTTGTAAGGCTGTGGATTTTTTTTGTTTGTTTGTTTGTTTTCTGAGGGGGGGGAAAAAAAAAGGGAATGCCCAGGGCTCGGTAAGTTTAAGTTTCTGCTGTGACTTGTGCCAAGGGGAAGGTGGTCTGATGTAGCAGAGTAATACCACCCTCCTCAGGGGCAGTAACATAAATCTCCGTGTCACAGAGCATATTGAGCGCAGTTCAGTGCTGCTTTGTTACCCGTGTCACAGTTCAAATGAGCACCAGCCACTTGACAGATTACACTCTGGTTGGAGAGACCTTGATCTTTCCACGCAAGTACCCTCTCAGGAACATCACCTCCTCCAAAGGTTTAGCATTCTCAGGGATGTTACCTCCCCTTCTCACCTCGAAGAGCTACAAAATAACACAGGCCCTAACTTAGCAAGCACTAGAAAACCCAGACAGTCTTTGCAGGGAGTTGAGGTGCTTGTAGTCCTTTGCCATCCTTTGCTATTAACCTCCTGTTACTGCCATTCTTGCAGAGATGTTAGCTCTCAAGGTTAACAAGTAACAAGTTGTTTGCTTGGTATTTCACTTGGTGGTTTGTCTTCTAGCTTGGGTGATTCTGAGCAGAAAATGCTGGTGGTAAGAAAGTATTCTGGGAGAGTTTGTGTGTTAAGGTAATCTTTGTGCAGCCTGTTGTGTGTGCACATCAAAAATCCCTGCAGTTGCTTCTCTGATGAACGTGTGTCTGCTTGGTTCCTGCTGTTGACTGAAAAGACTTCCAGGGCCAAGTACCAATGAGAGTGAGGAAAAAGTCCATCTCAAACTGCATTGGTGGTTGCTGTCGTTCCACCTTTAATGTATGTCTCCCAGCTTTACCTTTTCTCCCCCCAGTATCTAACCTGTTCAACCTGTTCTAGGTCAGCATGCTGGAACCAGCAAGCTGCAGAACATACCCTCTCAGGGTCAGCGGGGTTTTTCCTCTTTCTTTTCTCCCCTCTTTTAAAAACAGTAATATTCATTAACAGTAGGTTGTCAGCATTTGAGGAATCTAATCAAGCTCTGAAAAGCAGTGAGGGGAATCTTGGCATTTGGGCTTAGCCGGAGCCTTTCAGTCAGGTTTTTGAGCCATGATGCATGGTGCACACAGCTCAGGCAAAGAGATGGTCTATAAAGTAGTAGTGCAATAGCACAACTGGTTAACAGCACACAACATGGAGACACTACTTTCTCTTTCTTGAGGACATCTGTAGATAACGCTGATTTCTTCAGGCTGTCCTCTTAGCCAAAGTTTTCTGAACATTCTTAGCGATTTTTTGGTGGATCAAGTCAGCTCTTCAGTGCTTCCTGTGGAAAGATGTCTTAAAAGATGTCTTAGAGATGTACAAATTATGTGTGGCTCACTTCTGGCATCAAGCTACCTTAGTGTGTCATCTTTCTTGGCTGTTTCAAATTGAGGGTAAGGAGAGGAAGGCAATCCATATTGTTATGGACTGCACCAAAATTAATTTCACTTGAGGGCAAAGGTTCCCAGACTCCTGTGAAGTAGCACAAAATCACATGGGGACTTCTCTTCACAGCTAGTACGCTTGACTAAACAGACATGTAACAAGACATGAAACTTTTTCCTAGTGCTGCTTCTCTGCTCGGCAGGGAATGCTGTGAGATCACCACTAGTGAGGAAGGAGGACCACATGTTCAGGAACAGGGGAGGAAATGGGCTGAGCACGTGAAGCCCCTTTTGCTAGGATGCGTTCTGCAGCGCTGGGAAAAGCCTGCACAAGCTGTGTGTGTGCAGTGATAACCCCTTACTTCCTTGCTCCTCGAGTTACTTGGTGACTGCTGATACCAGGGTGATGCAGAGACCCTGCTTGAAGGATGATAGGCTTTTCTTATCTGGTGCAGCTTCCCTCTGTGTGTGTGTGTGTGTGTGTGCGTGCAGGGAGGTGTTCCACTCCATCTGCAGTGTCCCCACGTTGCCGTGGCCATCTATTTTTTCCTCCTTGAGCCATGTGACGCAGCAAGTTGTTGTGTGCTGTGTGCCATCAGGATTGCTCAACAGTGGAGTGTGAAAGGGAAGCAACTGCACGAGGGCTTTGCCTGGTTCTGGGAAGTGGTTGGGGCTTATGTTTGCTTGGTTGGTAAAGGGGTGCAGTTTTGAGGAGGAAGGCAGGGCGTACTTAGGACTTCTTCAGCTGTGTTTGCTCTTAAGGATAAAACTATTGCCCCTTCTGACATCCTTTCTCTAATATTCTCTCCCCACCCCCCTGTTTTCCTGATGATAACATTTAAAACAGCTTTAATTTTCCCTACCATATAATAACACTTGTTTTCTTTAAATGCAAAGTTAAAAAAACAAACAAAAAAAAACCCCAGAAAAAGTCAACAGTGAAGTCATTGACCAAGGTTATATACTGTGATAACTGGAGGACATGTCTGAAAAGCACAGATTTCCAAACTGCAGTTCACGCCAGGTTTTGGTATGCCTTTAAAAATCTTATTCCTGCTTAATTTTATTGTTGTTAATAAACTTTTGTCTGCAACCTTAAGAAAGCACAGGGGCCTCAGCAGGATCTTGTTTAATACTGTCCCGTATCAAAGAGTTTCTTACAGCTTGGAAGTCTCCTTGCAAGATTTGGCATTGTTAATTTAGAGCTGCTCTGAATTCAATGCAGACTGTGGGGGCAGGAGGTTTGGTGAAGTGATACTGGGAAGCTCAGCCTGCCTTTCCCTCCTCTTTTGCCCTCCCTTACACATGGGTTGATGCGAACTGCAAATGAATGCTTGCCTTTGCTGTCCTTTGGGGCTCTCTGCTTTGGAGGCATGGTTTGAATCACTTCTCTGTCACAGCATCATCAGGCAAATATTTGTCTCTTTTTTTTTTTTTTTTCCCCTTTGAGGTGTTCTGACAACGCTGCTGGTAGGGAACAGGAGTAACTTTGAGCCAAGCTGGGAATGCATTTGTATCAATCTCAGCCTGTTGGAACTTGCTGACTGTGTAGCAAGTAGTTGCTTAAGTATCTGTGAATACAGCATAATTACTCAGAAATGGTACACACACACATATGTTGGATTTGTAAATCAGTGTCTTTCCTCTCACTCACGGTTACAACTTGGCTTTATTTGCAGTAAAGCAAAGATTCTATTCTGGGTGAAAAATGCTTTGTGTGTGTGCACTGTATGTCCTTAGGTGCCGTGCAGTGGCAGCTGGGCGGCACTGGGTAACTCTGCAGACTGTCCTGGTAGCTCCAGAAAGGGATTTCTGATCTGCCAGGTGAGCATAATCACGGGTGGCTTTTGCAGCCGTAGCGCGCCCAGCTCGTCCTGGCGGATCTCAGTAACAATGCTCACATCATCCTCATGATGCCGTCTGCCGCGCCGCTGTAAGGCTGGTCGTGCTTTGCTGGGAGAGCCGTGTTACGCAGGGAGGTAGGCTTGAGCTTGGCGGGATGCTTAGGGCACGCCTGTGGGGCACTGTAGGCCCCAGAGATTCCCGGGGGGGCTGCCACACCTGCAGGCTGCCCCATGCTGCTGTGCGGGGAGCCTCGCCCGGTCGTGTTGGCCCGACACACACACACAGGGCTAATGGGGCCTCCATGAGGATAATGAGCTGTGTCACTGGGCCAGCAAGACTGCAGCGCCTGGGTGCTGCGGGGAGCGCCAGCTGGGGGGATCTCCTGCTGTGCCTGCTTGCAGAATCATGACTGAAAGGAGTCAGCACTTCCCAATCTGACCCTTCCCGGGCCCTCTTCGTCACACCCTGCTCTTCCCCTGCATACGTTGCAGTGGCTTCCCTACTAGCGTAGCCGGGGAGAGTTCTTGCTGTTCAGCTTCTCCTGGTTTATCCCACGCTGGTGTTCAAGGCTGGTTACCACTAGAATATTTGGTGGTACTTGAAATTTGTTTTGAGATCCCTCTGTAGTCTTAAGAGGGCATTTGCCAAATTGTTGGGGTTTTGGTGTTCAAATGTTTCCTGACTTGCTGTGAAGTGTGCATGGGTGTCTCTGGGCTTTTTGGGTCATTTGGGGGTTTTTTTGAGGATACAAGTAGCAAACAAAACAGAAGCTCTTCCAAGAACATATTGTGTCTGATTTGCAAAATTACCTATGTCTTTCTGGTTCCTGTGATTATGACTGGCAAGGGCTGAGTGGATTACTCTCTTAAGTGGGTGATGTTGGTAATTAGCACTGGAAATACATTGTCAATACAGATTCTCTACATGTTTTAACAAACAAACTGACTAAAGTCTTTAACCCAAGGGTATAATGGTACTGCACATATGACTTAAGTTCTGGTCATATTCACAAGGGTCTTAAGGAGAAATTTAGCAGCAATGTATTAAGATTGCTCAAAAAAAATGCTGCTGCTTCACTTTATTGTTTAGGATTTACTTCCCATGCATGTCAAATGGCAAAAGCTTTGAAGAGGAGTTCCCTGCATTCTCCTACATTTCTAGACAATCTGGGCTGAAGTAATATTTGTTAAGCAGAATGGGAAAAAAAAAAGTGTAGAATGTGATGTGACCTAGAAATCTCTCAAAAGAGATGTTAGTGTAACTTTGATGGCTGTCTTCTCTTACTCTGTGAGCCAGTTTTCATTCCCTGGAGCCCAGAGAATGTCATGGTCCAAATTTCAACCTGCCTTGGATGCCCCTTGCCCTCTTGTTGGTTCTGATACAGTGGCACAAAGTTGAAGTTTAGATAAAGCAGATCTATTTTTTTTTACCAGAGACGTTTTGTCATGTTCTGAATGATAGACGTGCTTTTTCTCAACTGTAGATTATTGGGGTTTTGATTCTTTGGTGATTATTTACTGTTATTTGAAGGTAGCAATACAAATTAAAGATCCTGGGGGAGAAAACGGTGGAAGAGGTAAAGCAGTTCTATCACCTGCATTGTACGTGGGGATCTGACCAGCTCAGTCCTTCCCAGAAGAGCTGTGTGAACTTGAGTAACTTGAGTAAAAAAGGTATAATTTAAATAAGGTCAAGGATGGAAAGCCCTGGGTTTTACTCTTAATTTCTGGATGGTTGGATGTGTTGTGTCTCCCTTGTTTTTAGATGAGCACCAGATGTATGAGGATCATCCCCTTGATTCTGGTATCAAACTGTTCAGAAATCACGAGGGGGTTGAGGAACAGCCATGTGCAAAACAGTAGAGTGTAGGGTACATCTAGTGGTAAAGTGGAGAAACTTAGAGTAATATGTGGGATGTGAAGCCAGAACCTGAACTTGATACTGTCAGATGATCTCTCTGGACTGATAATGCCCGGATTCGTTGGCCTTCCCATCGCGTTTCCACAGGCGTGGGGACGTGAGGGAGGAGGAGGGTGTTTATACATGTGCTGGATCCTGCGCTCAGGAATTAATCTTGATTTAGATGCTGGGACTTTCCCAACCAGGCCTCAGTGAAATTGCTTGCTGCTCCCCCTCTGGACATGCTGCTTCTTCTAATCAGTCCTACCTGGCATAAACCTCTTGACTGAAAGCCAGCAGTGTTTGCACAGCCATGGTTACAGGGGAGAGGTTTAACCCTGGACCCTGCTCAGAGGCTGCAGATACACCCTTGTGTTCCACACCTTCCTTTCACCTGGGTCTCCGTGCCAGGCAGGCCCTATCTCTTAGGGATGTGGAGCACATCAGCAGCCATGGAAACCCAGGGTGAAGCTGCGGTGTGATTTTGGGTTTTTTCCTCCCCAGAGCTAGAGGTGAGGGATTCCCACGCATGCTGAAGGATGCTTCCTTTCCAAGAGCCAAAGTGGCGCTGATCAGGTTATCTGCATGCAAAGCAGGAGCTCCTGGTTTTGTTCATAATTCAGTGGGACCTGGAGCTGGGAGCAGCTGCGTCTTGCAGTTGCCTCTTTCAGGATGCTTTGACTCCTCATTCTAGCCTTGAGCCAGCCAGTCAAAACCTGCCCACGTTCTGGTTTTGGCATTGAAGCTGTAGGCTGCCCTGTTTCAAGACCTCCAGAAAGCTTATATGATCAACATGCAAATCCTCTCAGCATTAAGAAAATACAGCAGCCCCTTTTTGGAGATACAGCAAAGACTGGGATGTGACCAGCAGGAGCAGCGTGTCACTTCAGTGGGACACATGCTCTTTTTTCTCTTTCTTTTCCTTTTTTCCTTCCCCTCCTATGAGTCACCTCCCTTAGGCACTGATTCAACACCATCCATGGGGAGAAAAAGGAGTAAGGCACTTGAGCTCTGCATTTGTTTATTATTACAAAAGTCTCTCCTTCAATGTAAAGTAGCAAAGCGTTCACTTGCTACTGTTCTGGTGGAATATTCACCCTTGTGAAATCACACTCAGCTCTACAGCGTGAGGCTGAAAGCTGCTTTTGCTCATTTGTTGAAGAAAAAAAAAAAGAGGAAAGAATCTGGGGGAATTCTCAGGCAGTGTCTTCTTAGTCATCCTGTTCACGGGACGGTTAGAGGGGAGAGGAAAGTTGTGTGGAAGCGGAAGGTGATTCTCACTGGGAGGGTGGAATGAAAGGCAGTCAGGCACTTGAAAAATGCGATTTTGTCAGGAGGGCTGACTGGCACACGGTCAGAGCACAGTTGGATCCTCTTGGCTCACCTGTGAAATTCCTTGTGAGAGGGGGAGGGAAAGAGATTACGAGGAGAGCTTTTTCATGTACATCTGTGCTGAGGAAAGCGTAGCGTGTAGCAAGTTATCTGCATTTTTTGCATAGCAGTTCTTAGACGTTAAGAGTTTCGTTCAGAGGTGGATCAGACCTTGTTTGGAAAAGACTTAATTTCCTCTTTCCATTTCAGGATTATTCTTTGCAAATTCTTCTGGCTGGCTGGCTGGTCCTGTTTAAAGAGAGTTCCACCACTTTTCTCCAAGAGGTTAATCAAGGCTAGCTAGCACCGAGTGCAAGGGAGTCCTCCCTAGCATTCAGCTCACATTTTTATCTCCTTCCCTTCACCCTGTGTATTGTGGTTCCATTTTAGTGTTCTCCCTCACTCAGTGCTGTCCAAGTCCGTGTGTACTTGGATGTGTGCTGTGGAGACTAACAACCACTATATGAAGTGCAGGTTTCAGGGCTCTGTACCTTCCCAAGCTTGGCTGCTGGTCTGGGGTTGCTCTGTAGGATGCAGAGCCACAATTCATTGATTTAAACTAGGAAAACAGAAAAAAAGAAAAAAAAAAAAAGCCCAAATTTCATCCCCTGTAGCTCTGGCTCTCTTCTGAGCTGCAGTAGTGGTCACTTCAGAGCTGCTGGCATGATACTGTAACCTGCATCTGTGGCTGACTGTGAGCAATGCTGTGCATATCCTTATTTGCCCTCCTTTTTTTTTTTCTCCTGTTTTTTTTCTTTTTTTTTTTTTTTTTGGTCTTCCTTCCGTGGCATTTTCACTTAAAGTGTTGAGTGTTTATCTTTATTTTTTGGAACTGATGAATGTCATATCATTTTCCTTTATCATTGCAAGATGCTGAAAGCCAGGCTGACTTCTGAGCCTGGCTTTCGTATTCAAAGTATGCCAGTGTTGTCAGGCCAAAATACGGAGTTATAGTCACAATGGGAAAATAACTTCTAAGCACAGCTTTGTTCCTGTTCTCCTTGCATCTTGGCAGGCTAAACAGTGAGGTTGAGCATTTTCAGCATTTTCAGTGTTACATGTAAGATCTAATCAAGGCAAACTCTACTAAAGGAGGATAAGGCAACAGAAATACTCTCCTCCTTCCCACCCCCTCCCCCCCCAATTATAGTTAGGAAACATTTTAAGTAAAAGAAGTCTTGATGAAAGGAGTGTTTAACTTTAAAGAAAGGTTGTGGATGTGACTTGGCATCTGCTGCAGTTCAGCTCAAGTTGGGTGATACATGTTTTCTCCAGGCAGAATGACATCCATGTTGCAAAGCAAGAGAGAGAGATGAAGATTGTGTCTATCCTTTGTACTGCTCAGCTTTATCTTCCCGCTTATCTTGGGCTGTAGCTCTAGTAATCTTTTTCCTCTCCACCCTTGACTTGATGTAGTGAAACTTGCTTAACCTGCCAAAGGAACAAACCTGCTGGCTGTGGGTTGTGACTCTCCTAGAGAACTCTGGAACCTGCTGCTTTGGTTGTGGATTTTTCTTTTTCCCTTGATGATCACAGGCAGGGAGCTATCACAGCCGCTGTGATATTTGACCTACACAGTAAAAGTCAAAGGTGCAGTCAGGGTGTCTTCCTGTTTATAGCTCAATAGCTGGGGCTGCTTCCTTTCAAATATGCAAAACTCAAACATGAAGGGATTACCGCATTCCTGGCGGTGGGTATGGGCCCTGCGCTGGCTTTTAGGGCACGGCACAGGCGTGCTGGTTGCAGAAAGGAGAACTGCAAGATAGGGGCGGCCGGTGACTTGGGAGAGCCCAGGTAGCCGGGCCCCATCGCGGTGGTGCTGCACCCAGGTTTGCAAACCCCGCCTCGCTGGCGTAGGCTGCGTTGCACACCCAGCTGGCCTGCGTGTGGGGCTTGGAGGAGCCAGCGCGTTTGCGTGCGTTAGGTCACGCCGGGCAGAGGCGCCAGGCTGCGCTGGTGCTAACCTGGAGGTCTCAACACTTTCTCCAGCTGGTAGGCTGGGATGTGCCGTTGCAGTTCTCTCAAGTAGGAGCAGCTCCATCAAACCAGGCTGTTTCACAGGTGGACGAATGGCTGGAGGAAGCCCCAAGGAAGCTGTTTCGCATGGGCAGCTACTAAGGCAGGAGTTCTGCATATTTGTTCCTGGCAGAAAGGAGGCTTTAAAAGAAAATAGGAACAAAAAGTCCCACGCTTTAATGCATAGCAGGTTTTTTAGTTGTTTGTTTGTTTTGTGGGTGAACGTGATTAAGCTTGACTGCTTTTGCTCTCTAGCTCTCTGGCCAAGTAATATTAGCTGTGCATCAGCCAAGCTGCCAGAAGGTTAAGCATGCAGGCCGTGTGTATGTTGTGTGTGTGTGTCTGGGGCCAGGGGACAGACAGGCACATGCACAAGACTCTATCTCACTTTCAGGAGTTCATGGAAACTGAAAAGCAGTCTTTGCCAAAAAAACCACAACAAAACACCTTCCAGGTTTTGCTTTGCCTGTGCAACCAAATGCTGCGTTTGTTGTTCCCAGATGCTTTTCAAGTTTTATCTGCAACCACTGTGGACAGAAACCCTTTGAACTGGTTTCTTCTCCCTTATTCTTGCATGAATACAGGCAACTGCTCCTCACGTGGTTGATCTATCTGTCACTCATAGAAAGCTCTGTGATTGACTTATCTGGCAGACAAAGTTAGATGAGTGCCACAAGGGGGTGTTGGGGGGAAGACCAAAAATAATAAAGACAAGAAGCAGTACAATACCTGTAGGTGCCTTCCTTGCAGATTTTGTGAGACCGGGTAGTACTGGATTCGTGTAGGTAAATCAGTTAGCTTTGGTGCTTGTGGTGCTGGGGCAGGAGGGTGCACTGCACCCCAGCGGCTGTCAGTGCTTCATCTTCTGCCTGGGTCCTGTTAAACCTGAGGAGAGCCAGTCCCTCAGAGCTTCAGCCTTCCTTCTGCTCCCAGTCAGGCAAACAGCAGGGAAAGAGACAGACAAATTCAGCAACTTTTCTGTGGTGCTGTGCCCAACCTGCTGGGCTTATCTGCACACAGAACCTCCCATGGTGTGTCTGACAGGTGTCACCAGTGTCCATCCACCATTAGTGAGGGTTACCAGGAGGCTGGGGAGGACACATTTTTCTCCATGTTGACCTGGTCCTCCAAGCAGGCCAGCCTTTGCTGGGCGTTGAAAGCAGGCAATAGCTGAACAGCCATTTTAATCTTGTATCACTCCTGGTATGTGTGGTGCCTTTGGCTCGAGACTGTTCCCACATAAGACCCTCGGGAGCCTGGCTATAGTTGGAGACAATAATTTAGATGCCTTTTTAAAAAAAAAAAAAAATTAAATTTCAGAGATTGTGAAAGAAAATGTTAAAGGAAGCGTTGTGTGAGGGGACAGACCTCCCAGCAGCTCCAGTGGAGTCTGCCTGTGGGCCAGTTTGGTCCAGTGTGTTATCTTGAAGCATCATGCCCTTGGCATCCAAAACTGAAACAGGTTTTATGTCATAACACCCAAGCAGTTGTGAGGACATATGAGACTGTTCTACTTTACAACATTCTCTCATGTTTGAACATGAGAGCGTGACATCAAGTTAAATGGTGTGGTCCAGAGCTGATTTGGGGGTGTGACTTCTGAAGGATGTGCCCAAATGCCCTTACCACTGTCTCCCTTGTGCTGCTTTGTAGTCAGTCATATGGACCAAGGGCAACTCTCTCCTGCAGTCCCGTTTATCCCTATTGGAAGCAAAAATTTCCATTGCATGTAGGAACCTAAGTTTGATTTTTTTCTAAAGCACTATAGATCAGATGTGAGGCTAAAGGCCCTACATACTTTTCAGGAAAGGAAAGTTAGAATTTGAGCTTCATGCAGAAAATGAAGCGCAGTAACAACACTCTAGAACTAGAGGAGAGTGCCTTCCTCGGGCTGCACATACAGAAAATCACAAGGCAAGCAGGCCAGGTATAGGCATACTCATGAGACTGCCTCCTGAGCCATTTTGTCCCTCTCCCCTTTCCAGTGCCTTTGGACAAGAAATAGCTGGGGTTTTTTTGTCCCTGGGAAGCAGGTTTGTGAAGATGCTTTGGTAATTGGGTGTTTTGCAAGCCATACCTGCTGCAGCTTAACAGACTGGATATACGTTGACTTCCAAACTGCAGTTGAAATTCAGTATTTGGGTGCACTCCTGTGTTAAAGATGAGAAGGAAACAATTGTATTTAGGAAGTACTGCTCTGAGGGTGGCATATACTGAACCATTTGGGATACTGTCCCAAACTTTGAAAGGAGAGCCAGTTGAAGGTGGGACACTGTTCTTGCATTGCCAGCTTTTGCTTACTGGACCGACCGCTGCACATCTGGGGGTCTGGGTGTGGAGATTACTGTGC
This sequence comes from Gallinula chloropus, assembly GCF_964237585.1. NCBI lineage: Eukaryota > Metazoa > Chordata > Aves > Gruiformes > Rallidae > Gallinula > Gallinula chloropus. Next base: position 92,133,315 of record NC_140086.1, read on the forward strand.
AGTGCTGCGCAGAAGCAGGACCTCTTGGATGATGGGGGATGGGCACAGTGTTTATGGGGCTAGGTGTTGGCTGGGCCAGTGCTGTGCTGTGGGTTGGGGCATGGGGGATTGCTGCTGGGCTCCGTGCTGCAGCCTCACACGGTCCCAGGCACAGCAAGGGCCCCAGCTGTTTTTCAAAGCTCAGTCCGATTTATGAGGTCTCTGCTGGTATCCTTTAAAGGCAAACTTCAGAAGTGGTGTTGGCTTTAAAATTTACCTGGTCCTTCTTCCCCAAGTTGCCCGCTGACGGTGTCTTCTTCCCCCTCCTGCTCAGGCACATGAAGATCCACGAGAAGGACCCGAACAGCACAGCGAGCATAACTCCCCCGTCACCGCTGAAGCGCAGGCGGTTGTCTTCGAAACGGAAGTTTAGTCATGATGCTGAGATGGACAGAGAGGAGAGGACACCTGCAAAAAAGGTTCTTTACAGGGCACGAAGCAAAAGACTTTCCTGGCTGGCTCCTAAAGTGTCAGCTGTTGTGTTCATGCAGTCAGCATAGAGATATTAACATGTGGTCCTGTTACAGCCCTGTATGTATTCTAAGGTGCCATGTTCTTCCTGTGTAGCCAACACTGTTGTGTGAGATTTAAAATTAATTTCCTATTTTTAAAAAAAAACTGTATTGTTTAAATTTTTGGGTTTGCTCAGGCTAGACTATTTTTTTGCTACTGCAGCTTTTACCTTATTTTTTTCCTATTTATTTCATAATAGTCTTTCTGAATAGTGACATGAACTTTTAGGTTTACTTCAAAAGCAGCAAAAGCCTTAAGTCTTTTTAATTTTTTTCTTGATCTGGAGGAAAAAAAAAATCTGTAGTACATTTCACAGTAGCATAATCCTGCATTATTGGAGTGCAAGAGCAACCAGAAAATATTTATTTGAAGGCTAGACATTTCCATTAGGGTTTTGTTTATGAAATACTTTAGTGTATTTCAGTCATTTATACAAAATGTATGGTGGCTGCCAAACTTAACTCGACCCTTTCCACTCACTATCTCTAAATGGCAAGCTGCTAGTAGCAGTTCCATTTAGCTCAGTATCCCTTGTCTCTCTGCGCATGCTTTTCTCCCTGTCATCAGAAGAGGGCTATAGAAAACATGCAGAAGTTCATTCCTTTTCCCTGGACCACTTGAGTTAGGAGTTGGCAGGAATAATTGAGGCTGACAGCTCGCCTGGTTTTCTGAAGGGGGAGGAATGTCAGTCGGGCAGTGCACAAACACACGGGTTTATAAGTTGTTCAAATTGCAGTTTCTCATTAGACCTGATGTATCCGTGACTCTGCTACCCCATCTCCTACTGAGCCTCCTTTTCCCTCATGCACATTCTCTCACACACGCACAGGGGCTGTGGCGTTCACCCTCTCTAATGCTGGAATGAGTCATTTTTGGTCGCCTGCAGCAGGGTTACAGATGCAGCCTGCTGCTTCGGTTTTTAAGAGAAGGAATTCAGATGTTTGTTTTGTTGCTTGAAATTTGGTCCAGTGAAGTTTTTTCCCCTCTCTCTGAAGGTTGTCGAGGATGGTCACTCCGGTGAAGGGGATAGGAAGGCTGAGGAGGAAATTTATCAATGTCCAGTGTGTTTCAAAGAGTTTTTCTGCAAGTATGGGCTGGAGTCGCACATGGAGACGCATCCAGATAATTCACTGAGGTAAGAAATAGTCCCGAGAGTGTTTCTGGTCACCAGATGGCCTGAGAGAGCCTGCTGGGGAGCCAGAGGAGCCATTCAGACCCCTGCACTGTTAATTGCTCCCCTTTGTGGTTTTGAACAGGTTTCTGCCTCATCTTATATCACTGGGGTGCTCTAGGGCGTAATTGTATTATTTTTTGCAAATACAGAAAATCTTGCTAGTTAATAGCTGCGAATGTTTTTAAAAGACATTAAAGCACCTTCATTAAAAGGCATTAAAGCCCCCTCCAAATCCATCACTGCTGTTATATAAAACTGAAAATGCCAACATCGCAAAATTTTAACAAGTTAAACTAAAAATGCTTAAATATTGAAGCTAAACTTGATAAAAGCATTCAGGTGCCTAACTATGAGATTAGTGTGTTTGGAGAGAAGGCAGCAGCTGGAGAAAAAGTTTTTGTTGTCTGTCACGGGCGTGAGTGAAGATAGAGAAGTTGCTGGTTCCACACTTTCAATAAGATGTGTTCAGATTTTTTGCCTGTTGAGCTTACGGGATGATGTGGATTTTGGCTTAAATCAGCTTCTCTTAATAAGGAAAAATTAGTTACTAATTGTTTGGGAAGGTGCTTGGGTGTTGTGTTTTTGTTCAAGTAATTGCCCCTGTGACTCGTGATACTTCTTTATTTCCTGTTTTGACCATAGAAAAATGTAGAGTCGGATACATGAAGATGTAAAAGAGATATTCCAAGTCTAGTTTAAACACGTAGAAAAGCTGCTCTTTTAGAAAAGGAGATTGGCCATTTGCAGAAGCTTGTCAGTGTTTTAAGCTCATTTTTGGGCATTGGACTCTAACGATGTTTTCAGAAGGGTGCATAATTCAGCATCTTGAAATCTTAGCACTCTCTCCTGAATACAGTTTGGCATGGAGCAGAGCCACCCTGTTCTATTAAATGGGATTAATTCTATTAAATTTTCCAATTTGTTTTTTAATTAGAAAACCTTAGTAAATATGTTTAAAAGCGTTTTTAAAGGCATTGTAAATGCTGTAATTATTGGGGAAAGGAGTTGGAAGGCTCTTTCTTCAACTTGGACCAGCAAATAGTAGTTAATTAAATGGAGTTTGCTGTTACTGAATTAAATGAAGTAAATTTTCATTGTAGAGCACAACTGAAACAGTTTTTCTCTGGTAAGAGCTCTGCAGTCCCCACAAAAGGCACTCTGAGATAATTTTGCTGTACACTCTCTGCTTCAGAGAAGGCGGCTGTTGCGTGAGGCTTATCGTGGCGTTAGCCTCCTCTTGCACCTTCTGTAAAGGGTATGACCTCTGTGCAAAGTTACATGCCATGGACCCCAGTGGAGAGGTGGGCTCTCTTGCTTGGAGTGCTGGACAGAAGAGTGCAATGGATACCCTTCCAGCCTGGCAGCTTTGCAGGCTGCTGCAAGAAGGCAGGAAGACACACAGGCTGTGCAAACATGCTGTTGCTTTTCATGCAGCTCTTTCTCTAGGATTAGGAGACTTCCTTTTGGATAATATTCTCCTGAAATGGATTTTGCTACCCTTGACTGTGTTGAGTAGCAAAGACTAAAATGTGTCCCTAAGTTAAAGCCATGATTGTCAAGCTCTGTGGGCACGAGTTCAGGCTGGTGCTGGGATGCTTGTCTTTGTGGGCTGTCTAGAAGATGATAAGGGGGCTTTTATCAATATTTGCTTTAGCAATTTAAGACATGTCAGTGGAAATAGGGCAGGACAGAGAAGCTGTGGTCAGCAAACACATTCAAACACAACTTACCCTGCCTATCTCTTTTAAAACACACCTTTTGTCTTAGTCTAGACAAGTGAAACAGCACTGTCTGCTTGGCCTGACCTAGCAGAAAGTCCTCTGGTGAAGTAGAGCAGTCTGGGCTGCTGTTAAGGTCACTCTCTTCATCCCAAAGGGAATGGACTAAAATCCTTGGCGGGTTCTCAGTGTTTTGCAAGATTGTAGGATTTAACAAGATAGGTGAATGTGGCACCCCATTCCTTGGTCCTGAGTTCGTGTGACCAGAACGATTCCTCTTGGTAAGGCTGAGGGGCAGGTGGGTTTGAGTGAAAGAGGTGAAGAAAATACTTCACAGGACTATGAGAGGAGGAGGAGGCAGCACGGCGTGTGCGGGTGTGCTCGTGGCGGGAGAGCAACCTGCTCAATGTGAGGGGGTGTTCATCAAACCCTGGTGTCTCCCTAATGTAGAAGACAAGGAGGAAGAATTCTCTCTTAACAAAATTCAAACAAAAAAGCATAGCAGCTCTGTTGTGAGCAAAAGCAGGGAGCAGAACATGCTGGGTCTCTTTTTATTGCCAGTACTGTAAAAGAAGAGTCACTTGATCAGGACTTCTGTGAGGCTGGTATCAGATGTTGAGCCAGATGCTCTGGGTCTGGCAGTTGGTTTGTAGCTATCGCTTTAGGTAGCCCAGCACAGACTGTTGTGTCCTTACCAAAAACAAGCGATGCTCAATCTACCTAGCCGTGCCTTTCTTTGTAAACCACAGGGCAAACATCCGGCTCCTTTCTGCTCCCTCGGTAGTTGGTACAAACATTACAGGGGACACGGGGTCTGGAGCGATCCACCAGCGCGCACTGCCTTGGCAGTGGTACCAACCTCCCTTCAGGGATGCGACCCCAGCGGCAGCGAAGTGCCGGGCTGTGCAGGAGCTTCTCTGCCTGGCTTCCTTGTAGGTCCTTTAATCCTGCTATTGTGGAGCTGTTGTGTAAATACAGCCCAGAGCGTCTGTCTGTCCCGGCCCCCCTCTGCTAAGTAGCAGAAAAGGTAAGGCTGTCTGGCAGCCCCGGGATCAGTCTGTGAGCGGCTAATTTACAGGGTGGGCCATTACCCTTCCAGATACTGTCAAATGACCAACTTTAAATCACGGGGTTAGCTGTTCAAAGTCAGATGAAAAAACACCCCCCAGTATTGTCTTCCCCACTACTGCTTTTTCATGTAAAGCCGCGAGAGGGGGGGAGGCCCCTCATTGTTTACTTTCGGCAGAATAAACAATGCTTAATCCACTGATTGTGTGAGAGGGGCTCCCTCTTGGGAGAGTATCTCTTGATTATGTAAAATCCTAAATCGTGCATCTTTGTCTCCTAATTACGGTAAGAACTGTCCTGCTCTCGGGAGCAATAATAGGGCCCTTTGTCCCGCTGACAATGGGCTGTGGCACTGCATCTCCTTCATGGTATTACCCTCCCTGCTCAGTCTCTGTCCCTTTGAAGCCATGGGACCTGCACCCTAATTAGTGACATGAGCTGGTTCCAGCCAGGCCGTCTGAAGTCCCCACGGGCAATAGGAGGTGGCCCAGGGCTGCCGGCTGACCCCCTTCGCCTCCCTACCTGGATTCTTTAAAGCTGTTTCCCTGCAGCCGGGGCCTCAGGACACCATCTATTTTGGTGAGTTTGTATCTGAGTGTCGATATAATTAGCAGAGCGCTCAAAGGCTGTGCAGCCAACACGGAAGATGAGAAACCTCACGGAGCAGGGTAACTTCTCTGGAAGCTTTTGTGGCTGAGGATTGCTGTCAAACATGGTAATGTGCTTGTAAAGGTCGCCTGACAGAGCGCTGAGCAACATCAGCAGTGAGAGCAAAGGAGCCGTGAGGATTTCCTGGGGAGAAACCTCGCGAAGGGCTCTGTGAAGTTTCTCCACCTTCCTTTGGCAAGTACAATGGAACAGGCTTAAAAGCAAAACCTGTGGCTTTTGAAAGAGTACGTGACTATAAAATTCCTCTGTTGGGTTTCACTGTAACCAGATCATACCCTTTATATTTCCTCTCCTTCTCCAGGAGGCTCCTTACTGTACTGTGCACCATCAGCAAAAGGTTTTTCAATTATTCCTTCCTCACAGCAGCAATGAGACATTTATGCTGCCTCCCATGGCTGTGTATCTTCCTGAGGAGAGGAGGAGGGGGTGGTGCTAGTGTTGCAGTTACCTCTTCTCTTAGAGACGTATTTCAACATCAGTTCCCAGCAGGAATAGCAGTGGCAGATTGAACATGGTAAAAGCCTAGATCGTAACAAGTGTTACGGGGACTTGCTGATCACATTTGGTTCAGTGTGGCATTGCCTTCTGTTGCAGGATTTGACTGCTAACTTCTTATAGGAGACAAGAAATAAATAGCCATTGCAAAGTGTGAAAGACTTTGCCTGCCTCACATCACTGAGCTGACCTAGTGACCAGAACCAGTAGATGCCTGCTGCCATGAGCGGATTCAGGGTAGATGAAGTTTTTTGGCCTTTCACAGAGCATGTTCTAACTGATATAATATATTAAGCTTTGAAACTTCCCAAGTCCCAGGCATATTTTCACAAGGAGAGCAAAAGTAGTTCTCTTGTCCTGGGGTAACATGCTTCTGTAGAACTTCCAAAGAAAGAAAACCAGAAGCCATTTACATTCTGCCTTCTTCTTCAAAACTGCCTACCCAAGTTTTGCTGAAACAAGCAAAGTCAGATTGGGTAGTGGTTGGCCACCATGGAAAGCTGCTGTTTTGAGCAGTTAGATCCAAAGCAGGCGTAGCAACGAAGAGCTCAGGTCCCAGAATGGACAATGTCAGGATGCCCTGGCCATTGGTGTCTGTTGTCACCCGCCTTTACATTTGCCAAAGTAACAACTGTGAGGTCTCATTGCTGGAAAACACTCCTGAGTGAAAAACGCTGCTGTCATGGCTTGGTGTTACCTGGCTTCACTCAGAAGGGTAAATTGTTTCACAAGATGCCACGTGCAGCTTGCAATTCAGTTGGGCTGGTCACCAGGTTTCCCCCTTTGCCAGCACATCCCCATTCTCCAGTGCATGTGTGTCAGGTGGTGGGATGCTGCAAGACACCTGGACCTACATCCCAATCTTGACTCAGTTTAGCCAGTGCATGTAAGCAGCCCCATTTAAGTCAAGGCAAAAGGAGGTGAGATTTGAGTCAAGATTATTTGAGCTACTTAGAATATTACATGTTTATCACCCAGTTACTGTTCTTCAGGGCAGTTCTGCACATCAGCTTTGAGGCAATATAATAGACAAAAAAAAAGAAGTAAATTTGAAGTGTAGGGAGATGATTTTGATCATTAGCACAGGTAGAAAAAACTAGTACAAGACTTAAGTTGTGTACAGAGCTGCAGTGTGACTGAGTAAAAGCACACTGTACAGGATGTAAAAGAAAGATAAAAAACCCATGAGAAAAAGCCCCTTAAGTTTCATTCCTGATTTTGCCAATGCCTACTTAAGCAACTTTTTAAGAATTCACTTTCTATCTTTTCTCTCCCTATATAGTAGGGGATAATTCTGCTGACTTCATTTTTGTGAAGCACGTTGCTTTCCTAGACGCGGTCAGCCTTCTGTGGGAAGAGGGTATTAGTGACATTGCAAACTTACAGGAGTGAATGTGTTTGAAAACTAAATGTGGTTTATAATACATATGACTTGTGAGACAAAAGGTTCATGGCAGGAAGAGGAAGTGTTTTCCTAGTAAATTGACACTACTGTTACTGGAAGCAACTTGAAGCATGAATGGTGAGTAGTCTTCATGCTGCATTGTGAAATTTCATACCACTTTTTCATCTCTGTCACAACTGTTGGTGTGCACACAGACAAGCATTCCTTGTTGGCACTTCAAAATATGAAATACTGTGCTCTCTGAATGCTGTTGGGTAATTCTGAGGTGGTTGTATTATCCTATAGGATTGTTGAGTAGCGAGAGATGGAGAGCACTCCAGCATAGACATGGTCATGGACCTCCTTGACCTTTGGTTCTGGCACACTATACTTTGGCCCCGATACTTCTGTTCTTAAGTCACTATTTGAGATTGTACCAGCAAGGATAGTTTAGGTAGGAACTGGTGCTAGAGTTACTAACAGACTCAGAGCTACAAGACTTGTGATAGCCAAGGATGGAGGCGCACAAGGGTCAGTCGTGTGGCATTGCTGATTTGGGTCACTCTCCTGCTCGGCTCTCCTTTGCAAGCTGCTTGCTCAGTGTCTTGCTGACAGGCACTAGGAACCAAATCCTGATCTCTTGTTGGCAGCATTTTCAGTGCAGGAGCAGTTCCACCAGCCAGCTGGTGACAATGTAATCCAGCTCTGGTAAATGTGAGGACCAAAAATACACCATGGTACAATGCAACTCTTAATGCTGATAAAGCAGAGGAGAGGGGATATAACCAAGCTCGTGAATGTATCCTTTTACTGAGCAAATGGAGAAGTAAAATGAGTGGGTTGAACATCAGTCTGTTTGCTGGCTTACAAAAGCAGACCAGAACTGCATTTTAAATGCTTTCTGAAGTTTCTGTTGAGAAAAGAGAGATGGGAAACATCTGAAGAGCAGTGTGAGTCCAACGCTGGCCTAGAAGTGGTCAGCTCACATCAGGGAGCTCATTGTGCAAGGAGGCTGGGAATCCAGAGCAGCTGAGTAAAAATACCAGATAGTGAATGGGCAGAGGGAGTGACGCTCTGATGTGAAACTGCGTGCGTGGTGTGTCACATGGTGGTGAGTATCTTAGCTCGGCTGCAAGAATAGAAAGTGGGTAAAATGCAAAGCTGACTGTAGAGGAAAGCTACTTGTAAGAGGCAGTACACAGGAGGGAAGGAGCCAAAATAGGTTATTAGCCTGCCTGATCTTGATGACCAGGGTGTGTTTGTACACGGGCTCTCTCTCGAGGTGCTGCCTGTTGCTCATTGTGTTACCAGACCCATCTGCAGGCTGAGCACAGCTCACCTGTGGAGGTAGATAAGGGCAAGGGTGTTCAGTCCAGATTTGGCTGCATGTGTCTGTTGTCATCAGTGGATAGCTATAGGATAGACAAGTGCCTATAGAAGTGTTTACTCTTACAATACTTGTGAAAAGTGGTTTTGCAGTTTTGACATGGTAGATACATAGATTTTTTTTTTTTAAACTCTTGCCAGTCATTTTGAAACTATGCAAGTACTTGGCTCCCATATTTGCAATATGTGTTAGAAGGCAGAAAGAGCTTTCCTTACCCCCAAAAAATACCAGAAGGTTCACTTGAGTTTGCGTGCACAGGTGATGATTTTTATACTGGATGCTGTGCAGCTCCCTGTTTTGGTAGCTGCAGAGAACTGCACTGGTCACAGAATCAGAGAGTCATAGAAGCATAGAATGGCATGGGTTGGAAGGGACCCCAAGGATCATGGAGCTCCAACCCCCCTGCCACAGGCAGGGCCACCAACCTCCAGGCCTGGATCTACACAAGGTTGCCTAGGGCATGCTTGTTTTTGCTCAGGTTTGCTTGCCCTAATTATTAAACCTGGCATTGTTATTTATGTCGATCTTTAGCTCTTGTCCCATGATTCTGTCCAGCCAATTTCTCAGTACTTCTGTTTTTTAAAACTTTGACCTTTATTATTAAAAAGGTCATTAGACGAAAATGAACTACGTTCTGTGTGCAAGTGTCTGCAGGCCATCTCCCATTTTCTCTTTGCTTGTTCGTAGGTGCACGTTAATTCTGTTGGAGCAAATGGTAAAGAGTAAGCTGCAGATCCGCTGGGGCAGAGGCATTAAAACCTGGGGCTGGCAGGTGTTGCTGGCACCCACAGTTCGTTGCAGCATTAGGAAGAAGCGAAACCTTTCTTTCTGATTCTTTTTCATTGCTCACACACAGAGTTCAAAGGTGGCACAGGGTGGCTCCTGCCTTTCGTTAAACCTTACAGAGGTTGAACTCCTCTTGGGTTGCTCTGGCTGTGGGGGTGGCGATAGGCGGGTAGGGAGGCTGGCGCCTCAGCGTGCCGACAAGTTTCTGCAGCACGACATCACCCCGCTTGAATTCGGAGCTGCCACAGCTCCTGCACGATAGGCTCCTCGTCTGGACCACGGCGCGGCTGTAGGAATGCACGTGACATTGTGCATCCCTCTATTAATAGAAGGGCTGGCGCTGTGGTTTCAGCCTCTGCTGCACCCAAGGGTGGCTGCTCTGAGGGAGAGGATTAAAGGGAGCGGCGGATACACTGGTAGTGAAGTTGGAGAGACAGTGGGGAGGTGGGAGGGAGGTAAAGTTAAAAGAAAACTCCTGCCTTTGCTGAGGGTGTGAGAGAGCGTGCTCTGAACTTCTGGTGAGCTGTGTCCATCCCCCAGTGCGTTGGGAAAGGGGAAGGGAGCCTCTCCAGCCTGTCACACCTGGCAGGGAGTTGGCTCCCAGGGCTACTGTGCCACTTGTGGTTTCAGCACTGACCCATAGCATTGGGCAAGAGACGGGGGAGCAGCAGGCCTTTTGGGGTCAGACACGTGATGCTGTGGGGAAGGTGGGAGGATTGCAGGACAGCAGGAGTAGCTGCAGGGATCCCCAGGAGGGAGGCAGGAGCACTGTTCAGAGCACTGTTGCTTTTCCATCACTCATCTGCAGCAAGTGGGAGAGATTAGTGCAGCTGTTGGATGTTATTTCCCAGGGCCCTGGGTGTGGAGGCCAGGAAAGGTTTTAATCCAAAAGGAGATGAGTATCTGGACCTGGGTGGGGTTGCACAGGAGCAGAAACCAATTTGCCCTCCCTCATCTCCCTCCTTTCTCCTTGCTCCAAAATAAGTGAGAAAGAAGCAAAGAAATCCTTTCCTGAAGAGGAATATGTTTGTAACCTGGTAGCTTTTCTTTCACAGGCGGTGAACCCCTTGTGTTTAAAACGGTCCTTTTCCCACCTCCCCTCCCCTCTTTGTTGGCCTCCTCTGCAGTGCACATTACCAGCACAGAGGCTGGGAGCCTGCTCCTGTCCCTGGTGCAGACAGGAGCCAATGGCAGGGAATCACCTGTCCTCCTCTTCTGCTCAGCCATATTATTTGTAAGTCAGCATAGGATTTTCTTTGCTGTTAAGGAGACCTGCATTAATTCTGCAGATAACATGAGACAGAAAGGAGAATAGTAAGGACAAGGGTGGAAGTTTATTTACAGCATGTATTAGGGATTTCAGTGGGAGGAGTTAGATGACTTAATAACATAACTGAGTGTTACTGACTTCTGTCTCAGGATATGTTTCATTCTTGTTCTGTTTTCCTTGCTTCTGTTCGCAGCAGTTGCTAAAGAGCGCAAACAGGAAAATGATGAAATGGCACCAAGCGTTTTAAATTAGACAAAGCCTAGAAATTAAAACTGGTTTTATGTTTTGATGCCCACAACGTGGGCAATGTGGTGTTAGTGAGCTGCATGGGTGACAGCTTCAGCTTTTGGTCTCTTCTTGTGTGGTTTCAGAAGTGTAAGTAAAAGAAAGCTAAATGTCACTTCCCCTTTCCCACTGCCAGTCTCAGGTAATGCAGAGCATAATGTTTGTTTAATGTTTTGGTAACAGGATGATGGTTATAAATATTTGGCATTTGCATCTTGACTACTCAAATATAAAATTTAGAAGGGTTGAATGTTGGACTGCAATACCCTTAAAATTGAGACTGATTAATTTTGCTTAAACTTTGTCTCCACTTTACCTTCCTAAAATGTCTTTCCTTAAAGAAAGAAGCTATTTCCATTGCTTACAAATTGGACTTGGCTCAGAGGAGAGTGTAATGCAAGGCAACAGGCATCGCTTATGTAAACTTTTCTTGCATAGGTGCTGCTTGGTGTAAGTGTAGCAAATCCTGGCTTGCTTCTTGAACAAGCTGCACAAAGCATTGCCTATTTCTTAAGGCCTGTTAAAATGCCTTTATATCCTAATTAGCATTACAGATTTCAAGAATACCAACTTACTATAGTAGAAAGCTTTTAAATAGTGTGTTTTTCACAGAAACATTAAAAAACAAAAAAGAAAGAAAAAGGTGTACTGGTGCAGTAATAATTAAACAGACTGGCCTGGTGTGATACGTGGCCTGAGCACCAAGGTCAGGCTGGTCACTGCGCTGTCATCACACAGCTACATTTCAGTTCTGCTTCTGTGTTTTAGCAGTTCTGTTTTCTCACCCCCTGGCATTGTTCACCTCTGCCAGCTCTGCCCAGAGCCCTGGTATTGGGTTCCCATTTTACAGGTATGAAAAACTCTGAAACATAAAGGCAATTGAGAATAAAGCTTATTCTAAAGTGGCCCTAGCTGCTAAAAGCAGGGTTTTTTTCCCCCTTTTTACTTATAATTGACTCTCTGTGCTTGGAACTGAACAGCTTTCTTCTCTCTGCTCTGTAATCGTATTTATAGGAAAATGGAAAACTCTGGCCAAGACTAGCAATCACATGATAACACAGCAGCTTTTATTTGCTACATCTGGAAACTTACCTTGCAAGTAGAGTGCGTTTATCTCCACTCAGGTGTTGAGCCATTGCTCTGCCTGTTCTGCTAACAACCTCAGAACCTGTTCTAAGCAGCCATACCATCCGTGTTTTACTTGGCAGCACCTGTGGGCAGAACTTGTGAAACTGTAAGGAGAGGGGTTGGTTGGGGTTTTTTCTTGTGTTTTGTTTGGTTTCTTTAAAGTTCATGATGAGCAAAGTATTACCACATGTTTCAGATTATTTATTTGATGTGCTGGACTTCTCAAACATCCCACATTTGTATAACTTTTTTTTAAAAAAGCAATTTAGGCAAGATGAAAAAATATTCATGTCACTTAGGAAACTTTGATCTTCCCCTTTTAGACTGTTGTTTTGAGATTTAAAAATACTGCAGGCATTAACACTACCTAAAGATGGAAAATAGTATTGGCAAAACAGAGAAGGTGATGGTTAGGCTTCCTTAACAAAATGCTTCCAGTTACTGCATTGTTAGGCATTGTTACTTAATTTTAAATTAACACAAGCCTTAGTCAATGCAGCATGATGCTTGCCTTAACTAGTTAGGTTTTGAAGCTCAGTACCTGTAAGTTTTTCTTGGAGGAGGTGCACATCCATATGTAATTGTATTCAGAGCTGATGTCATGTTACTTGGGAGCGACTCAGACTCCCTTCCTACTTGACGTGAGGGGGAGGGACTTCAACAAACACAGCCACATACAAAAAACCCCATTGTGCCTGCACTTGGGCAAACGGGCCCTGTATTTTAAATAGCTTGTGTCTGTGGTGGAGACTGACAAGCCCAAGTGAGGTCTGCAGAGCCTGAGACACCTCCTGAGCCATCAACGCGGTGGCACCCCTGGCAGCGGGAGTGGCTTTACAATGACCTCCCCTGTCCTTGGCAAGTGGCGCCAGGTGCCAGCGGGGTTGCTGGAGCCCGCTGGGCCGCCTGCTTGCCTGGGCTGCCTGCTCTGCAGGGGCCACTCCAAACCTCTGCCAGGGAGGGCTTTTTTCTGGCTGTTTTTGTTGCAGGTGGTGGCCACCTGCACAGGTATACCTGCACTGAGGAGGAAGCCGGGGGGGGGGGGAGGGATCCATGGGTCCCTCCTGTGGTCCTGTAAACTGTGACACCAGGGCAAGGTGCAGAGCCAGGGCACAGGGTATCTATATGGCCTGAAGCGCCTGGATCTTCAGGTGACAGTCATGATTTAGGAGCCTGTTTTTTGACCAAATGGAAAGAGAGCTTAACCCTTTTCCCTCCTGTCTTCTCTTTTTGCTTGCTGCTTCTTCACTCACAGCAAGGAAAATAGTCTTCAGGCTAAGGAGGAAAGAGAAAAATATTAATTCTATACAACCTAGAAAAGAGAAAGTACATGTTCCTTTTGCAAGATATATTACTTTTGTTTTGGGGGTGGGGAGGTGGGTCCCTCTACATGGAACACACCATTATTAAATGGCAAATTTTTACTGTCATAGTAGTTGATACAGGTGTACTATGGAGGACTTTCACACGGGTTTTGGCTCTGGAAGATTTACACTCAGTTGAAGCTTTTGATGGGAGCCCTAAATAAACCAGTGCTTAAAATCAACGTGTCACACAGCCAGTGGAGGTGACGGAGTGTAAGATGGATGAGGCGCACCTCCCCACTGTGTGTGGGAGCTGGCTGCTTGCCCAGCATCGCTGATTCCTGCTTAATCCAAATCCTGGGGGTATCACAGCAGGTGCCAGCTCTCCTGGTAGCTCTGTGGTCCCATCAATGGCAGTAGCTGTGTCTGCTCTGTAACGTGCGAGGGCTGCTGCATTGGCTTGCTGGTCCAGGGGAGGCCAGGCAGACTGGGGGCCCTGGAACAGCCTCAAGACACCCCGAGGTGAGGGCCTTCATCCTTCTGCAGAACAGCTGGCCCCACAGACCACCGGCAGTGCTCCCAAGTGGTGCAGGAGCATTGCTTCCAAGCCATCGTTGTCCAGAGGCTGACGTACCAGGAGGAGCATGCCAGAAGCGCTGCCTGCTTTCACATGAGGCATTTTCATCACCTCTAAAAGACAGTTTATTTGAGCAGCCTGTTAGTTATTCAGGTGACTGCCCTAACCCTTTAATGTCCTCCTCCCTCCTGTAGTTTTGGTGGTTGTGTGGTTTTGTTTTTGCAGAAGATGAAAGCTTTGCATCACAGAATAGGTGCTGCCAAGCTGGAGCAGCCCTACCTATATGCATTCCCCCTTCCTCACCGGAGATCACTGCCGTGTTTAGCAGACCTCTTTAAGTAAACGTTTGCTTTGGAAGTGGCATTGATTCAGTATTTATTGGAATGCAGGGATGTGGTGGCAATAACTGTAAAGGTAGGATGCAACTGAATTGTCAGGGGAGATAAAAAGAGATTAAACTTCCACCACATATACTTAATGTCCCAGCCTTCTAGGTACTGCAACAGCAAAGGCCGTGTTACATACGCTTCGCGCTTGCTTCTTGCACCACTCAGAGACTACGAGTCCAGTTGCTTTGTTGGGTGACTTGGTTATCTCTTCATTTTCAGGGAATAAAAAAGGTCTGTGGAAGTTTATGTAGTGATAAAAAGAACAACAATGGGAATTTGTTAGGGACAGGACAGGGAGGGAGTGGTTTCAGGAATTTGTCAGAAGTCATTTCTAATTGCAGGATGTTTTTTTAATGAGTAGGCACATGTCCTTTTCCTTGATGTGGAGGATGAAGACAGTATGGGGAGAACTAAGGCAAGGGGAGACCTATGACAAACCCCTGGCATGTATAATGTTCTCACTGGCAGAATCTTGACTCCCTCACATTGACTAGTGGTTGCTGCTGTGACACTCATGTTTTGGTTGGGAGCTGGAGTTGTAACAACAAGGAACCGTGTTGAGTGAAACTGCGTGTCACTTGTTGAATGCAGAGTGGACCAGACCTGTCATGCTGCAGACCTCAAATCCCAGATACTTAAAAGCAGTAGGCTTGTTTGTTGGCGTGTTGACCAAGTGTTGTTGCATAGTTCTTACTGCTTGAAGCATAGCTTCATTTCCAACACCTTTGATCCTTTAAGGCAAATCTGCTTTATGTGAGACACTTTGTTTAGCTGAATTTGGGATTTGAGAACTTAAGCAAAACAGGAAATCATTGCAGTAAGGTGTAGGTAGGAAAAGACGCTGCTTCTGCATTTTTCTTTGGGGTACGCTGGCTATGAAGGGAATGTATGAGTGTCAGAAGCGTTGAACCTATTTCAGGTCTTCCTCCTATGACCATCCTCCCTTTCTAGGAGCACTATTTTTTCTTTCAAAACAGTCTATTTTTCAAAACAGGTTTAAGAAAAATCAGTGAAAGTTTGTGGAAAGGGAGTGTGGGTGAAATTCATACACAGGTCTTTGAGTGGTGTGCAGTAGTAGGTTTCGAGTGGTAGTTGAAAAAGGTGCTATTTACACATTTGCAGCTGCTTGCTGCTTAGGTCTTATTTAGCCTCTCCTTGTTACTGATCTTTTTAAAATGTCTTTTATTTTAATAGTACTTTTGTAGTAAAAATGGTGCAAGGCCCTTGAAATATTTTATGTCAGACTATGGGGAGGTTGTTAGAAGGCTGTGGTCTCTGTCACCACTTCGCTGTCTGCCCACGTGGGACGCTTGGTTCTCATGCAGTATATTCTTTGAACTTCCACTGAACTTAGTAGCCAGAAACTGGTAGAAGGTGACTGTGATTGAAATGGCCTTCCTGTGGTGATAGGTTTTTGACATGCTGTGGCTTCATTTTGCACTTAGCAGCTTCTTAATATCACGGGGCGAGAGGAAGGAGGCTGGCCCAGTGCAGGAAGAATGTAGTTCTTAAGCTCGCAGCGCCCAGTAAGTAACTTCTGCCTTCTCCCTGTCCTCTCCAGGTGTGACATCTGCTGCATTACCTTCCGCACTCACCGGGGCCTACTGCGCCATAATGCGGGTATCCACAAGCAGCTTCCCAGAGATCCCATGGGAAAGCCTTTCATTCAGAACAACCCTTCAATTCCAGCAGGCTTCCACGACTTGGGATTCATGGACTTCTCCTGTAGGAAGTTCCCCCGCATTTCTCAGGTAGGCCCTGTTCTGTGGAGCTTGAGGTGCCAACTGATGACATGGCGTTCTGAACTCACTGAAAGGCTCCGCCTCGATGAGGCAGAGATTGGGTGCAGAATATTTTGTGGGAAGCACCTCACCACTGTCTGTGTACATTTCAAATGCTTCCTGCATTTCCTTTTTTCTTTTTTTTTAATCTAAAGACTATTTGGTGGTTTGCTGGTTTTATTGGTTGGGTTTGTTGTTTGGTTCCTCCCCCCCCCCCCCCCCCCCAGCATTCCAGTGGATAAGTAGTTGTGTAAAGGTCTATAAAAATATTTTAAAGGAAAACTTGGGTGGTGTTGGATTCTTGTCCCCTCCAGCCTGTACACAAGTTCTTACCTTCCCCAAACCATCCCATATCTAAAATCAGGAGGAAGGACATGTGGTAAGGAAGGCATTATTTATTTAAATTTACTGTAACAAGCATGCAGTTGTGGTATGAAAGATTTTATCATTAAAAACTTTGTGTAGTCACTTTTCTTACTAAATGGTGACATCTTCAAAGACTTCTCCACATAATGCTCTCAAATACCTTTCTACTGTGTTCCTTACATGAGTTCTGAAGATTTGCACCTTTGAAGATGACTGACTGGGGAAAGGTTTTTCTGAGTGCCATAAAGCTTTCTATTGGATGGTATTATTCCTCCCTCTGTCAAATCTTGCCTGCCCTAGTTGGTTTGGGTTTAGTGAAGCTGCCTATCTATTTAAAAAGAAAAAAAAAGAAAGAAGGAATCAACAGCACAATGCATCAGGACCATGCTTGCTCAGTATCTGCCCTTTTCTTCTTGGGATAAAGCGTTGATTTCCAGCTCTTCTGGCTGCAGGATGCTAGACCTTAAATTTGCTACTGGTCCAGGGGACCATGTAGGTCATTCTGTAACTCTAGTAGAGTTTTGCTGCAAGAGTTACAAAATCAGGAGAAGAGAGAAATTTTAAAACAACTTGGTTTTATTTCTTTTGTGATTTATGGCAGATATATAAAGTTATTAAGGGATTTAAAGGTTGGAACTTTTCCTTTTGTAATAATTTTGCTTGCACCATGAGGCAATACCTACAACATATCTGAACACAGTGTGTAGAGTATCTAAGATCCTGCCAGCCCTCTACCTATCACTTATGCTTTTCTTTGATGTTGAACTTTTGCAACATATGAGCTCTCTGGGTAGCATTTAAATACAGCATTTGGATTCATGATCATTTTCGGGGGCCAGTATAAAATCCATTTGTGAAGTCAGTGTTTTTCTTGAGAGAGTAAATGTAATCAGACTTGACTTTCTGCTTTGGGCTCCACATTTCATTGATTAGCTTATTGGTTTGGTTGGTTTATGTTGTTTTGCCTTCTGGGGTGCCATTTTGGTTTTTCTTTCCTCTCCTCCTAGTTTCTTTGTGGTAATAAAGCTAAAAGGAGGTGGTCTTTCTGCCCAGCTTACTGTAGTTTGCTGCATAGTCTACTGAGGGTCTTGTCCTGTCAGTGAAGCAAGAGAGGTTTCTGGAAGGAAGGTTCCAGATGGAAAAGTATTTTAGGGTCTGAATATCCCTCTGAGGGACTTTGCCTTTATAGAAGGGAACTTTTGGAGAATCAACCCTAAACCACTTAGGTGACTACATCCTGCGGAGCAGGAGCATCTCTACACCAGAGAGGTGGTGGCTGCTGTAGCCTCCTTAACGTGGCTGTGGATGAGAGAGTGAATTGGTTTTGGTTTGTAGCAGCCCATGATGCCTTTCTAGTTTGAGATGCCCTCTCTAAATGTTTTTGCTTGTCTTGCAGGTCTGGTGTGAAACAAATTTGCGAAGGTGCATCAGTGACTTCCACCGATTCATTTGCGAGACGTGTAACAAGGCATTCCCCATGCTCTCGGCACTCAAACTGCACACGGAAACTCATGTGGTGGATCAGGGAAAAGACAAGCACAAGCCACAGTCCATGACCCAACCCGTCGAGAACCCAGACCAGAAAGCCTTCATGGCATCCTTGGGCCTACAATACACCAAAGACATCAAGCCTGTCAAACAGGAGGACAATATACAAGATGAGGTCCAAGAAGTACAGCTCAGAGCACTGAAGAGTAACCTACCTCAGGAACCCCGCAGCACCGGTCTGCTCAGCCTCTCTCCTCTGGATGCTGCCTCTATGGGAGGGTCGTTTTCAGTCCTTCCCCCTACAAAAGAAAACATAAAGCTCCTCTCGCTGCAGCCTTTCCAGAAGGGTTTTATCATCCAGCCTGACAGCAGTATTGTGGTAAAACCCATCTCCAATGAGTCTGCCATTGAGCTGGCGGACATTCAGCAGATCTTGAAGATGGCTTCTTCCGCTCCTCCTCAAATCAGTCTTCCTCCACTTTCTAAGGCACCTTCTGTCCCTGTGCAGTCCATTTTCAAGCATATGCCGCCGCTGAAGCCAAAGCCTTTGGTGACACCCCGAACAGTTGTTGCAACCTCTACACCTCCTCCTCTTATCAGTGCCCAGCAGGCCTCCCCTGGCTGCATCAGCCCAAGCCTCCCACCTCCCCCTCTGAGGCTGATCAAGAACTCGGTGGAGTCCTCCTCCAACTCTCACCTCTCCCAGCCAGGAGCCAAATCGAGTCCTTCCTCGCAGTTGCTCCTCCAACCCAAAGTAGAGCCTTTAACTCAGCACGAGATGAAGACACAGCTGGAACAGGACAGCATCATTGAAGCTCTCCTGCCTCTGAGCATGGAAGCCAAGATCAAGCAAGAGGTGACAGAAGGTGACCTCAAAGCCATCATCGCAGGGGCAGCGAACAAGAAAGCCCCGACCATGAGGAAAGTTTTGTACCCCTGCCGTTTTTGTGACCAGGTGTTTGCCTTCTCTGGTGTCCTGAGAGCTCACATCCGATCTCACTTGGGTATTTCGCCGTACCAGTGCAACATCTGTGACTACATTGCAGCTGACAAGGCAGCGCTGATCCGGCACCTGCGGACGCACAGCGGGGAGAGGCCTTACATCTGTAAAATCTGCCACTACCCATTCACAGTGAAAGCCAATTGCGAGAGGCACCTGCGGAAGAAGCACCTGAAAGTGACCAGGAAGGATATAGAGAAGAACATTGAATATGTCACCAGCAACGCTGCAGAGATGGTGGATGCCTTCTGCTCCCCAGACACTGTGTGCAAGCTGTGTGGTGAGGACCTGAAGCACTACCGGGCCCTCCGCATTCACATGAGGACGCACAGCGGCTGCCAGAAGAAGAAGCCGTTTGAGTGTAAGGAGTGTGGCACAGCCTTTTCGGCCAAGAGAAACTGCATTCACCATATCCTCAAGCAGCATCTGCACGTGCAAGAAAGGGAGATTGAGAACTACATTTTAGCGGTGGACTGCAGTGCCCAGGAAAGCCAGACAGACCCTACTTTATTGGAAGACAGCACTTACATGGACCGCAAGGCCATGACGCCTTTCCTGGAGCCACAGAATGGCTTCCTGCTTGGGACATCGCCTCATGTTCCCATCAAACTTGAACCTACGGGCAACTTCCCGATGGATTTTGACGAGCCGTTAGATTTCTCTCAGAAGAACAAAAACCTGAGTGCTGTGCAAGTGAAGCAGGAGAACCTGTTTGGCTCTTCTCCCCTGTCCTTCTACGACTGTTCCATGGAGCCCATTGACCTGTCCATCCCCAAAGTCCTGAAGAAGGATAAAGACGATGTCCCATGTGAAGTCAGAAATCAAGAGTTGGCTGCTTCTGGGAACAGTGAAAAAGCCTATAACTGTCTGCAGTGTCCTTTGGTTTTTGGTGCCAATGGGAACTCGGAGAAAGGCAGGGCTGTCGGACATCCCCAGCCACTGAAAGGTTCATTGCATTTGACTGTCCCAATCATTTCCCCGGCTCTCCTTGGCAGTACTGCCTTGCTGAGACCCTTGAGGCCTAAACCAGCGCCACCACCTCTCTTGCCAAAGCCTCCAGTAACTAAAGAGCTGCCACCATTGGCTTCCATCGCACAGATCATTTCATCTGTGTCTTCTGCTCCCGCTTTGCTGAAAACAGAGGCTGCAGACGCCAGTCCCAAGGCAGTGAGCAGCTCCACTGGGTGTGACAAATCAGGGAACGCCAAAGCTAAAGTGACAATCGTGACCGCCGTTCAGAGAGACTCCGGCCTGCCCAGTGACCCGACTCAGCCGTGTGATCCAGAGCAGCCTCCCGTTGCTGACACTGGGTTGACTAAGAAAAGAGGTAGAAAGAAAGGAACAAAAAATAAGCCTAAACTTAGCAGTGGTGTGGATCTGGAGTCCAGTGGGGAGTTCGCCAGCATAGAGAAGATGCTGGCTACCACAGACACTAATAAATTTAGCCCGTTTCTGCAGTCCACTGACAATTTCAAGGAAGAAAGTGGCAGAAATGGAACAGCTGAGGATGAGAAGGAAACTGCTGAAGATAAGCTGCTGAGAGGGAAGAGGAACACTTACTCAGACTGCCTGCAAAATGTCCCCTGTCCTTGCTGTCCTCGAGTCCTTCCATGGGCAAATTCCCCGCAGCAGCACATGCTTGCTCACACAGGTAAGAGCGCCTTGTGCTCACAGGGGATCACAGGCCCTGAGGATGCTCCTCAGGAAAGGGCCTCCCTGTGGGAGGTATCTTCCTTTCCTGTCCTCTCTCTGATGCCTCAGTGGCATTCTTCCTTATTTTACACATCCCTAGCCATTGCTGTTTCATAGTGGTGGGGTAGATTTTTCAGTAGTAGAATAATCTCTGTGCCTTTCAGTATCAAGGGGGCAAATTAAACTGGTAAAACACATTTGACCCAAGCGGCGTAACCGGGAGAAGACTCTGGTTTCAGGTGTTACTGTCTTATGTTGAAGGTGAACGCCTCTGTTGAATATTTCATTGGGCCTTCCACAGTTTGTTTGGTTGTTTCCAGTGGCTCTTTGTCTGCATCAGTAATGATAAAACGATCATTAAAAAGAAGAGCAAGTAAGTATAGAATTGTGGCAGGAAAATAAAATAACAGAGTGTTTAGCATTTTGTTCTTGTGGTGGCTTTTATTTGACAGATCAAAGAAGGAGGATGTGAGAAACATAATCCTGAGCATTAGGTAGTAGCTTGCCTCTAGGAAATGTTTCTTCTCAGTGCTAGATGACTAATGGTGGGCTTATGCCCTGAGGCGTGGAGATGTGTATGGAATCTTTAATATTGTACCACTATGTGAGTAACCTCAGACCTGGTGTAAACAAATTGAGACGTTGGGGAGGGAGATCTATTCTAGGTTTGGGGTTATTTTTCATTCTTTGCTGTAGAGGAAGTACAGCGTTGAATGCTGTGCTGAGTTGAAGTTCACTCCTTTTTCCACCCACACTGTAATAAAGTAATTAGTAGATTCTCATCCTGCTTGGAGAGAGAGAGAGGGGACAAAGCTCTACTTGCTGTTGCTCCCTTTTAAGTCAGTCAGTTGTTGATATTTTCTTCATTAGGCAATCTCAAGCCCTGGTGTAAAGAGTGGAAGTTATGGAGATTTGTAAGAAACTTCAGGGAATCAAGTACAGGCTCATAAGATAACTTCATGGGTTTTGATGCAGTTGACGTTGCATGAAGCCACTGAGTCATGTCTGTGCTAAAGAGGGAAACTTGAAGAGGTAAAAGAGGTTAGCTAAGAGGTTTAAAGGGAATCTGAGCTGTGGAGCAGTCCCTATTACAGTTTGCTTTGGGTGATGTGAGGACATAACTTGCAAGGTATCAGTGCAACAGGGAGGCTATTGTTTTCTAGCCTACAGAGACCAAATTATTTCATCTTATTAAGCATACAGTTTACTTTCAATGGTGAAGGAGAGCTCTTTATTTGTATCAATTGTATTCTAACACCCTGCTCTCCAAAAAAAATATGTGGTTACTGAAGAACTTGTTCATGAGACAGAGAACAATAGAGAGGCTTTTCCCAGGCTAAGGGGTTTGACCTGCTTATTGGTGGCAGGCTTCCAAGGTAGCAGCACTGGTGTAAACCCTTAATAAAGGCAGGAAAATGCACTCGCCATGAGTTGTACCGGTAAAACTTGTCTCCCCTACCACCAGCCAGCTTGGAAGGAGACACCATCCTTTCAGAAGGGCTGTGCTTCCCCTACAGGGAAGGAAAGCCACTGCGGCTGTAGCAGGGCTGGATCCTCAGCACGGCAACAAGACTTTTGGTGATGCTAGGAGAGTGGCAATAATCAGATTCAGGTTGGTGTGCTCTGGCAAGGGTCATACTGAACTCTTCTCTAGTCATCAGAGCAGTGTTGAGGGAGACTTGTTGCTGGAGGACCACCCCACAGCAAGTTTGACTGGCCTTGGGCCATCCCCTTTCAGGTGATAGTAGTAGCGCTCTGTTTCTAGGAGTCACAGCAGCTCCTCTGTGACAGCAGTGTAGATGAAGCTTACTGGAGGTGAGAGGGGAAGGTGAGCTAGGAAGGTAAAAAGCAGGCACTAGGATGCCTTAAGGTGGAGTGAGCCCTGTGTTTTTCTGGTAAGTGTCAGGTGCTGGTGGCATGGGAGGAGTTTGGCAGCTGCAAAATTGTTGGGTTTGTGTTGTGGGTGGGCAAGTCGGTTTTCTGATGGAGACACCTACAGTGTCCTAGTGCAACACACTGTTCCTGTCCCCACCTATTGCACAGGCAGCAGCTTGTTCAATAGCTCTTTTTTTTAAAAAAAAGGAATTAAGAAAAAGTTCTATTCACTAATCTTACTATAAAGAGAAAAGGGGAACTTTATTGTGCAGGCTTGATGGCTGCTCCCTGACCTGGGAAGAGAAGGGACCAAGAGGCTGATGTGAATGGGATGGATGAGAGTCCTGGTGACTTGCTTTCAAACTGCATGTGCTGGGTATCTGCTCCATTGGGAATCCCTGCTGGCAAGCAGCTCTGTGCTCCTTGTAGTAAACTGTGTAGTATACTGCTACAAAAAAAAAACCCCAAGGCGGTCATCTGAACTAAAAAGGGGCAACTACATCTTCTCCAGCCATCTGTAAGGATGTGGTTATTGGAGTAATTTGTGTTAAGTCATCTAAGGTAATAATTGGTGAGCACGGGTGAGGAAAAGGTGCATCATTTTGAGCATCTAATGTCTGTGTATTACCAGTTTGAAACTACTTCGTTTGTACAGACATGAAAAGATTTTTGCAAGAGTGTCTTTCATGCTCAGTGAAATTCCAACACAGAGGTCTCCTTGCATAGAATCATAGAATGGTCTGGGTTGGAAGGGACCCCAAGGATCATAGAGCTCCAACCCCCCTGCCACAGGCAGGGACACCAACCTCCAGGCCTGGATCTACACAAGGCTGCCCAGGGCCCCATCCAATCTGGCCTTGAACACCTCCAGGGACGGGGAATCCACTACCTCTCTGGGCAGCCTGTTCCAGCACCTCACCACTCTTTCTGCATGAGGTGTCAGGATCAGATTCACCTTCTGTGAAAGAGCAGGAGCGCACGCGCTGCCGGTAACCAACACCCCTCGCGCAACCAGGTCTCCCCCATGGAAGCTTTGGCCCTGCTTATTCTTGCCTCAACACTGCTGTGTGTTGTTTCCATTCAAAAGCTTTTCCCTGAAGAAGCACACACATCTTCCTCCACGGTTTTTATTTTAATGCAGAGCTCCCAAGTGGGGCACTGGGAGTTTGGCACAGCGTGGGTTTATACGGTGTTTGATACAGCACCCGCGTTCTGTTGGAACATGCTTCAACGCTCGCTTTTAATACTTTCTTTCTCTTGATGTCTACTGTTTAATTTTCTTTCCTGGGTTCAACTTGGTTTGCCTTCCTTCTTTCCTTTTCTCTCCTGCTCTTGACTCTTCCCATTCTCAGAGCAGCCAGTAAGATGTGCCCTGCAGATGGTGCAGTTAATTTTGCTCCTTTTCTGACATGTGCATCAGACAAGGTTCAATTTAAAGTTAAAATAATGGTCTTTTTTTTGCCATTAGTTTTTATAGATAACCTGTATCTCTTTGCAGAGAATAACTTGAGGATATTTTCATAGTGATACTGTCAGATCTTATTTAGCCCCAGATTATTTTTGGTAGAAAGTGAAATATAATAGCAGAGGAGATTTGGTTTGGTTTGGTTTGGTTTCATTTTGCTGTTACAACAGGAATGAACTGGACAAGAACAGTTCTATAAACAAAATAAAGTCATAAATAAATAGAATACAGTTACATGTAGCCCAGGAACCTGAATGTTTCCTGTTGATTGGAGGGCACAAGTCATTAAAAATTAAAAAAAGAACTGGAGGCGTTTTTATTCTTTGCTTTTATGACTCGAGTCAAAGTGAAATTTTGGACATATTTATTTTGCAACATTTGTCATTACCTTGATAATAATGTCTTTCAACTAGGACAACAGTGGCAGGAGATACCTTAATTAAGGAATGATCTTCTTGCATGCTGTTGCTATTTAGATATCCCTTTATATTGAAAAAGACTCCTTTCAAAAGGCTGGCTTCCTTGAAATGTCCAGACTATCTAGTCCTGCTGTGCTGCTAACAAAATTTTACAGTCAGTTCTGAGTCAGTGTGGAGGCACAGATGTGTTTGAATCCAGGCAATGGCCATTCTTACAGAAAAAGTTAATTAAAAAAATCAAAAAGTTAATAAAAAATTAAATCAAATTGCACTTAAACTGACTGTGTAAGATACCCTCCAGTGAGTAAGTATGTTTTATCCGAAGAGCAGCTGCCATTAAGGGGCAATAGAGGAAACAGAGAATACTGCTTTTCTGAATTATCCTTTTTGTGCCTTTAAAGTTGACACATTTTGAAGGCAGTCTGGTTTCCATTTGGGAATGGGACTGTAACTTGGGTTGTGAGAGTGGAGCTTGCTCAGGATGCATTGTTTGGGTTTTGAGACCACCAGTTAGGACATCTGTGTGAAAAGAAGAATGTCTTACCTGTTGTAAATATTGATCTGTGTGACAAATATTTGGTTTATATGAAAGTTTCAAAGTCTGAGAATATGAGAAAATTGTGACCTGAGATGCAGGTTGAGTTTCAAGTAATTAATCCCCAGCTAATCCTATCATTGCATGCTTGAAAAGAGATGTGGAAAGGAATTGGGCTATCAAGAAGCAGAAGGATTTCTGCTGAACTTTGAAGTTCTGTTTTGTATTTGCATTGTGAATGAAGCCAAATAAAAGTGCAGCAAGTGGTGGTATTTGTTACCGTAAGTGTATGGTTGCCTTAGTAGGCATCTAAAAAGAAAGAGTGACTTGAAAGCCTACAAACAGCAGTGCCTTGATGCTTCTAAAAAGTTGTGTTGACACTGGAAGAAAATTAAGAGTAAGAAAGAGTGCCTGAGATGTCTGTGAGGTGCAGGGAATCCCTCGTACAGCTGGAGATGTTAACTAGAACAGAACTAACTTGCAGAAGATTAAAGTGAGAAATGTACCTACAGTGTTGTATCAAAGAAGCTGCTGGCTGAGGAAGGTGGTGTGTGTGATCGGAGGTTTGGAGTGTGGAGTAGGTGGTGTGATACAAGCTGATCTCCTTTTGCAGGTAGCT
Organism: Gallinula chloropus; assembly: GCF_964237585.1. Lineage (NCBI taxonomy): Eukaryota > Metazoa > Chordata > Aves > Gruiformes > Rallidae > Gallinula > Gallinula chloropus. Next base: position 92,158,741 of record NC_140086.1, read on the forward strand.
GTCCTCACAATCTCCTTCTTCATCACGAAGATGTCTTGCAGGACTGCTGTCCTCAGTGCACTGTATCATCCTGGCTTTTCTTTGAACTCCTCCTGCGCTCAGTCCTTTCCCTTGTTCTAGTCATTTAAATGAATTACAGACAGTTCTCCTGTGGGGAAGGAATTGATTCTAATTCAGCATGTGGGGCTTGGTTCCACTGGAGTCAATGGAGAGATGCCCTGTGACTTTGATGGAAGTTGTGTCAAGTTCACACAGGTGATGGTCATCTCAGGAGAGAGCTCAAGCTCCCTTGAGGAGCTTGCAGTCAGGATGTTGTTAGTTGATAACCAAGCAGGACGGGAGGAAAAGGGAAAAAACCCAATTTTCTTATTATATGTTAGAATGACAGGCGGGTATTTTTCTCATGTCAGGCCAAGAAGGCCTTCCCTGTCAAAAATGAGGTGGTGTCTTTTAAGGATTTGCACAAATGCTGGAGTTACCAGCTGCCACCTGCCCCTGCCCCAGTCTAAGGGGGAGGATGGTGGATCTCAGGGTGGCACAGGCGGTCTTTCCCAGCTGCCAGGACAGCAAGCCCAAGTTGTGTTTGGTCAGACTGAACACCACAGACAAGCGAAGCGCGAGGACATGAGAAGAGCCCTGCCACCTTAGAGCAGTGGTACATGCAGGCAAGAGCTGATGGTAGCTGTAGGATGTGCTATTTGGGGTCAGTGTGTGGGCCTGGCCACTTCCTGCAGCCTGTTCTTCTTCATGTTCTATCAGCACCCACAACTACTGCACTGGGGTTGCGTGTTAGAGGGCACATCCCTGCCCTGCTCCCTCTACTACCTGCTTGTGGACCTGTGCTTTGCAAGTCTCTCCCAACTGCTTTCTGAAGCCACTGATGCTGACTGCCTCCAGCCTCATCTGGTGTCCAGCTCCAGAAATTCACTACCTGCTGTGTAAGGAACTATTTCTCAATCTGTTTTCAGCTGCTCCCCTGCTAGTTTGAGAGAGCCACCCTGAGTTCCACTATCGCAGGATTTCGGGAATTGTAGTTCTGCATGTGCCCTCTCAGCTGCCTTCACGACTTGTGAACCTCAATCATAACACCTCCTTCACTCTTTCAGCCTGAGCCTTTCTGGTGGCTTGGATCAGGTTTGCTGTGTGCCACTTGCAACATGAGTATCTCCTTCCTGTGCCATGGAGACCAGAAGTGCACCCACCACCTGAAAGAAGGGCACACCTGGGCTTTATGCCGCAGTGAAGGGACGCCCTCGGTCTTGCTCTCAAGGTCCTTGCTCATGGTACCCAGTGTTTCTTGCTTTAGTTTGGCCACTGTTGCAGGCCAAGCCAGTGATCCTGGAGAGCTCTCATCAGTGGCTCTGAGACCTCCTGCCTCAATGTACCTGCCAGTACCCCATTCAGCATGACGTGGGCATGTTTGAGATTATTTGTCCAGCAGTGTTCTACTTTATATTCCTTTGCATTGAAGCTTGCCTGCCAGCATACTGCTCCCTCTGTTTGGGAGTCTAGCAGTGAAGGAGATTGATTGGTGCTTATTTGGAAAGGACAAGCTGACACGGAACCGAGGGTGAGTGCAGTCACCTGATGATTTTTCTGTGCTGACCAAATGGGATGGGTGCAAGAAGGAAGCTCAGCAGGTGGTGGTATGTGTGCAAACACTTTTCAGGCAAGGGACAAGGGAGCTGTTGCTGTGAGGCATTCACACCTCCAGGAGAGACAGGGTCACTTTATGTCACTTTGAGTCAGTTTCACAGGACAATTGGTGAAGTAACAAGCCTAAAAGCAGCAAGAAGCTGGCTCTGTGCATCAGGGTAGTTAAAATCACAAATCAGTTGTTACCGTCATCCTTAGGGTAGCTACAGATCAGATCGCACAGAAGCCTGCACAGGGTTTTCCTCTTGCATTTCCAAACTCCAGTTTGTCTGGGAAAGTCTGCTGCCTTCCCAGGCTCTGCATCCTTTCTTTCAGTGTGGCACGTTGCCTTGCAGTGATTCAGATGTAGTAATACAGGTCTCAGTACTAGTCTGGCATTAAAATCTGCCATGCTGGAGACATGTTTTGACGTGATTCGAGCTTGCCTATCATGACGAGCCCGAGTTGCCTTGTTACCATGCTAACAGCCCGTAACTCCACAGGGCTGCAGCGTGGTCTCTGGAGTGTCACGTGGGCTCATCCTGGCTGAGCAGGCAACAGATGGGTACGGCGTGAGAGAGGAAGGCTCATGTTATAACACGATCCCCGCGCAGAGCAGACGTCTGCGGAGCGGGCTCTGGGAGCGCTCCCCACCGGTGGCTTTCGCAGCAGAACAAAACTGAAATGTCCTACTTGGGTCTACTGAAAACTGTCTCTGTAGTCAGGGTGATCCTAACGCAGCTCTGCTGCTGGCTGGGTGAAGAGGCTTTTTTTTCTAGAGCCACTCAGACCAGCGCTGGTGCAGCATGTAGGATGGGTAGGGCTTTGGTGGAAGGTAGATGTTGTTCTTAGCACTGGTGCAGCTGGCTCTGGGCTGGTCAGAGTGGTTCGACCTGCCCCCGGCAGACAGAGCCTTGGGCCACGGTTGGATAACACAAAGTACTTCTTGGCTGTACTGGCTCAGCCTGTTCCCAACTGTTCATCCCCACAGCTGCAGCTCACCCAGCTGCCTGAAAAAATGAAAAGGGCAAGGGGAGGGACCAGCTGTTATGAGACGGCCCTAAAAGAGCACATATATGCAGCTGAGATGTGGGAGCTGGCAGCATCCATCCCCTGGGAAGCACTGGGGATAGATGCTCTTGAAATTGGCTTTGCTGTCAAATGCTTTGTGCCTTCAGAGGACAGTTTTAGTCAGCAAAGCCGGAGCCCAGGTTCTGTACTGTTACAGTTACCACATACACTGTATATCACGGCGTAGTCTCTATAACTGGCTTCACCAAATGGTGTTGAATCATGGTCCAAAATCATTCAACAGTTCTGGACTTGCAGGCTTCCTCCATTGTCCAAGGCAGAAATAAATTAGCAATTTGAAGCTCTGGCTCACCTTAAAACGGGGTCATTTCTCTTTCTGTGCAGGTTTTAAAAGGTGTGTGAGTAGGGTGCTTGGGGCTCCCTTGCAGAGCCCATGGGAGGGCTGTGCTTCGACGTGAGTAATCGTCCACGTTTCACTGTACGCTGAATGGCAAGGGCCTGAAGGGAGATGTGTGGATGGCGTTTGGTCAGCCCTAAATGAAGCTAAGCTTTAAGATGAGGTTTAAGACAGGAAGTGGAATTTAACAGAGTATCACTGGGAACAAGTTCTAGAAGGTTTCTTTTGGTCTTGTTTTAAACCAAAACTAAAACCCCAGGATGGAGGTTTTGAACAGGATTCAGAGATGAGGCAGCTAAGTGATGGGGGCTTGTGCATGTCCTTGCGGCATGGAGAGGAAGGAAATGGTCTGACTAAAAGCACCTGAAGCAAACTGAGGACATCTGTACCTGCAGAGAGTTCAGTGAAACTGTGGAGCAACTTAATGAATCGCCCACTTGGATCACCTTAAAGCAGCCCTGCCTTTGTCTCCCTAGGGCTTTCTGAATGCTCCCTTCTTGAAGAGATGTGGGATGGGAATGGGGTAAGGGATTATCTCTTACATAATACAGAAAAAAGTCTTTGTTAGGGAAAGGTCCCTTTCTTAAAGAGGCTTGTCCCTAATGTGAGAGGGTCGAAACACAATTGCTCTGTGCTAACTAGGCAAATATTTACAAAGTAGGTATACTACTTTGTGTGATTTTTTTTTTATTAGTGTTTAGCAGAATTCATCTTTGCTCTAGATATCTGCCACTCTGCGATCCTTCCAGAACCATGTGAACCCTGGGTATAGCAAGGGACTTTTTGTTTTTCCAAGCTGCTGTAGCTCTCTGTACCTCTGAACTACATTTGTGGGTACTTCCTAGAGGACAAAGGGCTTGAAACTGCTTTTTCAGTGTCAGGCAAAGTTTAACAGCCTGTTTCAGAGCCACCGCTCAGGGTGAAGCAAGAGTTGGGGTTGCCATTGGGATGGGTGGCAAACACAAGAGCCATGAGGTTGCCCTAAGTGCTAGAACTGTTGTTAGGAAGTTAGTGAGAAGATGGTGTATAACTTGCTGATCATATTGCCGGCTCTACCTGTAACCACCTTTAGGTTGAATGCTTAAGCTGAAAGCCTGGGCTATTTCTTCCTCACCTTCAATGCTCATTTCCACTTGGTAGGTGCAGTCAGAGCCAGTCCTGAACACCTTTGTGTTGGTGACCTCAGCTTCTCTCTTGAAGGTACTGGGAGGTCGTACCTTGTGTCCAAGGCAAAAAGGGTTGGGTTTTTTTCCTAGAATTGGTTTTCTCTTTTCCCCCTGATACATTCAGTTTCATTTACTGTAAATAGTCCTCTTCTATCTCCAATGTTTTCATTTCAGAAGGCATGCAGATAGGAAAACTCCTTCAAGTGTGGGCTAATTAAATATTTAACTTGTATATGTGCGTGTTGTGTATGAAGGTGGGTTGATTTTTGCATTTAGTGTGTTTACAGTAATAATGGACAAAGATAACCCCCAAAATTCTACGGGTTGGAAAGATGTTCTTCAGTTGGTGGGTGGAAGTAAGAAGCAGCATTGTGCGAGTGGATCCAGAAAACCCCCCAAATTTACTAGACTGCTACCATCTAGTGGTGGCTGCCTCGGTTGTAAAGCTAGCTGGGGTTATTTCAGTTAACGTAGAGGGGGAATAGTAAATCGTCTGACTGATGATGCCAACTGCTTGTACAACATCCACTTCCAGTACGCTCTCTGCTCCAGTTTTGAGCATTATTTCTGTGATGGTGTTCTAACACTTCTCTTGGAATGTCAGGGATGTTTGGCAATAAGCACTTGCTTTAAAGTCACAAAATAGTTTCCCTTGCAACACCTTGTTTTATCTAACAACACCTTAGCATCTCAAGCTCTGCTCTCTATTCCACCTTAGTTCCTGAAAAAAAGAAGACCACAGGAAAACAGAATCAAAAGAGCAAGCTCCCCACCTTGATCTGTATCTGCTCTTTCATCACAGACTTTCCACATTCAGTGTCTCTTTTGGTAATTTGGTTTGTGTATACAGGAAAGCAGTTTACTCCTCTCTTTCTTTCTTGCCACATATGGAAGATTAAGCAGACTCTTCTGACTGGGCTGACTGAAAACTGCAACTGGAATTGTAAATAGACTTCAGCAGAGCAGTTTTCTTTCCACAGTTTGAAGGGAAAATTATTTTGGCTACAACTATATAGTGGTTTCTTTCATGCAAGCGGAAAAGTTTTTGGATTCTCCGCTTGAGTCCTTGAGGTTTTGCTTATGAATATATCTCCTGAGAAGTTCATTTTTTCCCAGGAGCTGACGAGGCAGGAGCTGACCTACCAGTAGTTGCTTCGTGTTGCCTTCCTTCGTTTGTCCTTACCTCCCTGCTCATTTCCATCCTTACCCAGACCTTGTCCGAGTTCTTTGGTGCCAGAATTGATACCATGAAATAGTGTCACCTTCTTGACCGCGCTTTGGAGGAATGACACAAACTCAGGTTGTCCATGTCTGCTCCCTGGGGTGGGTGGGATCCTGGACAAGCAGACCTCTCCACTCCTGTCCTCTCGATTCACTGAGTGTAAATATCTGTGGGATAACAAACAGACCGAAAAACATTTTACAACCTTAGTCAGTGAAAGATGGGAAAGGGTTAAAAGAAAAGGCAGGCCTTTTCCTGCCTACCTTGTCTTCCTGGACGGGAGCGGCTGCTCTGCACTGTAAATCAGCAAAATTCTGGAAGTGGCAATTGCCCATCTGAGAGGAGCCCAGCCTCGCTGGAGGGATATGTACCCAGATCTGAATGCTCAGTCAAAATCCTCCCCCTGTGTAAGATACAAGCCTGCTGGAGTTGTATGGCCAGGAGGGTTTTCTGTTGCTGCAGATAGGCATGTATGCAGGGAATATCCAGTAGCTAGGCCAAGCCCAAGTGCTGCCAGAGCAGACGGAGCAGGTCCCAGTGCAGGACTTCCCTTGCAGCCGTCCCGTGCACTGCAAGGGACACCCCGCATGGGATCCCACGTGGCCGACCTCACAACTGTCGTATTTCCCACACACCCTCATGGCTTCCCTGCTGCTCTTCAGGTTCGGCTGTGGTGGAGCCGGGCTGACTCTCACCCATCCCCACACAGCTGGGGTTTGTACAAAGCAGCTCGCTTTTTCACCAGCTGCAAAACCAAACACAGGGGCTGGGGGTAACCACAGAGCAGCTCGACTGGTTGGGAGATGCTGCTTTACGGTCTGCATGGACATTGGCAAAGGAAACAGCAGGTCTGGTTGGTGCAGGTAAGACAGAAGAGTGCTCACCCAGGCGTGTATGCATGTCAGCATGCTCCTGGCTATGTCCCTACCAGAGCTGTGAATGGGCTCATTCAGGGGTGGAGGGCCAGCCTCAGAAGAGAAGGCTTCTCTACATCTGTGCTCCCAGGGTCTGGTGTGGTTTTTGCCCTTTCCTGAAGGCACCTTGTTTAAACTTCCCATTTTTTTCTCAGTGCTGGTGGCCTCTGTTCGCCTGTGCTCGTAAGGCCACGTCACTCAGCGTGGTGCGACCCACCTAATCCCTCTGAGTGCCTGTCTGGTGTGCACAGGAAACTTCCCTTGCAGGCCAGCCACGCAAGAACAGAGCAACAGCTGGGAAGGGGCCCAGGGCACTCAGGAGAGGAAGAAAGGAAATAAGAGCTCAGGGACGATTCATCTTTTAAGACAAATAATGTATTTTTTTGAAATACTGGAAGCAGAAGAAGAAAAAGTTAGGGGAACTGAGGGGAAAACTGGGAAATCATACATGATATGTGACATCTTGAACATTGGGACTTTTGCATTTAAGAGTTTTTAGACTTTGTGGTTCTGGCTTGCTCTTACATGAGTGGTACCAGGGTATGTTCCCCTCGTTCACTTTACCGCTGATCTTTCCCATTGAAAAAACAACTTACTGTGCATCAGCTGCCTTCTGTTTGGTCAGCAGAGTTACAAAACGTCTGCCTCAGTGGCATAAAAGAGGAGTTCCCTCCATCTTGGTCTCCTCTTGCTCTTCACTCCTGTCTGTTCTAACAGAGCTCACACAGTTTCCTGCCCCACTCCCTAATGACCCCCCTTCCTGCCGTGCGTGCAACTCTTTTCCTCTGCCTGATGCGTCCCTGCTCTCAGGCCAAGGTGAGCAGCTGCCAGTGAGAGCCATGTGTGCTTGTCCTACCCCCAAACGCAGCGTGTGGAGGAAGGTGGCAGGCAGGAACCCAGAGCTGTGCCTCGTTTTTAAACATCTCCCTTGCATAGCTAAGGGCCTGGGTTTGGCTTCTGAGCTCACTCCCTTGCCTCATCCAGCAGCTGCGAGGCCTGGCTACCTGTGTGTAACCAGCAGCACAGTGTGTGGGCCTGGCTTCTCTGATGGGCCTGGCTCCCCTTTCTCTGAGTAACGGAGCAGTGCTTCCCCAGAGTTACTATGCATCGACATTTCAGCTGGACTTAGTCTTTTTGTTTCTGCTTGCTTTCTTTTTTTTCTTTTTTCCCCCTTTCTTCCCCTAATATAGCCAAGAGGTAAGCAGTGAGTCAAATCACAGAATGCAAATGCAGATTCTTAGGGCTCTGGTAGGTGAGCTTTGTTTTCTGATGCCCACATCCTCAAATTCCCCAGCATTATGCACAGATTATGGCTGGGTGTCTGTTTTAATGGGCAGATAATTAGATGAGCAGTGAACTTTGTGGAGAGCTTTTGTGTAATCTACTGTCTATGTAACTGGATCTGTTTTGATTAAAAAGTGAGATTATTTTTTTCACAGGTCACTTCACTCCTTTTCACCCCCCCAAGAAAAAGCCTATGGAGGATTATGTTCTGTTAAGTGATGGTTTGTGATTGCTAGAAATGCTGCTAAGCTTTGGTATTTGTTACTGGCCGTTCATTATAACTTGTGCAAGGAGATGGGGTCAGTGCAAGCTACTCTGCATTTGAACTATGAGGTGTCTGAGAGCTATCGTCTTATTTTCTGCCATTGCTCCTTGCTAATTGAAAAAAAGCCTGTAGCAGGAAATCTAGGCAGTTCAGAGGCAAGCCCATGTTGTACTACGTCAAATGGAGAACTTGGAAACTCTTCCAGTAGAGCAGTTTAAAATCCCTGTAGTCACTTGGCAGCTGTTGGGCTTGCAGATGAATGCTGAAATGTGCTCCTTTGGCTGTGTGCTCTCAAGAAGAAGGGGGTGGGGGAGAGGACTTAAAGCAAGACAAGCTTCAGAACTTTCAGAACGCAGAACTTGCTACCTTTGTGTCCTTAAACAGCTGCTAGAAGGTGGCTCTGGGGGTGCAGTTACATATTGGGCATCATGGTCAGCTTTGGCCTCCAGGCACAGCGCAGCTTATTTCACGTGGCCGCTGTTTGTGCAGAGCTGGGAAGGGGGTGCAGCGCCATCCAGCCCTTTGTTCTCCCTCAGCACCTTACTGGTTTGATTGTTTTCCGACAGCATTTTACACCTTCAGCAATGTTAAAGCTACAGACTGATGAGGAAGCCGAGGAGGTTGTTACGTGCCCTGGGGGGGGGCTTTGCCTTTGTGTTGGGGGAACCGTGAAACAACATCAGGCGTTGCCTGTTACTGCATCTTGGCTTTTATGTTTTGGTTCCAGGTGGTATCAGTGTAACAAGGAGTGTGTGTCGAAGGCCCATACGTGGGCAGACTTTTACATCTTTTGCTTATATGATGTACAGACAGCTTTTTTTAGCTGACCTCTGTGTTACTGTCTGCACTGAACTTTTAACATTTAACTGTACCAGTCAGTTGTGTGAGGCCTTTACATTCCCTTTGAAATATGTTTCCCACTACTTCTAGTTTAGAAGTTAGTTTGATTAATGTGTGGTTGTGTCTGACTTCTAATCTATATCCAAATTTTGTACATTAAATAATCTAAATAATGCACCCATGTGTCTCTTGTCCGGTGTATTTGATCTCAGCTCTTCTTTGATGTCTCAGCATTTTTCCTTCTCTGGTAAAAGTGATTATATTAAAAGAGACTTGAGGACACTGCCAAGCAAGCGAGTGTATTTTGGAAAGTAATGCGTTTTGTTACGGATTTGTAATCCTGTTGTTAATCAGGCTCCGTGGTGTCTTGATCCCCTTTCAGTTCCGGCGGTGGCCTGGGTCACAGGCGAGAGGAGCACACGTTGGGGCGCTTGACCAGGAGCGGTGCTCCTGGGTGCACGTGCAGCCTGACCAACTGGCAGCGGTGGGTGAGCAGGGGGCATCCCACTGACAGCTTCTCTGTGTTTGCTTGCAGACAGCCAGTCCGATGCCGAGACGCTCGCGACAGGAAACGAAGTCTTGGACCTGACCTCCTGCGAGAAGGAACAGCCAGAGGAAATAACAGAGCTACCAGAGGGCGAGCGCGGCCCCAAGGAGGAGCAAAAGGCTGAGGTCCCCCCGGCAGGAGAGGATGCCGAAGAAAAAGCGGATGGATATGAAGAGGGCCCTGAGGAAGATTCTGTAAGTAACAAAAGTCTTGACCTCAATTTTGCCAGCAAATTAATGGACTTCAAGCTGGCAGAGAGTGACCAGAGTGCAGGCAGCAGTTCTCAGACTGAAAGGAAACATGCCTGTGACATTTGTGGCAAAACCTTCAAGTTTGCTGGCACTCTTAGCCGTCACAAAAAGGCCCACATGCGTGAGGACAGAAAGGATGAAAGGAGCAGTGAGGATGAAAGCAAAAGCATTCAGGATGATGCAGGAGCTCCCTCGATGCAGGACTCTGGTCTTGAGCAGGAAGAGTCTCCGATGGACTTGAAGGTAGTGGAGTCTCCTGTGGACTGTGAGGCAACAGGAAAGGAGAATGAAGAGAGCGAAAGCATCTCTGAGGGGGAAGGCACAGAGAGAAAGTCCACTGAGAAGAGCAGTGATGACAAAAAACCAAAGACTGATGGGGCTAAGCTTACTGCAAAAGCAGACAAAAGAAAGAAAGTCTGTACTGTGTGCAACAAGCGTTTCTGGTCTCTGCAAGATCTGACGCGACATATGCGGTCTCATACAGGTAAGAGGAGACTGGAGGGCAGAGCAGATTACAAGCAGGTCTGCCACCAGACTGAGGCATCTGCCTCTGTAGGTGCACTCGAGGTTGGAGACACTGTTTTTAGTCCTGCGGGTATCTGCAGGGTGTCTTCTCTGCCCCAATCCCCCACGCTGCCTAGAAAGCCTGTTGAGGGGAGCGGGAATCATCAGCACTGCCTTATCTCCAATTCCCAAACTGTTTTTCCCCATGCTTGCTTGCAGAGTTTAGAGGTGAGGGCGAGTATGGAGATCCCTGGGTAGTTGTTCCGTCCAGCTTCTGGCTCCTTTCTTGTCATGTGCAAGTGGTTCTGCCTCTTCCCAGTGTTTTGACGAGCAGTGGAGAAATCTGGCAGTATATGATAAGACTTCATCTCTGAGCAAAAGTTTAGAGAGCGAGAGTCTGGTTTTGTGTGATTATCTGAGCCTGGTGCTGGTAACATCCTGGTGATCTGCATGACGTGTTGGCTGAGTGATGAAAGGCCGAGCTACCGCAGGCACCCTGCTCTTTACTCAGACTGGGGCAGGGACGGTGGAACACCTGTCGTGAAACCCTCGTCCAGGGACTTGACTCGGCCCTTAAAACACGTGGGGTTGCTTGATGGGCAGCAGTGCCTTGCAAGTGAGGTGAAGCCATGAGCCAGCTTGAAGGTGAATTAATCATTCATCCTCATTAATGCATCCTTATTAATGATGCATTTTACTTGTCAGCGACCTGTTCTGATGTGGGAAGACTGGTGCAGTTTGACATTCCGTATCTTTTGAAGATGCTCTCTGCTGAAGACAAGATGCTGGCGATTACAAAATATTTGTGTTGTAGGTGATGGTGACATTTAGTCAACTACAACAAAAGCTGGTGCCTTAACCAGACATTTTACCCTTCTGAATCACAAATACTGACTTCTCGAGTGCAGAATTGACCCGTTTTCTTCTGGCATTGAGCCACAAGTGAAAGAGGGGATGGGTTGGGAAGATTCTAGCGTCTAAAGTACTGAGCTTTGCCCCCAGATGGCACACTGGTGTGTGCCCGTGGAGACTCCTGTGTGGTGTGTTTAAATGTTTTCATTGCATGTTGAGATATATGGACCTCATCAGTATGGCTTTTGTTCGGTTGTTTCCTTTTATTTGACACTGAAGAATGTTTTAATGTAGAATAGGTGTTGGGTAGGAACCTGGGACAGTGCTTTCTTCAGAGGTAATAAATGTAAATACCACCTATCTCAACCGATAGATCAACACATTGTCACCCGAGGGTTTGGCCTCAGTACTGCATGTTCACTGGCCTCGTCCTTCCCACTTGTTCAGACACACTGGCAGCCTGCTGTCAGGTTGTAAGGTTGCTTATGCTTTGGTTTCAACGTGTGGTCTTTTTTAACCATAACTGTGTGGTTTTGGAATTTCTTTACTCAGAAGAGGAACGTTTGGGACACGCTGAAGTGCTTAAGAAACCTCTGCCCACCTACCAATGGCAGTCAAGCTGGAAGTGTTTCCTTCTCCCAGTGCAGGCTGCGGGGTGCACTGCCTGCCCAAGCACAGGGCAAGCCCCAACACTGCACTGGATGGGCAAAGACTAGCCAAACATGCTCCTGGTGCCGGGCTGGAGCCGTGCCCTTCCCTTGGTAGCAGATGGTGCTCTTGGAGCAGGGCACCAGTGAGAAACGTCTCCGAGAAGCGTCATGCTTCCCAGGGACAGCAGGACCTACCTGCACAGTTCAGCCAGCCACCTCAAGTTTGTAATTGTTTTTCTTTTAATGATCCCAGGCATTGTAGCACGTGAGAAGTGAGCTGCAAGTGCCTTGCTCTCTGTGTTCATTGGCAGAAGATAGTCTTGATGGAATCACAGCACTGAATAATCTTTAATAGGTGCCATCGGAAACGGGAAATGAAGTGGCCAGGGTGGGCCCTTTGGTTCTTCAGGGCCAGCAGCGCCTCAAGGCGCTGTGATTGGTTGTGACTTTGGGGGAATTATGTTTGTGGGGCTGTGGTTGCTTTGTTTTGTGATGAGCTCCTGCTCAGGAAAGTATTCGAGCATTTGAAGTGCAAAAAGCCTCTCTGAGATCAGAGCAGACTACCTGTTGGTTACATCAGAGGGTGCCCGCAGCTGCTCTGCAGCTTGACATTGCATAAGAGGAGAAATTCTGTCCTCCGAGTAGCATTTCTGAAATGGGTGTGGAGAGGTTTCTCAGGGGCTTTCACATGTCACTCCTGTCCTAAAGCACCAGTGTGCTGAGGAACACCAGCAGCTCTGTAAATCACATCCTGAGGCAGGCATTTTCCACTCAGTCAGTAAATTTTGGTCACCTCTGAGACACCCTACCCACGTCCCATGAATGTCCTTCCTTACCAGTCTAGGTCCTTTAGCTGCTGGATTTCCATTTTGAAACGTGGTCATACTGTCTTCTGCTTCACAGACAGAGGAGGGGTGGTTGTAGCAAGTAACATTCCTGCCAGCTTCTCATCAGCTTCGGCGTGCTTCTCGTGCTTGCCCGTCCGTCTGCATCTAAGAGAGCGGGCAGTGTCTTCTCATGTGCTTTCCGGTTCAGTGGACCACATGTACCTGGGCTGTGTCTTCATCCTTCTGTCTCAGATCTTGTCTCTCCACATGTACCAGGGGGCTGGCCTGTAGCAGGGAGCCCACTTGGTGGGCTGATTGCACAAAGGCTTTATGAGAGCCAGAGGATGACTGCAGACTTGTCCCAGAAAAGCTGATGAATAAATCAGAAGAGGTGCTAGTGGTCTTCCTCCCTCCTCAGGTCAGAGCCATACCGAGCTTGTAGAAATCTCAAGGCAATGGTAGCTTTTCATTTGTGCCCCAGGGTATTTACCTGCTTGTGTACTGTCAGCTGGTTTGCTAGGAGAGGAGGAGGAAATCTGCATAAAGGGGACTTCATGTACAGACTTTGCAGAGCACAGAGCTGGACAGGCGAGCGCGGTGCGTTTGTGACCCCCACGGCTGACCTGGTGTTCTAATTCCCTTCCAGGTGAGAGACCGTACAAGTGTCAAACCTGCGAACGGACCTTCACTCTGAAGCACAGCCTGGTGCGGCACCAGCGCATACACCAGAAGGTCAAAGGTGCTCGGAACCATGGGAAGGAGAGCGACAAGGAGGAGACCCAGTCGCGGTGCGGCGAAGACAGCGAAAACGAGTCTAGCCACAGCGGCACCAACCCCATCTCAGAAAACGAATGCGACTCCGTGGGGGGCATCGGTAGCCACGCGTCCCTCGCGGGAAGCGGGAAAGAGTCCCTGGCCGGCACGGGCAAGGACTCCCCCGGCGGAGAGGAGAGGCCGAGCGGGCGAGGACTTGGCACCTGCCTCGCCGAGCCCACCAAGGGTGCACAGAAACAGACGGCGAAAGACCAGGAACCTCGGGGTGGCTCCGAGCACGAGAGGCCCTCAGGTTTCATTCAAGACTTGCTGGAGATGCACAACAAAAAGTCTCCCATGAATCACATCCTCGCCCCTGCAGACAGCGCGCCTCAGCTCTTGGGGGTCGAATGACTTGCTAGGAGGTCGGACCCGTCCCAGCACTCAAACTGAAGCCAGCAGAGCAAGGTTTTTCCGGGAGTCTTTGGTTTTGGAAGAGTGAACCTACAGCTGTGGGGAGAAGTATGGCAGGCTGGACGCGGTGCCATATGCCTTTCAGTATAATAATGCAAGAGACTACAGTATATACTGATTTGAGTGCCTTACTACTTTATTAGATCTTTTGTTATCATAGATTTTTTTTTTTTTCAAAAATGATTTTGGTTTTTTTTAATATTTTAATGAATTATTTGGAGAGGACCTTTTTTTTTTTTTTCCATTTAAGCATTAATGTTACCTTTTGTATTGGTGTGCGTGAGCTTGTTCTTGTATATCTGTGATAGTCGCTGTGTTTGTTCTCTGAGCTGGAAAATGGGGGCAGTGGGGTGGGAGGTCCCTTGGATACCACAGCCAATAACTGGAAGAAAAATGATGTGAATTTCGTACGAAACAAGTCAGAGGAAACGCAGAGGAGAGATGGTGATGTACCGTTTGTTCTCAGTAGATGCTTCTTGCGTTGTTGCCACACGGTGGAGCATTAAGCCTGTTCCGGGCAGGATCAACGTGGCAGTTCCAGGTGTTCAGAGTGGTTCAAGCCAAAAGCAGGAAACGCGACGAATTCCAACCTCACGCTTTGGTTCCACTCGGCAGCATTAGAAATGGTCTTCTGCATCCATCCCAGGGGGATTTTCTGGCCGCCGTGGAACGGAGCGTGGACGCAGAGAAGAGTTACATTGAGCATCGTAACCTATGGAAATTATGCACCCGCTGTTATATATGTTTGATTTGCTTCAGTATATTATTATTATTATTATTTTATTATTATTATTATTTTATAAATTCATCAGTTCGCTTGTCTCTGCAGTCAGCAGAAACCAATGGGCAATATTTGCCCACGCAGACGTATAACGCAGCTTGGACTCCCCTCTCAAAAGTGGTTTTTTGACTTCGTGCTTTCACCAGCTCCTCCTCTTAACGTGTCAGCTCTTCTACTGTACTCTAAGTGAAACCCTTCCTCTGACCCACCCGAGAGTCCAACGGAGGCCAGCGAGGTATCGTCACACCCGTACAGGGGAACATCGCACTCGCGGTGGGGTGCGAGTGCGTGCGTGTGGGTGCGTGTGCGTTTTTGGGGGGGGTGAGGGGGTGGGGAGGGGGAAGCATGCGAGACCGGGGTGGCGCCGGGCCCCTCCCAGGTGCGTAAGAAAGGCGCTGCGTCGCCAGGTTAAGCTTGTTGCAGTCCCATCGGCGACAGCGCGCGCGCGTCACTGAGAGCGCAAAGCCAATCCGTCTTCCAGCCGAAAGCAAGCAGGAGAGAAACGCGAGCCTTACCGTCATCTTGCTACTGTCGTGTTCTAGAGCAAGACAATACTACTGGTAATGAAACTACAGATTTAAGACATGTTGGAAATTAAATAAAGTAAATTTAAAAAAAAAAAAAAAAGAAAAAAAAAAAGAAATTTCTTCCTGAGATTTTGGGGTTGATGCTTGAAGACTTGAGGTGTGTGTCTAAATTTCATATCAATAATTTAACCCCTTTAAGGCTGGCAGCTGGAATTTCTCCGTATGGCTCCTGTTGCCGGCAACAGGTGACACTGCGGCCGCCAGCACTGAAGGGGTTTGGCGAAATGTCTCCTACTGTAGCTGCGCATTTTTAGGAGTGCCCAGCGTTTTTGTTGTCCTCCTCGTTATTGTTGTTGTTGTTGTTGCTGTTGTTGTCTTCTTCTTGTTGTTTGTTAAATGTCCTTCAGTCATGACCTCTGGGACAGACAGAGCCATAATAGCATTGCCGGAGCCTCACTGTGCTATTCCACCACCGCAGCCCCCACGCCGGCCCCGCACTGTGACCCCTTCCCTCTCCCCGCCCCTCCCCGCAGAAATCGCTTTTCCTGCTCTCACCAGAGATGGAGGAAGTGGGCCTCGGACCCAGTCTATATTATATAATATATATCTATATCTATATATATCTATATCTATATTAAAAATTCTCCGAAAAATTTCTGGAGCCTGAAATCTCGCTGTCCAGAATTCAAAGGAAGAGAAGCGTTCTTGAGTAATATTCTTGCAAATAGAATAAGAGAGAGAAAGAAAGAAAGAAAAAAAAAAAAAGGAATGGTTGAGGTATATGTGATTTCTATTTTTTTTTAGTTTGGTTTGGTCGTTGTAAATAGGGATGTTTGAACCAGCGCAGGGACGGAGCTGGCGCCACCTACAGACAGGGCAGTCGCAACCAGTGATTCAGTTGAAACTCTACCCGGGTGCATCCTACTTAATTAAAACCAGTTCACGCATCCCTTAAATTGTTATTACTATTATAATTATAATAATAATTATTATTATTATTTGGGGTATTTTTTGTTGTTTTTTTGTTTTCGTTTTGGGGTTGTTTTTTGGTTTTTTGGGGGTTTTGTTTTATTTTGTTTTGGGTTTTTTGTTGGTTTTTTTTTTTTTTGCAACTCTCCACACTAAACTGCGCAATACTGTGGGGGAGAAGCCATTAACTAAACTATATGCTGCAGAACAATGTAGCAAGTAATTAATTCCCAGCAGCCTGCCGGGACATCTGCTAGCAATAATCACTATTGATTTAAAGCTTTATTTAGCCTTTATCTATATCCTAGTAGAGTATAAGGTCTTGCCACATTTTATTGACATTTTTATTAGTTGAGTTTGACTGAGAAACCGTTGCTGTTGTTGGGGTTTTGTTGGGTTTTTTTTGTTGTTGTTTCCCCCTTCTCCCCCAATATTAAACTGTGAAATTTATAATGTGTTTAAACTATGGGTGAATCTTAGGCTTTAGTTTGCATGTTCAGCTAATTTGTCTCTATATGATTTTTTTTTTTGTTTGAATCTTTTTATTATTATTTTTTTTCCTCTCTCAGGGCTTTTACAAAAAACAAACAAACAAAAACGAAACAAAAAAAAAAGGATCTTCTGAAATTCTTTTGCCTGAGTTGCAATGGACTTAAAACATTGAGATAATTCAATCACTACATTAAGCACTTGACTGTGAAAGCGAAAAAAAAATTTTAAAAAGAAAAAAAAAACCCAAAAAAAAGGAAAAAAAAAGAAAAAAGAGAGAGAACCTTGTTTGAGGCTCTTGTGAAATAACTCTTGGGGGCTATGTGACAGTCTGATTCCATTTTCAGAATGATTCGTCATCTTCTCTCTGTGTGTCTCCTTTCTCTCTCTCTTTCTGTGTCTCTCTGTCTCTCTCTCTCCACGAAGGAAGTTTAATCCTAGTGATTTCATCCCATGCAGGAAACAGTAATAAATGTGTAGAATTCATATTTTTCTAAAGGGAACTTAAACTGCTGCTACGAATTGTGTACAAGACTGGTTTATGCCACATGAACAGAGAATCACACATTTGTTTTGGTACTTTTATTCCTCTTTTTATTCAGTTGTACAGTACTTCCAAATTCGAAATAAAAAGTAAAAGTTGTTCTGTATCAAACCATCTAAGCAATAAAATGTTATATTTAAAAATTACAGGTTACAGAATGGACGTGGCTCTTCTTGTGGGTTTGTTGGAGCTTCCTTTCAGGCTTAGCTGCTGGCCGACGGCGTCCGAGCCGGAGACCCTCTGCGCAATCAGCCTTGCTGTTCCCCTTCGCGCCGACTGAGTGTGAGGCCGAGGTGGGCGCGGCGCTTCGGAAAGTCACCTTCATGTTCTCCCCTGTTCTCCGGCAGTCGGACCCCTCGGGGAGGGAGCTCTGCGCTTGGCGCGGCTCCTCGGCGTGGCAGCCTGGCAGGGCACAACGCGACTGTTCGGTGCCGGTTCTCCCGCACAGGCGCTAGGCCGGGGTTCTCTCTCCTATTTCATTTCATTTTATTATTTTATTTCATTATATTTCATTTTATTTATTGTCTGGAGCCCGGTGATCGCGTCAGTGAGCGTCCTCCTGGCACGGCGTGGTGATTGACAGCTGTATCGGTCGCTCTCTGCACAAATCAAGGAGGTTTCTGCCACTGTAGCTTTGGTTTTGTGGCAACGTGTGTGTGTGAGTGTGTGTGTGTGTGTGTGTGTATGTGTGTGGCTGCGAAATCCTCAGGACCCATTTGGAAGCCACGTGGGTGTGTCAAAAAACAAAAGAGGAAGCCCTTGTGTCACCTGGTGGGAGCCGCCTCAGCTGCAGTTCACCTGCTTCCCGGGCGCTGAGCTGACACATCATCCGAGTCGCGTACCCAGTTCTGGAGGCCAGGGAACTGCAGCGAAGCTGGGCATCTGCAGCTTCATCTTCCTAAGTCCTGGTGGGATGGTCCTTTCTGGGAGAGAAGCAAACCACACTCAGCATCAGAGACACACACACACACACACCTGGGTTAAAACCGCTGCTGCTTTCCTCCCTCCAGCCTCCTGTACCTTCTAGCACCCACCACGGCACTCTGGTCCCTCACCACCAAACAGGGGCAGGTTAAAAAGAAACCAGGTCGCTCTGCCCTGGCCAAGGGTCTCTGATGGTGCAGGGTGCTCTGAGGTGCCTCTGAGTGGGCTGAAGGGGCAGGAACCTGCAGGAAATGATGTTCCTCTCTGTCCCAACCTGCTGACCTGAGAAATCTCCCCTTCCTCTCATTGGGACCGATAGGAAACTCGGGACCAAAAGGTGCGGGGACCTGTCGTGAGGTGTGATGCCAAACAGGGTGAGTGTTTGTGCCTAGGAAGTGACAAACTTAGAGACCTAAAAAGCACTCAGTTCTTGCCTGTGGAAGGGTAAAATTGGTATGATCTGCTCCCTTCCTACCTGCCTTTGACTCTGCCTGCCCCTGAGCTGGCAGTTTCCTTGCGCTTCCTGCCTTCAACCTGGAAACATCCCACAGGCCAGCTGAACTTCACTCATCCCTGGTGTTTCCCGCTGCCTTGGCTCCTCCCTGCACTCATCCCTGTGGCAGTGACATCTCTGACTGAGACACCAGGCTGACACAGGGACCGGGGTGTCTCCACAGGCCTCCTCCAACATGCTGTTTCCTCACCTCTTTCCCTAAGGCCTTTTCTTTCCCGCCATTTTAAAGGCACAGCCGCGGGTTACATGGCCCAGCCCCTCTCTTGTGGGGCTGCCTCACGGCAGCACCTCAGGCCTGGAGGACATGTGCTGGCCCCAGAGCAGTAAGCTTTGGGGAAGCCCCAAGTCCTCTGGCACCACCGGGATGCCTTGGCAGTGAGGGGCACCAGGGGGGTGGGGTTTTTTCCAAGTATGGAACTGTGGACTGGAGTGGGGAAGGGGTGGTGGGGAGGGCTGGTTTGGGATAGCAGGCGTGGGTGAAAATGGCTGTGGCCGAGCAGGACAGGGAGCTCCGCGGCAGCAGCGGCGTCTTTTGTGGTTTTACTGCTGCTGACATGCAAACTAGTGGAAAGAAAGGAATCAAAGTGTTTTCTTTCCTTTCGGGGGTGGGAGGGCTGTGTGTCTACACTTTGATCTTCAGAACAGGAGAGCACTGAGAAGTCACTTGCTGTCGCTGCTGCTGAAGGAGTGTTTTGCTGTGTTCTACTGACAAAAAGGCTTCTTTCAGAGTTAGACCAGTCACAACTCGACGAGCAAAGGTGGCACGAGGCAAAAGTTTGCTTGAAACCTTCCCACGTCCACAAGCCTTTGGTTCGGGGACTCGGACATGGCTTTTTAGGCACTTCTGTAGAGGCTCGGGGCTAAGGTGGGAAGGAAAACGTCTCCTTTGGAACCCCTGAGCTCCGGACTGTCTGCGAAAGGGAGATGCAAGACCCCAGGCACGGAGTAACTGGCACTTCCTGTATGTTGTACAGCCTGACAGGCACCATCATCTGTCACCTGCTCTGACAACGCTGGAAAAGAAAAGGATGCAGAAACGCACGGTCACAATGTCTCTGACTTTGTTGGACTGTGGAAAAATGGCATTTCCCAGGGCTCGGGTCCCCGAGCAGCCAACAGCAGGATGGAAAGTGAGTAAAACCTGCACAATGCACCAGTATCTTCTGATGACGTGGGTCACCCGAGCTGCGTAAAGCAGTTTTCCCCTTTGCTCTTTTTTCTTCCTGGCAATTGCCATCGCCTGCCCCGGGGGGACGCTGCTGCCACAGCCAAACAGGCCATAAGGAAGGTGCTGGGTTTTGCTCTCCAATCACATTTCAACAAGGAAAGTGGAAACGCCACAGTTTGTCAGAGGGAAGCTGAATGTCTCACAAATAAATGGTCCAAGGTTTGGGGCTGGGGCAAGTGTGTGTGTGTGGGGGGGTAGGTACATACCCAGATAGTGGGATGGCACCATTTGACTAGATAGCTCCATCCTAGACTGCCCTGTGTTGGCTGACCTGGTGAAGTGGTCGGGTGCCTGCCTGGCTGTGATGTACTGCAGGTTGGTAGTACCGTGTCACTGTGGTGACCCCTGGACCTTGGGTCATGGGCATACTCTGAAGTTCCTGGGTTTGAGTTTGGCCTCCAGCCTCACCCCAGAGCAGCTCTCCTTGCTCCATGTCCCCATGTACACATGCAGGGAATAGGGGTGGCACACCCCCAGGAGCATACTGCAGTTGCTGTCTGGACACCGGTGGTCACTGATGCCCGCAGATTTGCTGGCAGGTGACAGGATTTCCCTGGTCTCAGGCAAGGATGGCCACTCTGGTACTCAGGGGTAGAGAAAATGGAAATATCCCTAAAATGACAGAGTTCAGCATGGCTGGGATTCCTGAGGCAACAGCTCTGCTGGGGGGGGGGGGGGGGTGTGTGGCCACAGGCCATTCCTCTCGTTTTAAAAACAGGGACCTGAGCCAGAGCAGTGTTAATGCAGCCCTGCCCCGAGCCTCAGGCATGTCCTGCAGACCCACCGACTTCCCAGCAAACCTGAAGCTCTTGGCCCTTTCCTAGGCACCCCAGCTGAGAATTGTGTTCCTGTGTGCTGACAGGGCTCCTCAGTGGCTTCACCTGGGCAGGGAGGCCCATCTGAAGCAAGGGAGGGGAAGGAGGATGAGTGTTGTATTTGCTTGCTCCTGAAGCAGCAGCTCTGTACTGTAAAAGGGTGTTTATGAAACCAGTTAGTAAGGTCATGGGGTTTTTAAAAGAAACTGACTGGATCAACACCTGGGAGAAGGATGGTGGAGAGGCAGAGGGAAGTTGGCTTGCTCAAGGACAGCAGGAAAGACACTGACTGAGGCTGGGTTGCTGCATGGAATGGGATGCCTGGGAGCTGTGGGAACATCTGCCCTGCTGTTGCTGGGTGCGTGTGCCACCACCTCAGGCAAGTGACGTGAGATCTGTATGCGTGTAGCACGGTGTTAATTGGGTGCTTGATGGAGGAAACAGTTGATTGAATTCTCTAGGGAAATAAAACCCTCCTGTTTCTAGTCAAGGGGCCAAGATGCCTTCATTTCAGCAGGCGCCTGAAGTCTCCCCACAGAGCTGAAGTGAGGTAAAGACAGAGCTGGGCAGCGTTGCTGAGGCCATCCAAAAATTCTACTGTTGCCGCCCACTTCCAGTTCTTTCTCAATTCCCTTCTCAGCCTAAAAAAACATTACTTCCAAAGGAAGCAGGAGTTTTTCATGTGTTAAATACCAGCAAGTGGGAAGACTTTTCTGGCTCAGGGAACCTCCCTGCGTAATGCAGTGGAAAACCTTGTAGCAATCCTCTGAGTAGTAGGAACTGAAAATAGCTTTCTCCTTTGCTGTGCTGCTTGTTTATTTCTCCTGTGCCAGATTCATCTCTTGTTTGGCAAGGAAAACTGCCAGGAGTGTATGAGGAAACTCTGGCCCATGCGTGTTTGGAATACGCCGTCCTGAAACTGTTTGAACTTCTCCGGGGCCTTTCGGCAAAGGGCTCCAAAGCAGCTTATGAACATTGGCTAATCAGAGGGTGTGAGAAAGAGAGAAGTTTTCTGGAGAAAAGGCTTTTCATCATGAAAGGGCTGGTCTGCCTTCATAATCTGAGGCAGAGGTTAGGGAGGCGAAGGTCAGCTCTGCGGTGGGATGGCTTTTCAGTCGTTTTTAGCCTGGAACCGCACAGGGGTTGTGGCCGTGCTACTCGTAAGAAAGGTGTGAAGGTTGGGGCAAAATGCCAGCCAGCAGGGTCAGGGTCTGTGGCTCTGCCGTAAGGTGCCACCCAGGCTTCTAATGATGGCCCCGTGTGAGCCCGTACGTGTGCGCAGGGCTGGCAGCCCCCGGCCTTGGGCCCGGAGCGGCTGCAGGAAGGACTGCAGCTGCTCTGGGCAACCGAGGCGGTCGGGGCCTCAACCTTTCCCTCCCATCTCCTGTTACCTCCTTGAGCAGAGGCAGCTTAGGCGTGTGCTCGCATCTCCCAGTTGCTCTGAGTGAGCAACATCCGACTCTCAGCGACTCTGCACCCAAAAGACACGTTAGTGCCCTGTCTGATCCACGGGGATCCCTGGGAGCAGCTGGGGGGGAGGTAGAACATGGGAGGACACGTGCAGCCTCTCATGTAGAGTGCTGCACATGGGACATAACAACCCCATGCAGTGCTACGGGCTGGGGGAGACTGGCTGGAGAGCTGTCAGGCAGAGAAGGACCTGGAGGTGTTGGTTGACTGCAGGCTGAACATGAGCCAGCAGTGTGGCCAGGAAGGCCAATGGCATCCTGGCTTGTGTCAAAAATAGTGTGGCCAGTAGGTCTAGGGAGGTGATTGTGCCCCTGTACTCGGCGTTGGTGAGGCCACACCTCAAGTGCTGTGTCCAGTTCTGGGCTCCTCACCATAAGAAGGACATTGAGGTCCTCGAGTGAGTCCAGAGAAGGGCAACCAGGCTGGGGAAGGGGCTGGAGGGCAAATCCTATAAGGAATGGCTGAGGGAGCTGGGGAGGAGTTTGGTCTGGAGAAGAGGAGGGTGAGGAGAGACCTTATCACTGCCTACAACTACCTGACAGGAGGCTGTAGAGAAGTGGGCGATGATCTCTTCAGCCTGGGGACAGGAGACAGGACAAGGGGAAATGGCACAAAGCTGTGCCAGGGCAGGGTCAGATTTGATGTTAGGAAAGATTTTTCACTGAAGGAGTTGTCAGTGCCTGGAACAGGCTGCCCAGGGAGGGGGTTGTGTCCACAACCCTGGATGTGTTTAAAAAAGGGTAGATGAGGTACTTAGGGAGATGGTTTAGCACAGGACAGGAACAGTTGGACTTGATGACCTTAAAGGTCTTTTCCAGCCTTGTGATTCTGTGACTCTGTGCCGCTGCCCAGTGGGATGCAACACTTGGAAATCTACTCGCTTTGCCCTCAAACCCCTTTGCTCTGGCAGGGTCTCAGCACTGTTTCGCCTGTCACCTTCCAGATGCTTGTACAACTAAAGCCTTGCGGGCCTCAGGGTTCCGTATGCCGGGTCTATTGTCCGTCTGCCTGAGCACGCACAGCAGCCTGTGACAACGCTGCGCTGCGCCACAACACAGTGAGTCTGGTTTGCGATTTCCTCGCCATTGTTATCTGCCGGTATCTTTGGGAGCTGAAACCTGAAACCACAGCGGCTGCCTAGCGCAGCTACCGGGGACCCAACAGCTACCGGGGACCCAGCCGCTACCCGGGACCCAGCAGCTACCGGGGACCCAGAGCCAGCTGAGCTGGTTAGAATCTCGCCAGGGGTATGGGGAGGGGAGCTGGAGAACTGGGTGCCTCACAGGTAAACGCACTCCATTCTGCTACGAGACGTGGAGCCACGTGCCGCTTCCAGCGCGCTTTGTCGCTGCCCCTGGGCGAGCGGGCCTCCTGCAGAAACACTGTTTCTCCTTCTTTATTTCCTCTGAACCAGAACTTGCTCTTTAGCAGCTGTAAAAAATAAACACCAACCCCAAACCAAACTGCCTGAAGGATGAAGGTACCAACTTGTACCACACACAGTGGAAGGGGCCCGCAGCACCTCCCGGGAGCCCCGCCTGGGGCAGGGTTTGACAGGGCTGCAGCGGGCGGGGGGGGTGCTCTGCAGCTTGCTGGGGGCTCCTGACAGCTGTGGGCACTCAGTGACATGTTTGGGTGCAATTCTGCAGAGTCAGCAGAACAGCCAGGGTGGCCCTTGGTGACTTCACTGAAGGAGCAGTAGGTGACACCCAGCGAGGCGCTTTGAACAGGTTTTGGGGGGAGCCTGGTCCCGACGGGACCTTGAGGGAAGGCCTTGCCCTGTTTGGCGGTGGAATAGAGCTTCTGAGGGAAGCCAGTGATGGCTCTGGCCCCGTACTTCATCCTCGCGGTACCTTTTAGTTGGAGGCAGTCACAACGGTGCCACACCCTGCCAGACCAGTGACACACTGGAGAGGGGAGGGTCCCTGGGTGGCCTGGTTTTAAAACTGCAAGCTAAATCCCCTTCGTGTTTTTCCAACCTTTCCCGTGGTGGCCAACAGCGAGGCCCATGTCCTGGTTTTCTGCTTACTTCCAGCACCAGTCAGGGTTACTGGGCAAAGTGTCACCTCCAGCTGGGACCAGTATTTCCACTCTCTACTCCAACCACCCAGCTTTAACCAAGCCTGGATTACCGGCCCCCAGGCAAGAAGAACAAGCTTGCTAATCACTGATCACTTACAACCATTCACACCTTGACTGTAATGATGGCCTGTTCCTTTAGTGATGGTGCCTGCCATGCTCTGTGACAGACATCAGACCCTCATGGAACCCCAGCTTTTCCTTCTGGGGGGGACCTGCAGCAGGGCACCTTAAGCCTTCCCTCCTTTCTGTGTAGGCTTCCAAAGAGGTTCCTGCCTGTGTCACTGGTGGGCTTGGCAGCTGAGGCTAGGGCAGAGCTGGTTCCACACACGCCTCCCTGCTGCAGCGGGTGGATGGGGGCTCATGGGAGGGCGGATACTCTGACAGGAAGGACACTCCAGGAGAAGCCAGTGTGGAGCTGTTTGTGTCTGAACATGGTCGGTACGCTCAGAAGAGGCCCAATTCCATTTGAGGGCAGGAAACCTTGCTGAGGGTCAGACCAGCTGACAAAGCAGCAGGGTGGATGCCATGTCACCGTTATTCCTGCTTCCTGGGAGTTTAGGCTGATCCTTTTTTGTAAGCAAATGCAAGCCACTTGTGTTTCCAGCCCTTCAGTTCGCTTTATGTTCTCACTTACCTTCCTAAGCAGCACAGAAAGTGCAGTGCTTGACCTTAATTAAGTGACCCAGGCAAAGCAAAGCCATTAAGCCAGATGCTTCTATGTAGCCAGCCTGGAATTGCATTTTGGCCCTCTGGGTAAAGGCTTTAATGACACCAGGCCCACCCACCCCTGCAGCCTCATCTGGAGGCACCACTAAGCCCGCTGGCCCCAGCCAGGCCCTGTGGGGCAGGGCTGCACCTGCTGTGTTAGAGCTGGGGAGCAGCTCTTGCTCAGACACAGGTCTGGCTACGTGTGGTAACTGCCAGTATTCCCATCACCACGTAAGAGCTCCACAGTTACTCAGTGCCTTAAGGTGCAGCTTTACACTGAGAGTTTGCAGCGTGGGGAACACACAGGTTAAGGCAGGATGGGCTGTGATTCCCTACTCTAGAGCTGGGCAGAGAGAAGGTGATGAGGAAAGACAGGGTCTGTTTTCCCTCACTGCTGATGGTACTACAATGCTGTAGTGCTGAAACTTTACTAAATCCTGGTTAATATAAGTTTATAATCCAATTATAAATTTATACTCAAGACTACTACCATGAGGGGACAGAAAGCCTACTGAAGGTACAACTCCACTGACAGGATTAGACAGAATGAACTGATACGAAGTCTGGAGCAATATCTGTATCTTTTTAGAGACAGGTGAGGCAGACCTCACGCCTCAGTCAATTTCACAGTCCCCAGGAGTTAAAAGGAGAGATGTTAAGATGCATTTTCAAGTTTTCCCTCACTTATCCACAGAGGCAGCTCACAACTAGGAGAGTCTCACCATCCTTTGTTGTTCTGCTTTGGTTGGCTTCCCCCCAGCACGCCTCATCTCCTGCCTGGACACGGCACAGGCACCTGAACCGATGCCTGCGGGAGCTGAGCCGTGTCCTGGGCCAGACAGGGCACCCTGTGAAAGCTGCAGGGACTGGGCCCTGGCTCACCCTGTGCTTCAGCAGCATCTGAGCACCCTAACAGACTCTTCTCACACTGCCTGCAGCTTCACAACAGGGAACCAGGGTTCACTTTTAGCAAACCAGGACTCACGAGGTAACTGAACATCTCCCCAGGGAGATCTCCCTTACTCTGACACACAACTGCAGTGTTAAGTCCATCGTCCAAACCAGAGTGTTTCCTCACTGTTATTCCCATTCCAAACACACTTGTAAAAAAGCAGCTCTGTAATAAGCATCTACTCTTGTGTATTTGCTCCTAGAGGCTGCTTGTGGAGAGCACCAGCATACCACTCAGGCTTCTTGGTGCCATACTCATGCTTTATTTAAAAAAAAAAAAAAAAGCTACACAATGCTAAGAAAAAAAATTCAATCAGGTTTACTTTACAAAAACCAACCTGCAGCTGTTTCCAAGAGATCTGATCTCATTTACAAATGAAAGTCAGCAGGTAAGAAAGTAAATGTTAATTTAACATTTCAGTTGCAGTACATCATCTGAACACAATCATCCAAAACAGTCGTTCCTAAACTGACTGTTGATTGTATGTACACAAGCAATCATCTCTATCACTTGATTAAAAGAAACACCTGGGAAAATTTAGAGATAAGTGGGAGAACAGCAGAAAGTCAATTTAACCCACATACAAACTCTTGCAGAAGCTGGAAGATCTTTCTGGCTTTGCTTTCCTCTGGAAGCTCATCACAGTTCCTCTGTATTTAAGAAAAGTCTTTGTATAAAAGCTGCCAAGTTCTGTTCAGTGAGGGGATTAAACGGGTATAACATGGAGGGAACTATGGAGTTACCATCAAGTTACACTAGTGCTATGCCTTACTATGTCCACGCAAGTATATTGTGCAAGTCCTGAGTAACCTCAACACACTCCTGAAGCAGCCCTTGTGTCACTCCTATGAGGTAGCTACTGTCCTTCCTTCGCAGAAGAGGAGAACAGACTCCTAACTGCTGCTCAGTACACCAGGCACAGTGAAGATCAGGACAACCAGCCTACATTGATGCTTCACTTTCCTGCTGCTTCCCTTAAGTCAGAGCTTTCAACTGCAGTATTTTGTCTTAGCACCACACCTTCCTGGAGTAAACACAGCAAATGATGCTTCTGATTACATCCCTTCCAAGGTAAGAAAGACCTTTAGCATAGCTGAAGTACCACCATCACTACTCAGCTCCATCTTCTTAACCTACACTCTGATTACTCTGTACACTGAGAACAAAGATGAGACTTCATCCTGGAGTCTGGCAGCAGTCATTCTTCTCTCAGATTAAATGGTACTGGGAAAAAATGAACTGCTGCCAAAAAGCAGAGGGGATACAGAGGGCCTCAAGTATCAAATGCAGTTCAGGTGTAGCTAAGAGAATGCTTTGTAGCCATGAACTCTAAAGCAGTTTTTATTACCCCAAATACAGGCTCATTAATATCTCCACAATGTTTTGAATTAGTCAAGAAGCTGTGAGAACAGACCCATCAGTGGTCCTTAACATTGAGGCTACAGCTTCATTTGCAGGCAAAAACCACTGTTAGCATCTCTTACTGGTAAAGAAGAAACCTAGCTCCTTGCTCCTCACTAACTCATATGAGCAGTTGTGGGGTAGGGTAGTAGTAAGCTTGCTGAAAGCCAGGCTGGTAGGAATGCAGGATTGTACAAGTGTTGTGCTGCTACATAGAGGTGATGGGGACAGGCTGAACTGCTACTTGGTCCATCTCACAGTCAGTGAAACTATACCCTGCTCAGCTGGTAGCAGTAACAATATCCCAACACCACACCTGCAACACTAAGCTATCTGCCTGTGTTTAAAAACGGAGTAGAAAATGAAAGGCCCAAAAGAAACAGTTGGTAACTAACAGGTTAAAGCAACAAGTACATTCTCTCATTGGAAGAAATCCTGGATGTGCTGGACTGGTTTATTCACTAGAAATAAATAATCTAAGAAATGCCAAAGTCCAATTGCCACTACAGACTAGGCCGTTACTGCCGGGCTTCACTTCCAGCAGCTACCGAGAAGCTGGGAGCTCAGAGCTGAGCAGCAGCAGGCCGCTGGCCAGAGTCTGCAGGAACGGCCTTGGCTCAGAAGTTACTGCAACCACCAGACCTGGTCCAAGCAGCCCTTCCCTTCACTCCTTCCTACCCCAGCTGCTGAGCTGTCCTCTCTGTTCTCTCATGCTTGGGACTTCAACATGCAGATGTCAGCTCCTGAGTGCAGAGAAGCAGCTGACACCTTAAAACACCTACTTCTTACTCGTACCGTGCGCCAGGCCTTGGGCTTCGCTTACACGTCAGCTCACTGAAGGCCTAACCTACTCCACAGCCCAAGCAGTATTACTGTGGCTGAACTAATTACCTGGACAAATAAAACCCGGGTATCACAAACTGGTATCCCCTGTTCTGATCCTTTGTCTTTTTTCCTATAGTACCGCTGTACCTAGAGCAGCTCTCATCACTCCCCCTCAGAAGAGCACCTTCCCACCTTGGGAAGTTTAACATTACATAACACCAGAAAGTAAAAAGAAAATAAATCTCTTGATTTCAGGTTAGAGACGTAATCCAAGAGCGGGAACTTAAAGGTCAGTACATC
Organism: Gallinula chloropus; assembly: GCF_964237585.1. NCBI lineage: Eukaryota > Metazoa > Chordata > Aves > Gruiformes > Rallidae > Gallinula > Gallinula chloropus. The sequence goes on from NC_140086.1 coordinate 92,186,883, forward strand.
AGGTATACAAAGCACTTATTAAAGACTTTGCTGAATCAATGCAAGCGTGAGTATAGGCCCATAAACCTAGAGCAAAGCCAGTCAGATTACAAACAAATTTGTTTCACAAATGTGAGAGGAGTTACGGCTTACGCAAGGAGCGTTCAACCGTTGGAGGAAACCTCACGGAGATCACTCAGCAATCTTCACTACTGAACTACTCTGCCTGGGCTGGCTGTGTTACCAGGAAGTTGAACAAGGTTGCATTTCCCATTCTTGTCTTTCCCAGAGTGTCACAGTTTTGCGTGGCTGGGTGTTAATGGAGAAGGGGGGCTGCAGGGGTGGCTTTAGCAGGAAGCAGCCAGAAGCTCCACCCAGGCCCCAGAGAGTAAACATCAGCCAATTCAGAGCCAGTCGTTGCTGACCAAGGCCGAGCCCAGTGGAGATGGTCACAGCACCTCTGGGAATCATATTTAGGAGAACCCCCCCCCACACACAGGCAGGTGCATTTTGCCACCAGAGAAGGGAGTGAGAACGCCTGCAGACAACAAGGCTAGGCCCAAAGGAGGGGGCAGGGGGGCATACAGTGAGGTGCTCCAGGTGCCAGAGAGATTCCCCTGCAGCCTGTGGAGAAGACCACGGTGGAACAGGTGTCCCCTCACAGCTCATGGATAAGGACAGGGCACAGAGACCATCCACAGCTTATGGACAGACCAACCCACACTGCAGCAGGCTTGCTGGGGGACTTATGACTTTGTAGTGGACCAGGCTGGGCCCAAAGGTCAGCACCCCATGGAGAGGAGCTGTGCTGAGGCAATTGGTGAGGAGGTGACACCCCAACAGAAAGGGCTCAGAGTGGAGAAATTAAAGGAGGACTGTCTCCCCACAGTGCTGCAGGTGTGTGTGTGTGTAATGCCCCCAACCCCCAGCTAAAGACAACCACTCAGGAGAAACAGGACTGACTGAAACCCCCATTCCCTGGCCCTCCCCATGCCACACTAGGGGGAGAAAGAAGGGAGCAAATTCATGACTAAAGTTCAGTCTGCTAAGAAGGGAGGGGTGGGGGGAGGGGCTTTAAGACCTGGTCACACTTCTCATGACCGAACTCTGGTTTCACTGGGTGTGGCATGTAGTGCAATAACTTACTTTCCTTTATTCTGTGTTCAGTCTGTTTTGCCTGTGACACTAATTGCAGAGTAATCCCTCTCTGTCCTTATTCCAACTCCTGAGCCTCTCAATATATACTTTCTCCCTTAGAGCGATAGAGCGGCTTTTGTGGGCATTTGGCCTCTGGCCAGGGCCAATCCACCTCACAGAGCAAGGGGAGTCAAGAACTTCACAGTTAATTCTGGCAAAGTATGTAGTAAAGCAGTGCCAGTACAGGTAGCTTCAGAGCTTAAGTGCTTCAAGCACACTATGACATAATCTACAAGTATTGCTCAGCTCTCTGTGGCTCAGCAGCTCAGTCCCTGCAGAGCAAGGGGAGGCTTAGAAGAGCCCTTTTACACATGGGAACTGGGGGCAGGAAAGGAGAAAGGTCTCAAATCAGTGCCTTCTCCTGAATTCAGCAAGCTGCCAGTAACTCTCAGACAGAGGAAAAGATGCACAGTTGAGATGCAAGTCAAGCTTTGCCCAGGAGCCTGAACAGCAACAAACCAACACTGTTATCTGCTCCTTTTACTGTCCCTCAAATTGCTGAACACGATGGAAACTGATCTCAGCTCCTGGTGATCCTGTAAACCCTGCCTGCTGCAACAGGAAATCCTATTTGGATTGCATATAGCAACTGACATGTAGTTAACAATGAATATATGCCTGTGTTACTACTAGGAAAGACAAGGTGCTAAAGATGTACTGACAAGCAGAAAGAAGTTTAAAATTTAAGCACTACAAAGGGTGAATTCAATGGTTTACCATTTTAAAAGATTATTTGAAGCCAACAGGTTTTGAAATTCAGTTTCAAGGGCGTACAGTAAACACAAAGTCCTTGCCCCATGTAAAGCTTTAAGAAAAGTCCACATTCTGATACATACAGTATTCTAGTTTTTGTGAGAGAACCAAGAACTTACTGTACAGTTGTTCTGGCTTAGTAATTTCTTGAGTAAACACTGCAGAACTACCACTGCAATCAGGATACCCAAGATGCTGGCACGACTCAGTAACTAACCATTTAACAAGTTGGGTATAAAAAAAAAAGTAATTATGTAGTAATACCAATCCAGCACACAAATTCCATGCTTCACAAGTTCTGCTGCTGTGTAAGAGTCTTCTGAACATCCGTGCAGGTAAGTTTAGATTAAGTCACTGCATGCCCAGGTTGTAACAGCAGCAAAGTATCTACCACTACGAGCAGCGCTACCCAATTGTGCCTTTAGAATGCAAACTGTGCAGGAGCCTAGACGATCAGTGCCTCGCCACCGGCACAGGGCCACGCACCGGCTTCAGTGCGGGGGTGCCATGGAGAATGAAGGTACTTACTGGAAAAGAAAAAATGATACAGACTGATACAGACATGGTACAATCAGTACAGACTAAAAATCACTAGCCATCCAGGTTAGGGGGAGGACAATCAATCCTTCTAAGACAGCGTACAGATGACAAGCCAGCGTTACAGAGAACTCTAAAGGCACATTTCAGGTAACGTGGTTCTGTTAAGACCAACCGCTTACACACGCAGGCACAAATCTTAATGGCTACCTCCCTCCCCTCCCCCCACCCCAGCCCCCCACAATTAACAAAAAAGAGAAGTGCATTTTCAGTAATATTAACACCATTCAGTTAATCTGTTCAGTCCAAAACGTTTAGCAGTATTTTCCTTATGGTGATACGGATTCTCTGCACTACTCCAATCCAAAAAACCACCCCAACAGGCAGGATTAGTAAAGGTTCAACTGTTGTACTAGTTAACATTTACTCATCAGAGCCCACTGCTCTCTTCTGTGCCCTCTTGTAGGGCAACCTCCTCGGTGAAGCTTTATCTAGATAAAAAAAAAAAAACAGAGACAGTTGCATCAGTTGCCAAACTACTTCAGGTTACATGTTCTGCCCCCTTATTTTCCTCCCTCCCAAACACAAAGCAAACTGCTCTTCCCATGCAATGCAGTGCCCCAGGGAAGCCAGTTCAAACAACTTGCTGAGGCTTTCTAAACTATTAGCAACTTAAATAGATGATAACAACAACAAAAATAATGTTCCTACTTCAACATGCAACTCCAGGGCAAGGGTTGTTCAGGTTGGGTTCACCTGCCTCAAGAATATGTGACTGGCTGTCCTTTAGACAGTTTTGTGGTGCGTGAAGTATCTCCTCAGACAGGCAGACTGACAGCAGGAGATAAGGACTCTGGTTGTGAAGAAACACACTTTTGCAGGAAGCATCCACATTTGATTGTGAAGATGTCATTTGGTAATCCAAGTATGGTAAACCCCATACAGGGAAACCACCCAGCTGGATGCCAGAAGCATCATCCTACATTTAAGAGACTTTATGACAGGCCAACAACTGTCTGTTACAGTGATGGTCCTTACATAGGGACAATTTCAGTCCTTGTGATATTGCCAAGAAGCTACAATGCTTCACATGAAGCCCTGAAGTGACTGCTAAGCGTATCTGTGACTTAAAACCATGCATTTTTCTTAATCCAAACCATCTCCAATAATTTTACTGTTTAGAATACATGCAAACACAAGGAGCAGCCATCACAGGCCAGAATCAGTACAGTATGCAGTGTCTTCAACAATGGAAGAGAGCCTTTGAGGATCTTGAGGGCCATGTGTAGAGGTCTAATTGAAGCTAATCTGGAGCTAAAGAAAACCCCAATTCAGAACTTAAACATTAGCTTTTCCTCGACTTCAGGTATTAAAATACAAATACCTATTTAGCTTAAAAAAAGGGATGAGGGGGACAGGACCCAAACATTGCCAAGATTTAAACCCATTTAAACTTGCTCAGTGGAAAAAACCCCAGGATTTAGAGCTTCAGCCTTTCTTGCTAGATTGAGTCTTTCCAAATGCATGTGTCTAGCTGTTATGCTGTCATACTCATGCCTCACAAGACAGCATAGCTTACATTTTCAGAAGTAAACCACCACTCCCTACACCTATGTAAACTAAGTACAGCTTATAAAAAGTGAAGTAACAAATTCCTGAGGGCACCTTTATGAGAGTGAAGACCTGCAGCCCTTTTACACTGAAAAAAGCTCACAACATGCTTACTTCCTCAAAACAGAAATATTTTTCAACTCCAGGTAGTCCCTGCAAAGGGGTTTCAAAGGTCTTCTCGTCTGAGATGCACTTTAAGTACAACTATCTCACCTCACACTAGCCAATGCTCCTGGTTCACCTGGAATAAGGCAGGCTCAGGAAGATGACCCAACTTTTAAATGACTCTGCTGAGGTTTGTTTCTCACTGAGACAAGATGTGCTCAGCCATTGGTCATGACCAGTCCCACCCTCTCCTCCTCTAACATCAGCCTGACACTACACCAAGGTAGCAGGAAAGGTGGAGACACACACCTACATTTTATGTAAAGGGTGCTGGGAACTGTTAGAGATGACAACTGCACTTCAGCAGTATTACTACAACACACTCAGAAATGATATACCCCTCCTTATAATACATGGCATCACAAATTCATATCAAATGTGTCTGTGCAGCTGCGTGCATCTGTTCTGTAACCTTTCACAGCTCATGCTGCATCACCAGCACTGCATGCAGGAAGCTGTACTTCTGCCCATGCCTAGTTATCACACCAACAACACATTCAGCACTTCCACTCTTTAGATCACAAGAGTTTGCCTCACCTCTTCTACTCTGCACTGAAGCCACAGGAAAGCAAAAAAACAAAAGAAACAGCAAGAGAAGTTAGAAATCCCCACCAACACACAAATTGCCTGAAGGAATCAGATACTGGGTTTACTGGTGGCACTTCAGATCTCAGAGAACTTTGAGTTTCTGGACTTGAAGGACATCACTACCAAGTCTTAATGTGGCTTTAGTTAATACACATTTCTAATGCTTATTTAAAGCTCTGGTGTATCAGCAAGCTTCCAAACAACTAACAGAAACTTTGAGATGATAGATATTTTCTCCTATTTAAACCTCCTTTGTGATCCCACTTTTGTGTGGAGGTTTTATACTGTCGAAACAGAGTCTACAGAACAAATTCTAAAAGTCACTGATAGTTATTATTGTATCAAGCAGTGAAGTTTGTTCTGTACAAGAATAAGGTGTTATGCAATACCCTGACCATGAAGCACAGTGCTTTAGAGAATTTTTTGTTCCCTACAAGAGATGCATGCTGTTCTGAGAAATACTGGCTAACTCATTCTGTTACAGCTACTTAAATAAGTTTGTTACACTCTAGTTTGCGAAGGGCAGGCTACTTACTTATTTGATTTAAAGTTTCTTGGGGAATCCAGCTCATATCAACATCATTCTGATTCGATGTTCCCATCTCTACTTTCTGTACTGGTCTTTTCCTCTGGAAAGTCAAGAAAGAAAACCTCACAGTTTTTATAGCAGAAGTGTTAGAAACAATTAATTATGCTGTATTTAACGAATTGCAATTATTTTACCAGGACACAAACTTAAGGCTAGACAATATATGAAGCTATTTTTAGCTTAGCTTTAAACTCTTTACCATTCACCCAAGCTTGGCATTACCACTTCTAATGCCTCACAATACTTAATCAGCAGAGACACCAACATTTCATGCACGCCTGGGCAAGCTCACTGTACCTGTTCCGAAAAGTGGCTGATGAATCAAACATCATTATGACTGGCTTTGTTATAAATAGCACAATATTATCTCACCTTGCAAAACAGATTTCAAAGCCTAATAATAATACTGTATTTCTTCCCAGGGGATACTTCAAAAGTATCCTAAGCCAGACTGCACAAGGGCACAGCCTACACACTGCATGCAGGTGAGACCTAAGCTTTCCACAGCTGTACTTGCCAGACCACTGAAGTGCTCCAACTCACAGCTGTTCCAGCATTATAAATGGAATCCACAAGGCCCTAATCAACATTACAGCAAAGCACTGATAAGACCTGAATAAAGGACTAGACAGCTGTTTTCCCCAAAACTTGCTCTAGACTGAACTAATAGATAGAGTGAGCATGGGGAAAGTCTACCTAATAAGAACTGAATGAGTAGCTGCACACATCCAGTGGCTGTAAAGTATAAAGCTTCCAGCTCAACCACTTCAGTGTGGTGCCAGCGGGCATTAGGTAAGCAACCCAAGTATCTCAAGTGACAAATATTTCTTTTAAGACTCACAGGTTTTCCCAGTAGTCTCTGAGGACTTATTTCTAAGAGTAAACCTTCTGAAATTCTACCTGGACCATTGTATGCCAGAGGCAATTCCACGTTACTTCCTTCTGATACCAGTAAGGTCCTGTATTAACAAGTACCCAGACCAAATATAGTACCCACCTTCCTAGATTCTAGTAACTGATGTAGGCCAACAATGACAAGTAGACCCAGTCCAGCAAGGAACATGTACATGAAGATCCTTTAAAAAGAAAAAAACCCCAGAGTTTAAGAAACCATTAACTAAAATTCTTAACATTTTACAGAGAGGCATATAAATGAACCTTAGCTTTGGCACATGCCCACTTATCTTTCCTAAGAACTTTTTTTTAGGGAGCAGGAGGGGAAAAAAACCCCAATGAATCTGAAATTGAACTGCCAACAAATATTAAGTAATTAATATTAATTCTGACTTTAATTTCAGAAACTGTAATCCTAAATGTAATCCTGAACAACAGGAAATTTGAAAAATGACACAAACTGGGAAACAATTACTGAAATTTAGTAACCACATGAAGTCTTTTGCAGTATCATGTTTCAAGGTGTGGAGTCACAGGTAATATTTATGTTTGTGACAGCTCTAACTGCTTATAAACCCCTTAAAATATTTTCTACGCTTTTAGTATGCTACTGCAAAGCAAGTACTGCTAGGATATACATTTTCTGGCAACAGAACTTTGAAAGGCCTTACTTATCTTGTTCTGAGTTCAACAGTTACAACTCTACCTGTGCAAGCAATATTTTTTTGTGCATTTTGTCCTGAAGAGTTCTACCTGAGCTACTTGTTGACACTTAGCAAGCTATTCCAGTCTTCACAGTGGGACCCACAGCCCAACAGCATGGAGACTCTGCATCTTTAACTCAGGGCAAAGCACAGTAGCACAACAAAAGCTGAACAGCTTTTAGTTGCTATGTTGTTGTATAACCTCAAGTCTTATTCCAGACTTAAGCCCTCTTCTCAACCCCAAAGATTAATACAGATCTTAATTTAGGGAACAGGTTTGTATTCTCAGTCTATCAACCCCATATAAGTCAAATGCCTGCTATACCAACCCCAAACACAGGAGACTTCACTTTCACTAAACTGAGATACAAGAAGTATTCTCACTGGCCCCTCCAATAACCTGTTCTACCAGTACACCCACTAAACCCAACTCCCCAGCCTCCTTACGTTTCTCCATCCAGCCCATCTTCTTTTTCAATAATTGTAACAGTTTGATTGAAGACAGCATCCTGAAACACGTTGCCCTACAACAAAGTTTCCACACATCAGTCATTTCTTGAACACATACACAAATGCTTCGCTCCATCTTGGAAAAGTTCTAGAAAGGGAGCAGTAACTCCTGCACAAAGCTTGATTTGTTTATAAGCAGCACATATTTGACTCAATATACAGAAGCAGAGTTTTTGGTGCAAGTACAAAGAACACCTAGCCCTGAAGAGGTTACTTCCAGCAACACAAGGCGTTACATATGAACAGCTCTAATAAGAGCAAACAAAACAAAGGTACAGAAGCCTGTTACAACTTTGTTCTGCACTAATAGAAAAATAAAAATCCCCTATTTTAAATTTCCATTTATGCTTTGGGATAGTCTTCCCCCCAGACTGCAACTACCAGTCATTTCTTTGCTCAAAGTTAAGTTTGCACAGATTTTAGGCTGACACTTAAGTGTGTTAGCAAAGCCCAAACTGAAAAGCACAGTGAAATTTAAGTTATCCTAAAGAAAGCTTTAAATTTCTGTTTTTAAAATGAGTGCAGCCCACAAGTATGCAGTCCTAAGGCACGCTAGACAACTTCAAGTTTAACATAGAGAACTAAGTGTACATGGGGAATATTGTGAAACATGTAGGCAGATGCTTACTGAGCTTCTGCAGCTACTGATTTGCTTGAAAACCACAAAGGCATTTGCTGTCTGGAGAGGTAGTAACTCAACTAATCAGTTCCTTCCTGACATTTCCCCATCAGCTGGGAAGATAAAAGTGAATTACAGCATCAGGCTTACATTTACATCCCTGTAGTTGAGGTTGATAACTAGTCCAAAAGGGCGACCACCCATAGGCTCAGCAGGGATGAATGAGTACTCAAACGTGGCTTGTCTCTGGGGTGGAACAACTGTATTGAGAGGGAGAGCCGTGAAGTTCTGGATATAAAACTGGTAGTCTTGAGGGTACCGGAAAGAAGCATCGAGAGACTCGACAATGAAATCTTCTGTACCCTTATTGGTGAAGCCCACCAGAAACTTTACAATGTTATTTGCTGGAAAGTCTGAAACACACACACAAAAAAAAAAATATTCAACTATTAGAAACCAAGCCTGTTTCTAAACAGAGTGTCTAGAACAGATTCTGGTTTTCTTAGAGCTTCACTGCCTTATGCACATGGATATAGACTAAGCAGCAGCAAAAAACCCAAAAGGGTAAATTAGTACAGGACTCTTACCTTCACCCTTCACAAATAAGATGGTTGTATCAGCACTAGGTGAGGCTTTAGGTTCTCCTGACAAGTCCTCTTCCTCTTTTTCTTCTGTCTAAGACAAGAGACTTCTTTGAAAAATCTTATAATGAATAGCGAGGCAGAGACCACACTTGTTTCATGAGAATCCCCCATGTCAAAGCATGAAACAATGGCAAGTGTTAGGATCAATTCCTGCTATTGCAGGATCAGCACATAGTCTGTGTTCCCTCTGCATTTCATTAGCATCATTTTCAGCATTTCACCCTTCTACTTCTTGTATACAAGAGTGACTAATCCAAACTGCATTCAGCTGTATTGAAAGGTTTCTTATAAGAAATCAGCAGTAAGGTCTCTGTTTGGGGGTGGAAGGAAAAGAATAGACTCTAAACACCAAGTTTTTACATCTAAGCTACTTCTATTTAGAAAGCAAGCATTTGCAAAATTGCAGGCAACCATAAAGCAAACAGGTACTTTCAGTACAGGGGGAATGTTTATAGAAGCTTTTTATTCGTTTTTTTTAGTCAAGTGTTATGTATGCCTGGAAATTGTTAGACTGTTGTACCTAAGCAAGTTTGCAGATTCACTTGAACAAGTTCAAGTCTGCGATGATTCACTTTTTAATCTGGCAAATGCCAACACTTATTTTCCACACAGGGATCATGGGAACACCGCCTCCCCCCACCAAATAAAACCAAGGCTGACCCCATTTTTAAACTGTCCAAATGAATCGCTTGCTAGTTCAATCATTTCATTTCACTGCTTAAACCACCACCTGAAGCAGCGGATAGCCTACTGGATCAGTTGCACATGTACCATTATCCAGAGAAGCCATGAAACAGGAACTGAGCGCCTATAGAGCACTGGTGATAAATAAAAGAAACTGTCTAAAAAGTGTCATGTTTTGAACCCATCTCAGAGTCTATTAAAAGCAAATTGCATCCAAAAGGTTATTTAACAGTCTTCTGGCAGCACCCAACAACTCGCGTGTGTTTTACCGCTTGGCAAAGCTGGTCGACCATAAGCCAAACAACTTACCAGCATCAGTGAAAACCCAACTGAACCAGAGAACCTGGTCTCCATTTTTATTACACAAATCACCTCATCCTGATGCTGTCCCAAGCTTTCTTACCATGCACCAGAAATTTCAGGAGTTTCTGTACACCTGAAGTACAGGAAGGGTTCAGAGAGCCCAACTCTACAAGCAGCTCACACAACATAAAACGTTTAACTTTGTCACACTGAAACAAGCGACCCCGAGCAGCTGCATGGCCACTGGTGTAAGAGGCATACCCTGCAACAAGTATCAAGGATGTAGCAAGTGCAGACAGGCTACAAAACATGCTTTCCGTAGTGATACAGAGCTTAACTAAGATTCTGTGGCCCCTTGAAAAATCAATACCCAAGAAGCCAAAACAGCAGTCCTGTACCCCAACATCCTTCCCAGTTTACTGAGATGCAGTTCAAGCTGGAAAAGAACTAACAAGGGGCTCCAGTGAGAATCTGGTTCTCTCACTTGGGGGTTGTCTTTGTGAAACAGTTTTGGCAGTTGGCAATCAGGCTGTCCCCCTGTGGTTTTTCAACTGGTAATTCAGGAAGAAAAAGACAAATCTGCCTGAAACTTCAAATTCAACAGATTTAATTGGAGACTCTGAGACAGCTACTTGGAAACAGCAATACTATTAAACTCATTTGAATACATCTAAACTATCCAGCCTGAGGCACTTCTAGCCTAAAGCATACTTGTGAAGTTAACACCCATGTACAATTACCAAGTCTGTTGGCTCATCTTCTTCAACCTCAGCTTCATCATCTTCATCTTCAACTACTGTATCTTCCACAGCTTCCTCATCTTCTGTAGCATCTTGAGCTGCAACTAATATACTTGAACCTACCAAAAAGAATTATGCAAACACCAGAAAGTCTTTTCAATGTCTAGTTAATCAACAGGAAACTAACATTTCAGTACAATTTTCAAACTAGTATTTGAAGAACTTTTTAAAAATCTGTCAAATACATTTGACAAATGTTTGGAAGCCTCAATTGCAAAAGCTTCACATTCAAATGGTTTTCTGTGTTGATCTTTCAACCTTTTTGCTTCACTAATAACTTCATGCAATACTCATTTGTGTGCCAGTAAGTTCAAAATCAAGAAGTTTACAGCTGGATAGCAAGAAGTTCAGCATTCACACAGCAATGCCCAAATTCAGAGAGGGCAACCAGCTTGCCTTAAAAGCTACTGTTTAATTAACATCATCATATGAAAGTATTTTCATTCTGTTTTGTCATTACAAACACAAAAAAAGACATTGTCAAGAAATTAGGTTAGTGAGTGCCATTTCTTTGAAGACTGATAATTTTAATAAATTATTAGCATGTCCTTTTCATCTGCTGGTGTCAGATTACTATGTTTTCACAAGTAGTTAAAAAGTTACTATTTTTACACTTGAGTTTTAAGATAAAAGAGTGTTTGTTTGTTGGGGTTTTTTTAAAGATGAGCTCCTCAGTATCATGTACTACTATGTCTGCACGTTCAACAGAACAGAAACCTGATCTAGAGCACAGCTCCAGAGCAGCGCTCAGAGAAGTGCAGTCAGAGTCCCTGCCTCTTTGCTTTTATGGAGCCAAGTCTCATACATTCAAATACCACACAGATAGGTTTAATACAAATAGTGGCAACAGGGCAAAGTTCTGACTGCAGCTCAGAGCACGTGCAGGCTAGGTTAAAAACTGTTAAGGCATTTAGAAAATAAATCTGCATTTCTTCATATGTTTAGAAACCTACTGTTTCCCAAAATTGAAAGAGTAGAAATGCATGGGCGATCAATTTACAGAAGTCTTAAAAAAAATCTAATTGCTATAAGTATACATTTTAAACAAATATTAAAAAAAAATCATGGGGAATAAAAATCCTTGAGGAGGACAAAGATATCTGAGGAACTCAGGATTGTCAATCTGAGTTAGAAAAAGCAAGTGCAACCCCCACCACAAGCATCTTCAGAAGGTACACTCACGACTTGCTCAACCACGTGCAATACTTAACCTCATATTACTTGCACTGATTTTGTTTGCTGAAGTTTTTAAACTTCTATGTCTACAGGGGCTTTATTTTTAAGGTTTCTTTTCCTAATTAAAGTCTTTGTATGGGAGCAGGCTACCGATAAGCTACAGGCGCTCTCACAAGCTCTGCCACGCTCTCTCAGACCTCTAATTTATGTTTTTTTTCACTGGCTGTCAGAAGAACTGATGATGTGGCAATAGCGGGAAAGGAGAGCTGCCCGCTGCGGGAAGGAGCTCGCTAGCACACCGCCTGCGCTGCACCCCGCTGGTAGCGCGGGGCGAGATGGATGATGCCCTTCTCTCCTTCCAGGCTCAGCGGCTGGGAGGCAGTTTTGAGATCGCGAATCGGATAGCGCGGTGGTGCAAAGAGAGATCAGCGCCCGGCGGCGCGAAGGGCGCTCGGGGGGCCGGGGTGGCAGGGCAGGCTGCCGGCCAGCGCTGCCAGCGAGTCACCGCAGAAGCCAGCGCTGCCCGAGCAGGAGAGCGGACAGGGAAAAGCCCGTTCCTCAAGCGGGTACTCATTCGATGGCTGTTACTGTGTTCCCCCGGGGACAGCCACGCTCGCGGCGTTCCGAGGCCGGTCCCCGCCGGCAGCGGCGCCCCGCCCGGCGCCGCGGAGCGCGGTTGGCTCCGCCGGAGAGGCGAGAGACCAGAGTCCGGCCCTCAGCCGGAGCCGCCCGCGCCCCGCCGGAGCGCCCTCGAGCAGGGACACGGCCGGGACGCCACCCTCCCCGCCGCAGCCTGCGCCCCGCGGGAGGGGAACCAACCAGCGCAGCCCCATCCCGGGCCGACGCGCCGAGGGGAACGGCCCCGGCGGCGGCCCACGTGCGCAGGGAGGCCGCGGCGCTGGGGCGATGAATGAGCGGCGCCCGCCGACACCGCCCGCCTCCTGGCAGGAAGACCGCGAAGGCGGCGCGGGGCTCCCCCCAGGCCCAGCGAGAGCGGCTCTCCCCATCACCGCCGCCCCGAGGCGGGCAAGGGCAGCCCGCCGCGTACTCCCCAGCGGCTGTTACCCAACGCCCTCCTTCAGGTAGCGACGGCCGCCCGTCTCCCGTCGCTCTCCCGCCCGGTCTCACCTGGGCCGCTGCGGGCACCCCCGAGTAGCAGGGCAGCGGGGAAGACAAGCAGGGCGAGCAACACCACCTCCGACAGGCGCCTCATGGCGGCGGCAACAGCAACTCCCCAACACCCCGCGCCCGCCGCTGCCGGCTGCCTAAATGGCGGCCGCCTCCATCCGGCGCCGCTCCCGCCCGCGCCGCCCCGCCCCCGCGCCGCAGCGGACGTGGCTCCGCTGGGGAAGAGGCAGAGCGATCACGTGAGGCTATAACACACACGTCTCCCTTCCGCAGGCCTTCCTTCCGCTTCCAGGTCGGGGCTGCCGCCCTTCGCTTCCTGCTTAAAAAGGGGGCGGAGGGAACGGTGCCTCTCGCTGCCCGGCGCGCATGCGCGGGGTTTCCCGCCCGCTTTCCGGGTGTGGCGGCGGGCGGTTGGTGCTCGGTGGCCGAGCGCCGGGTGGGCGCCCTGCCTGAGGGGGCTTGCGGCTGGGTACCTCGGGGTAGCGTACAGAGGCTTAGGTTAGGTATCAATGTTGCCAAACATTGGAACAGGCTGCCTAGGGAGGCAGTGGAGTCGCCATCCCTGGAAGTATTTGAAGGGTGTATAGATGGGGTCCTTAATGACAGGATCTAGAGGTGGACTAGTCAGGGTTAGGCAGTGGTTGGGCTCTAAATGGTCTCTTCCAACCCAGGCAATTCTGTGATTCTAAGGTGGCACACCAGTTATTCTAATTGCATATGGATCACTAGCCCCTCCTGGTACCTGTGAGTGTGTTAGCTTGTGACGTCTGTGTATAAAGATAACAAACATTGTGGGTTTAGATGTGCTTGATCTGTGGAAATCCACTGAGCACCCAGGGCCTGAATAAAAGGCCTTCCTCCCCTGTATGGGGATTGGCTTACTGTACACTGTAATGAATCCACTTCCTGGACAACACTGGAGCTGGGGGCTTCTTACTGGAGGGGTGGTACAGTCTCTTTCATCGCCCTGAGCACAGCTTGTGCATAAGCGAAGTGGGAACTGCTGCCTGTGTCTCTGGGATGGCTGCCCAGACTGTTCTGACCACAGCAGGTGGATGGGTTGGTTTGGGGGGACAGGGCTGCTTCTCTGCCAGCATGCTTATGTTTGCACGGGATGTGGGGTATGCTTGTCTTTGTTAAGGCACTATGAGGGGGAATGTAAAAAAACAACCAATGAGTTACTGGATTGGTTTGGGTTTGGAGGGTTTGTTTTTAGAGTAGACTAACTTACCTCTGCAAGGAGCAAAGATAAAGCTTATTAATGAAACAGAAGTGCTCTCAAAGTCTCAACAGTTATGTATTGCTTTAGTACAACAGGGTTTGAGCCCCACACCTGATGGTTTAATTGAAAAAGTTTCCAAAAGTGTGATGGGAAATGTCTATGAAAGAGGTATGTTTTACCTTTATCTCAGTGGATCTTTTGTTAAATGAAACATATGGGATGTTAAGATGGAAAGCCTTCCTAAATCCCACAATCAAAACATTCAGTGAAAATAACAAAGCCAAAACCAGCCCCAAAGCTTTCTCTTTTCTCTCACACTTAATTCAGTAATTTGCATGCAGAGTACAATAAAACATTAGTAGTGTTAAGTCACATTACTTATTTTGTGGTAACTTTAATTTGCTGTTTGTGCGTGTGCAGCTTGCTGTGACAGCAATGGTAAACATAATCTCAAGTCTTCTCACCTTTCATTTTCCACATCATTTTAATTCAATTGATTTTGAACCTGTAAATTACACAGAAAACATTGCTAAAAGTTACCTTTCTAGCTAAGTTTTCTTTTAATCATTTTAAGCACACCGTTAGGTATTGCTTGAAGATGAAGTATGATTATGAAAACCAGAGAATGTCCATTGTACTGATAAAAGTATCTCTAGTCAGACAATATCCGCCCAAGAGTATAATTTCCCTTTTTCTGCAAAGGTCTTTACGTTTGTTTAACATAATAGTCTTTGGCCAAAGATGTTTGTCTTTACCTAGTCATGGTTTGGTTGTTTTGGGTTGGGTTGGGTTTTTTTGGGGGGGTGTAAGCAGCCAAATATTTTTTCTTGGGGGAAATCATGCTGGTTTTCTTTTTAGCACTGTAGGGTCTGAAACATTTAGTGTCCAAGTAGTGAGTATGTACTTTATGTGCGGCTTTTCCATTTGATTTAACTGATCCTGATGTTACTAATTAACCAACCTGCGCGGTGCTCTTACTGAGTTTGCACCTCTCTGTGGAGGCACAGAAAGGTGTTAATTAAAAGAGTGTGTGAAAAGAACTGAGATACCCTGACTCACTTTAGCAAAACACAGAGCCCAGGCTGACTGCAGTATTACAGCTGTGCCTAAAAGCCTATTAGGCTGCAGCTCTTTTGTGCTAAGTACTCTAACCATATTGAACGACTTACAGTCTGAAAGGAAATACCATATGAATAGCTGAAGCAAACTGCTGAGATATTTTTTGTTGTTGCTCTGTATGTGTATTCACAGACAAAATAAGCCTTGGCAATAATTGGCATAATTGTAACCTAGATTTAACATCTCTAATGTCAGATTCCAATTCTGAGAAGACAGGCTTTCACTAGGAGTTTGCGTTGCCCGTGGGAATTTCTGCATGTGGTCACAGGTATGTACAAGCATGTATCCTTGGATTTAAAAAAGCTTTTCACTTAGAAAACACAGGTAAAACTGTTCCTTGGCAAAAAGCCTTCAGTTTCATAACTTGTATGACAAACAGGGTGAGCATACTTAATGTCTGTACATTATAAATGAAGTTTAACTCATATTTCCAGTTTCCATTGTGAATGATTCTCCCAGATGTGTGTTTCCTTCTCTAAGATACCAGCAAAGGACAAATGGTTATATGTACATATGAAAATAATTATTTCTGCATTGATACTTGCTTTTGGCCTGGCAAACTGTTCAAGAGTCTTTTGGACTGCCTCGTCAGCATTTACTCGGTGGCTTCTCTTAGAGGTGGATTCAGCAAAGCAATTTTAGGAGCACTGTCAAAACATACAGCCCTAGCCTGCTGTCTGCTTCCCATTTCTCAGTTTTGGATGGCTTACTGGGATGTCTCAGGAAAAAGCTGGCTGAAATGTAATCTGACTAGTGGGGGGAGGATCATTTTTGTAATGTAGAGGGAAATTTTGTAGGTAAAATCAGGATGCTCACTTTCTCACTTCCTGAGTTTTCCTGGAATTTTACATTCTAGCAAAACATTTGGGGTTTTTTTTGTTTTGTTTTGGAGTTTTTTTGCCCAGTTGCTTTTCTCTGGACTTCATTATAGTTCCCAATACCTTGCAGTGCCACCATATGCCACAAACTGTACTATTTCCTGATTCTCTTCAGGTCCAGGTCAATGCAATAGTTTTGATGAGAAATTCTCTCCTTCCCTCTCCCCACCCTCCCAGTCCAGTGCACACTGAAAAGACAGATCATTTGTTTTGTTGGGACTCTTCATGGGCTCACAGATAAGACCAAATTTTCTGCTTTTCAGTAGATGTCAAAAGGTGATAAATTTTCTTCAATAGTAGCCACATGCATTTGGTAGTGCCTGCTAAAAAACTAAGAGAGACTCCTACCCTTCCAAGAGAACTGCATCAAGGTTTATATCTTTGTTACTTTTTCTAGTTTGGAGAAGTAATTATATGGGTGTGGAATCCTGATAATTTTTCCTATCAATTTCTATAGTGCTTTTCAAAATTATAGTTACTCTGTGTGGCAGTTATTAATGATTCCAGTGAGAATCTCCCACCTGGACCAAAGAAACTGTTGTTCTCTCTTGCCCCTGATGGTAACTTTGAGGGATCAACTTACCTGAGATCAGTGCAGGCAGAAAGTACTCATATCACAAACTTGAGAGTCCTGTGGGCTGCTTCTGACTGGTTGGTAGTACAGCACACAAACCAGTGTTTACAGGAGCTCTTCATGGGATTTACTAGATTGTTGTCTGAATTGTGGGGGTTTTTCAAAGGCAGCTCTGTCCCTTTTTTGGTAACTAAAAAAGGAATTTTAGTTACCCTATTGCAGTGAAATTGTCTCAGACATGTGGGTTCCTTATTTTATCTGAAAAAAAAAAAGCAACAAACAAAAACCCAGTAGGTACACCCCTCTGGACATGTACATGGAGAAATTATATGTTCCATGAGATTGGCTAAATATTTAGATGTCTTTCTGAAAGACATAAAGAATCAACTTAAAATCTCGTAATCTAGGTAAATTTGTCATTGTCAACCGTGATTGCTTCATCAGATTTATGAACTCCCTGTGATGCTGACAGGAGAGGAACTTCAGAGCTCCCTTTGGCCTAGCTGAAGGTTGCCCAGCTTATGACTCTTGATAACTTCTGTAGAAGGCTGAGGTGATAGTTCTGCAATACGTGCGGTTTAAACCATACAGATCAGCCAGCAGCTTTTTGATCTTTTCCCTGCACAAAGACCAGAAAAGACTTGTTGACAACAAAACGTAAAAAGCCATTTTTATTCTACAGTGTAAATTAATTATTGCTACTAATGCAGTGGCAGTCTGGCTGTTTGGCAGATTTGTCTCGCTGTGGAAGTGGAATTTCTCAAGTCTAGTCTTTCTTGCCACAGAGAAGGGTGCTGTGCTGTAAGGCTGGAGAAGCATAAAGCTGGGGGGACTGACTTCCAAAGCCTTCCCCAGCTGCATCTTAGTGTGCTGCTAGCAGCGCTCAGCGGCTCTGCAGCACTTCGGTGCAGCCTTACCCTGCTGCTGTGGCTGTCTCACAAGGCGCAGGGTAACACGCATTCACTTTCTGTGTGCTCATGCACCCCTCCCAAAGGCGCTTGTGTAGCTGCCAGGCCAGGAGCTAGTCGGAGCTGAGGAGGCCTGCAGCTCTTGTATTAGGTATTTAGTCCTACCAGCTTTCAGGCTCTGCTGTATCATCTCTATAGGAAGACTGAATAACAAGGAGCAAGAGAGGACAGGGGCACAGTAACATTTGTTATCAGTGCTCAGTGCGTGCAGAGAGCCTCTGATTTTCATCACTGTGAATAATGAACTCAACTCAGTAACTTGGAATCGGAAAGTTTTCATTTCATTAATTAACTGTCTCCTGATTCCTATGTTTTTCCTGTACTTGGTAATGAAATGTTCATGGTAATAAAGTTTGAGGCTCAACTGTAATTTATATATACCGTGTCTTATAAAGACTATCAGTTGCTGTAATTAAGAACAGACTGTATCAGTGATAAACCACAAGCTGCAAAAAATGCTTTATACATTCTATGTGGAGCCTCTATGTGTATTTAAACATTTTTAGCTATAGAATCACAGCTATCACATGTAGCCAGCTGTTCAGCTATTTGTATCCTGCCCTTCGATCTGTACATTCAACTACGTTGAGTGTTTCTTCATTCAATTTCACCTAGTTTGCCTGAGAGATAAGCCTACTGAGTAAGTTACAAAGCAACTAAACCTTTTTGTTAGGCATAATCTCCCTTTGTTTTAGAAGTAGATTAATTTAGTAGAAGGACCTCACACATAATGTCATAGGTGAAGGATACTCTTTTGAGTCACTTCCAAAGTGGCCTGGAAATGTGACCATTAAATCTCAATAGGCTTGATAATGATAGAAAGCTGATATGATAGTATGTGTAATACTGGGCCTAATCAAATAAGCAGCAATTTGAAAAGTAAACTTCCATTACTGGGAGGCACATGGAAGTTGTAATGGAAACACCGCAAACCCAAAAGCTTTTATAGTCAGTCGAGGAAAAAGGATTACTAAGATTTCTGTGTTCTTGTACCACAGAACCTTTCTTAATAAGCTGGACAGACCCATTTGTGAATTCCTCAAGCATTCAGAAAAGGCCTACCTTTTTCTTCAAGGCTTTCTCCTCAAGGTTTCTTCACTTTTTTCATGCAGTGCAATAATAGTTTAATTCTTCCTGTTCAGTGGTAGAAGGAAGATCTGCATCCTTGTGAGTGTTAACAGCAGAGGAAAACTAACAGTGCTTCAACAGACAGAGTACCAAAATTCACACTGCCTTTCCATAGAGTTAACTGCAGGGTGACTGTGGTGTCTTGACCAAAACCAGCTATAGCAAATGGGAAAGAGAATTACTGGGAAGATCCTGAGCATGTAAGCTACTGATTGTCAATTAAGATTGTGTTTATTACATAGATTTGCTTTTTGAGTATTAAAATACAGATTGCATTACAAAAGCTAGCATTGTGTCTGCATCTGAGGCCGCCTGAGCCTCTGTTAAAATGTCTTTAGCAATGTTATTAAGGGAAAGGAATCTAAGAGCAGGCCAGCTTCATTTGTCAGATAGGGTGAAAGAAAAATTAGATTCTGAGCCTAAAGTCTGTATAATAGGGAAATAAAATATAACCAGTAAGAGAACATGTAAGTGTAATCACATATGGAGTAATGAATAATTAAGAAAGTCTTCCAAGCCTGTGGTGGAGTTGTCAACGTCAAATAAAAAAAAAAGGGGGAGGTGCAGGGGGAACTGCAGATTTAATTCCTTGCATTTTATGTTATGGGAAAGGAGCAAAGCAGATTTTGTTTATGTGCTGCTACTGGTACATTAAAATTTGAACAATATATTCTGGATCTGAACACCACTTTCTTGTCCTGCTCAATGAAGAAGCAGCAAAGCTCTTCCAACAGGGAAAAAAATAAGTTTCTTTTACCTGTAAGAATCAAGCACTTGTATCACCTATTCAGTTTTGCAAATAAACCCAACCATAATGTGTTTCATTCTGGCTTTTATTTTGTTGTTTTATTTTTCAACACAATTTATCTAAAAATATATCAAATCAGTAAATGATTAATAAATCAAAAGGCAAAATAACATATGTAACCTTTGACAGATGTATCAGGAATGCTATTGAACACCATGGAACAGTGATACAAGGATTGTCAGAGGGAGGAGGTGCTGACTTTTGGAGGCTGAGACCTTTCAGAGTCACTGGGGTTGCTGGCAGAACCTGTTGTCACCCTCTCAACCAGGTACTGTGGTTCTTTGCCGTGGCTGGTGGGACACTGCCTATGCTGGGGTCACCCTCAGCTGTTGGCCCACATTCCCTTGAGGATCAGCTCCACTCCTGCTGCATTCTTGGGCTTTCTTGAGCCTTGAACTGAGTACCGTGGGCCCTTGCCACACCATGGCTCCCTGGTAGTTCCTAATAAATCTCTGCATCTTTGCTGAAGGCTGCAGCCAGGCTAGAAGGTTTCTGCAGCCAAAGTGACCCCTGCCTCCAGTTCCCTGAACTGTTTAATGGGGACTGGGTGAGGGTATGGGGGTTTATAAATCAGATGTGGCTAACCTTGACCATCTAGCCAACTGTCCTGATCAGCTCTGCAGTAATCTGCTGGCTGTCAGGAGCCTCGTAGCTTACCTGGATGCCAGTAACAAGGCAGATACTGCAGAGGGTTGTCACAGGACCTGTCCGACTTAATATTTTTATCAACGACTTGGAGAGGGCAAAAGTGCTTGTAAGGTTTGCAGGTGGTGCCAAATCGGGGTGGGGTGGGAGAGCTTGGTTGGGATGCTCAAGCACGGGGCTGCCACCCAGAGGGACCTGGGCAAGCGGCAGGAATGAGCCAGCGGGAACCCTATGAGATTCAACAGAACAGCGTCTACAGTACAGCGTCCAGTCTTGAACCTCCCCAGCCCAGGGACAGTATAAACTGTACCTAGAAGAATCTGCAAAGGTGAAGAAAGTGTCAAACTTTGCAACATTTAGACTTGGATCCTTCTATTTCTTTTCCCCTTGAAGTGAAAAAAGGCCATAATCATAACTATTTCAATGTTTATTTCAAATAATAAATTACTAAGTGTTTGATTGCCACTTGGAAGTAGATGATTGCATAAATATCTGTATAAGACAAAATTTCATGCTGAGACCCGAGCCCAGTTAAAGGGCTTAAGAGAAGGAGTGCTGTCTTAACTTTACAGTTTTTGAGGAGAAACAGAAGTTCATTTACTTTCCTGGTGCTCAACCTCTTGGAGAGAACCCTCAGCTTGAGCCAGTGGAAGTTTGTCCCAAGAAATGAACACACAATAATGAGAGACTCTGTCTGTTACAGATCCTTACGAAGCTTACAGTGCTTTATCAGCCTGACCTGCACCTCAGCCGGCTGTGATTCCCCCCTGACTTTACCACATCTCTCCTTCCATCTGGCAGTTTCAAGCTGCAGGATGTGGTTTTGCTCTTGGTCTTCCACCCTCTGTTGCAGCAGCTTTTGGTTCTCTCTTCTGAACTCCCAAACCTGCTGTTGCTTTTTCTTCATCTCAGCTTGTTTGTTTTCAAGTTTTGTTTGCAGGGTTTGCAGCTGAGCCGCCAGCTTCTGGTACTTGGATCGCAGCAGTTGACTTGCATCCAGCCCAACATCCGTTTTTCCCTGGAATTCTGTTTGCAAGGATAGGAGCCATTTCTGTGTATTCACCTTTTCTTCCCCTCACATGTGCAGGGCTGAAGTTACAGTCAAGTAACTGCTCAGGTTCCTCAAGTGTCTTACTACAGTTTCTTCAAGCTTCTGCTTTTTTTTTTCTTCTTCTTCTTCTGAGACTCTGTAGCTCCTGTATCTTTTTGTCTTTCTTGCTAGAGTATGATTCATCATGCTTTATTTGAAGGAGATAATGTGCAGATTTTCAGACAGGCTTTTTTCTTTCCAGTCCCAGCATCCCCAAGACATTTCATAGCACTGAATAAATTTTCCTGCACAACTATCAGCCAAATCCTAGCCTCATTTTCTCCTTTGTGAATTTGCCTTTTGTTTCACTTTGATATTCAGTGCCCACTTTTACCTTGTTTATATCTTTCCCAAATGCTTTTGTTTAAAATTGGTCTTCAGAGAAACGGTTTCATAGTAAGAATCAGTAGTCTGTGTTGGCTATTTCTTCTGTTTCTACTTCATCCTCCTAGTCACATCATGTAGACCTAAATTCCCATTGTTAAGAAGTAGTTTTCAACTGTCTTTAATCTTCTCCAAACACATATCATCCCACTGAATATCTGTTATTTGGGTTTGATATTTGATGTGACATAAGGACATGGACAGGGCCTCCCTGTTCCACGGGTGGAAATAATCCCTCTTTTTGCTTGTATCTCCTTGCGTAAATTCTTCCTTGATAGCAAGTGATATCTGAGAATGCTGGAGTGAAAAGTCCTTATCAGCTTTTGGCATTTCGTAGGTGGGCAACCACATTCTGTCATCAACTAATGAGAAAAATGGGTGGGCACATGGCTTGACAGTAATCTAGTCAGAAAAGGTGGAAAGGCAACTGAGGACAAATTTGAGTAAGCTTCACCCATGCTGCTGCAGCACTAGTGGAGTGACACCATTCTTCTGTTGCAAAACAAGAGGCGACCCCCTCTGTTCAATTTCTGCAGACTATTTTTTCATTAACTTTGGTGGAAATTTTCCATCTGTCAAGGTAAGCCAGCGTGGGCCAGCGTTGTTGCCAAATGGTGAAACTGGAGGAGCCACAAGGCCTACAACCCTTCCACCGGCAAGAACTTAAAGCAAGAGCTAAATCACCCAAGAAATCTAAATGAAACTTGGTCAAACAACTTGATCGTAGAAACTGAAGAAAAAAAAAGAATTACATTAAAGCAGCAAGAAAGAAGAGTCTTCCAGTGCCTTATGTATTGGTGTTTACCAAATTTTGAGAAGACTGATGAAAGGGAGACTTTACTCACTGAAGACCTGGAATATTGTGTCCAGTTCTGGGTTCCTTGGTTCAAGAAGGACATAGAACTCCTTGAAAGAGTCCAGAGCAGCGCCACCAAGATGATTAGGGGAGTGGAACACCTTCCTTCTGAGAAGAGGCTGAGGGAGCTGGGCCTGTTTAGCTTGGAGGAGACTGAGGGGTGACCTCGTTAATGTTTATAAATATGCAAAGGGTGAGAGCCAGGAGGACAGAGCCAGGCTCTTCTCGGTGATGGCCAGCGATAGGACAAAAGGCAACTGGTGCAAGCTGGAGCACAGGAAGTGCCATGTGAATGTAAGGAGAAATTTTGTCACTGTGAGGGTGGCAGAGCACTGGGACAGACTGTACAGAGAGGCTGGGGAGTCTCCTTCTCTGGAGAGATTCCAAACCCGCCTGGATGCGTTCCTGTGCATTTTAGTTTAGGTGATCCTGCTCTGGCAGGGGGGTTGGACTAGATGATCTTTCCAGGTCCCTTCCAACTCCTAACATTCTGTGGTTCTGTGAAGGCAGAGGTAGAAGGCAAAAAAATATGCTTGAAATGCTACTGATTGGTCTGTTGAAAGGAATGAGACAGTCAGAATATTCCATAGTGCCTTATGTAATAGGCCATATAATCTTTTTACTGAATTTCCTAGATAATAAATAATACAATAATAAAAATGATAAACACGATTAGAGTTTGAGCCACCATTTTTAAATGTTTACATTTTTTTTACACTCTGTAACTGAAATAAAATACGAAAAAGCATCTCATGGATTCTGGTGGAAACTCCCAATACTCCTCCTTTTGTTGTATTGTATTAAACTGACCTTTATACTTCTTTTTACTTGTCTGTTTGACGGTATCAGACCTGGTATATACAACTTGTTCTCAACGCAATGAACCAGGTGATATACCATCATTGCACTCCTTCTAGGGTTTTTTGGAGGGTCTTTGTGTTGTCCAGTGGCTGCCTACCCAAAAGACCGTAACTTGGAACCTGCAACAATTTGTAACTTTCAATAATTAAATGATACATAATTTTTTTAAAAAAATTAATTAGTGTTTGAAATTCTAATTATGTGTAATATGAGTGGGAACCTCAATGAAAGTGCACTGCCCCTACATTCAGGACTCTGTCCATTCAAGGCACAACTCCAGCACCTGCATTTGATACCCTCAACACTTCTCCTCTATGTCACACGCCTGGGAGGCCCAGCACTTGCGTATAAAATACTGCAAGAGACACGTTATTTAAAGCCCTACTGCCAGCTTTCTCAGAGGCAGGTATTTTCATCATGCAAGCAGCATGAAATCTTACCGGGGGCTGCTAGCCAGGTGCAAATTATCCTCGCCGGAAGCCTCTTTCTTAGTACCAAAACCTGGAGCGATTTTAAATGAAGACCCATAGTGTTGAGTGAGAAAGTGAGGCATGCCATTTATAGGAGACCTTTAGTATAACCCACTTCTACCACTGGCTCTTTAAGGAGGAACTTGGAGGAGCTGTAGTAATTGTTCTGGCAATGAAACCTCTTCCCCCCTAGATTCCTGCTTTGGAAAGCAGCCGTGCTCTTCCTTCAGCCTGGCACTGTGCGTTTTCTGCCTTGCCGGGCGGCACTCTCTATTGCAGAGAGAGAGCGTTTGACACAGTATCCCCTCCTCTATGCAAAAGGAGAAGAAAAGGGGGTATTTAAGCACCTGGTGACCTAGCGTCAGAAGCTTTAAGCATCAGCACTCAAGACACAGTCTGACATAGGCTGTAGCTTGACAAGCGTCAGGACTTGGCTTGTTGCTTTCCGCACTCAGCCTCCCACGGGGTTGATTGTACAGAAGCGTTGGGCTCGAAAATGACACCTGTTCTGTTTGTGGGTGTTTTCAGAGGCTCCTCAGTGCAAGCACCCCCGCTGTCTGCCCAGCTGCAGCGGGCCTTTGCGTGTACTGCTTGGGTCACGGGCAAACACCTACCGAAAAGGACGGCGTTCCTGACCATCGCCGCTCCGCGCCGCAGGGCGGGAGCACAACAGCTCCGACTTCTGCTGCCTCAACCCTACGTGCGCCGCGGCGGCGCCGAGCAGCGCACTGAGAGACAAACCGAAGC
This sequence comes from Gallinula chloropus, assembly GCF_964237585.1. Classification (NCBI taxonomy): domain Eukaryota; kingdom Metazoa; phylum Chordata; class Aves; order Gruiformes; family Rallidae; genus Gallinula; species Gallinula chloropus. The sequence continues at coordinate 92,211,514 of NC_140086.1, forward strand.
CGCACAAGTCCGTTGCCTGTAGTCGGAGCTTTAATTTAATGAAGGTGGGGAGCTGTCGGTTGTTTCAGAGCTCGTTAGACAAAGCTCTGCCAGTGCCTTACAGGTGACGCAGCTCCGCACCGCCGCGTCAGGGGGAAGCAGCCCTGAGCCTGCGGCACCAACGGGCTCCTCTGGTCCGGAGGAGAGGGCTTGGAGATGCCGGGCTCTCACCGCTGCGTTGTGCCGTATCACGCAGGCGAGCGTCTGCGTACCGCTTAGCTCACAGCGGTTGCCGGGAGCTCCTCCGGCTTGCCGGGCTTACCCCGGGGCCGCCGGCTTCGCTGGGCGCAGGACCGCAGCCCCGCTCCCCGCGCCGCTTGCTGCGCTCTGACGCCAGCGGCCCGTGGCTGGGCTGGACCCGCGTGTGGGCCGGCGTTAGGCGCTCGCAGCCAATCCCCGCGCCCGAGCCTGAGAAGCGGGTGGGGGCGGAGGCGCGTAGTGCGGCTGCTGAGGACCTCGATGCTTTTCGTCCCTCCGCAGGCACCGTAGGGAGCGGTGTGGCGCCTGTAGCCCGCAAGCGTGGAGCCCGGCCGGCAGCCTCCTGCCTTCTCTCTCTCTCGCCCGCCGGCTGCCGCCATGGATTACCGGGCGCTGGTGATGAGCCAGGTCGTGCCCGGGCAGTTTGACGATGCGGAGAGCTCCGACGGGTAGGAAGCGGCGAGGCGTGTGCCGCTCGGCACGGCCGGGCCTCTGGGGGGGGCGATGCCGGTGCGCTGGGGGGGGGGCGGCGGGGCCGCGGTTCCCGCAGGCCCTGTTGGAGTCGCCGGTGCCGGTTCGGGCGCTTCTGTCCCCGGGCGCGGCCGGCAGAAGACGACGAGCGGCTTTAGGAACGTCAGGAGCCGGCCCGTTCCTGGGGAGCGGGGGGCCGTGCGGGGGTGCCGGCTGGAGAGGGCGGGGGAGGGCGGGAGTGCAGCCCGCGTCCGGCGAGGACGTGCGAGGGGAGGCTGTGCCCGCTCCCCCGGCCCTCCCGTTCCCTCGCTTGTGGCTGCCGCCTCGCCGCGGAGAGGGGCAGCCCCGGCCCCGGGCGGCAGGGGTGGCTCTGGGCTGTGACTGCCTGGACGCGTGAAAACTGCCGCCGGGGATGGGAAGTTGCTGGGGGCAGCTGGTGGCTCTGAGCCTGTTGGAAACACAGCGCTGTCTCGGCTGTACCGAAAGCCCAGAGGCTTTTACGTTTATGTTTATACTTTATATATTCGAGTAAGGAGTAGCCCGGTATTGTGGGCTCAAGTCCTTTCAAGTTTACCATTCATTAAATTAAATTTCCAATACTGGTGGAGAATCTCCTGTGGGGTAAATATGCAAAGGGTGAGAGCCAGGAGGATAGAGCCAGGCTCTTCTCAGTGGTGGCCAGCGATAGGACAAAGGGCAACTGGTGCAAGCTGGAGCACAGGAAGTTCCATGTGAATGTAAGGAGAAATTTTGTCACTGTGAGGGTGACGGAGCCCTGGCACAGGCTGCCCAGAGAGGTTGTGGAGTCTCCTTCTCTGGAGGTATTCAAACTCACCTGGAAGCGTTTCTGTGTGATTTAGTCTAGGTGATCCTGCTCTGGCAGGGGGGTTGGACTAGATGATCTTTTGAGGTTCCTTCCAACTCCTAATGTGCTGTGATTCAGTGATACTCTTTCTGGCAGAAGACCGTGGCATACCACAGAATTTTAAGATTTCAGTAAGCTTAAATGCTTCATTTGTCCCACAAATTTTTACTTTTTCTTAGCCCTAACTTTTTCACATAGGTTGTGCTTGTGCCCCAAGTTACTGTCAGGCTGCCTGCCAGCCTGCCTCCGGTGAGATTTTGTGTGATCTCTTGGCAGGTGGAAATCTGCTGTGGCAGGAAGCAGAGTGGTTCACCTCTGGTGAAGGAGGCAGCTGGCCTGATCTCATGTGTTCATCTGACCGGAGTCAGAGGGATCCAAATGCATGTAACTACAGAACTAGTTAGAAGGTGGCATTGAAGTGGTGAAGAAGATCAATTAAATCTAGCCCGTTCCCTTGAGGCGGTGACGTGCTCATATATGCTTGCTTAAAGACAGGAGAAGTGAGAAACATCTGACAGTGAAATTCTGAAATTATTTGTTGGGATAAAAAAAAGATTTTTTGGACTGTAATAATGATTTGTAATATTAATGTTTGTGTTTGTTTGAAGTGAATTTACACAAGAGACAGAAACAGCTAAAGAAGGTGAGGTCACTGGGAACTGCCAGTCTTACGTGTACGAAGAAATTAACGCTGAGACAGGAGATGGTGATGATGATGAGGAAGAGGACGAGGAAGATGAAGACTGGGACTGGGATGATGAGGTGGGAAGACTCATGAAGCACCACAGTGCTGCTGGTGGATGCAATCCACAGGTATGTTGAAGGCTGTTTTGGAGCATCATGGGTGCCTGAGAGCAAATGGGGCTAGCCTGGAGGTCTTTGTTCTTGTAAGTGTTATGTTGAACATTCTCTCCTTGAGAGAATTCCCTTTCTTTGAGTCTGTTCCTGTGTGATGCCATGTGTACATGCAGCTAGAGCTCTGTTTGATTTCTGTGTCTCAAACCCCATTGCTGGATTTTCCTTGTCACTGCAGTTTTCCTTCTGTTCCTTGCCTTTCTCAGCTTTCCTTTATTTGCCCACCCCGATCTCTACTGATGTTGCTTGCTTTTTGGTATTTGTCCTCTCTGATTTTGAGCATCTTTCTTCCCCATCCTTTCTATTTGATTTTTAGACCATACCTGCTTGTCCCACCCAGGGTGAAGCAGGTTGTTTTGCACCAATAGTGAAGGAGGCAGAAGAAAGCATAGGAGATGGAGGGAGGTACTAGAAGCGAGTTAGTTTAGTGTGTGTGCCATTGGCATGGAAACTGGTGGTGTGCAGAGTGAAAAGCACACGTGATGTGAGAACTAGAATCCTTCTTACCCTCAACTTGGACATTGGAGATTCAAACCCTTATTTCTTAATGATACCAACATGGCACAATAGTTGAGAGTAGAGAGATATGGAATCTGACTCCTATTGCTTGTCCTGGGTGATTTATTCTTGCCTTTAGTTAAGAGTTTTATGCTGTCTGGTGTTGGTGAAGTTGTGTTCAGATAGCGTGACTGGAGGGCTACCTTTAAGAAGAGAAAGCACCTTGGAAAATTTTCTATGTTCGTTACCTTCTCATTTTTCTCTCCCATTTTTCTCCTTGTTTCTCTCTGCTATTTCCCTTCATTTTACAGATAGAAAAAAAGTGTAAATATGAGACACTTGCAGCTCAGTTCCCAGACTAAAAATTAGCCTGAACTGGGGTGCTGTTTTGAATTTTAACTGATGTGTTTGTTGCCTGTATTTTCTTAAGTAAAATCTGATGTTAATCCACATCCATTTCCTCACCTGTTCTGTTTTTCCTTTTACAGCTCTAGGTATAGACATTTGAGCAACTTTTCCAGTCAGGTTGTCTGTATTTCAAAGGGCTATTTAGAGACTGCAACTTATATTAACAGATCCTTTGTTTCAGGCAAATAGGCAGCCCCCAAGTTGCTCTTCAGCCAGAATGTCTACTCCTACAGACAAGGCTTTAAGGAAATTTGAACATAAAATTAATTTAGGTGAGTATAATTGTACTGTTGTCTTCTATGAAAACAGATAGCAATCTGTGACATTTCTAGACTAACCCTACTTAATTTAATCCAAAACTCACTGGAATGGCAGTTTACTATACCCAGATAGATTGAAAAATGTCTTTTGGGTACTTGAAGCTGCCTTTATTCTCCATTAAGCAGCTGCCACACCCCTTTCTATTCCCCTTCAGAGTGACAGGGCGCTTTTGGGGATTTTTTCTTATTTTTTATTCTTCCCCTTGACTTCTCCAGACCACAGAGTCTTTCGTCCCTAGTCTCTCTGTAGGAGGGAGAGCAAGCTGTTTGGCTGGTGGAAGGGTATGAACTCTGTGATGATGATGATGGTCATTCTCAAAGCTGCTATCACAGCTGTATTTCCTAGATGACTCCCGTCCCCTGTAGTATTGGGGTGGTACGTTGTGGCACAGTTACCTCATGGGGGTAGAGTTTTCTGTGGTAGCTGGAGAGACTGTTGTCCTAGCCGGTATGGTTTGCTGTTTACCATGTGATGGAAGTGGCTGCTTGGCTCAGCTTGTTGGGACAAGAGATAGCTGTGACTGGGGCATTTTGACACTACCTCTATAAAGGTAGCGTTTTCCTTTATATCAAGGTGGTTCTAAAATGAAGGCTTAAAAAATGTGTTGCTGCTGTATGTGGGCAAGTACAGCAGCTCTTATACATGTAGCAATCAATCAAACACCATTTAAAATACATATGGGGAGAGAATCCCTGAGGCTGTTGCTTATTCTGCTCGGGAAAATGGCATTTGATTGTCATAAGACCAGGGGGGACAATTTTAATAGTGAGTATTACTTCTGGATGGCATTACATCTCTGTGTCAGCAGGACTGTCTCTCTCAAGCTGTGTTGCTACCTTACAGTCCTGTTTTGAAATGTAGGCAGAGTGGAGAGCTGGGTTTTAGCTCTGGTACCTCACTAAGCTTCTGTGCTCCTTACAGGGGAACAGCCTGTGTTTTAACATTGTGCTGTGAAGTGTTGGCTGGCAGCAGGATTGCAGGGGCAATTTTGAACGTAGGAAACTCCTTTGGTTTTTGTTTGTTGTTTCATTTCTTTTTGTGTGTCTTTCAGATAAGCTAAATTTTGATGACTCTGTTATAAACAGAGTCACAGAAAAGTCCAGGCAGAAGGAAGCAGACATGTAAGTATTGCTCGTGGTTCTATTTTCATTTAAATAATTTGAACCAAGAAGAGCAGCTATTATTTCAGAGTGTGATCCTGAATTTTGAATAAATTTATTAAGAAAACCAAGATTTATAAGTAGGCTATGTGCAGTTTGCCCTCTGATCTTAAAACCTGTTGGTTTCGGAATCGTTCCAAAGTTTTGGTTCTTCTGTTATCTGATTCTGTTGGTGTTGCAAGAAAGAAGTGACAGGTGTGATTCCACTAGAAAACACAATTTTATCTCTGATGTATTTTGTTTTGGTTTTTTTTGGTTTTTATACAGGGGTCATTCAGTAGTTGGGCTAATAAAGGTATTGGGAGCCTTTTGAAGGCTCCTTTAATGATTTGGTGAGGGAAAGGTGGTACTACTTAGGTACTTAAAGAAGTAGCAGCTTGTAGCCCTAAGTTTTTCAGACAGTTTTTCTGACATTTTTCAGACTGTTTTCTCCAGAATGAGCGTAACTTGGGGGAGGCAAGAAGATAGCTATAAGAATGAAGGGTGCTGATGTTTATGGGGGTTGTTTGCGATTTTTTTCCCCTCCACCCCCCACCTGCAGGAGAAACCTTTGCTTTTATGGGAGCTGAAAACCTTACTAATTGAGGCTGTGGTCATACATGGTACAGTGTGTCATGTTTTACTCTGTCAAAGCACTGACCCCTTATGTGGGATGTGTAACTTTTTTTTCCCCTTCTGTTAGGTACCGAGTCAAAGACAAGTCAGACAGAGCAACAGTAGAACAGGCAAGTCCTTAAGTCATCGAGTTTCTTTTTTCACCAGAACAAATAATGTGGAATTTGGGAATGGACGGTAGAAGGGACACTGTAGGAACAGAGTTTTGCCTTGGAATTCTGTTTCCCTTCCTATCCTGACAGAGCTTGTCGTTTCTTTACATTTCTTGTGTGAAGACTGCACTTGTTTCCATAAACATTTCGGAGCGCTCTTTTTATTCTTAGCACTGTGTTTGATCATATGTGCAATGCAGCACTCCATCTAATTTCTTATTAAATTCCAAAGAACAATAAAAATACTGGGCTTGCTTTTTTCTTTTTTAGCAAGGCTGAGCTATCACTGGCCCAAGGCCACACAACTGCTCTGTATCAGTAATGATAGTGGTATCTCAAGAGAAACCTTATTTTAACACGTTTAGAGCAGCTGTCCGTGAGAAACCATTCTCTTAATGTCTGTTACAGAGCAAGCTCAAGGATGTGTGCCTAGCTTAAAAACAAAACCATGTTGAAAAGTATTGTTCTAAAATCATGGCAAAATTCTGAGTGGTTTGGATTGCAATTTGATCCTTCAGAATGGTCTGATGCCGTGGGTCCTTTAATATAGTAGTAAGCTTGGACTGTATTATTATGTCTTGTCTTCTTTAAAGATAACAATGGTGCTGACTTCTCCCTATTAAATTTAAGGTGTTGGATCCAAGGACCCGAATGATTCTCTTCAAGATGCTGAGTAGAGGTGTTATATCAGAAATCAATGGCTGTATCAGCACAGGGAAAGAAGTAAGTTGTGGGGGTTTTTTATTATTACAGGTGACATAATACTCTTTTTCTTGGCAAGCTTGGTGGAAGCTGATGGTGCTTAGAAGATGTGTTGAAATACTTGGGTTTAGTACTGCTGCTCTGTGTGTGTTGCGTGATTGGTAGGAAGTTATCTTAAGATAAAATGCAATTTATCTTAAAGGAAACAAGTTTCCCCAAGTGTGAAAGATTTCTCAAGGTACTTAAATGCTATCTTAAATTTGTGGATCTTGTTAGTTTTATACTGTAACTGAATTTTTTTGAAAGGGTGGGTGTACTCACAATACTAAACAATGACTGAAGAACTTCCAAAGCCAGGTAATTCTTCTGTTGTGCAAGACTCTTGCATGCAGATGTGACCAGCTCCACGGGTTGGAAGATTTGGGGAGTAACAAACTTCTGTTTAAAACACTGCTAAACCTTCATTGCTTTTACAAAACCAGCATGTTTTTGTGCTGCTCTTATCAAGTAACAGAACAGATAATTAAAATAAGACCACAAAATTCCAAGTAAATTAATAAATCAATTGTAGAATGCCTAGTCCCTAGGCTGATGTAGTTTTCTTCTAAGTCCTTGGATGCTGATTAGAGGCATATCTCCACTCTTTGTGGAGGTGAAGTATCAACTTGACTTGTTCAGGCCGTGCTTTAGGGCCTGTAATAGTGCTCAGGGTTCAGTTAACCCTTCACACAAGGGCTTGTTTTAGTCTCCAAGATGTGGGTGAGAGTTTTCTTGTGTGGTGTTGTTTTTGTCCTAGATGCATCGTCACACCCCTACCCAGTGTTGCGTACTTCCTGTCAGCTGCCTCTGGTAGAAGAAGAGATTGCCCTTGTGTGCAGTCTGGCTCGGCCAAATGCCATGTAGGAACAAAGATCTTTTTAACACTTCTTTTCCCAGGTCTCAGAAGGAGAGGAGAGAAGGTTGTGTTGGTTTAAGGAGTTTTTCACTAACGTTATGCCTTCCCTTTGTAACCCAATAGGCTAATGTGTATCATGCCAGTACTGCGAACAGAGAGAGCAGAGCAATCAAGATTTACAAAACCTCTATTCTGATGTTTAAAGATCGGGATAAGTATGTGAGTGGTGAATTCAGGTGAGTTTGACTCCTGCCTGGTTTTACTGGGGAAAAGAGGTTGTTTGGAAGGTGATAAAGTCACTGGTGCTAATATTGATTGGTTAAGAGTCCCTGTTGTCTTTTATGTCTTTAATTTAAAGATTTCGCCATGGATATTGCAAAGGCAACCCAAGGAAAATGGTGAAGACCTGGGCTGAAAAAGAAATGAGGAATTTAATAAGGTGATTCTTCCAGTTTCTATTTCAGCATGCAGGGGCAACTGAAACTTTATGGGAGGTACTCTCCAGTTACTAGACTGCGGCTGTCATTACCTTTTAGAGTCTCTGGAGTGGTCAGGAAAGTGAGTTAAGCTTCCCTGTGAGAGAGGGAAAAAAAAAAGGTGGGGAGAGGGAATAAAGGTATTCTTTTGTCTTGCTGCTTATGCCTTCAGCTCTTTAATGTCTGAAATCTGAGGTGGCTGAGAAGTGAGGAAAAGCTAGAGATAGCTGCTGCTGAGTGACAGCACACTGTGTGATACAGGTTAATCTAGGATTAACCTGAACTGGGTAAAGTGTTCATGGGTTTGGTTTGATTTTTTTCTTTCTTTTTTTGTCTGACACATGAATGCTCAGAGAAGGGACAGCACCAGAATGGTTGTGGCTTTTTGTATTAATTTCCTAGTTGTTCCTCACAAGTGAGAGTTTCCTGAGCGGATGAGTGCTCATTGTGTATTATGTTTAAAGCAACAGAGCTCCTACAGGCACCAGTGCAATTCAAGTAATAGAGCTTGGTTTTTATTGTTTGTTTTTTCTTTCTTTCTTTCTTTTTTTTTTTTTTTTTGTTTTTGTGGCCCTGTTCCTGTATTACAGGTTGAATACAGCCCAGATACCTTGCCCAGAGCCAATTATGCTGAGAAGTCATGTGCTTGTCATGGGCTTTATTGGTAAAGGCGATAGGTAAGTATCCTTGGAAAATCAAAGTATTTCTTTATAACTAGCTTTCCACAAAAGTTTAATAAAAGCAAACAAACCAACCCTCTGAATCTACCTATTGCTTCAGGCTTGTGAAATTAACATGTTGCTCTTAGGGATGGTGTGACGTGTAGAACACCCAGACATTTGCCAGCCAGTACTGCAGACAGTCTGCGTGATCCTGAAGCCTCAGTTGTGTGCAAAGTGAATTTGTAAAGTTGCTTAGCTGGAGATTAAGGCTGGAAAGGCTTGCTAATCATACATGAAGATACCTCATTGTTTTGTAGTACAAACATTAGTCTGGAAGTAGAGCTTCAGTATCTTTGGCAAGCATATACCAAGCTTTGCTGCCCGTCACCCTGGCTCCATGCACTTAGCTGCTCATGCTTACTTGCTTCACTCAGTGGAAGGATCAGGTCCAGCAATTAAAGCATCTGCAGTTGGTGTGAAGAGGGAAAATAGTGTTCACTTTCTTTTATTTGTGTTGTGATTTGAAGGCCTGCTCCTCTGCTGAAGAACGCTCAGTTATCTGACTCCAAAGTCCGGGAGCTGTACCTGCAAATTATCCAGTACATGAGAAGAATGTATCAAGATGCCAGACTTGTTCACGCAGATCTCAGCGAATTTAATATGCTGTATGTTCTTAAATGTTCCTCTGAATTGTGACATCTAAAGTGCATGCATTGGCAGCCTCTGTGTGAGAGTACTGATCTACCTTTAAGGGAAGGTGGGGTCCTTTTTGTGACTGAGTTTTGTAACTTATGTAATTATTATGTAGCTTTTAACCCAGATCTGAGCTTTCTCTGTTAAAAAAAAAAAAACCCAACAAAACAAAACCCCAACAAACATCAACCCCCTTTTCCCCCAACCAAAAAACACAACCAGCAAGCAAGCAAAGGCACTTCCACCCTCCCCCAACCTGCACCCCCTACCCCAAACCCCCTCAACTAAAGAGAAAAAACTGTAAGGTACCTTTGTTCTTTTTCTCTCCTCTCCCTCATAATGCTGCTTTTTGTGTTCAAGAGGAAGCTGTTTCTTTAAAGTTTAATAATGCACTTGGTTTAGAGGAGGGAAAGACTGACCCAAAAACCCGACTCCAGCCCTAACACGGGAGGTGTACGTGAAGATTGTTTGCTGGTTTCAAAGTTTGAAGCACACCTGGCTCCCTGCCCCTGAATAGTCTCTGGTAGAACAGTGGTGGAGTTAGTGCAGCCCCCTGTTTTTTGGGTTTCTGTGCAGGTACCACAGCGGGGACGCGTACATCATTGACGTGTCTCAGGCTGTGGAGCACGACCACCCGCACGCCCTGGAGTTCCTGCGGAAGGACTGTGCCAACGTTAACGGTGAGTGGGCTGCGCCGGGGTTCTTGTTCTCACAGCCTGCTTCTTGAGGAAGGTGAACTGTGTTTCCCTTTGTTCCTTCAGGTGTAACTGACCACAGAAGCTGTGAAGCTTCTGTTAAAATGCTCCCCCCTCTCCTAGGCTCTGCTGGCTTCCTCCAGGAGCAGTGTACCGAGCTGAGTTCACGAGTGCTGGCTTATTGTGCTAGTAATCACCTGGCTGAAATGGGTCACACAGCTAAACTTCAGGTTTTCCAATCAATTGGAGCTCAGTCTCAGATCTGAGCCCACCCTGTCTTCCCTTCCCTTACTTAAAGGACTCTGGACATACTGGTGTGTTTCCTTCAGTGGGTGGAATCCACATGGGGAATTCCTCAGTTGGCCAGAAGTTACTCTGTGTTGTAGAGTTCCCTGCACTTGTCCCAGTAGCTGAGAGGATTGAAGCATAGAGTAATTTATTAGAGATGTTATCACTTGTCGTAGTGCTTTGATAAACAAAGTGCCTTTATGGCGTTTTTCTCTTGAATTTTGGCTGTTGTGTGTGGGTAGGCATGTTGTGTAACAGACACACACCTCCTGGTAGGGTGTATTCCTCCCTGAGTACAAGAAATCTGTCACTGAAGGTTGCCTTTGTCTCCCATTTCCTGCCCTCCTCCTTTTTTTTTTTCCAGACTGAGTTTTTTATAATTTTACAGAGGCTCTTGAAAGTCTAAGGAAAAAGACCTGTGTGCATTTTGATGCTACATGGTTGTTGATTTGCAGTATGCTAGTTTTTTTTCCTTATTCATGATCTGTTGATGAATTTCCTCTGGGTCAGGTACTTGCACCCTTGCTCTTTTCTTAATGTCTTCTGGCTTGCTTGCTCTAGATATTCTTGTGCCTTAGTGGGTTGCAGTGGTTATGGTGTGGTTGTAGTGAGAGTGTAGTGCTCCTACAGAGACAGAAACACCTGGCTTCATGCTCTGCCCTGGTTGTGATTGTTGTGAAGACTTTTTGTTCCATGGGCACAGAGAGCTGCCTCCAAATCCAAACTGTGCTTGTTTGTTTGTGCTTTCTATGATCAATATCTCTTGGTGAGAGATCTCCTGAGAACTTCAGTAGGAAAAGCTTACTAAGCAGTCCTTAGTGTTTTTCACTGATGTTTTTCGGTACAGAAGTGCAGCCTCCAAATTGGTTGTACTTGAGAAACCAATTCTGAGTGTGTTATTGAGGAAAACAAATATGTTAATAGGCCTTCCTGTGAATCATAATTAGGTTGTGCTGTGTTTCTCTGGCAAAAGTTTGAGGTCTCCATTCCTTATTCTTTGAAATACTTCTTTTTTTCATCTTAGTCATTGCAAATACTACACCTGTCTGAGATGTTTACTACTTAGACCCCGCTCTGTAAGTCTGGCTCCTGCTGCAATAGATCTGGCTTTTATGCTTATCCAGTTGTTATCCATACCATTCTATGACTCTATGATTTGTTGCATCTCAAGGGAACGGTTTTATTTCAGATGGACAAGGGTCATCTGATAACTAACCCCAGTATGACGCAGTACATGCTGCTGAGACTTTCCCAAGTCATCAGGGCCACTGGCTGGCTGTCACTTTAACCTCACAGCTGTATATGTTACACATTGTTACCTTTGGCTGTTTTCTTTTGTCTCTGCCCTTGTTTCATGGTAGACTTCTTCCAGAAGCACAATGTGGCAGTGATGACTGTGAGGGAGCTGTTTGAGTTTATTACTGATCCTTCTATCACAAGTGAGAACATCGATGACTACCTGTCCAAGGTAAGACCTTGTGGCCTTGGTGCTTATGGGGGAAGAGCTGAACAATAAAGTCAGATCTAGTCCAAGCTGCTTCAGCTCTTTTGCTCTCTATTCTGCCCTTGAAGGAAGCTGGTACATGACACTGTGTTATGCTAGTGCTTGAAAAATGCATATGGGTGTTTTCCATTTATACCATTGTACAGTGACAACACTTGCATTCTGTGTTTCCTTAAAAAGCCTAGGCCTGAAAGCTTGGATGTCAGCTCCAGGTGGTACTAAACCCAGGGTGCTTTAAATGAGTTCTTCTTGGCAAGGAGAAGCTCTGCAGAAATACAACCATGCCTATATGGAGAATGGGATTAAGAGTGCAGATCTGGCCAGGGTGGGCTGAGGGGGGAAGGTTACTTAGGGTAATGTCACTGCACTGTACAGGGTCTTGCAAGGAAAATATATCGGCTGGCAGAACGTGTGGGTTCTAGGAGGGAGTAAACTTACTCAGTGCTGCTAGCAGCAACAGTGTGTTTCACCTCTAACAGCCAGTCCCAGTTAGATGCCTCTTTCAAAGGTGGGGGGAGGTGGGGGAAGTTTACACAAGAGACATGGGGACCACGTATGCCACGAGCAGGGTGGAGATTTGCCATGTCATTACTGGTCAGGACCGTGTGAGTGTGGCCCAAATACTGGTACAGCACCGGGGTTTCCAGGTGTTGTGTACTTTCTGTCAGCATGGGTGAGAAGAGCCAAGCTCCAGGAATGTGCACCGCTCCCTGTGTTCTTGCGCTGTTAGGACTTGTAGCCGTGCTGGGCCTGCCATCGTTTGGGCTGGGAGGAGCAGCAAGCGCCTTCTCCTCCAGCTGGTAAAGCCGATCTGGGGTGTGTGTGTCGGGGCGCTTTGCAGGGACGCCGGTTGCCATGAGGTGTCGCTGAAGGCATTGCGTAGGCCAAGCTGGAGTGTTGGAGTGATGGCAGAGTACAGGGAGGAACGCAGATGGGAATGGTTAGTTGGATTAAGTGATGCGATTCTAAAGAGCGATAACTTTGTGGTGTCCTGTATTTCTTCAGGCAATGGAAATAGCTTCGAAAAGAACAGAGGAGGAAAGATCCAGTCAAGATAAAGTGGATGAGGAAGTAAGTGAGGATTTTTGTTCCTGCTATGAAATTAATGTTAACCTTGCCTCTTCTCAGCTATGAAAAATGTTACATTTCCTTTGCCAAACCATGCAGTTGATAGGCAAAATGTTGTTTGTGATATGGAGATGTCTTGAACTAGTTCAGAAGTATTAAGGGATGCCATGCATAAAAGTTGACAGCAATAAGGTGTTAGAAAGCATTTCTTAAACCAATATGTTTGCCTGTAGCTGGGTCCCTTGGTGTATCTTCCAGTTCAGGTTCAGTTAACAAAAAATCTGACCAAAATCCAGTCCTGGTCTAATTCAGTTCTTCCATGTACTATTTCTCTCTTTTACATTAAGTGAAGCTGTTTAAAGTCCATTACAGAGAACTGCTAATGTCTGGAAAGGCTTGATACAAAGATAAAACAATTTTTAGCATAACCTTATCTATCTGTTCTAGAAGGGTTTAACAGAAAACAAAAAGCAACTCTGAGCGGAATAAGTTCTCACTGATACCAATTTGCACTGTTTTGTGTGGTGTTTATCTTTGGAGTCAATACTCCTTGATTTATCAAAGACACCCCCTCACCCCCCCCCCCCTTGGAACCCAGCAGATTTTACTAATTGCTTCTGGCTCAAGCTTGCCAAAAAGTTGGGGGGTTTTGCTTGTTTGTTTCCTTAGATATCCTCAGCATGCAACTTTTCAGCTGTAGGGTTGGACACTAGTGTATTGTTGCAAGCCCACATTTTGCAAACCAGTTATTCCTTTGCTAATATAACGTTCCTGACCTGTAAGAGAGATGGTTTGGTAGCCTCTAAATTTGGTGACCAGGCCTAGTTTGTATCATTTCCTTCACAGAAGAGTAGAGCTGATTAAGAGCAAGTTCTGTGGAGTCTGGTGTCTCTGCTCTTTGTGCAGCACTTAGTCTAGCAGTTATGATCATGAATTTATTATTCAGTTATGAATTTATACTGGGATTGAACTGATACCATGAAAAAGAGAAGCAAAATACTTCTGTCTGATCTGGTAATGACATAAGTTTGCTGGAGGACTGTCTCAAAAAGACTGCATGACCAATGTTAAGTATACTGTTGATCCTGCAGTTAGGTGTTACAGTACTGTTCTGCTGCAGGAACCTTTTCTGACTTGGACTCTAGGTTGAAGCACTTAGTCTCTTATACAGTAAATTCCAACAGTGCATTTTAATGATGCTGGCTCCTGAAGGCATCATAAATGTCACAATAAAAATGTTAGAGAAAACCCATAGACTATAAAACCTCAGGACTCTAATGGGTTTGGAGGGAGCTGGAAGGATTGGAGAAGCCTGTAACTGGCCTGGTGGTCATGGTAAGGAAGGAGCCTTATTAGTCATCATCTGTAAATAATAATATTTAGGTTGCATGTTAATTCTGCTCTTTGAAAAAACCCCAACACAATGCAGTTCAAATGGAGTGGGTGACTGCAAATTTTTAGTTTCTCTGAGCCATGAAATCAATTGTGATTATTCTCTTAAGGATGCATAATTAGGAAGGAAGAAGATCCTGAAACTACATGTAGATTATAAAGCTGGTGTTTCTTTCCACCCTGCCAGGTGTTCAAGAAAGCTTACATCCCTCGGACGCTGACCGAAGTTAAGAACTACGAGAGAGATGTGGATATCATGATGAAACTGAAAGAGGAGGATATGGCATTGAATGTGCAGCAAGATAACGTGAGTAGGCATGCTGAGGCACTGCAGAAAAGAGGGAGGGAATATGAATTCTTACTGGGAACTGATAGCAACGGACAAAACAGCCTTGTTACCAAAGCACAGAGTGCTGAATCTAGCCTCATGCATCTGGTTAGTACTAATGCTGATGTTTTGGGGTGTTTCCTTTTTGTGGTTTTGGGGTTTTTTAATGAGATAATTTTCTCTGGGCTTGAAGATTTAGGACTCCTGTTTCAATAACATAATTTTCTTCCTTGTGTAGATTCTCTATCAAACTGTAACAGGACTGAAGAAGGATTTGTCTGGTGTTCAGAAGGTGAGAGGGTCTTTCTGAAGTCTGTCTTCTTAGCTTTTTAGAAAAGCACCTACAAGGATTACAGAGGCTGCATTGTCTTGCCCCTGACACCATGAAAGAAGCCTTTAGTCTTCGAAGTGACCATTTATGTCCAGGATGGGTCTGGCATGAGAGTGTCTTGAGAGTGTCTGCACACCACGTGAATTTCTTCCCTATGCCACAGCTGATGCTGGGTTTCTTGAGAAGGAAATGATCATCCTTGCTATGGCTGTGATCTGTGAAGTTAAAGTGGAGAGGAGAGAAGATGTTTTCCAGTTATGGAGAACATAATTGATTTAAATTGTAGCATGAGGACAATTTTTGATATGTTCAAGGTAGCTTTGCTCTAATTACTGTGTAAAGAGCAACCCTGCAGCATAAGGCATAAGATGATAGGTCTTACAATATTTGAAGTACTTGACAGGGACACTTCTGTAAAGCGTGTTGGATCAGAGTCTGGGTACAGATCAATCTGTAGCAATATAAATCAAGGCAGAAGCCCCTATGTGGATTCCCCCTCCTTCCTTTGTAAATGTTATCTAGCAGTGGTATAGGCTCTAATTTAAAATGGAGATATAAATATGGATTGGATCAGGCTATGGCACAGTCTCCAGGCTTGTTTAAGAGTAAGTGAGTTTTCCAGTGTAGATATTTGTTTGCAATAAAGCCTACATACAGTGCCCCCAAGGTAGGTTTGGCTGTGATCCAAGTATAATTAAAAATTGGCTTCCACATATGTTAGCAAGTCACTAACTCATGGGAAGGAGCTTGGGAGCGCCAATACAGCTGCACTATAAGGCCTGACCTGTGCTGTCTGGTCTAGATTCCTTGACCTTAGTGTGGATTAACCTGCTTTTCATTCCTGTTCTTGAGACTCACTGATGGCACAAGCTCACTCATGGGTTTACAGTTTTGTAAAGGAGGTGGCAGGAGCTCACTCAAGGGTTTCATTGCAGCAGATTGTTTTGGTTTTGTGTGTGTGTATATATGTATACATGTACATTGTCATTAGGATTCTTTGTTTTGATTTGATACAATTCTCTCTTGATACACCCTGCAGATTCCTGCACTTCTGGAAAAGAAGACAGACGAGTCAGACACAGACTCTGATGATGGTGATGGCAGCTCAGAGGACTCTGATTTGGGCTGTAACGAATCCGTACATCCCAAAGATAAACCCGCTGAAGTTAGCATGGACAAAAAGGTCAGCTGGCCAGGAATTGTTTATTTCTCTTACCTCTGCTTATGTGACAGGGAAAAAGTCCAAACAGTTCTGGGTGAGTGTGGCTGCTTCTTGTCTGAAACAAGCTGTGGACTTTTCCTGTTGTGGAGGATAAGAGCAGGGCAAGGGGATTTCATTACGGGTGCTTGATTAACAGTGGTTTTGTGTGGAGGAACTGCTGACCTACCTCTCTGTAACCCAGATGAAGTTAGCAGACAGATCCACACAGGGAGTTCCGAGGCTATGCAGAGCGTAATTTGGTGAAGCCTGGGCAGCTCTTTGGTGCTGCTGGCTTCTCACTAGGCATTGGTGCTCAGGCTTGTGGTTGTGTCCCTGATTAATCCCCAATCGCCCCAGGAACTGAGACCACTTGCTCTGTAGAACTGGAGATCTGGTGGCAATGTTTGTAACACAGTGGTTTTTGCAGTACCATTAGAAGGGGCGGGCTAGCTTTGCTGGAGGCAAGAGATGTAAGGTGGTCATGCAGAGGGATTATGGGTTTTTTTTAAGGTTTTGTTTTCCAAACTGCAGAATAAGTATGCTGTGCTCTGGGGAGGCTTTTCTGCAGAGTATCACCCATGGGTGGGAGCCCTTTGGCAGTCTTTTAAATGCTGTGCAAAAGGAGGATGAAACTTGCCAGGCCTAAGGTGTTCAGGATCTGGGAGTTTGTTTTTTCTTCCTGGAAAAGGCAAGGTAATACATCCCATGGCTCAAAAATGTGGTGCTCTACTAGACACTCTTACACCAATCTAGAGCTGCTGCCTTTCAGATGTGAAGCAGGGAAGTCCTGGTCTCTTATCATTATGGACAAGTTTTCATTTGGGCTTGTTTCTGTGGGAGTAAGATAAAGTTTCTGGTAACCTATGTGCTCAGCTGTAGGTTGAACACGTGATTGACAGCAATTACTTCCATTTCTCCCCACCTCCCCATTGTATTTCCTAGTTGAGTGCAGTCCCTTCACTGCCTGGCACAAATCAGTGCATTGCAGTAGCGTAGTGCCCAGTCGTGATGACTATCAGCTCGCTCTGGCTTACCAGCAGTTACTGGATCAGTATTTTTGCCTGACACACAGAAACTCATACTAGAATAGCCCTGTGGGTAGCAGAAAACCAAAATCAAGTCATCCTGATGTAATCTTCAGTGTAAATAGCATGAGTTAAGAGTGTTTCTTTCTTCGAAAGTTTCATGAAACCCAGGTTTTAACTAGCTTGAATTTGCCTTGCCATTACCCAGGTGCAGCTCCTAGCTCCACCACCAACCTAATATTTCCTTTTCCCATTGACCTCACCATTCCTATTGATTTTTTTTTTAATTTCTTCATCTTGATAACCTCACTGTATGTGGTGTATTCGTTAGTTGGTAACAATTGACCTGCTCAAAATCTCTTGTTCCTTCTGGCTGTAAATGAACAGTGTTTGGTCTTTTATAGGAAAGGAAAAAGATGGTTAAAGAAGCCCAAAGAGAGAAGAGAAAAAACAAAATCCCAAAGCATGTGAAGAAGCGGAAAGAAAAGACTGCAAAAATGAAGAAAGGCAAATAAAATCAGCTTTGCCTTGGGAAAAGGGATGGCTTGTTGTAGGTTATTTAGTCACCATCTTTTTTTTTTCTAAATTAAAAGGTCCTTTATTTATATACATACAGTGCTAACTGTGACGGTGGTTTTGTTAATAACACTGTGTATTTCTTTGAACAGAGTATATGCCTTGGGTTTCTCAGGGGGAAAGAATGAATTTAGCACTTGTATGTCAGAGTCCTTTATCTGTGCAGATTTAACCTGTTGTTAAACTTCCACTGATATGTTCCTGGGGTCTTGCTCCCCTGTCTCACACTGCAAACAAGCCAGCTCAGCTTGTTCCAGAGCAGTGATTTGATGCAGACAGATTCTTGGAGGAGGGGGGATGCCGATTCACAGGCCTGTCCCACCCTCACCGTGTGCACACAAATTGAGCCAGCTGTGTGCAGGCTCTCACAGCTGCCCGTGGCTGACTGTGCAAGCAGGTGTTGTGCCTTTGCTGCCTCTGTCTGCTTGCACCGCTGCCCTCATTGCCCAGTGCCCTTCTGAGGCAATCAGGCAGGTGTACCCAAACATGACTTCTTGTTTGCTTTACTTGGTTCCCAACATGGGGCACTGTTGCTCCTAAGAGTATTATGAACCAGCTATTTTGTAAGCTGGCCACATGATTATCTGCTGTCAACATTAATCCTGTGTGTTTGAATTCAAGGCTGTGTAAAGGCTGGTGGCAGGACCTCTCTGTGGTATGGCTCAGTGTTTGCCCGGCCCATGCTGTGTCAGGGTGCCCCAGCTATTTATGAGGGAGGGGTTGGCAGAGCGCAGCCTGTAAGTGACCAGCTCGGGCTGGCACTGTGCTGAAGGCAGGCCACCTTCTCACTTGGCAACTACTTTGACCACTGGGGCTGACAAGTCTTGGGAGAGGTGTCCTCCTCATGCTGTGGCACATCAGCTGTCTCCTCCTGCTGCCTGCAGCTTCAGAAGCCCTTGTGCCAGCACAGAGAAAGGTTCTGATCCCCCTAAATGTCTTGGTATGTTCTCCCACTTCAGGGGTGGAGTTGAAGCTCTGGGGATTTACACTTAGAGGACACACATCCTCTGATGACAGAGGCAGCTTTTATCCATCAATGGATCTCCAACAATAATGAGATGGTCAGGGGAAGGGTGAAGTTTTCTTCTCTCTGCTGTTCATCTTCCACACCCGAAGAGACATGATGTTGGACAGTTGCACATGAGGTTGCACTCTCCAGTTTGACCATTACAACCTCCTTGGTGCCTTTGGCTAGAAATCTGATGAGAGGAACTGTTCAATGCTTACAGACCTCGTGCTCTCTCTGCTTGCTTTCTCCCTGTCTGTACAGGGGTTGAGGGCACTCCTGTGAACAGTATGGGTGTAAGTGCAGGCAGTGTTGCCAGAGCGTGTCTGGAAGCAAGACAGGTGTTTCCTTAGCAAGGGTGGATGTTTGTTGGGAAAGGGATGAAATACCTGTTTCAGAAAACAGCGTTACACCAGGTGCAAGGAAGGGGGCAGCCTCCTACTTGGTGAAAGAGACCTACATCTCAAAGGTGAGGGAGTACTGTTGATGGCCACTTGCCTTAACACCAAGGGCTAGGATGTTGCTAGGTGTATGGACATGTTAATTCCTGCTTTTCCTTGATGTCCTGGGCAGCTTGCTTAGTGACATCATCAGGAGGAGCTGGCTTTGCTGATAGCTGCACTGAACCTGATGGGTTGTGTTTGTAGGTGCAGTGCTGAAGGTGACTGAAACAATGAGCAGCTTTGTGCGCTTGGCCCTTGAAATCCCCCTGCATCGGGGGTTCTTCCTGCTGGCTGACAAAGCCACAGTGTGTGCAGCCGTGACAGCAGTTGTGGTTCCTGAAGCAACTAGGGCTTGTGGGGTGGGGGATTGGCTCTGAGCTGCTGCCCTCCTCCAGCAGATCTCTGTGCTTTTGGTGAAGTGGGCTAAGGCTACGGTAATCTCTTCAGACGCTGTGCGTGCTTTAACTTGGTGTGACCCAGCAGTGGATTACTCCACCAGGAAGCTGGTCCATGGCTGATGAGTGCGAGTTGGGCGTTGTCAGACGCAAGAGAACAACCACCTTCTTGTTGGAGCTGGGTTCTCTGAAGCCCAGGATAGATGCTAGTTCTTGGCCAAGAGCCAGGAAGCCCCGGAGCCAGAGTGTGTGTCCCACTGGGGAATTTGGGTTCTTTGCCAGAGGAGACACTTCAGAGAAAGGAGGCTGCTATCATCTGTGCTTGAGGGAGGAGGAAACATCCAGCCCACAGAACCTTGTCTTCCCTCCAGGTCATGTACCACAGCCTGATCAAGTCTGCCTGGCTTCAGCCTTCCTGTGGCATGAAGGTGGTCCTGAATCAGTCATGGAGGGCTGGAGCCTTGCTGGCGGTGATGTGCAGCAGGGCTGTCTGTGCAGGCTGTGCCAAGCATGAGCCGCCTCAGGCGGCCTCTCTAGGGCATGTTGATGTCGTCGGGGTGTTTGCAGAGCACCTGAGGTGGAGCATGCTAGAAAAGCCTGTGTTGTGTGAGTGCAGGTGGCCTGGAGGTAGCTCTTGCAGCTGGGCATGGCTTGTCTGGGTGGGCTGTGAGTGCAGGTGTCCTGGCCATTGCAGGCATGAGATGTCTACAGGTAAGGTGATCCACAGCAGTGGGGTGGACTGAGAGCTCTTTGAGCCAGGACCATGAGGTGAGCCACCTTTCTGGTGATCCCTGAAGCAAGAGAATGGCTTCTGGGAAACATTAGACATAACTACTGAAAGGCACTGGAGGGTGGGGATGGGGTGGGATGGTTGGAAAAAAAACTCCACAGTAGTGCTGTGCTACTCAGTTGTGTTATATCGATACCAACATGTGATGAGGTGGGGTCTCTTACCTCCTGGGGGTTAGGATCTGATGATGGCATGTCCCACTGCTGGTACCTGTGCAGACAGAGCAGCGTTGCCAGGGCAGCAATGCCAGCGCCTTCTGTTGGAACTGGGACACAAACAGCTCCGTGTCATGCTTCCCTTCCATCATCCCTAGTCTTCCTCCCTCTCCCCAAATCACACTTACTGTTAGAGCTCTGGGGTCTCTTGTGGGGCACTGCAAGTGTCTCCCTCATGGACCTCACCTAGTGACACGCAGCACAAGCAAATAGACCCTGGAGAGGTGGGCTGTGGGAAAACGGATGGGCTGTTTCCCTGAGAGGTTACTGCAGCAGTGAGGCTGAGTTGTGGGGGTGTGATACCCGCCCCCTGAGACTGAGAATTCCTTTCTATGGACTGCATACCTGTTCTTTCTCTGCTCACTGGGTGTTCCAGTGTCAAAGCATCCTTGTTGTTGGTATTTTTTTCCCCCTTTTGAACGAGAACATCTGTACTGAGGTGGTGGCAGAAGCTCAAATGTTTTGTCACCATGGCTTTGGGAATGTTTCTGCAAGTAAGGCTTTTTGCAATGCCTGATGTGGTTTTTCAAAGCACAGATGTTTTGGTATCTGTCTCCTCTGAAGAGGAATTGGAGTCCAAATCTGTTGGGCAACCCATATGAATTTGTACAACTG
This sequence comes from Gallinula chloropus, assembly GCF_964237585.1. Classification (NCBI taxonomy): domain Eukaryota; kingdom Metazoa; phylum Chordata; class Aves; order Gruiformes; family Rallidae; genus Gallinula; species Gallinula chloropus. The sequence goes on from NC_140086.1 coordinate 92,232,396, forward strand.
CAAAAGACTGCCAACTACTTTAATGCTCATTTCTGGCCAAAGTGGAAGCACTAAACATCTCAGAAAGCAGCTGTGAAATCAAAACCCCTGTAAGTAAAATTGTCAACTGGAAAGTTCTGTTTTAAGCAGCCATACAGGCTTCGAGCTGGGGACAAAATGTGTTTGACCAAATCTTGAGCTGTAATGTGCTGCCTGCAACTCTGGTCTCTGCATTGCTGAGTCAGCACAGGGAAGAGCGTGGCAGAGGGGATGGAGCAGCTGCCTTCTGGGGAGGGGCTGAAAGGGCTGAATGAGACTCCTCTGCTTGGCGAGGAGAAAGCGGAGCAGCGAGAGGAGGGAGCTTTAAGAACCGGTGAGAACAGCAGGCAGAAGGAATGCCAAAGTGCTCCTCACCAAACCCTGAGAAGAGTGGAGCTAAGGGGAGCTGGCTCAATCTAGTGCAGCACTGGTTTAGACCAGGCAGGAGAAGGGGCTTTGTGCAGGGGGCAGGCTGTTGGTGGGCTGCAGCACGGTGCTTGCTGCCCATGGGGTTTGCACCAGCACAGGTAAGCCTGAGCTGCAGACGAGGTGTCTAATCTCAGATGCTGTTAACTTCTTAAATTATGAGTAGCTTTTAGAGCAGGCTGAGCCTATGAAAGATACCAAATTCTCAGGTACTGGTCAGGTGCTCGGAAAAATGCACTTCTGGGAATTTGTGACCAAAAGTGACACTTGAAGGCTTAAATTTGTAGGGCAGGGATATTTGCAACTCTGCTGTCAGAGACAGAAGTGAATGGAAGTAATTAATCCTGTCTTCCAGGGCATTCCCAAGTAGTTGATCTTCCCACTCAGTGGGAGAGGTTGGGGGGGAGGACTGGGAGGGAGATACTCCTAGCTAAAATATGCTGAGTTCCAAAGAAGCTCATTGGTGAGGTGCTGCAGTTGTTCAGTGGGATCCACCCCACCCCTCCACCTCCCTGAAGTCCGGCAGCAATGCACAGCTGGTTTGCACTCCCAGCAGTTGGTGTCAGGCTTCTCCCCAGTTCCAAGCCTGTGCCAGACTGGTATTAATTCGTGGCTTCCCCAGTGCTATAGGTGTTGTTGTACGTAGCTAGGGAACCATCAGAAGGTGGAGTTGTATGGATTTGGTGATGAAGCCAGTAAAACCAGCTTTGCGTGTAAGGATCTGTCTCCTCGGAGGGTTTTCATTTCCATGCTGAAATATTTTGATTAAACAATGCAAAACTAGCTGTGGCAGGCTGCGTGCTTGCTTTTGGCATGTGTGCTCAGGCAAGAGTCACACCTCTGGTCCTTCGAGACAGAAATTAAGCAAGGCCAATGTTTTCTGAGGACTGATGTGTCTGGCAGTTTTTGGGCACAGCTAACGGGGAAGCCAGTGATGAAGGGGTGCCAAAGCAAGGGGTGGATTCCAGAATACTGGTGTGCTTACATGGTTCTCCAGCTGTATCCTTACCTGCAGTTTTCACCTGTAAAACTGTATGTCCAGTTTGAATATGGTACTGTAAATATCCACGGATGCAGAATGTAGCAGGTGCTTTGTGTGCCCTTCACCCTGGGCTTCTCCTTGGGATGTGCTTGCAGAATGATGGGGGGGGATCACTAGTGTGGGAAAGTGTGTAGGGGTCTCTTGTTTGGTTATGGGGACTTGCCTGTCTTCATCTCTCATGGAATCACAGAATGACAGGGGTTGGAAGGGACATCTGGAGATCATCTAATCCAATGCCCCAGCCAGAGCAGGATCGCCTAGGACTGGCTGCACAGGACAGCATCCAGGCAGGCTCTGAACGTCTCTAGAGATGAAGATTCCACAACCTCTCTGAGCAGCCTGCTCCAGTGCCCTACCACCCTCACAGTAAAGAAGTTTTTCCTCATGTTTAGGTGGAGCTTCCTATATTGAGTTTATGCCCATTGTCCTGTCACTGGGCATCATTGAGAAAGGACTGACCCTGTCCTCCTGCTCAGTGAGTGAAGCAGGACCTACAGAAAGTGGTTTGCAACTCTCAGGTTCACAGATAGCTTTCTGCATTTAAACTAACTAAGAACTTATTTTGAACTTTCTAGGCCGTTGTTGTAAAAATCCAGAACTTTATAGCTCATTGTTTTTACAGTGGCAAGTTTGGTCCTTCTAAAATGCTACTGGACTTTCAAAGTAACAATAACCCTCTGCTTTAGCATCTCATTAATTTCCTGGTCTTGACATAACCTTACATTCTTGGTGCTAATCTTCATATCCTCTAGAGGGAGAAGTAAGTTCTGGCTCAGACTTCACTGGAAAGCGTTAAGGCTCCCTTAATATATGAAAAAGTGCTAATGGGGCATAATTTATTCTGGGCCAGGCAGGGACTGCAGCTGTGGTTGTTAATGCTGAGTTTATGATGCGGTTCTAGATGGTGGCACATCATAACCACCAAGGACACTTTTTTTCCCCCCTTGTATGTGTGAAGACTCATGGTGAGGATCTAAAATATCAGCAAGGATGGTGTTCTGCAATCACACTAAATTTGTGGGCAGAAATGCCATCTCTTGTGTAGTGCTATAGTAGGGGATTGCTTTGCAACAATCACTAACTCTAAACACAGTTTGAGGTCACGACAACTGCTTTTGCTTTTTATTTTTTGGTCTGTTCTGTCCCATCAGGTCGTGTCCATGTCTGTCTCGTAGTGTCCTGTCATCCCACTGTCAAGTGGGGGGGTGTGTTTGTGCGTATCCTGGTTTATTTTCAAAGGGTTGATGTAAGAACAAACTTGTGCCTTCTTCCTGATGTTCAACAGCCTGCTGCTGACCTCTGCAGCCTGTGTGGAACTGTAAGCTTTCCTAAGCAACAACGTGAATGCTAGCCCTAGCCTACAGCGCTAGATTTAAGACTTTACCTCTCTAATCTAGCCCAGAGATCCGTGTCTGCTTTGGTGCATGCACAGGCCAGGAGGCTGGGATAGCTGGGCAGGGCTTGCAGTTGGCAGGTATTGCTTGAGGTTGGGGTTTTGTTTATTTGGCTTTTTTTTGTGTTTGTTTTTCCCAAAAGGCAGCAGGCTGTATTGAGTTGCTGCAGAGCAGGATGAAGGATGGGCAGTGACCTGTCTCCTGGCATTAGCACTGGGCTATGGGCTGGCATGAAGGCTGGTGATGGGGATATGAGGACAGAAAGCTTGGTTCACAGCCATCTTCTGGAAAGACTACTGGAGCCTGAGGGTTTATTTGACATTCTTAGTCTTCAGCTTTGCTTTTCAGCCCTTTAGCTAATCTGAGCTCTGACCCTTGAAGCTTGGCATGAACCCCACGTTCTGGGCTGTCACACCATTCCTGGAGTCAGGCAGGGCTGGTTCCCTGTAGCTGGCTGCATCCCCCCAACTGCTCATCAGGGTCTGGGGGCAGACCTAGAGCCTCTAGCTCTGAGCACTAACTCTAGCCTTATCCCAAAACAGGAAAGTCCTGTACTCTTCAGGCATCATCCTGGTATGTATGATCAGCACTGGCTGTCACCCCAATCCTCTGGCACCTAAATGAGCAGGAAACAAAGCTGGTTCTTCAAGCCCCTTTGCTCCTTAATCTAAACCTATGATCAGACGCAGCCAGCAGCTTTGCCAAGCTGGTGGTGTCCAGAACCAGCCTCGTTTGGTGGTGCTTATAGGATCCAGAAATGAAGTTGTGTGTTCAGCCCTTCCAACCCTTAGCCCTGGCTGTGGATTGCCTGAAAGATGGATGGGACTTAGGGTGCAAAGTCTAGGTGAATGTTTGTCCCATCAAAAATGATGCTGAGTTCTGGGCAGGGAGATACTGTGGGCCTGTTACCAATGCTTTGGTTAGGGATCTGAAAAGCTTTAATTTCTTTCTGGATTCTGTTTGGTGTTTGTAAGGTACGTCCGTTACAGTTGCCCCACTGGTAAGGTTGCTGTTAGCTCATAAATAGTCAGAGCAGGTTGGAGTCCAGTGTTGGAAAGGTGGGGCTAGGTTAGCAGGCTTCTCCCTAGGCCTAGTAAGGATTGAGTGTTGAGGTGGGGTGAGGTGCATGGAGTTGAGTTGTGTGGTGTAAGGTTTGCTCTGAGGTGCTAAGAGGACCAGTTTTGGTTTGCGTAGTACAGTTGGTGTTTAGGATGCATGGAGCTTGGAGAGCTGAGAGTTGTCAGGACTAGATAAAGGCTAATACTGACTGGAGATGGGGAGTGGGGGGTGTGCCAGCAGTCACTGTTTGAAAGAAAAATTCTAACTGGTGTGCTTCAAATAAGGTGTTGCTTTGGATGCTTTCATAATTCTGGTTAGAAAAGAGAGTTGAGGAATTGTGTGTCCTCTGTCTTCATTGGGTGTTTCATTCTGTGGTGCTTGGATGCGTGTGAGCTGGTGGAGTAAGTTTACGTATGTTGCAGCACATTGTGTCTCTTTGGGTGACAATTGGGTCTTTATGTGGACTTGATTGACCTCTATGCACGGTAGACCTTAGGTCTGACAAATATTTGGGCCCTCAAGGAAATGTAAGGAGGTGATACCATATTGTATGAAACACGGTGTTTATACAACTCACTTGGCAGCAACAGTGGTGAATATGTGAGGCAGTTCTCTGGGGGAGTTGGGAACCTGGGTGATGGAGCAACGGTCTGGATAGATAAAGCTAGAGACAGGAAAAGGAGGAGGCCACGTTGAGGTTCTCCCTTTGCACCACTGCTGGCTCTGGATGCCACCACCAATCTGTCCCCTGTGCTCCAGCTGCTCGCCACTTCCCTTCCCTTCTTGGTCCAACCTGACCTCAGCTCCTCGCTTTGACCACAGCCCACACACCAGCTGCACGTGAGGCAAACCAAGGAAGCAGCAGAGAGAGCTGGAGACTTTTTCCAGGCGGGTTTTGACTGGTTTGAAAGGCCACTCCCTGCAGAGGGTGGGAGGGGGGGTGACTGAGGTGGTGGATTTGCAGTGACTTGCCTCTATGACATCAGGAGCATCGGTGCAGCACAGGGCGCGATTCATTGCTGGGGATGGGTAGGGGCCGGGCCAAGTGCTTAATCCCACTGAAGGCTCAACTCCTGGTCTAACTGGCTGATTTTAAATGGGGCTGAAGAGCTCTGAGCCACATAGGGGAGACAGGCATGTGGTTTCTTGAATGCATCTTTCTTTCTGGCACCTGGGGCACCTCCTCTCCCCCCTCATCGGCCTTGGTGTCTACACAGCTCCTTACATCTTCTCACTCCCTTCTCTGGTGGCAAAATGCAGCTGCTTGTGGGGTTTTTTTCTCCTATATGTGATTCCCAGAAGCGCTGTGACTGTTGCTGATGAGCTTGGCCTTGGTCAGCAGCAACTCTGGCCTTGAATTGGCCGATGTTTACTCTCTGGGGCCTGCAGAGAACTTCTGGCTGCTTCTTACAGTAGCCATCTCTGCAGCCCCCCTTTTCTACCAGTACCCAGCTACGCAAAACTGCAACAGAGAGTTCTGGCACGGTCATATTGGTGCAGCAGGAGAAAATGAGTGGTTCCTTCAAAATCGTTTTTAAAGGGTTTTAAAGAGCAGTTCAGGAGAATGTTATGTGTGTGTGATCTCTTTTTTTTCCCTGAGCTTCTCATGATTACTGCGCACAGCACTGAAAAAGGAGAAACCACCAGGTTTGTAACAAGCCCTTTTGGCCATCTGAAGTGCTTGCGTCGAGGTGTGCTTCAACACTGTGCACATCACAGACTGTGGAGAGAAAAGCCAGTCCTGATCTTTCCTCAAAGCTGAACAAGCTCCAGCCTGCAATGGAAGTAGTTAGTGAGAAGGGGGGAGGGGGAAAGGAAAGAATTTGTTATTGTACAGAGGAGTCACAAAACAATTTGAGCGTGCCTCCAGTGCTGGCTTTCCAAGTACTTCAACATAAAACTTCCCCAAGATACTGGCAAGTCCCTGTCAAACATGTTTTATGGACTATTTCCCCTCCCACCGGTGAACCAGGAACTCTCCTTGTTTTGGTTTGGCTTTCTTTTTGTTTTGTTTTGTTTGAGGAAACCAGTGGCAATGCCCACAGACGCTACTGCTAAGTGCTTTCCACTTAAACAGAAGGGAGATGTCAGCTGTCTGCAACCAGCCAGGCCCTGTTTGCCTGGACTGTCAATGCCACCCAGCTCCCCGTGGCTGCCCGCGTGTTGCGCTGAGCAGGATTAAAGGATTGCTGCTTGCAGGGGATTAACGATACCTGTGCATTTGTGTTGAGCTGTGTATGGCTTCAGAAGAGGTTTTAATGACCATGTTTTATTGGCAGTTAGCGAGGCTGGGTGGTGCGGTGCTCTCTTGCTTTGGACAGACTGGGGTGCTGGAAACGTTAGAAATGGGAGCTGAGAGCAACGAAATTAGCTTGGTGGCAGGGCTTAAATGAAAGGTATTTTAATCAAGTCATAAAAAGTCCCCTGCTGTTGGTAGTTCAGTCAGGAGAAGCTATGAGTTTTGTGCAGAAAGGGAAGGGGGCAAGTGAGGGAGCAAAATAAGGTGATGCCACCAAAATCCTTCCATTTAAGGCTCAGACCCCTTGTAGTCAGTGTGTGCTATGTTGTTAGCCCTGCATGCCTTCAGGGTGTCAGCATGTGATAAGAGCACCTCCAGACCTAAGCCAGCTGATGTGTTTTGCGCTCTCATAGTTCTGGTAGTCAGGACCATGATGAGATGTAAGCTCCTGGACCAACACAGTGGGTCTTGCAAAAGCTTCAAGTGGGTCACCTCTGCTGGGAGTTTGCTTCTTACGTGAGAGGCCACACAGGTGAAAGCACAAGGATTTGTGTGGGAAGGAAGCTAATAGCTGGCACATCCACATTGTAGCTTGTTAACAAGCGGTTTTAGTCCTGAGGTAGCTGTAGCCTCATATCACTGGGTGGCTCCCAAACTATTCCATCTGGCAGCGTGCATTAGGCTGCACAAGGTAATGACTGAACTGCTTGTGCTTTGGATGAGGCTGTGATGCCCAGCCATCTCGTGTTTGTACAGTGTTTGGTGGATGGGCAGCTTGGTCATGGACCGTGGTGCTGTCTAAAAGAAAAAGCTGCAGAGCTCTTCCAGCCTTTGTCAATGGCAAGACCCAAAAGCTGAATGAAGCAATTGGCTCAATGGGCATGGGTAGGAGCAGCTACATGGTTCGGGGCTACAGGGGAGTTTTGGAACAGGCTATGTACATGTCCAGTTTGGTAGCTGTCAGCATTTGGGTGAGAGGTAGATTTAAAGGTGAGCTTTAAGTGAGGATGGATGTATTGAATGACACCTGGAATTCCCCTCATTCATAAGGGCATTTACAAGGGCACGTAGCGGTGGGACAAGGGGCAATGGCCTTAAGCTGAAGGAGGGTAGATTTAGATTGGACATGAGGAAGAAACTCTTCCCTGTGAGGGCAGTGAGGTACTGCCACAGGCTGCCCAGAATAGCTGTGGCTGCCTTCTCCTTGGTAGTGTCCAAGGCCAGGCTGGATGGGGCTTTGGGCAATCAGTTCTAGTGGAGGGTGTCCCTGCCCATGGCAGGGAGGTGGGGCTAGGTGATCTTTAAGGTCTCGTCCAACACAAACCATCCTGTGATTCAAGGAGGATGGGCAGCTTTTGTGGGCAGGGGAAGGACAGCAGGTGAGGCAGTGCTTCCTCTGCTGTTTCAAAATGAGGATTCTTCCACATCCCTCTCACAAGTCACAGTGAAACCTTTATGAATGCCATGGGCCAAAATTTGTTCTCAGTTACACCCATGCAACTTTACTGAAGTCAGCAATTGTCTGTTTTGCAACCATTGCCTGATGCAATAACTTGAGGGCTACATATCTTAAAGGTTTAGGACGTGCTTGCATTCCCAGCACTGTGACAGCAAATAATGCTGGACATGAAATTGCAGTTGCCTGAGTAATTGCTGAAGAATAACTGAGGTCAGTGGCATTGCGTGGTGGTAGCTAACTGCACAGGGCCGGGAACGCTCATACCGTACGTGTGAGTTCATTGGGACCCAGGAGAGATGGACCTGTCTCTCCCTCCAGCTGGAATGCCGCTTTCCCACATCAGGCACTCCCTGCAGTAATTATACCCTTTTTAGACTCACCCTTTAGCAATTACTCGCTTAGGCCCTGCCTCAAACTGACATCACTGGAAAGTCCAATAAAAATACAGCAAGCTTTCAATCCATCCCAGGAAAGCAGAACACGGTGTTGTTAGTAGTACTAGTATTTCAATGCAGCAGTTTGTTCATGATGTTCTTAACTGTATCTCATAACAGGAGGAGTTGGGAGTTCCGGCCCAGCAAATGGTCTCCAGGGTCAGCAAAGTCCTCATCTCATCTCTAGTGATGTAATGGCCTCAGAGGGCTTCATGTCCTTCTGATAGCTTATTTTGGGGTTTTTTTTTCCAATCTTCTTTGCAATACTAAATGTATTTTCTTTTTTTCTGGAAGATCTGATCTTGAGCTTTTCTCTTCATCTACGTTCCTTTTTCTTTCATAGAATGCTTTAAATTTCATTTTCAAGTTGATCGCCTCCTTAAAAGCGTAAAGGTGTGTTTAGAACTTGAATTTGCTGAGGAAGAAAGGAAAGCAATGGCAGCTTACCCCTTCCCTCCCCCCCTTTTCTTTTTTAGTAATAAAACTTTAAATGACCTCAGGAATTGGAGCCTCTATGAGGACGCAGAAAGCTATCACTGCTTTTTTACAGGGAAAGCTGAAAAGTTGAACCTGAATCAGAGCAAATAGTTGAGGGATTTGGTTTTTTTTTTTTCCATTATGGTTCTGTCTGAACTAGCATACAGCTCATCCTATGACATCAGAGGTTTTTCTGGGGAGTTTAGGTTTGGGGTTTTTAATTCTTGGTTTGCATGGTCACAGGACTCCAGAAGAGAACTTCCCAAACATAATAGGAGAGGAAACTACGTGCAGAAAAAGTCAAGGAAGGCAATTGGAAAATTTTGCAGGGAACGATTCCTGTCCTGTAACACCTGATGATGGAAGCGTGAGGCTTTGCAATTGTAAACAGAATTTCTTTCCACCCTGCTTGGCAATCGTATTCATTTTTTGGGTGTAACCCTTTCATGTACGCAGCTGCACTCCCCATTCCCACAGCTTGGCATGCCGGGTAAACCCTTTGATCTCACCTCCCAGCCTTTGCTTGCTTGCATTGTGTTTATTACGACTTTTTCAACTCCTCCGGAGCAGGGTGTGATGGATGATTCTGGAGGAGCTGCCCTCTAGATCTCTGTGATTATCCCGAGCTGATGGTTTCTCCCTGACAGGTGCAGGCAAGTTGTTGTAAAAACAAAACAAACCAAAAATCTTTTCAGTGAAGCGAAACCTGCCTGGTGTCACCTCCTGCTGCTGCTGCCATGCCCAGGTCGGGAGAGCGGGGCCTGTGCTTGGCTCCGCTTCTGCCCCCGGCCCCATCAATCTCCCCAGATTGCTTGGTACCAGCCACGGCTGTTCCTCCAGAAGCCAAATGCTCTGGCCTGTGAGAGCGCTCCTGCTCTTTGCATTGTGCTTTCACCTTCTCCTTTCTTCTCTCCTCCTGTGCCGGTTGCACCCTGAAGGCCCCTCGTAGCACAGATCTCCATAGTGCGCCCCGGTAGGTGCCACAGACGGTTCAGAAAGGTACTGCCAGTCTTGCCAGCAGCTCCCTGCCCCTGAGCTGTGGTGCCACCTGCAAGTGCTGGCCATGTTTGCAAAACACTGGAAGTAAGAACAACTGTCTGACTGACTTTTTAATGGTTTTAATCCCTCTGATTTAAATAGTTTTGTAAAGTAGTTACAGAGCTGGGGCTCCTTGCAGATCATTACCGTGTTGTGTTGCTGGTTTGGAGGTTGTAACATGGCCCTGATCAGCCGGAGCCAGCGCTCTTGAAAGATGTAAAATGTCATTTTCCCTTCCCTGCGGTTTAATACTGAAGAAACCTTGTAACTTTGGAAGTGCTACGCCTGTTGTCTCACCCACCGGGTTGGGGGAGGTACCAGAGCAGTGGTACCAGGCTCCTGTGGTAGTGGGGGGAGCCAGGCACCTTTCCCGTTAGCCCTGTGCAACTGTAATGGCAAAGCTTTGGCTGTCTGTTGCAAGACAGCATGAAGCCACCGTCTGCATACCCAATTTGGGAAGCAGTATTAAAAAAGCACATTTCTTAAACGTTCAGGATATAATTTTTTTTTTTTAAATGAGATTTGGAGTGTGGTGCTTTCTGTGTTTCTAAGCATGAGCACATCGCTTCAAGCTGATCCTTCAAAAAGTACTGTGATTTTTTTTATTTTTCTTTTTTTATAATGGTGGAAACAAACAACTCACATCCCCAGCTGACTATTTGAAACCTCATGAGTTTGGCTTGAATGGTGCATTGAAAGAAGACGATACACAAAGCACGTGCGTCAGCTCAGCTACTTTTTAATCTGTTCTGTGATTTGTCTGTGCTCAGCAAGTTTGGGTTTTTTTTTTTTTGGCTGCAGCAGAAGCCAGCACTGTGCTTCAGGCAAAGGTGTCGCCCAAGATACCTTGGTCGATGAAACTAAAGTTGCTTCCTGAGCGTTACAGTCCTGTGCGCTGTTGGAAGAGCTGGCGCTGCAGCTGTGGCCAATCTGGGCGTCTGCAAGTAATTTGCTCTGCTCTGAAATGCAGCTGCTTCATGTAAGGCAGCAGATCTGGGACCACCCCTGGGAGCCATCCTTGCTGGATGTGGTGGACAGATTAAAGCTGCTTGAAGAAAATAGGGATTGATTTTTTTTTTAAATTTTTTTATTTTATGGTCCTCCTTGGTAGATTTCCCTATTAATTCTTTTCTTAAAAGATGGGAAAACTCTTAACTCTCTGAGCCACCTGAGCTCCAGTCTTTTCTGGTGGTTTCCTTTCGGTGGGAGATGACATGAAGACTCAGGGCTGGTTCTTCTGAAGCCTGTATGAGGGATTCAAAATACAAATACCAAAAAAAAAAACCCAAACCCAAACAACCCACATTCTTCTGAGCACTCAGGCCTGGATTAACAGGGGCAATTCACTCGGTTGCATTTGATCTTGATGATCTGAAGGCAGTCCTTCAAGGTCTTGCAGGTGGGTGAAACCCCACAGAGACTAACAGAAACAGCAATGTTACAGCAGGAATCCCTCCTCCTTTCCCCTATACTTTCTCATAGCTATATGGGGTGCATTGCCTACCTATTGGAAAGGCTTAATGCATTGTCACGTTTGTTGGCAGTCAACTGCATATCATGTTAGTACATGTCAAAACAACATTTGGCACTAACGTTACCAAAAGTCCCCCAAATGTTACTTAACTAGTACTTGGCTGGCAATGCTGAGCTGATACAGCCTGGGACTACTGTTGCAGAGCTGTTGGGCAGCCATGTAGGAGCGTAGGCGTTTGTGTGGGGGTCAGAATGGATTGTCTTTATGCAGAAATGCACTCACTTTGTGTTGATTTGCCATGAGGTAAAAAAACCCCAATAATTGCTGAAGAAGTTTATCAGGAAAAAAAAGCCAGTACAGTACAAGGTCAGAAAATAACAGGTTTCTTAATTGTAATGAAAATAGTATTTTTCCAACTCTTGAGTAACACTCAGAAAAACCCCCAACAACTATTTTTGTCTCTTTCAACCACAATACATTAATGTAAACCTCCTGAGTCTGACATGTAGGTCATGTTCAGCTATGAATATTCAGACAATTAAAAAAAACCAAATCCCTTTTGATATTTTCCTGGCCTAAGAAGTAGAGATAATCCAAATAATGTTAATGTATTTACAAGAGACAACAGTCCTGTCACAAATACAGAAGTATCCAAAAACAGGGGAAACACATGTGGATGTGTAACACTAAGCGTAACGGCCTTGAAGGTTGTGAATTAGTAGTAGGTATTTCTTAGTGATTTCTGTTCAAATTTTATGCGAGATGAGCTACCCCAAAATAGTATTTCTGATAATGACTTTGCATGGGCAGGTGTGTGATGCTGAGCTGTGCGTTTGTGAGCGGAGTAGCAGGGAGGGGTGTGTGTGGAATGGGCACGTCTCTTGCATGTTTCTTTGGTGTGAATGCACATCTGACCTAAATCTAATGAACTTTCCATGTTAGAAGAGCCTGTCTCCCACACATGGACATTGTGCTGCCACTGAGAAGGACACGAGTGGAAGTGTATTTCATCTGTGGAGAGCCTCACTGAACTGGGAGTTGATGTGCACCCATGGATGCAGGTTTGCTGTCTATCACAGAAGTTAGCATTTGGGTGGAGTATAAATCCCAATTTCCATAGGTACACTGGTGGATCCATTGTCCTTTGTGTCCATCACTCCCATAAATACCTGCATGGCGTAATTACTGAAAGAGCAAAGTCAGTTAGAAGGGCAGATTAGCACTGTGATAGTCAAAGAATTATTGGAAAACAGGAACCCCCTGCCAATAGCCATGAGAGATGTCAGCCCTCAGGGAAGGAAAAGCAAAGGCAGAAGCACAGCCATGGAGGGATATCATCAGCAGTGTCTAGCCTGTTTGATGTAACTGAAAAGGATCAGGGAGAGGGTGAGCGGTGAGGGGAGGAGATCTGTGGGTGATTCTGATCTATCAGGGTGAGGACGTCAAAGGCTGATTGTGAAGGGCTGCAGAAGGCAGTGACTGAATGAGGGGATAGCATATAAAGTACAGGTAAGTACAAGGGGATGCACCTGATGAGGAGGGGGAAACAATCCCAAACTTATGCTTGTTGTGATGGGTACCAGGCTGGTGGCTGCCACGCAGCAGTGAGATCTGGCACGATATACAAGCTGTGAGAACCTGTGTGATCCTCATTTTAAAGACAGTGAGTTCAAAAAAGAGATGCTGGACAGAAGGGAAGGCATTGCTGTGTCACAGTGCACGCCTGTGGGTCTGGTTGCTATGTGACTGGTATATCTCAACAAATCTATAAAATGGGAAAAAGCGTGGAGAAGCGTGGCTGGGGGTGATGCAAAGTACAGAACAGCCACCCTGTGAGAGTTTCTTCAGCAGGCTGGGGGGCCATTCAGCCAGGTAAAGAGGGGTCAGGCAGCAGTCTGCAAAGCTATGAAGAGGAAGGGGAGAGTGGATAAGGAATAGCAGTTTGCTGTTGTTTCTAATTGAAGGGCTAGCAAAAAGGCAGGTTTAAAAGAAGCTAATGATGACACATTCACAGTGTGTCCATCTTAGTTAAGGCTTACATGGCAAATGATGGTTTCTAGTTTACCAATGTGGTCTTGGATGGTTCAGATGCTAACGAGTATTTTGGCAGCACTGTTAGTGCTTTGCTTTTACCGGGGGATGGGGGTGCACTGTTCCTTCTGCTTTGCTTCAGGCAATCTCATCATCGCCCACAGTCATCCTTCTTGGCCAGGTCCTGTGGCTTCAGTTGCAAACTCTGTAATTTGACTTGTCTGCAGTAGCGTACACCACCTTTTGCTGATGTGGCAGAGGACTTGCTTGTGTAGAGCCTGATGGGATCATTTATCGTTTTTGGAGGGTCCAAAGCACAGGAAAGCGAGGTGCTGCTGCCCACACAGGACGTCCGTTTGACGCTGTCACACCAGTCTGTGGCAGAAGCAGACTGTGTGAAGAGCTGTTTAAGAAGCATCTGTAACTTCTCACTTTATTAATACGTTTCTTGCTCTAAAGATTGCATCAGTGTGGTGGGGAGCACACAACAGGAGAGGTTCCCATGCTGCCTGCAGGCAGCACACAGGTAGGTGGCTGCCGAGGCCACTGAAGACGCTTGTGATAGTAAGGAGAGAGGGAAGCACGTTCCTGTAGCTCACTCCTGCCTTTCACGAGGCTCTGTGTAACCACAGAAGCCTGTTTTGCTCCGTATTAATGGTAAGAATATAGCAGATATGAAGAGCAAGACATTGCAGGACTTGCTCCTTTGTTTATAAATTTTTATAGCAGTACTATTTTGAGCACTGTAGTGAGGTTTAAGGACTCTGAACAAGTCTGGGGTCCCTTTTGACTGTAAAGCAGCTTAATAAGAGGCAGTCTTTTCCCAGGAGAGTGCAGGAGCTTAGTAGCAAAAGGTGGGGACAAGGAAGAAAGTAGGGACACACTGGGACTGGCCGGGAGCTGGGAGCTGGATGCACTAAGTGCCTCATGGAGGAATTGCTCAGCATCTTCCCCAGCCAGCTGGGTGAAATAAATCATGAAATCTGGCAGGTGTGGAGAGCTGCTGGGAACTGCTATTTGTCTTTTTGCTCCAGTGGGGAAAAGGAGGCAAGGGGCGAGAGCAGGACCTGGCTCGTGGAAGTGGTGTCCCGAAGGATTGGGTTTATGCACAACCACAGGGGTGGGTCGCAGTCTTGAGCTCCATAGCAGAAAGGGTCGGACTCTCCTGATGTCTCCTGAGATATCATCCTTCCTTGTCCATTCCCGAGATGGAAGATAGCGCTGCTTTTATTGGCGCCAACACAAGAGCATAGCAGGCCAGGGCTAGCTGTAAAAGGATATGTTTGTTTACACGAAAATTTAATGTACTAGAGAAAAACAAATCTTGTAATAGAAACTGAGCTGGGCAGCTTAACAAGTGTTACCGGGCATTGCAGTGATGGCACGGGTTTTCCCTTGCCCCCTTTCACCAGCTGTGTCACTTGTAATCTCTATAGGCAAGGGACAACCTCTAGCTCAGTTTGGATCTTTCTGTGAGATAACAATTGCTCTTCGATGCTCGTTATCAGTATTGTTTGCTTGGATTATATTGCCTTTTCAGGGTCAATACACGGTGCTTTCAAAAGCACACAGTAATAAAAAGTAAATAGTATTTTGGCCTGTTCCTCAGCTGCTATAAATTATTCTGGGTGCACTGAGACCTCCCAATGAAGTCCTGCCTTATTACTTGGCATAGTAAAAGATAGATTTAAGCAGGTTTAGGAAGAAACATTAATAAAGTTAAGGCCAAGTGACAGGCTGTTTGATAAAGCAGTTTGAAATAAGAAGCTTTTGACAGAGGTATTCAGCAGGATGGCTTTATGAGCTCTGCACTGCAAAACACTGCAAGAGCACATTGACCTCCTCAAAGGTCCCTGGGGCTGCCTGCAGAGCGGGTCTCCAAACCTGCTAACTCTCATCCTATGCTGATCATGTACATATTGAGGGTGAGAGCACAGCCAGAAGTAAGGCAGGGTTAAAACTGGAGTGTGTCTGAGAACAATGCTCGAGGACCATGTCTGGTGTTGTCAGGAAGCATTAACACTAAATGTCATTAAATGCAGCACACCAACGGTGTTGATTCACGCTGCAAACCTTGGCATTAATTAGGGTGCACGAATTGGGCGGCGGGTCCTTCCCTGAGCTTCTTGCCTCTTTTTCCTTGGCATGGTAGGCTAGTTACAGCCCTAGCCTGGCTCTTTCATCCTGTCCCATGTTTTCCTTTGTTGATGTGGAAAAGGATCAAGGGAGGGGGCCCAGGCTGCAGAATGAGAGATAAAGCAAGTTCATTTATGGCTGAGTCAGAGGACAGTCAGATGGTGAGTTTTCCTTGTAACTTAATAGCGGCATTAATCACTGGGTCTGCAGCTACTCCCACTGACTGCCAGAAAAGGGCCCTGGTGTCTGACAAATTTTGCTGATACCAAAAGAGTTCTCAGCAAAGGCGCTCTCCTACCAGCTACAATTAGAGCACTTTAACAGGCACGCAGGACGCAGAAATATTTTTAATTGTCTTCCATTAAACACAGCCTTACCTCAGCAGGAGCAATCTCTTTATGTAATTTCAGATTCAATGGAAGTATTTTGTGTAGTAGTGATGCAATTGGAGCATCCCTGGGCAACTGGCTAAGAGTGGCTGTTTCTGTAAAGGAAGGAAGGTGTGATAAGGTAATACCTTATCACTTCGCATGTATTAGCGTGGGGCTTACAGAGAAGCAACTGGTTTGGTATGGTCTGGATGAAATCATGGGTCAAAGTTAAAGGAGCTTTTGGCACTCTGTGCTCAAACACGTGCATGTCAGGGTTTTGTAAATCAGAGTTGGTTTTTTTTTTTTCTCCCCCTGATGTCCCTTAAAGAAGGGAGAGTTAAGATTTCCTCAATGAACAGTTTATCCCAATGGGGAAAAAGTTCAGCTCTTTATCCACTGGGCTTTGGCAGGTGCCTTTCACTGACATTTTTTGGGCTCCCAGCTGGATCCATTTTCCTTGGTGCGAAGTAGAAGTTCTCTAAAGTATCTGCCAGAGTAACTATAAATCCTGGTGGAAACAAATGGGACTCACTGGGGTATCTTTGAAAAGTCTTCTCTTTAGTTCCCGCACCTTGTTAGCAGTTTAAGCATCAGATTATTCATTTATCTGAATGAGAAGAATGCAAGAACAGGCAGAAGTGGGATAAAAGATCACAACCCCCCCAAATCATTTATTTCAGTCCTCCTTTCCTCGGAGATGCGGCCTGTGTTAGGCCTCCAGGTGCTGCATCCTCCCAGTTTCCTGACTCTGCGTGCACTCAGCCTCTGCTGCGGACAGCGGCAAGCTCAGTGCCTCTAAAATCAGAGCCACTTCACCTTGCTCCCCGCTGGGTCTCCTGCTGACGCCCACACAGCGAGAACCAGGGTCTCCCCAGTCCCACCCTCCCTTGCCTCTGCAGCAGGAGCTTACCTTCTCCTGCCTGGTGCCACTCATGGTTCCCCCCCACCCCATCTTTGGCATTCCCCTTTGCCTGCTTGTGTTTGCTGGAGCCAATGCAACACCCATGGTCTGTGCACTGCACAGGGTTCAGGTTTTCTGTATTTCTAGTTGCCTAATACATTTGCATTTTTTTATATCCCTCCTATAAAGTGACATCTCCTCGCGCTCTGCAAATCCCACGGCCAACTCCACGTAATCCCACCCGCTCCTGGTGCCACGCTGGCTGGGCATTGCTCCTGCCCAGCCCCACTGCTATAGGGGTCTGTTTTATACCACCACAGACCTTTTTGTTCCTGCTTTTTTTCTTTTGTTTGCCGCCCCCCCCCCTCCCCCCCCCCCTTTTTTTTTTTGTTGTGATGGCCAAGGCAGGCAGTCATTTTCAGTCTGGAAGGCCAATGAATGGTGGGGAGGAGCTGGAGGGTTGGAAATAAGAGCAGCGAGCGCTGTTGGCTCCCAGCTGCAGCGTTGCAGCGGGATGGACATGTAGCTGCTGAGGGAAATGGGCATTTCCTCAAGTTTCGAAAGCAGAAAGCTGTCTGGATTCACGCCATAGAGCTCTCCCTTCTCCACTGGCGGTTGGCCACCTGGGTTATTTTACACATTTATTGTGGTCCCTATATAATTGCAGCTTGCTAGACCCATAAAAATAGCATTTTATGCTCTCTGCAGGGCTAACTGCTAATTACTTGCAGCTATCGGTGGCAGAACAAACCCCAGCAGCCACCCAGATGACATATTCCTACCTGTGACCGAGCGTGAGTGGCTTATGTTTTATTGATAACGAGGGGATGGGAGGGTGGGAGCCGCCCGCCTTCTGCACCCGTTGCTTGGTGCTGGGCCAGCCTCATTGGACCTGTGTCAGGGATGCGAGGGGCAAACTCTCCCCTCTTAGCCCAGGACAAGCACTGTGGAAAGCTCAGATCCAGGAAGGAGTAAATGGGAGCTGGCTTGTCCTAAGGGTGTTTGGCTTCAATGTGATGTGGCTTCTGGCAGAGGGAGTTGTATTTTCAGACCAAACACTGCTGGCTGGTCAGCCTGAAAGACCTTCACATGTTTAGGCATGAAGGAAATACATGTGGAGAGCCTCTGCTTCAAGACAGAGGCTTGAAATATGTGGGAACTTGTATGTGCCACCTGCTTTTCATTTCTTTTTCTCAAGTTTACTCTGTGAGTCCTCAGATGTTAACTACCAGAGGCTCTGGAAAGTTCCCACCTTGGTTTCTGCCCCGCCCCCTTTTTTTTTTCCCAAAAGAAAAGGAAAATGATGCCTTTTTCCTCTTGAAACACAAACAATTCTTAGCACCACTGTAATCATAGTCACCAGGGAATTAGCCAAACTTTTTTTTTCTTCTGTTCTCTTTTTTTTAGTGAGGAACATTTCTTTCTGAAGACCGCTGCTGGAGGGCGAGTGCTGGGGCTAGGTGAAGAGCAAGTCTAGGCCAAATCTGGAGCCTCTATCCTCCTTTCCACACTGACTTTGCTTGCCTCAGCTTTCTACTTTCCATACTTAGGTACCTTTCTAGCCTGTTTCACATGGGACTGATGTTAAATAGTATTGCTCCAGGAATCACAGAACTAAGGGAGGTGGCCTGAGGCCAGCCTAGCCAGGTCACAAACACATAAAGCAGACAAAACCACATGATATTTGCAAATGGTGATCTCTAACACCCAGTGGGTAGCTGCAATGCAGTGAATCCATCCCTTGTGCACAGCCACTGATGTCAATGGGTTTAAACGCGGGATGTCTTTGGCTTGGTGGGTGGAGCAGAACATTTATCTGATCTGCTCTTGTGGCCTTTAGCATCCAGGATCACAGGTTGCAGACAGCCACCATCCTTCTTGGGCCTTCCAAGCAGGCTGCAGGAGCCTGGGGAGTAGGGCAGGGGCTTCAGCTCCCCTACAGATGCAGGACAGGGCAGAGGGCCAGATCCTCACCCCCTTCTCATGCCTTTCAATTAGCCAGGACTCAAATGAGCCTATTAAGGACATTTTGGTTCTATATGTTGGGGGATGAGGACTTGTCTGTATTTCTCAGTTCCCCAGGGCATGGCTGAAGATGCAGAGCACAAGGGACCACAAATGGATCATGCCATAAAAAGAAGGTAAGTTGTCTTAAGCAGATGCAGCTTAGAAGCACAGCAACCTCACCATCCACAAAGGGAATTCTGTGCCAAATAATTCTATGCAGGCGACAAACCTGTTTTACCATAAATCAGGTGTTTCTCTAGGCCACGTGTGCACAAACTGAGCTTATGTGCCAGCCGCTGAAATCTGTCCCTTTTCATCTCAGGGGCCCTTGGTGTGGCTCTGCAGTAGTGGGAGCACTGAAAATTATGCCTGCAATGTGGATGGATGTTGCATTTGTTATTCTAAGAAAAGATTTCGATATAAGAATACCTAGCTGGTGCCAGACAGTACCTAATCTTCTGATAAGTCCTCCAAGGTGGAGGACAAGCATGGAGTGCTACTTCACAGGCTATGAAAGATGAAATGAATTTCCTGTTCTTGTATTAATCAGAGTAGTCCAGGTCAAACCATCCAGCCTCCATGCCACCCTTGACCCACAAGAGGATGACTGTGCACCAACAATGAGCTACTTCCAGCTCAATCTGGAGTTCAGGAGAGACAGGAGTTTTCTTCCCCACTTGATGGGATGACGAACTCAATGGAAAATCCTGCTTGTTTCGGTCAGAGCTCTTTTATCCCAGAGGCAAAGGGACCATGCTGCAGGAGGAACTTTATGAGGATTTCTGGTTTGTGGCTGTGCCCCACATTATCTCTCCTCTTTTCAGAAGGTAAATTTGGCAAGAGCAAATTTCCCAGCGTGCCAGGCCTCCCTCAGGATATGCCGGCTGGCCAGGATCACGCGGGGAGGGGAAAAGGCCCAGCAGTTCTCTGTTGAGGCAGCAGCACTTAGATGGAGCGTGCCTGAAAAATTCTTAACCACAGATCTGTTATTAGCTGCAGAGAGATAAAAGGCATATTTTAGGAAAGTGATACATTCCAGCATTACACATGTGAGCTGGGAGATGGAGAGCATGCATATGAATGCACTGCCTGCTTGTTTGAATGCTTTATTTTATGTCTGCAGGATTAAGTGTTTGCTACTTACACAATGCTTAATAACAGATCTTGGGACCATGCTATCTGGCTGCGAGCCACACAGTGGGGGTGTGATATGCTTTGGTATTTTGCTGTGGTTTCCTCTTTTGTTGAAAGACCTTTCTTTTTTTTTTTTTCTTATACAGTTTTCCAAGGTAAGATGCAAGATCCAGTAGTAGAACCACAGTAGCTGGGGCGATGTGAGGATAAAAGGGAAACAAGGTTTGTCAAGAGACTAAAATTTTTTTTTCAGATCAAGTAATGTGTCTGGAAAGATGGACACACTTTTTGCCTCGGTATCCCTTTATCATGTTGCTTGTTCTTGCCACCTAAGCTTTCCCAGCCAGGGAACTTCTCCCACAGCAGGGCTGAGCCACACCGCTTCCTAACCCAGGCGTTGGGGGAGGTTAAACTGTTGGCTTCATACACCTGTGACCCAAAATGATCCTTTGAAGTTGACTTTTTTCCTCTTGAAGATCTTAACCATCCCTGTCATAGAGCCATCTGAAGTAAAACAGGCACTGCCTATCATTCCAAAAGTTATGCTTTAACTCAGCTACAAGATACAGGTCTGGACCAAGATTACATTCACAAGGTGAGATTACATAGCACATCCTGTGCCATGGACAAACTGTGTTACCAAAACAGTTCTTTCTGGCTTTAAAATGTTAATCTCTGTGAAAAGTAGCCAGCAGTTTGTATGCAGGGTAGGGCATGGCTTAGGAAATGGTCCCTGTTACACCTCTTGCGGCCGTCTTGTGCTGGCATATCCAGCTGTTCGGTTGTACTCGCTGTTTCTCTGCCAGGCAGTGATTTCCTGACCTCCTGACAGCGAGGATTTCATGGATGAGAGGAAGGAACAAAGATCCTTTACCTGGTGCAAACTGGGTTTCCTGCAGTTGTGGGGCTGGAGGAGCCTCCCTGCTTCCCCATGGTGGTGGCATGAATTGCCTGTGTGCAGGCTGTGGGAGCTCACCCCAGGACCCTGGCTCTCTGCAAACCCACTGTGTTTCAAGCAGCAATCGAGTCTGCTTTCAGCCCTGCATCTACCCCTGCCTGCGTTGCTCCTGAATTTTGGAGCTGCATTCCAAGGCTCTGAAGTTTAAATCGTTAGTGTAGGGTCAGACTGCCCTCTGCTAAATGCCTGGGACATCCACAGAAAAGCATGAACGTTGCTTACAGAGATATGGTGTGTTGCTCCTTTCTGCGAGCAGGGTTCAGCCCCCTTCCTGCAGGTATTAGGGAGAGAGATAATGTCAGTAGGTCATGGGAGGGAAGTTCTGTGTTCCATACATGTTTGTTTTTTTTTTTTTTTCTTGAATCCTTTAAAAAAGTACAAACTGTATTCTTTTAACAGAAGTCATCTGTATTTAAAACTTGGGAAAAATCAAAATGGTATCTTCATCCTTTCATCCCATTGTGGATTATCCTGTTGCTGAAGTCAGCCCCCCTTTCCAACACACTGAGCCCCTCACACTCCCTCTCTCCAGCCTCTTGCCCTCACAAGCGATGCCCTTTGTGACCCCCTCTGTCTGTATCTGCTCACACATTCCTTCCTTATCTCGCTCTCCCGCTGCTCCAGATTCCCTCCTGACCATAGACCATACGCGTTTACAGATCCCAGCCTGGTGCCTTCTAACAACACTGGCTTTCGTCCTGACAGTGAGTCATCTGTCTTTCCTCTCTTCTTTTTTCCCCCCCCAAAAACCCTTCTGTACATACACACACCCTTTAAACAGCAGCATCTGAAATGTTTCTCCATCCGTCCCCGTATTTGTTTCTACCTGCTTATACAATCAACGTTTACATTAGATGGTTGCCTGTTCTAGCTGTATTTTGACTAGTCTGCAGTGACCTTTGGGGAAAGGCTCTGCTGTGCATGTTTATACATCACTACATACACTGCCCAGACAATGCACAATAAACAAGAACATTATTCATCCCTGAAATGACTTTGGAATTATTTGTAGGTGAGGAAGCAGCTTCAGAAAAATCTGTGGGGTGAGAATTTGGTCAATGAAGCCAAGAGGAATTCTGCCACAGGGTGTTTTAGAGCACAGTCCTGCAATTCTTGTTGTCCTGTTCCAGGTTCCAGTTATTAGTTTGCTTTGCCTTTTTTATTTTTTATATAGATCAAATATTGTCTACGTAAAGTTCCCTTGCCTGCTTACGTGGTGCAGATCCCAATGACTGCTGGGATTGTACATTTGTAAAGATTACTACATTTTTCCCTGTTCAAGTAATGCGACCTTGCTGAAGCTTAATCATTTTTCCAAATGGGTCATGGGAGGCAACACCTCCTCTTTTTTGGGGCGATGTTCAGCTTCAAGGGCAGCAGACTCTGGAACACGCTGAACGCGTGTTGCCGTACCGCCTATACCTACATAACGCGGTGCTATTGCAAACTCTGGCCCTGTAGAAACCCTCTTGTTTATCAGTGGAGAGGCCCCACCCCAAACGTTAATTAGAGCGCGGCTCATGTCATAAATCCGCTGGCATCCCAAGTGAAGCTGGTGTTCCCTGGGAACGGAGGCTATCTCCTCCTTTTGCTGCTGGTCCTTTGAACTTCCTGCGGTTGGGGAATCCTCTGTTTCCAGCTAGAATAACAATTACGACACTGCCCCTGATCTCCTGGCTGGAGTTAATGTCTAATTAACTTTAACAGGACTCACAATTTTAAAAGTGATTTCTCAAAAGCGTTATAACTCAGGACAATTAAGGCTTGAGAGAGAGAGAGAGAGAGAGAGAGAGCGCGCGAGACAGGGCGGGGAGGAAAACAGAGGCACTCCTTGGGGCAGGGCACTTCATGAGTATTAAACAGCTGTGACTCATTCCTGCCTCTAGTCCCAGCAGAAGTAATGCCTTTTGAATAAGTTCTGCGTGCTAGATAAAAACTTGTTTGCTGGTGCAGAAATCTTACCACGCGTGTCGGGACAAGCACCCCGATGGGCTATCCCCTTTGAAAACAAGGGTGCTCCGCAGATGATTTTTCAGTCTGTCGGTGCAAATTGGACACTGTGGTTTTGGGGTTGTTTTTTTTTTTTTAGCTGTGGAAACTTGTCAAAGAAAGAAGAGATAAAGGGAAGGAAATGCAGACCAAAGAGTTAATTTATGCAGTTGCCCTTCTGGAGTTTTTATTCTTATTATGCGTGAAATATGTAGCAGCACATACAGAATGTGTCCATCAGCCAAGCCGTCAGGCAAAACCTGATCTTCTCTTGGGCGTGTGAAACTAGAAAGGAGATCGTAGCAAAGTAGAACATAAAACTGCTGAGGATCCCCTAGGTCTGATTTTTTTTGTCTATTTATTTAAAGGCTGTTCTGCGTGCGGTACTGAAGCCTTTGTTTATATGACAGGCATCCTCTTAAGCCAAGGCATCTCACAGACATCTCCCAGAAGCCATGGCATGGAAGACAGCACCTCTATATGTGAAGGACCCAGCCTTCTGTTAACGTACAGAAAATCAGGTTTTATTGCAGAGGGTTGTAGGGAAATCTCCTGCCGCTACTATGGGGCGATCCCTATCTTTACTGGTGGCACGAGGGTTCTAGAGAAAACTGGTTTGGTTTTGGGTTTTTTATTTAACCACAAAACTGGCTCAGAGCACGGTTAGTCGCGGTAGTGGTTAAAACAGGGCCAGCCAGCCTACACAGAATCCTGACCAGAGTTCCTGGGGACAGGCTGCTGGTAAAACAGTGGTGGATTATTTCACTTAAGGGCTGTATCCACAGAGTGGACGTGAAATCCTTAGGGAGGGTGGGGAGGCAGCAGCAGGAGGGACAGCTGATGTCATGCATCGTTATGCTGATGATGATCTGCCATGCTGTGCACATCTGCACCGCAGCTGAAGGTGTGACTGCAGCACGGGTGGACTCTGCTGGGCTTCATTTAGTGGTGCCAGCTCAGGCGGTAAGGGCAGGACAGCGGCAGCAACGCGGTGTCGGCACGCAGCTGCCTGAGCCCTCGGAGGAGCTCGTGGCTCCTCAGCCATGCGGAGTCCCTGCTGCTGGAGTTTCACCACTGTTGGTGCCTGGTTGAAACTAAGCCCCAGGCTTCTCCTAGACCAAAGTCACGGGCAACCCCAGAGCTGGGTAGTCTGCCCCAGCAGCGGGTTGCTGGCTGCTTCTGGTATGGCGCAACTATACGTGGGCCTCGCTTGCAGCACCCATCTGGCCAGGAAACAGGCAGGTAGTCTCCCCTGAAAATATGGAACAATCACAGTACAAATGCAGGTCTCTTCGATTAGCTTGCCATAGTAAGGCTTTCTGAGAAATCAAAGGTTTCAGATATTCAGTGCTGCACCTCCTCCAGCTGTTCCCACAGCTTCCCCCAGAGCAGCCTTCCAGCAGCCCTGTGGGAAACTGCTCATCTGCTCCAGACACAGGAAAAAGGAGTATCTTGATACAGTGAGAGACCCCAAGTGAGCCTAAGCAGTCCATGGTCTGCTTGGGAAGTAAGCCCTGACCGCCTCAGGAAGAAAAGTCTGATGTACCAAGTGGCCTTGTGTCCTTGGAGCTGGGACTTGGGAATTTTGTGCCCTCTGGGAGGGAGGGAGTTGATTTTCTCCATGTAGGAGCCTGGGGACAAACCAGGTATATAAGTGGTATGGACCATCAGGAGCCCAGGAGTGAAACAGGGAGTGAATCACAATGATGGTGTAGATGTATCCTAAGGATGATGCTTGAGAGTTTTACAGCATTGTTGTAAGCAATGAAAATTAATTTTAAACTGTAAATCAGCTAGTTTTATGTCTAGTCATAGGAATTCGACATTGTTTTCTGCTTGTTATATTTCTAATGTCAGTATAATCATTATCTTGTCTTAACTCATTAGGTTGCCTCATTTGGTATCTCTCAGAGATGCCAAAACACAGGGGAGAGTTTGGGAAAGTATTTAATCAGCATTGTTACTGGGAAAATTATGACCAGCTCTAGTGTTTCACTGTGCTTCAATGTGGACATCACTAGCACTTGGACACATCTATATCCCTATTCTTCCATTATAAAACCAATGCTGACAGTGCTCCACCTTGTCTTCAAAGCTATTGTCCAGCAACAAGATTTACATTCTTCAAAAAAATCCCCTAGGGAAAGTATTGTCTTCATCCACCCTGAAGACAGAAGTATCAGGGTCTTCACTGAGTCTGCCAGAACTTGTGTGTAGGCTACTGAATAATGAAGGAGGTGATTTACGCCCACTGGAAAAAGGATATTCTGGGAGAGGTATGGTGTGGTGTTCATGCTGCTATCAAACCTTTCTGAAGGACAGTGGTGAATATGAAAGCTTTGTTACATGAATGATAAGTTGATGTGGAATAGCCAACATGGATCTACCAAGGTTAGATTATCAGATCATGTGGGCTTTGCAGGACCTCTAACGGTCTCTCATCCCATCCCTGCCCAAAACAGGTCCAGGTAGAGCAGGTTGCTCAGGGGTTTGCCTAGTTGGGTTTTCAGTATCTCCAGGGTGGAGCCTCCACAGCCCTCCATGGAACCTGCTCCAGTGTTTACGCTCATGATAAACTTATTTTCCCTAGTATTGAGTGGGAATTTCCCCTGCTTGACCAACCTGATTGCTCTGCATGACAAGGGAAGATCAGTGGCTGTTATCCACCTTAACTCAACTTTAGACATGGTCTTCTACAGCATCTTTGTATCTACGCTGGAACATTCTGGTCTGAACAGATGATTAGTAGATTGGGGGGAAAACTGGCATGTTTGTTGAGCTTAAAAGGTTCATGTTCTACCTGGAGGCCTTTACAAGCAGAGTTTCTCAGGCATCTATTCTGGCAATCTGTCAGTGATGTGGAAGTGGAGACAGTAGGTGCCCTCATCACGTTTGCAGCTGACACCAAACCAGGGAAAACAACTGACACCTGCCAAGGGCTGGCACTTGGCAGGACCTGGGCAGTTGGAGCTATGGGCCAACAGGAACCTTACAAAGTTTGACAAGGAGAAAGACAAAGTCCTGCAATTGGGATACAGTAGCTCCTTGCAGCAGTACTGGAGGAGTGATTATCCCTGTCTATGCAGGGCTCATTAGATCCATCCAGATTACTGCATCTGATTGCAGCACTGTTTGATAAGCTTGTTGCTAAGCTCCAGGATGGTTGGGGTTTGGAGAACAGCCCTTGAGGAAAGGGTGAAGGACCAGGCCTTGTCCAGTGCAGGGGCGAGGCATCTTCAGGATGTCCTAACAGCAGCCTGACAGTATCTGTGAGGTGGTTCTCAGAGCCACCAAAACTCTTCACAGCGATGCAGGGTGGGATGACAACTGGGAGCATAAATTGAAACAAGAGAGGGTCCATCCAGTGATGAAGATTAAGTTTTTCCCATGAGGACAACAAAAGGCTGCTCAGTGAGGTTGTACAGGTACCATCCTTGGAGGTTGTCAAGAACTTGCTGGACACGGTCCTGAGCAACTTCATTCTTATAGCTAAAGGGCTTTGAGCAGGAGGTTGGACCACGGACCTCCCAGCACTCCTTCCACTCCAAACCACTCTTTGAATCTTTGTTAAAATTAGGCGGAGATACTTTGTTACTTAGGTCATTCATTATCTAGAAACTGCTGTTGTCCTAGTGAGATCAGGAACTTTTCAGTGCTAATCAGTGCTCACACAACTAAGTCCAGGAAAACTTCCAGCCTGATGAGATGAGGCAGGCAAATTTTCATGGCAATACATGTCTGACATACATGACAGTCCCTTCCTGTTCCTACCCAGCACTGCTGCATAGGAGCTCCCCTTGGGCACGTCCCCTTCCACTTCCCCTAAGCCCTTTGCCCAGCTCAGAGGTAGGTGGAGCGAGCCCTGAGTGCTCCTGCTTCCTCCAGAAGAGCCAGGTTGTGGTTCCTCTTCTTGTCTGTGTCAACAGAGTGTGTTAGCTGCACAAGCACAAGCAAGTGCAGTGCTCCCAGCAGCAGCCCAGTTAATAATTTTGCTCCCAGCAGCAGCCCAGTTAATAATTTTGATTTTATTGCTTTCTTGTGGACAAAACTGGCATTTTTTCAAGGATGTGGTGAGAGTCTGTCCCGGAGGAGAGGCCATACCTGTCATGCAACTGGCAGGGCTGGACTTCATTTAAACTCATGCTACATTTAACAGAGTAGCACGGACAAATGAAAATTCTGCTTATGTTGAATGAAATCATGTATACGGCGTGTCACGTAGTGTTCTATGTATAGTGGAATCTGTTCACAGCTTTTTAAGGACGACTCAAGCCCATTTAGCTCAGAGACACTTGCACATGGAGGCATTGTTCCACTAAGTTGATCTTGCTGCCTATCCTGCCATTTAGAGGTGATTTTCCAGGAATCCACACAGAAAATAAACCTAAGGAGATCTGTCAGTCCCTCAGTGCTGACATAAGAGCTCAGAGATGTGCCAACAAGGTTAATATGAAGCAATCCTTTTTCTTCCCTCTTTCCCATGGGTGACTTTTTTACTGATGCTAACCTCACTGGTTCTTAGGCTGCTAATCATGCAAAAGATGAGCATTTTCATGGACACAACTGGCTGTGTCCTCAAGGGAGCTACATCATCTCAACAGAAAAGTGGATTTGAACAGAAAAAGAGGAAATAAAGTGATAATTTTATTTCCTGCATGTCTGACTCTGAGCCACTTACATAGAGAAGATACTGTAGATGCCCACAAACACATCCAAATCACATGGTGAAGTGGGAAGAAGAAATTAATGCAAAATAGCCTCTTTAGCATCTCATATCCTGTATTAGGGCTCCTATCCTCTGGTCTCTTTATCAGACTTTTCTAATTACACGGAGCAGAAATTGATCCTGCTATTTGAACTACAAGGTCTGCGTAGGTGTTCAGGGGAAGGAAGCGAAGCGCTCCAGCTCCTGAACGCTGAGCAGCAACGCTACAGCAATAACTGAGGACTGAGGAAGAGGAGAACATTCCATTGCGAATCCGAGTGTAACTCAGGCAGTGCTGGAATTTGATCTAGAGGGGAGAACGCTTCCACATTTACAGCATCACATCTTGGAAGCTGTGGTAATTACAGATGTTTCATGATCCCCAGTGGCTGCCTTGTAGTATTCTGGTCCCACTGATGACAACTGCTGAAGAGTTAAATGAGTTATAGTGATGGTTGTGCTTTTCTAATGGAGGTTGTAATAAAAGGGCTCCCATTTGTGTTCAGCATGACTCAGCTGGAGAGAGGAGGAAGGCTAACCTCAACTTCTTTAGAGAGTTATGGGATGTGTGTGAGAGAGAGAGGACACTGCCTTTTCCCCCCCTTCACTTGTACTGCAAATTTAATAGTAACAAAATTCCCTGTTAAACGGTCAGAATAAAAAAGACTCTTAGGAAACTCTCCTAAGTCAGGTTTTACACACTTGAAATGGTGTTTTCAACACAAAGCGATTCCTAATGCTGCCTTTACAAGCAACCTGAGGTCCCTTTGGTGTGGGGAGCTCTTGCTGGCTGGGTGTACAAGCAAGCACAGCTGGAGCACACGACGCTACGATAACATCTGGAGTTTGCAAAGAGTGAATCTTGGTAAGGTTTCCAATTCTACCAGGAGATAAATTGCCCTCCATAGCCGCAGGGCTTTGAAGAACAAAATATTTCTGTAAGGGTGACACCTCCGCTCCTTAGCTGTGAGAAGGAGAGCTTCTGGCACAGTAGAGAACTGAATCTTTATCTTCCCTGGTTGTTATCAAAATAGTTGTGGTATGTCCCACAAATTGAACATGAAATGACAGGTCTGCTTGGAAAAACTAATGCAAAGTGAGTTAATTGCTCTTCTTTGTATATATCAGATCCAATTCTCCACTGTCTGCCACAGTCTGCAGCCATTACACACAATAAAAGTTCAGCATAGGGGAGTTGTGCGAGAAAATCTGGTTTAAAAGTCTTAACTTTTCTCTATTAAGTTGGTAAAGATACTTAGGAGCTTTGCAACTGCTCTGCTCTGGTATTCCTCTGACAAGTTACAAGGTGGTTTAAATGATGGTGGTAACGTTTTAATAAGGCTATCAGTGCTGCAGGCCAATGCCACAACCCAGCTATTTGACATGTTGTGATGACAAGCATCTGTTACAGTGTGCAGCCTTGCTCGTGGAAGATTCACGCTAATGAGGGGGAGCCCTGGGTGTCTACATGGCTATACTGCAGCAGCTCCCATGTGACCCTTCACTCCCATTTCCAACAAGGAGGTCACAAGCAGAAGAAAGGGCTGGGTGTCAATAAAATCCCTACCCCCTCAGGCTTGTAGATACCTGAGTGTAAATTAGAGCAGCCCCAAAGTGAAACAAGTGTTAAAGATCCTTTGAGAGCTTCCGCTGTCCCACTTCTCATCTCTACTTCCACTGCACGTGGCTGAGCGGCACTGTGGTATCTAACACCAATTAGCAAACTGTCTGAATAACGAGGGGGAGATGCACCTTGCCAGAAGTTCACGGTTTATTAAAATAATTCATCCTCACAAATGAATGCATTCTGAATGCGTGGCATGTGGCTGAAAAGATTTTTGTCCCACTACTCAAGAGTGGCTAGTCAGGAATAGCCTTGCTGTATTGCTCTCAGCACTATTAAGCATCTTTCTGTATATCAACTTCTTGAGCTCCAGCAAAAATGTCACCAGGTGTTGCTGAAATGGGATAGTGAAGTGAGCTTTTAAAGGAACATTAAGTAATTGACCTTGTACTGTTGCTGTGGTGGTGCTCTGCCTGCAGCAACATGAAATCAAGAGCTGCATAGAAAGTAGTGGCGTGTGTTCTGCCGGTCATGGTGGGACCGTGGTGGGAAAAGGATGTCACGTGTTGGTCTTCTTCACCTGAAGCAAAACAGCCAGGCATCCTGAAACTTTTTGTCTGAGTAGTTAGTCAGGTTTGACAACCCTGACACATCCTTCACCACACCCTCTGCTTTTGCATGGTATAGACAGGATTGTGCAGTCCTAAGACGCATTGCCTCCCGCTGAATTCAAAGGCTGCTTGATTTGTAATCCTACCAGAAACTCATAGCAGAATATTCCAAGGATTGTCTAAAAGGAGCACAGCGAGTATTCAGGGATATGGGAATGACAGCTCTTGGCCCGCAGTTCCAGGATTGACCAACCCCTTGTTCTCACTGGGCATCTTGTCCCAGCCATTCCCTGCCCTCCGCAACCCCTCCAAACGCTCACTGGGGCATAGCTACATGTTAAAGTTGATTGTGCGGCAGGGCATGGTACATCTGCCCATAATTAGGCACCAGTTGTGTGCATTTCACGTGTATCTGCCCCATGACAGGGGTACCTTTGAGAAAATTGTCCAAGCCCTCTTGGGTTGTTATTAATGACATTTCAGACCATCTCTGCAGTCGCAATAGAGGTGTTGCTGCTGGCGCCAGCTGCTGAGCCTCTCTTCCCACGGGCAGAAGGTGGCTGTGGAGTTGGGAGTGTTAACTGTGCATTTTCTGGGGAGAGTTCAGCCCAAGAGAAGGGAGGAAGTGGAAACTCCCGGGACTGGCCTTCACGTTGTGCTAAACACGGACTTTGTGAATGCTGCTGCTCAGGCTAAGCCACTGCTTCCCAGGCAGCCCCTGCGCAGGAGAGGTGATGGAGAGCAAGGGCCTCACAAAGACACGTAGCCACATCAGTGGTTTGCACAGGCAAACTTGTCCGTACTGCCTGCAACAGTAGGAGTCAGGAGCACAGGAGTCACATGCTCTGAATGTAAGATGTCACTGGTTATCAGTGTGTTTCAGCTATTTCAAACTTATTTGGTTCTTCTCCATGTGTGGATGACATTTATCTGGGGCCTCCAATACAAGAAAGATGTGTAACTGCTGGAGAGGGTTCAGAGGAGGCCATGAAGATGATTAGAGGGCTTGGAGTGCCTCCCCTACAAAGAAAGGCTGAGGGAGCTGGGTTGGTTCATCCTAGAGAAGAGAAGGCTGTGGAGGGACCTCATTGCAGCCTTCCAGTACCTGCAGGGAGCTTATAAACAGGAGGGGAATCAACTTGTTAAAAGGGTAGACAATGTCAGGACAAGGGGGAACAGATTAAAGCTAAAGGAGGGAAGGTTTAGATTACATATTAGGGGGAAGTTTTTTAGAGAGTGGTGAGGTGCTGGAACAGGCTGCCCAGAGAGGTGGTGGATGCTCTGTCCCTGGAGGTGTTCAAGGCCAGGCTGGATGGGGCCCTGGGCAACCTTGTGTAGCTCCAGGCCTGAAGGTTGGTGGCTCTGCCTGTGGCAGGGGGATTGGAATTCTATGATCCTTGGGGTCCCTTCCAACCCAGACCCCAACAGGAGGGGCTGGTAGCTACTTTAAAACTTGTTAATTAGCAAGCAATTGAGGGGAATTTCAGTGTGGCCCTGGGAATTCAGTTCTTATGATAAAACACAGTCATCTCCCAGGTATAGACAGGGACAAGTACAGCTTGTTACATTCACCTCAGGTAGCATCCTGAGTAATTACTGACCTGCTATCCAGCAGCCTAAGTCTAAAATAGAGCTTTTGGGTACACCATTTGGGGTTGGGAAGGAGCCTAAAACCTGAAGAGATAGATTATGCCTACTCCTATTATTTATGCATAAAGGAGTTTCTCTCTGTTTATTACAGCAGTGTTTAGGCACAACTGTATGCCCTTTGCTTCCTTGGAATTGCATGTTCCTAATATCCCTGTGGTGTCTGCAGTTTCAAAGGAGGTGAGTTAGAATATAGGAGTGCAGCAGTCTATAAGACAGACTTGCTTAAAGAGGGTCTCCTAAGACCCAGACAACTTCTCTGCATCCCGATCTTCAGAAGCAGAATGCCACCTTCTGATAAGGGAGATGAGCAAGAAATTCCCAATTACTGCATGTTATTCTCTCCTGCATGGAGTTTTCCTCAAGAGGAAAATGAAACATCACTGCAGCTTGCACTTTACTGGATACTTGCTCTCAAAAACTCCCTGAAGTCAAAGGAAGTCAAGGAACTTGGGATGTGGCTTTCGATACATCAGGACCAGGCCTTTCCAGAAGTGGTGGAGCAAGATTTTAGTAAGATCTTCCAGTCATGACATTGATATTTTCCTGTAGTCTGTAGAATTTTAAGCAATACCCACGTGACTTGATCCTTCTTCAAGATAACCAAGTCCACCTAGGGTAGCACCCAAGTAAAGCTGACTGTTTCAGCGAGTAAAAATATTTGTATTTACTTACTTTGTTTGCTAATGTATGAAAACAGTTCAGATAGGAGCACTGAGCAGTTTTCAGTATCAGCTCACTTGTGTCCTCTCCTCTTCATCTCAGTGGGGCTAATTGTGCAAGCAGGACCAGCAGAATCCATGTGCTATTTCAGTATACTATTCTACCTGTCCAGGTGACTCATCCAGGCTTCTGGGTGTATCACACACATGCAGGCTCCATCACAGATAATGGACTGTCTCACTGAGTTGGCACACCAGTCCACGCTGAAGGGGCTCACTGGGGATGGTACTAAAACTCAGCAAGATCCCCAAATCAATGTAATCCTTTTGGATTTCTAAATAAGCATACATACAAATGGACAGTTCTCAAAGGCACCTGCTGAAAAGAAAAATGCTTTGTGTTCTTATGTCTAAATAAAACTGTCTGCCCTAAGGCATCACTGCTCAAAACCCCTGACTTTTTGGTGTGATGGTGGTGCTGCCACAGTGGTTTTTGTGCAAAAAAGTTTGGACATCAAGGCATAAAGTTCAAGTTTCCCTCATTCTGCATATCCCTCCTATTCTCTACCTACATTTGCCCAGAGAGGCTGCAGAGTTTCCTTCTCTGGAGATATTCAAGACCCTCCTGGACACAATCCCGTGCAACTTGCTCTAGGTGATCCTGCTTTAGCAGGGGTGGGTTGGACTAGATGATCTCCAAAGGTCCCTGCCAACCACCACCCTTCTGTAATTCTGTGATCTGTTTCCTCTCTTTTTACCTCCTTCTTTACAGCATTAAGCCTATGCATTTGTTTTTCTTACTCATCCTGACTGCTTTTGTATTCTGCTCCCTAATGACTTTGGAATGTAATGTCAAATCATCAAATCGTGCGGATGTAATCTGTATTCAAAAAAGCATCCCAAATCCACACACACACACATATATATACACACATATATATGTATGCATGTGTGTATACCTTTATATATATACATGTGCTGATATATAATGATTCACGTCATGTATAATAAGGCATACATATTACAATATGTCACTGATTGACTTCAGAGATAATAGACAACTTGCATTCTGGCTCTTTGTAGCGCTCCATACAGCTCTGGGCAGTGCTGTCAGGATGCCCTTTGGGACCAAGGAAGCCCACGTTTCTTAGAGGAGCTCTGATGCCTTCGCTACGCTGTGCCCACCACCATTGCCAGCAGCGAGGCAGGCTCTCACATAACTTGTACTGTGGTGCTCCAGCAGAGGCCCGGCAGTCTCAGCAGCATTGAGGAAGAATTGCCCTCATTTGGTTTCCTCTGGAATAGTCCAGAAAGTCTTGTCCTTCAGGTGCGTTTGCGTAGTTGTTATTTACCATCCTGTGGCCTATCACTTGCATTTAAAATACCAGTAAAAGGATCCACGCAGGGAAGACGGAAACCGGCCCAAGAATTTATGGATGGTATAGGCTGCTGGTGATCTCCCACGAGTTAAAAAAACTTCCAGCACATGCGTTGTTGCAGAGCATCAGATGACTGATGCGGCTGGCTCCTATACTGCACTTTGGGATAAACGCATCTGGATTATTTCAGAAGAGCTTGGCAGAGTTATTCACGAGCAATGGCTGCTTCTTAAAATCTGTCTGTCTTCTCTTTGTCTTCTAACACCACAAGCAAGTGGCCAGGCCAGCTGAGGCAGCTAAGAAATTGTTCTCAATCGACCTTGACAAGACTGGCCCAGAAGCCAATGCCTTCGCTGGCCATCCTACAGCCTTTCCGCACACCCTGCGTGTACACACAAATGTACTAAAATGGTTCCGTCTCTAGGATCTGGCTTATTTTTATTATTTTTTAAGAGTGAAGCTTAAATTCCAAAGCACTAGGCAGGAATCAAGAAAAACTAAGAGAAAAAGTCAGTTAAAACACCCATTTCCCGCTGTCTTCTTTCTCCCACACAAATGCAGTCCGAGCGTGGCACAATTCAGACATTTCATGGGCCACTGTACAAGTTGCAGGGCTGTTATCAGGAATGAACTGGGCTTGGAGGATCAACAGCCTTCCCAATTACGGGACCCGATGTATTTCCCGGTGGATGAAACAAAACATCTACACCACTTTCCTGAGAAGAGCGCCGGCCCTGGCATGTGCCACATCCTGGTGCAGAGAGAGAGAGGGGCTGCCACCGGCAGACCGGACCCATCCACGGCGTAATGCCGTCGATTTAAGCGGCGCTGCCTTGTTCCGGTGACAGCTGCTGCTTTCCCAAGTGGCACGGAGGTGTTTGGAACTGCGGGCACCCCTTGTCCCGGCCGCCTCAGGCTGGGCGCCCAGTGACCCGAGGCCTCTGCGACAGCCAGACACCACCCAAGTCGGGAGGCAGCTTGTGATGGGCTCCAACCTCCGCTGGCAACTTCGGAGGGCAGTGCCCGCACCAAGGAAGGTGGAAACACCGGTGCAGGGTCAGAAAAGCCTTGCGGTGCCCGGGCGGCCACCGGGGAGCGACACCGCTGCCGCGGGGAGGCCGGACCGAGCCGAGTTGAGCCGGGCGCGGCGGGGCGGGGGCCGCCGGGGCCGCGGAGAAACCTGAAGCGCGGAGGGCGCAGGCGAGGCGGCGACGGCGGCTCCACGCCCAGGAGCGCCACTTAAAACCGTCGGCTAAAGGTGTGGCTTTGCCTTTCCTCTGCCGGCGGGGAGGGGACGGGTCCGGACCTCCGCTCTTGCCGCTGCCGCCGCCAACAGCCTCCACCACCGCGCACCGTTTCGCGGCGCCCCTGCCCTGCCCTCCTTTCACCTGCGAGTCGTCCTGATCCCCGGCGCTCGGCCCTTCCCCGGCGGGCTGCGAGGGAGAGGCGACACCGCGGCGAGCCCTCCCGGGGGTGAATGCCTTGCCCCTCGTCGGGTCTGGGACAGTTTCACCGTCGCTTTCCCCATCGTCCCCTCTCCCCCCGGGCGGCGGCCCCCAGCACTCCCACGCCGCCATGAGCATCAACGGCGGCTCGCACCCGCGGATCAACACCTTGGGCCGGATGGCGCGGGCCGACTCGGGCACCGACCTGCGCTACGAGATGAGCTCCCATGTGGTGGGGGGCGGCGGCGGCGGCGGCGGCACCCACACCCACAAGACCTACTACTACCAGAAGACCTACGGCGGGGATTACGCCTCCGACGGATACGGGTAGGTGCGGGCCGGGCTGTGGGGGGAGCGGGTCTGGCCGGCCCCGCTCCCTCGGGCCCGCCTTCGGAGAGCTGCCGTGAGCCGGCTCGCGGTTGGACTTCCTAAAGGTGTGCGAATTCG
Organism: Gallinula chloropus; assembly: GCF_964237585.1. NCBI lineage: Eukaryota > Metazoa > Chordata > Aves > Gruiformes > Rallidae > Gallinula > Gallinula chloropus. Next base: position 92,267,443 of record NC_140086.1, read on the forward strand.
CAAGCCTTTGGCTGTCCTCCCGACGGAGACAAACTGGTAACAGGCCTCGAAATGGAAGCAAAGAACTTTATTTTTCTTTTCTTTTATATAAACACCCCCCAACCTTCTAACAGACTTCTGGTGGGGACTCCCTCTGAAGAGGGTAACAGCCCAGAAAGCAGAGCGGTAACCTCCTCTCTGCGGTCTGTCGTGTAAACGCCTCGGTGCTGGCCGTACTGACCCACCAGTTCCCTGCGGACAAACCCCGCTTTGCCCAGCGACACAGCCCAGGCTGTGCTGGGGTAACTTCCTTCAGCCCTCACGCACCCAGGCTCAGCTCTCCCTGCCCTCGCCAGTTGCATAACCGGGGCTGTAAAACAGTTGCAGCTAGTGGGAGTCATTAACTTAATGATTTTTCAGTTTGTTTCTAGCTTGTCCGAGGCTCGGGGTTTTAAATGAGCCGTGATCTTTTACTTGGTAGTGGGGGGAGCCAAGGTCCAGTCCATTTCCCCCAAACTCTCCCTTAACTTTCCGCTCACCGCGTTGCTGGGAGCGCAGGTGAAGATCTTGGCGGGCAGGGTAGCGGCTGCGGATCCTGGCCTGGAGAACACCAGCTTTCATGGATGTACCAGTAACCTGCACAGTCTGGCAAAATAAGTGCAGTGGTCACAAAGACTTCTTCATTGATTCCCATGGGTGGGAGTTCACGGGACTGCAAAGCAGGCAGCAGTTACAGCCACTGAAGGAAGCCGTGCGGGTGTACGATAAGGCGCCTGTACCGAACACTGCTGGCGACTGCGCTTTTTTACATGGGAATGGCTTCACCAAACCTGTTGGTTTAACTATTGATGAGCTGACTCAGGAGCTGATTTGGAAGTGCTGCCATGTAATACATGTTAGAATTAATCCACTAATATGCTATGGATAGTACATCATTATTAGATTGCAGAAGAATGAGAATTAAAGTTTTATAGTGAATAAACAAATGAGAACAGGCAGGCTTTATTAAATCAAGCAGATCTATACATGGCTGTAGAGAATTAGGATTAGCTTAGAAAGCCCAGAGAGCTCCGTTAGGTTTGTCAGACCTATTGCTAGAGGACCACTGAATCAGAGACAAAACTTGCATTCTGCCTGTTTTTCATTTATGACTTTGCCCAGCACTTAGTTTTAGTTCTAAATTTGACTTTCCATTTGGTGCGTGCATGGGTAAATTAGTTAATGATGAATTGCAGCTATAACATGTCTACTTACTATTTGCATTAGTATGAGAATACCTATGTATCGCTATAGAGTTAGAATTGAATACTTTGCCATGTGAGAGTGCACGTATTAGGAATCCAAAATGCTGTCATTGTATTGCAGTTGTGAAGATCTCTTTTGCTAGTGGTGCTCCACTACAAATGCCTTTACTGTCTGCCAGAGACATTCATGAAAAATTAACGGCAAAACATGCTACTTCCTGGCTGTTCCCTTTTTTTTCCAGGCTTACTCTGGTGCAACTATGTTGGATTCACTGGAGTGACTTAACCTGTCTTTCGCAGGAGGAGAACTACCTTCCTTTAATTTAGCATTCTTTGGGTTTCATTGCATATTTTAAACCAGTCCATACTTTATTAGGCTCTTCTTTCTTGAGTATTCAGTGGTGGCATAGCAAGAATAGAAAGGACACACCCGATCAAGAGGTTAACAACCTTACAGCAACTTACTTTCATTTACTCTCTATAACATAATATTGGTATCTCCTTTTTTGGAAGGCATCTCTCACAAGGAGGTTGTGATGAAACTTTGTGTATTACAAGGCTTCTGCATGGAACTAAAGACCCCTGTTAATAAGATCAAAATACATACATAAATAAATATATATAACAACTAGCCCTACAAAATAAGTAATTATTTGCAAAGCGTTACTGTGTTCAGACCTTACTGAGTCGCATAGGTTTATTTTTAATTAGTGGTGATTTGAGTTAAAATGCTCCTCACAATACAAAACAAGGGTGCCGTTGCCAGTTAATGGAAAAAAAGCAATCGTGGCTGATTTTGCACATGCCCAGCGTGCAGCAAACCCTGTGCTTGTTGTGCTTGCAAGGATCAGGGCCATCTTCTATGGAACTGGTTTTAATACTTGCATTCAGCCTGGTATCTTCCACGCCAAAGTTTAGTGGCAGTTAGTGAGCTTCACCGCAGCTTCTTTTTCCGAGGGGGAAGATCACTGTACCTTTATTTTCAATGCAGCAGGATTTAACTTAGGGTCTAGTCTTGTAAGATTTGGGGCGTATTCTGCCAAACAAGTCTGTGCTGAGTATTACATTACTCACAGAGCAATATAAGACGCTCCCTACCCTTAGGGCTCAGCAAGGTGCTTTTACAACATTCCCGGTTTCTTCTGGCTTGGGAACTCGGGATGTGCTTGGTCCGCAGTACAGATACTCGGCTCGACAGTGAGTCACACGCTCCTAAACTGCCAATTCATCAGTCAAATATTTATCAGTGTCTTTGCTATGGAGAGATACAATCTGATACGCTGTGAGAGAAGGAAAAAAAGTGGCAAGTCATACAGGTTAATATGTCATTGCTGAGATGGGGTGGGGAGGGGGAAGGAAGCCTAGGCTTTATGATCACTATGTGATATGAAAATAAATGAATTTACACAATTCTGTTTAAGAGTTAATGTTAACTTCTGCACTTTAAGTTGGAAAGCAGTTAGAAATGATTGTTCTGTGCCCTGATGTTACTTTCAGGGACTAACAGAACAGACAAAGCGAACTTGGAGAAAACAGACCCAAAGCTGCGGTTCTGCCCATCCCATCAATCTTGCAGGGGAGATCTGCAGAGCCCTGGCTAAGCTCAGCAGTGGCAGGGCTGGCAGTCCCCTTTCATGTCCTATGCCACAGCATTGCACCGGAGGGAGAAACTGCCCTGATGACAAACAAAAACATGGGCACACAGAAAAGGAGGAGGAATGTGCCTGAATTGCTGCCCAGGGCTGGCACAGCCTGCGCTGGGCTCCACCTGGCCAAGAAATGGGGCTTCAGCAGCAGCCGGTGACACTGCAGTGCTGTGAGAAGAAAACCAGGTTGTACCTGTCCCAACTCGGCTTTTCATAGGAACGTGCATGAGATTTCAAGCTCAGTACACCTCTGCAGGCATGAAAACCTCTGCCAGGGGAAGGATTTGCTGACGTTTGGAGCAGAGGTGTATTTCCGTGGTCCAGGCTGGACACTGCATTTGGCACCTCCCTCTCCCACCTCCGGCTCTGGGAGAGGCAGCGTGCCTGCAGCCCGCTGCACTGGGCAGAAACAGCTGCTCCTGGTGATTCATACCGGTGGGAAAAAGCGTGAGGATTTTCTGCGAATAGGTGTGGCAGGCTGGGTGTTGAATCCCTGCTTGCTCTAAAGGCACTTGGCCTCAGGGGTTTTTAAGATTTTACCAGTGGCTGACTCTCCCTTAGTGCATTTCTAATGGTGTTCAGAGCCTGATCGTGCAAGATGCAGACGTCTTTTGAGGTTTTCTGTCATCGTGCCTAAGTCTATGTGCATACTCAGCAGATGGGACTAGTTTGGCAAGGCAGTGGTACGCCAAAACTAATCCCAGTAAGAGCAGAGATGCATGGGGAGAACCCAGTTACGAAACTCTTGATAATTTCTGACACATTCACCTTCTTTGACATGGTGTGTGTGAGTGTGGGGAAATCTGGTTTATAGTATTTTAATTTCTGGTTACATTCTCGTGGATTTTGTGATTTGTCACCTCTTGCCAGGATATGCCTGTGCCTTTTCAGGGGCACACACCCTGCTGGCAGGCGGTGGCAGATGGGTGGTGGCTCTGTACTGGGAATGGGGATTCCAGGTCAGGTTTTTCTTCTGACTTGCCTACTTTGGGCATACCAGGTAATCCCTTGATGAATCTATTGCTTGTTCAAACAAGTTCCTGCAGATGGGGATAGGAAAAAATAAAAAAAAAAAAAAAGAAAAAGTGCATTGTTTTGCTCTCATTACTGAGTTATGGGAGTTGCTCAATGCTTTGGATCTGCAGAAAGAGCTTCTTTAAAGCTTTTTGACAGAAAAATAGTGCTTTGAATTTTTAAAAGGCTTAATGTTTTCTGAATAAATCAGAAAATTTAACAGGGATTGTTGTAATTTAGTTTAAATTGGATGTTTGGGCCAAGAGTGTCCCATTTGTGCTTCCAAATCTTTAAGGAGCTGTGAAGCTGCTGGAAGGTTCTGCAGAGCTGCTGGATGTGCTTCTGGGTGTCTCCTTCACCCTAGATGGTAATCACCTCCCAGAGAGTGCAGCAGCCTCTTGATGTGTCCCACCAAAGGCAGAAACCAGAGCAGTCTCCATGTTGCAGGCATTTATGCTGGGGGTGTGCAGGTCTTCAGCCACAGGAGGCACATGAGAAAGCAGAAGGGAGCTGAATTTCTTCCTTGCCCCTCGGCTTCTGCAGTAATGATGACTCAGTTGGGCCTGTAAGGGTGCAAACCAAGTGTTTTCAGAGGATATAATTTATTAAAAATGCATCACTTAGGGAATCTTTTGACTGCTTCAGTGAGACAGCAGCAGCAGTAGTCAGCCCTGCTGTGTTCCAGGGACATGGGGACAGCTGGGTTTGCTGTGTCTCTCTCAACTCTCGTAACTCATCCCATGGCCTTGAGAGCGGTTCTCAGCCACATTTCCTAAAAGCAGGAATGGTTATTTCTGGTCCCTGTAGGGAGTCTCGTGAGGATCACTGGTACCACTTAACAGTTAAATGCAATCCTAGTTCGGAAGTCCAGGATTTGCTGGTAGGTCAAGAGCTCAGGTGACGTATATTGCAGCAGGAGGATGCTGTCTGAGCTGCCATCCTGCCTGAAGCCTGGTGGCAGCAGAGCTTGGGCTGTCCTCTCCTTTCTCTGGGACAGCAAAAGCGCAGTATGGCAAAGGAGCTTCATTCTGCTTCGACATGCAGCAAGCAGGGTGGCTCCAGGGCAGACTGACAACAAGATGCCATGCCTTTCCTAGGGCTCTTCTGGCAGTAGAGCGGTACAGGGTGACATCTTAAGATCCCCCCAAAAAGTGATTCTTCTGTGTTCTGAAGTGCTGTCATAATTTTAAAACAAAGATATTGCCCACCTTTGTTCGTAAACAGTGAATTACTATGAAAGTTGAGTCATTTTAAGAACGCAGTTTAATAGTGTATTTCTGAAATCAATGAGTTTCCTATAAAATAAATGTCAGAGTCTAAAATTTTGAGTTGCTGGGACAAGCGAGTAGTTAAGGTCTGAAACAGTCCAGGCTGTTTTGCTCACTGCTCTTCTGCAGGATTTACAGAACCAAAGCAAAGAATCAGATTCTTGCAAATGTGTGTGTTTGTTACTAGGGGTCCCTGCACTCATGTGTTACAAGTCCCCTTGAAAGACCAAGCTCTAGTTCTTTTCCTTCCTGCAGGAGCAGTTGAAAACGAACGCTGTGTTTACCTGCCCCTATTTTTGCTGCGTGGTGTGTCAGCGGTGTGCGGTGCGGCAGAATCCTGTTCACAGGGTTGAGCTTTACATGCCACTGGAGTTCAAATCAAATTGTCATCATAGCAGCAATAGTTGTTACAGTAACCATATGTTACTTAAAAATCATTCAGTTTCTTGTAAACAAAATCAGATGACCCAAGAGAAAGGTTGACAAAATACCATCTGTAGTAATTTGTGTGCTCTGTGTCCTGTGGGAATTGCTGGGGTCCTGTATCTCTCTGAGGGACACAGATGTATTTTAATGCATGATCTTGGTTACAGGATTGTACTTTGAAAATACAGCTTTGTTCTTGCCTCCGTGTCATGATGCCATTGTACCATGTTCAGGGTTTATGGTTTGCCCTAGTTAGTCCATTATTTTTTTTTTCCTTATGCCACTGAGTTGGATATGGTTTTCCTTTGGCTGGCTGTTTCCTTCTGCCTCAAGGTTGGACTTCCACTTACTCTGCACCGGGGTTTCTGCTTTGATCTAGTCATTCCCACTGAAGGCCTGTTGGCTTCAGTAAGAGTAGTATTACACTGAGGCACCTTTGAAACTGATTATGAAATACTCTCCTGTCACATGGGTGGAAAGTATTGAAGATGTATTCATGTGAGATTGTGCTGGTGCCATCTGATGGAGCAACCAGTATACATTGAAGTGTATCATCTTTTATTTTCGAAACTCAAGAGATTGATTTATGCCCTTCTTGTGTTTGTACACCTAAATCCTCTTTGGATCTGAAGTCTTTGAGTCCTGTTGACTTGGTGGAGCTCTGCCATCAAACACCATCTCCTGCACTGGCATCTGCTGCCTCTGGGTGTGCCCCGTAACCCAGTGTAGCTCTGGTCAGCTGATGGATTTGAAAGCCATTAGCTCACCCAGTGTCATGAGCTGCCTTTAACAGGCCACTACCTTTCCACCTGTTATCTCACTATTGATCTTGGCATTTTGACCAGCAAAACAGATAGTTGTTCAATGGCAAAACTAATACCCAAGGTGTTAAAAGCAGCGCTGATGAAATACTGTGCTCTTCTGTAGTTTCAGTTTGTATTGCTCCAGCTACTGCCCATGTTTTTTCTTATATCTTTTTCTGTTATCATTATTAAATGCTTGCTGCTCTCTTCTTGTGAAGGTCCCTGTGAACCCTAAACAAGTAACTTGTCCTTATCTGAAGATGTAAATACAGTGTGCTTAAGCCTCTCACCTCAAGACGGCTGTTCCTGCCTTTGAAACAGATTTGTGCATCTGTTTTAAACCCCCTAGAGTTTTCCAACTTTTCTATTATTTGGACAGTAATTCTGGGTGTGGTGGTGTAACATCGTTGGGATGAACACAGAATACTTGTAATACTGCTTTTTCTACCTTTTGAATTGTTTGAGTAGTTTTATTTATTTCACAATAGCTTTTCTTCACAATTTCTTAGCACACTAACTATGACAGATGTTGTTCATACACCCTCTCAGAGATCGGTGAAGTTACACTGAAGCCAGTGCAGATACGCTGATTTATTACAGTAGAACTCTGGTCCCCACCTAGAGTTCCTTAGGCTTTAATGGATACCCAGCATTTATAGCCATCAGGACATGATTGAAAAACTGATTGAAGAAAAAAAATACTATTCTGGTGTTCTAAAAAGAGAAAATTGCTTGGATGGTTCCTCTCCTTTATTATGTTTCATTCATTAGAATAATTGTGGCTATAATTAAATGTAAATTTCAGATGCAGTCAGATAGTTCTAGATCCAAACACAACAGCGATGCCTAAGGAGAAGGAATGATTTAGAAAAGGAAGCTGGTGGGAAGCCTGGCACAAAATCAGACCCATATGTTGTCTTTCACAGCTGCTTTCTTTAAGCCGTTTCCAAGGGGCGCATAGCGCAGCAGGGCGCAGCATTCGCGCAGCCAAAGGGTCAGAGTTCAAGCCAGGAGTTGCAAACCTACAGCTTGTCTTAAGTTACCAAGTGCTTCTCTTGTTCTGCCTCTGTGTCTGAGGGCCTGTCCCCTGGCATTGAGGGAAGCTGGTGAAAAGTTGCTCAAGTGTTTTCTACTTGTTCAAGAAGAGCTGGCAGGAGAATGAATGGCAGGGTGCTGAAGCACCGACTGCATGTACTGCAGAAGAGCTGTTAAAAATATACCTTTGAATGTTTCCTACTGCTGCAGCGATTTTTCCCAGGGACAGCTCTGCCAAGTCTTTTACATTGTCACAATTCCTTTTGTGAAGGATGGTCAGGGCCTGTTGAAGTCAGTGGAAAGATTTCCGTTGAATCCAGATGACTTGCTGGCTCTGAGCTGGACAGGTTTGCACTGATAGTCTTTTTGATGTTGATGGTGTGTGCAAGGTTTGGGCCTTTGGTGATTTGTAATGGAAAAAGTTGCCTACTGTAAGCACAGGAGATAGAAAACTGCGCCAGGCTTAGAAGAGTCTTGGTTTCTTACTGCCTCTTAGTAGTGGTTAATTTTAGTTTCATTGGCAAGTGCTTCGGTTTGGGAGCCGCCTGGGCTTGCTTGGGAGCTCTGATTCCATCAGCAAGGAATGGTTCCCTGCTTGAAGCACCTCACCCACGTTCAACTAGCAGTGGCTTGCTTTGGTGGCTGAATCTCAAATGCAGAAAAAGCAACCTTCTGGTGGCATGGATGCCTTAGGCCCCCGGCAAGACAATAATGACCCTGTCGTCTGTCTTGGCATACTAGTGGGCTTGGTTCTGGAGTTTTTCTTAGAAATAATGTGGAAGTTTGGGGATTCCTTGTAAGAAGGCATGTCCTCTAACTCCAGCTTCCTCTGTTTTTGTAGCATACTGCAATACCTTTTTAAGACACTGCACTAGCCTTGTGCATTTCTGCTGATAAAAGAGCCCTTCCTATGCTTGTGTGGACTTGTGTGCTCATGCGCTTGCGTAGCAGAGGATCCTGCTTTCCTTTCACCCCCTGACATTCGATGGCTTGTGTGATAACATGCATGCTGACGTCATACAAAGGCTATGTTCTAATGTATTGACTTTAACAAAGATTGTGAAAAAAATTGTTCTCACTGTAATACTGCCAAAGTTTTGTCTGTCAGAGTTACAAATGCCTGGAAGAAAACCTTTCTCCTTTGTGGCACGCCAGTTTCCATCTTCAGCCTGATCCTGTGGCAAAGTCAGCCCACACTGGCTGTTACAGGATTATGAAGTGGCAGAGCCACGGTGGAATCGGTGCTGAAACTTCACAGGGCAATTATGCAGGATGGCTAGATAAAGCCTGTGTGTCTCTGTGAAGCTAAATGAGATGGATTATGCCATGTAACTTCCCTTAGCTGTCCCAAATTTGTGTTTCTCCCGTCTCTTTGAAATATGCGATTACTCTGGACTTACTTCATTTTCTTCTTCTCCCCACAACAGTCAGAATGGGACCTGTACAGTGTCCAGACGCCAGAACACCATCCAGGATCTTCTGCAAAACTGTTCGGATTGCCTGATGCGAGCTGAGCTCATAGTACAACCTGTGAGTGCTTCTTGCTTTTCTTATCAAAAGTGCTTATGAATATTACAGGGAATGAATGCTGCATTGTTATCTGGACTCACAGGCTCTGCTCCTTCATCTCCTTTCTCCCCTTTAAGCTGTTTGCGTGGGGCAACTGCGAGTGGAATAACACACTCCCTTCCTAAGTCTGCCTCTTCCTTCTGCACTCAGTGCTTGGGGAAACTGATTTCCAATTAAGAAAACGGGGACTTCCTGATTTTCAAAAAGCCTCACCCTTCAAACTGATTCCACTGCATCTTTTTTGGTTTCAAATGGAGACCATTGCCAGTGCACACAGCTCTTGATAATGTTATTGTCACATACACTTTTATTAGTGTGTATTACAGAATATTGCCATTGTTTTCTGGGCCATAACCTGAACCACCCCAGGAAAAATGTTCATTACCTTTATATTTATTTTTCCAGATGATTCTTAAAGAAGTATATGAAAGTAGGTTAAAGCCTCCTTGACTATTTCCTCCGAAATGCATACACGTGATGTTTGTTGTGTGCTACACTGATATAAACACATAGTGCTTGGGGATGGGTTACACACTGAGACAACATTCAGTCCTGGCAAACACGGGATGTCCTCTGTTCCTTCTGAAGTCAGAGTAGGTGCAGGGTGGCGACTGCATCCTGCTGCTAAGGCCACTGAGATCCGAAAGCCATTCATAGTTCTGGCAGTGGATGTGATTTAATGCACATTTTTGGATCCTCTGTGGACAGAAAATTCTTTCAGGAATGAACTCTGTGGTTAACAGTTCATTTCCTTTTCAGAGATACAGCACGTGTGAGCGTGTTTATATAAAAATCAATGCCAGAGTAAATACTGCCTCTTGCAAAGGATTAATATTATTCCAGTGAAGTTAAAAGAAAATGATGTTTACTTCCAGCTTGCTGCCACAACATGCATTGCTTGCTTTTTCTCCCCTTTTCTTTCTGAGGGACAAAGTAATGAGGTCCATCAGCATTTTCTGTGCAAAATGAAATCACTATTGGGTTATGTTTTGTTCCCCATGGCTGTGTCAGTGTGGGAGGAGATCAAAAAGCAGTGTCTCCCTGCTCAGAGCACCGTGACCATGGTGGTCCTCTGTGCTGAGAGGATGCATGGATAGTTTGCCTAGACATTAGTTGATAAGGTGGGTTGCAGATGTGATGGGGCATGGAGCTGGTCCCAGGCAGAGTGTGCAGTCTGTGTTTTTGCAGGGAAGGGAAGTGTTAGAACCTGAGGGAAAAAATGGAGACCAGTATCCCCAAGTAGGACACAGTGTTTTCTGCTTGTCCTCTAAACACCAAAGCACAAAGTCATAAAAACTTAGTGCACTGTGTGAAGCCTTGGCTCTATCAAATTAAATGTCAGGATGTGCAGTTCCTTATGGGAAGGTTTGGCTAGTATTATGTTTTAATAATTTTCTTTTATATTTTATTTGTAATAAGGACTTTAATAAGGACTGTGGCAGAGACCTAGCAGTTGAAACCTGCCATGCTTCTTAAAGATAATTGGTCCTCATAACAGCTGAAACTTAGGTGATAAATATTTAATTTAATCTCCTATCTCTTTCTGTTTTGTCTTTTGTGGGTTTTTTTTCCTTTTTGTGTGTGTGTTTGTTTTTTTAGGAATTGAAATATGGAGATGGTGTCCAGATTAGAGGGAACAGAGATCTGGAAGAGTGTTTTGCGCAGGCAAATGACCAAATGGATATCCTGGATGGGCTGATCAGGGAGATGAGGCAGATGGGCCAGCCCTGTGACATGTATCAGAAAAGGTATTGCCGGGGAAGGGCTAAGGGAGGGAATGTGGCTGATACAAGTTTGTGGTATCTCAAGTGCTCACCTCTCCCAGTGTTGCAGGAGGTGGCAGAAATCAATAAGGTGGAACTAAACCTGTTTGGGGCGTGCCAACAGGGAGAATGGCCTTGCAGTGATGTTTTTCTTAGGGAATTTCATATCTTGCTTGTCCCCATGAAATTTGAGTCAATTTATTTTTTCCATGGCCTGTGTTTTTAGCACTTTGTTTTGAATACTTGGTGGTCCAGTAGGAGAGATGAACTGTGTTTCTTCCATTGGTTTTTGGGGGTGTTTTCCTCATAGATGGTAACTGTTTCCTTCCCTTTCAGGCTGCTTCAACTTCAAGAGCAAATGCGTGCCCTGTACAAAGCCATCAGTGTTCCCCGTGCCAGGAGAGCCAGCTCCAAAGGTGGTGGTTGCTACTCTTCTCAGAGTGGCTCTGGCTGGGATGAGTACACCAAACGTGTCACAAGTGAATGTTTAAATTGGATGAGGCAGCAGAAGGTAAATCTCTGCAAAACTCAGAGACAATGCTAAGATCTGTTGGTGTCTGTGGATATCACCTCACGTGCAGTAATGTTTTGGGGGCCAGTAAGAAATGCAGAGTGCACATGAATGCTCATACCTTAGTCCAAGTTCCTCTTTTTTACCTTTCCTGTTTGCAGCATTGTACGTATAGTGAGTTTCCACTAAAGTACAAGCATGGATTTGGGGTTGTCTTTGCAGGGGAAAAAGCGTGGAATTTAAAAGCCAACCGAGACACAGCTGTTAGCAGAACAAACAGCACTGGCGCTGTTTGCGTTAGATATTATTATGCTCAATATTTCCTTCCTTCCTGCTACAGATGTCCTTTATGGTTCATGTTTATTTTAGCCCTTTAGACAGAAGGGACCAGCTTCATGGTTTGAACCATTGTTCAGTATTTTACAGTTGCTCTCCCCCTCTCATCTATCCTTTTCGCAGCGGTTACCAGAAGGTAGACCTGATTGCCACAGGACTTGGCTTTCAGAAGTCACTGACAAAATAGCACCTTCAGCATTTTGCTATGCAGAATAAATTTACCTGTTGATGGTAAATGGCACATCTGTTGATGGTATAAAATGCACTTTGAGTGCCTGTAGCCTGGTTTTGTGCTGCTGAAGTGAAAGGTGCATGTTTGTTGTTGGACAGCCCTTTGAGAGACAGGAAGGGAGGATGGGACAAGGTGGCCAAAATTAGAATTTGCAGACTCCTCAGTTGAAATGGCAGTATTTTTATCTCTCTTTATTAGGTTGTTGCTTAGAGATCCTGTTGTTATCTGCATATGTTGTTTGCCAGGTGGCTGCTATGCAAACCAGATGAGGAGGGGAGAGCTCTTTGCAGTTTCCATTCTTCAGTCTGAGTGCAGGTCATGGTCTAGGCTTTCAGTGGCCTCCTGTAGCATGGCATGTTTTTGAGGAAGAAGGGGAAGCAGAGATGCACTCCTTGAGTGGTAACATGTATAAGCATTGTGTGGGGAGAGCAGCACCGGATAAGATCGCTCTACATGTACCGTGGGAGGGCAGGCTAATCGTCAGACCTGCCATGGCTTGAGGAGTGATGTTGGACAGACGCTGGGCATGCTTCCAGCGATGAAAGACCATGAACATGCTGCACCTCCCAAAGATGCCACGTGACACCCTGCTTGGACACCCCTCGCTAAGACAGGGAGTGTAAGCAAGTGCTTTATAGCTCTGTTTCCTCACAGCACCTCCTGTGAAGGAAAAAGGCTCGCTTGCTCTCTCCCTTCTGCAGTCTCTAAGGCAAGGCTGAGGTGGGGCCAGTAAGCACTTAGCTCCCTGTTGGGCTTTTGATGTGTTTTTTTTGGTTTTTAGCTAAAATTTATTTTGAACTTCTGTGCCTCACTGTGTGCCCTTACCTGCTTACGCTGGGAGTAGGACAATGTTTCCTGTAGTAACGTGGTAACGTGGGAAAAAGGTCTGGACAGCTGTGGTTTTCTGCCAGTGCTTTTGTGCTTTCTGTCCAGATGGTTTGCTGACCAGAGAGTCAGGTGGTAGGAGCGTTGGTCAAATTTCCAGTGCAGAATTAGGGAAAGTGCAATGAAATCCAGACAGTCTTTGTTCAGGTACTGGAAGGCAGCCAAGCCTGCTGTTGCTACAGCCTCTTTAGACTGGTCAAATATAACAAGAAGGGTCAAAGTCCTGTAACTTTCAGATGGTTGTAAGTGGTTTTGTTTCTTGGATCGTTTTCAACCCTGCCTTTGAACCCTGATGCTTGAATGTGGTTCAGGCTTTATTGTCATCTGTTGACTCACAGAGATTTGGCTCCAGGCTGGTAATTACTGAATTCGGTCCCAACCCTGTTTCTTACCGTGCGCGTGTGCGGACAGGCATTCAGACACAGACAGAGTGTGTCTAACAGCACAAAAGATGATTTGGAGCTTGAAGAGTTGAGTTGTAAATTCAGTAGCTTTTAATATTTGAAAATAATGAAACAAAGAACTACAGTCAGATAGTTTTTGAGTTTGTTATTATCTAGATGTGTTACTGCTTTTCAAAGGCTGTTTCTGGAGACTTTTCACTTGGCATCCTACAGTAAGCATTGCCAAAATGCAAACCAAACAACATGTTCTATAATCATTTCAGTGTATCTTCTGTGTTGTTTTTTTGGGGTTTTGTTTTGTTTGGGTTTTTTTTTTTTCATTTGGTTTGACTGCATTTAACTGAAGTTATTGGAGTTTACAGGAGTGTAATGAAAATGGAAATGTAGCGTACTAGGCTATAGAACTTGACTCTGGGTATTTTCACATGAGTTGCATGAAGAGCATTGTTTGATAAAGTAATAATTTGTTTTCAGAGTGATAAGAGTGTAGCAATACTGCAGAACATAAAAGAACAGTTTGGTCCAAGGAAAACAGATGAAAATACAGTACTGAGTATGCTTCCTCTGGTCTAATTTTAATCAACTTAAATATTTTCCCTGCTTTGTTTCTTCTACTTTCAGAGTCTGTCACACAGTTTAAGTGATGACAAGTTTAAGAAATTGTAACCCTCTATTCTGAATTTCCCTTTGTTCAGGTTTACTCTAGTGCATAGTGATGTTTCCTTCAGTGCAATTCCTTTATGCTGCAATTTAGATAATGGCATTGGAAATGAAAGTACAAACTCTGTCTCTTTCTGCTAGGCTGAGATGGAACTAGTGAAATGGGGGTTTGAAGCAGCATCCATCGAGCAACAAATCAGTGACCACAGGAGGACTCACAATGCCATTGGTGACTATCGCTGGCACCTGGACAAAGTCAAAACAGATCTGGTAATTACTCTCTTCCCACACACATTGTTTAGTCTACGTTTATATCATTCTACTACAAAAAGCAATGCTGAATAAATCTGTTTCTCTTCAGAAAGCACTGGTGTCAGGATAGCAACTGCTTTCAACCCTAATATTTATTATTCCATAGTTAATTTTGTGTTCCACTTCTTTCCCCAGAATTTTAAAATGAAAAAATGGTTGCTATTTAACATTTTGTCATTGTGTGCTAAGGCTGACAAATAAACATTGCCAATTTTTTTGTGAGGAGAGTGGCTAAGAATGTTTAATCTCATTTTATGTCTAGCTACATTAAAACAAGAAAGTGAAAAGATAAGGTGAGTGTCTAGATACAACCTTGAGTAATGAGGGAATTTCTGTAAAAAGTAGCCAAATTCTGGGCTGAGGTTAGAGTGTGTCTTTTTTGTGTTTATTGCTTTAGTTTTTGGGTTGTCTGTCTTTCTGGCTGTCTTTCTTCTCTTTTCTGAGCCTCTCTTTTCTGAGGCTTTTGGTCCCCTCTGGATTTTGTGATTGGAATAAAGTTGTCACTGAAAGTTAAGTGTTTTACTTCCTCTGCTGTCAGCTCAGCAGCTGGGTATAGGGAAGAGGATGCTTACTTTGTTTCTATTCTCCTTTTCTGTTATTTGCTCACATGGACAGAAGAAAAGAGAGTTGGATCTAAAGAAAAGGGACTTTGTTCTGGAGCTCTGATCTCTCAGCCAAGCTGAAGAGTGGAAGGGACATTACTCCCTTTTCCCTTTTGCTTGTCCAAATAGGAAAAGTGAGGCTCTGTCCCTGTGGAGTCCCAGTTTGAAGGTTCTGCAGGTTCCCGGTCACAGGAATAAAATTGGGGCTTCCTGCTTGCATAATCTCCAGAGCTAGCTGGTTCCCTGCAGGCATCTAGGAGTTTGGTACAGAGAGAGATGCAGTTTTGGGAGCTGTTTTGGTATTACAGGGGTTGTGTGCAACCTTGCTATGTGTTAAGGTTGCATATAGTGCACGTGTGCCTGAGGGAACTAAGCTTGTTCAGGCTTTTGTTTTGTGCTTCTTGTGGTACTGATCTGCTACACACCTATGTCTCTTGCAGGAAATAGCATCAAATAGACAACTTGTAAAAGCCTCACTAAATGTTTGCCATCTCTATTTCAGAGGGAGAAGGCTGCAGTTCATCAGCTGGAGGAAGAATATGAAGGGCTGCTGGTGAGCATGAGATGTATTCATGGCTAATACGCTCTATGATGAATGCTTTTTTTGGCTTTATTAACACTGATGTGATAGTCAGGGGACACTTCAGGTTTCAACAGAGTGACAGGTGCATATTTAAATAATTTTATTCAGCAGTAAGCTGACAGAGCTTTGTAGTTTTCATAAGGTTCAGTTTGACACATGAACTTCAGATTAATTCATTAATTGTGTATAATTGACTTACCTTCAAAAGAAAGTGTCTAGTTTTCACCTGGTGAAGGGAGTTGATCAGTAAGCAGGTGAAGAGTAGAAATCCATCTCCTTAATGGAAGTAAATGTAGTGATGCAGTTATGTGAAGCTTAAAAAGTTACTTAAATGTGCCATTGGATCCAAATTCTGTGTAGGGCTGTGCATTTTCTTTGTTTTGGTTCTTCATGTAAAATACAGTGAGAATAGTGTGCATTTGGTAGATTTAACCCTTGGGACTAGAGACTCATTCCTGAATAAGCAACAGGATGTGTATTGTCATGTGAGGACAGACAAGGAATCTTTTCATGAAGTGTCACCTGTGCAAAAGGTGCTGCTACAACATGAAGGATGTACTCTATGAGCAGCAAATGCAAGTAACAGTGATGTTAAATGTTGAGGCGTTTCTTGTATTTCCCTCCATGCCTTTTTGATTACCTGCCTACATGTCTGCTACACTTGTGTTTGAAATGACTGTTGGAAGCTGCTGAGTTCAAGTACCCATTGTGCTGTAAATCCAGACACGTGGTCCACTGTCCATTGCCAGCGAGTTTCGTAGCTGTATAAACCCACACACATCATCTGCTGTCCATTGCCAATAGGTTTTGTAGACATGTGTGTTTTTTACTGTTATTTCAGGTTGTGGGGTTTTTTTTTAAAAAAAACCAGACATGCCCTTGGCTTCCCCCTCTCCCCCCAGCACAGGCATTTCTGTGTTCTGGTTTCTCATTTATGGAATTGCTTGCAGAAATACTCCTTTGAGAGAATGGATCAGCTACGTCAATTCCAGAACCTCATCCAAGCCACCAGCAGAGAGATCATGTGGATCAATGACTGTGAGGAAGAGGAGCTTCTCTATGACTGGAGTGACCGGAACACTGACATCTCCAGGAAGCAGGAGGCCTTCTCTGTAAGACCTTAACCTCTTCATGCTTTCCATGGGCCCACTTTTGGGATAGTTGAGGGAGGAGCAGCCTGGCTCAGGGGTACTGATCACAGGATGCGAGTTTCTTCACTTTTTTTTTTAAGTTCCTGAGAATTTTTATCAACTCTTCTGGATTAAGTACTGTGTGACAACCTTTTGAGTTAAGAGGGGACATATGTTGAAAGTTTGTGCTCCCATTCAACCAGTGGTCATGGTTTAATTTGGCCTTGGAAGCTGGCCTTACCAGTACACTCTGCTTGGACTAGTAATCACGTGTACCTGCTGCACACAGGTGTTATGCTGGCATACTAAACTAAGGGACTGGAATCAGGCAGTTTAATTCTCTCTTAGGAGTATGTAGGGGTTAGCGAGTCCCCGTATTTAGATCGGATGCCTGTCACCAGGAAGTAAAGCTATACCAGAGGGATCTGTGCTCTCTCTTGCTCTGATGGGGTTTGCCAGCAGCACGTTGAGTGCGCTGTCAGAGGTGGTTTGCATTGCTCTTTGTCTTCTGTGGGCATGTAGGGAAATTGAGCATGTGGTTTTCTTTAACCAATACTGTTGGTGGTCACCAAATTAGAGTGAACTTTCATTCCTTTTTTGTTTTCTTTATTACTGTTTTTTTGCTTAATTGTCCTGGGTGTTGCAAGATGCAGTCATTTTTAGTTCCATCCTTCCTAGGCACGGCTAAATTTTGGCCACTTTGCTCTGTGAAGCAGCAAGCCTAGAGACTAGAACTGAGATGATCATAACTTCCTTGATTCTAATGTCTTTATAATTAACTTTAGTACACTGAACAGAATTACTATGTAGTTTTGTCAGGAATAATTTTATGTTCTCACAATGATCTGGAAAACTTGAAGTGCATCATCCTGTGCAGTGTATGTTTGGGGGCTTGTTTAATGCTGGGTTTTGGTTGTTTAGAAACGCATGAGTGAACTGGAGCTTAAAGAAAAAGAACTCAACAAGCTAAAGCAAGAAAGTGACCAGCTAGTGCTCAACCAGCACCCTGCTTCAGACAAAATTGAGGTGAGTTAGATTTTATGGGATTCACTTGCTTCTTTAGTTGCTACATAAGAAAAGTTCTCAGTGGAAGACTGCAAATGAAGTGTTGCATTTTGTCGTGGTTTTACCCCTTTAAAGGAAAAGAGCAGGGGAAGGGTGGGGGGGGAAGGTGTGAGGCAAGGGAAGGGAAAAGGAAGGGGCAAATAACAACCCCAAAACCAAGAAACCAAAAGCCCGTGGGTTGGGATAAGGATAGTTTACTAGAATAGCAGAAAAATAAAATATAACAATACTAACAGGACTTTAGAGCAAAAAATATATGAAGCTGTTGATACACAATGCAGTTTCTCACCAAACCCACAACTCAGGCTGTGCCACCCAGAGCCGTCCTGGAACCCGACCATCCCCCAAAAACCATGCATCCCGGAGCCGCCCCTGCTCCTCCTCCCATCAGCTCCCCTTGATACTGAGCAGGACGTAATTGGCATGGAATACCCTCTTTGGCCAGTTTGGGTCACCTGTCCTGGCTTCGCCCCTCCTTACTCATGAATAGAGAAATATGAAGAACTGAAAAAGCCCTTGACTGCTTGACACAACTGAAAACATCAGGGTGTTATCAGCACTGCTTCCATTTTAACACTCAAACACAGCATTCCATCCACTGCTACAAAAGAAGTTAACTCCATCTTGACTGAAACCAGGACACATTTGGACCTGAGAAGGGTTTGCCTGCTAAAAGCCATGTCTGTTTTTATCCATCTGTATGAATGGGTCTCCTAAATGTTGCTACCTTCCTCTACAAACCCGGCCACAACAACTGTGGCCTTAAGAACTGTGGGAAGAGCTCTCATTGCTATCAAATTTGATGACAGATTCTTTTGAAAAGTAGTAAAAAGCTTAGGGAGTTGTCTTAGTGTATTGAAATTGCCATATGTTGTTTTAGTTGACTACAGTGCAGTGGCATTTATGGTAGGAAGGCACATCATTGTTCTGCTGCTGTTATCTTAGCAAGCATGTTTTGAAGAAAGCCACACCCTTTGAGAGTTTATGTTTAATCCAGGTGCAGATACTTTCTGCAACTGAAATTTATAGTGCATTTCTACTGCTTAGCCAAGATGTCTTTGCATTCACAGCTTGCTGTATATTGCCCTTTCAATTACAAAAGCTGCTGAAATTTGTAAAATCTCACATTATTAGGAAATGCTGTAGCTGTTACAGTTTTAAGGGTGCATAAGAACCCTGCAACTGAATGAAGCTAGAAAAAAAATCAGTGCTTTCTGCTTTTCAGTGTATTTACTTTAACTGTTACCACTGTGTGTAAAATCATATTTCTTCTGTGGTCAGTTTCTGCTTTAAAGAAAAGATCCCTGTAAGCAGTGGAGTAAAAGCTGTGTGTGCTTTTTTTCTAAAGAACGTACACTTGAGAAGTTTGAATTTAGAAATAGCCATCATAAAAAGTCAAGTTTGACAGTGTTCCTTGGAAGAAGCAGAACATGACAATTTGCAGTTGAAATAATTGCACTATTGTTAGTGCAATTCACCCTTTTTGTTAAGGCACTTCAGGCTTTATGCCAATAAACCAAAATTCAAGCCATGAACAATTTATTTCTGCATCCCACAAGCAGGTATTTAACTCTTTTCAGTGAGGGAGATGCTTAGAAGTCAGGGAGCTGTTGGCACTAATTGCATTATTCTGGTGTGGATAAATTTATTTGAGCAGATTTTTCATTTGTGTTTTTGTGGAGCTTGAGTCTAGATATGGGAGGGAGATCAGTGTGGTGGTTTGAGTTCTGTTTATTGCTATTTTTTGTTAGGCCTACATGGATACATTACAAACTCAGTGGAGCTGGATTCTTCAGATCACCAAATGCATTGATGTTCATCTGAAAGAGAATGCTGCTTACTTTCAGGTAAGTAGTGATGTGGAGAATTCACACTGCTTTTGTTAAAAGTGTGAATCCCATCACCCATACTTTTTTATCCTGTACCAAAATCTTTCTAAATCCGTGCACAGTTAAGCCTAACACACTGTTACCACATTGTAAATGTTTCCATCCTGCCAGATGTGAACTGGGATTCCTCATGAAAGGAATCCATTGATTTTTTAGCAGACATTTTTAAGAGCTGTCTACAACTTTTCTCCTGTAGTTCTTTGAAGAGGCACAAGCCACAGAGTGCTACCTGAAAAACTTACAGGACTCCATCAGAAAGAAGTTCATCTGTGATAAGAGCATGTCACTGCAGGCTTTGCTGGAGCAGATCAAAGAGCTGGAGGTACTGTTCACAGGTTATTTCCTTGGAAATCAGTTACCCTCTTCAGATACCAAATGTAAACATATGTTATACACAATACTGTATGAATTTGAAACCATAAGGGTTTATACCTGCACATTTCTTAGGAAAGCCTACAAACAGATAAGTGCTGTTCTATGTTGTGTAATACTGTTTGGGAACTCTGATTTCTTTTTAAATCATGAGTTAGCCCAGCCAATTCCCAAGTTTCTGACGTGCTAACAAATTAAAAAAGGGAAAGACTTTCATTCACAGGTGGTAGAATAGTTTTTGCCTCAAAGGATGTAAGTGCATTTAATAAATGATTCAACATGCCACTATATCACTGTAGTCCCTTTGAAAGGATTTAACTTCTGCTCACCATGAATTAGGTATTACAGTTCCAAATTGAATACGGTGGAGAAAAAGTGGTCAGTTAGGTAATAGGGCAATTGATGAAGTCAGGTTTAAGAATGTAGTTATTACTTATTTTTTTTTTTTAAAGATTCATCTTTTCATAGATTTTTTCCATTCAGTCATGTGTTTCTTACACATCACTTTTAACTCCATTGCAGATCTGTGTGCAAAACACAGATTTGCAAGCTTTGAAGCTTGCCAGAGCTGCAAAGATACTTAGTTTGATGTTTCTCTTCTCTCTGTCATTGGTCCCAACAAAACCAAACAACCCCCCAGCAAACTGTGGCTTTACATTTTGGGCCAAAGACTCATCCCACTGGAACTAAAGGAAATTTTGCCTACTGTGAGCTTGAGATATATCCCTATCCTAATAAACTGTGGGAAGTAGATGTGGTTTACTCTTAGCATGAATTTTTGACATGCAATTCATCTTTACAGAATGAACGAGAGAGAATTCTGGAATACAAGAGGCAAGTGCAGAGTTTGGTGAATAAATCCAAGAAGATTGTGCAGCTGAAGCCACGCAACCCAGACTACAGAAGTAATAAGCCTATTATCCTCAGGGCTCTGTGTGACTACAAACAGGATCTGGTATTGTATCCCTTTTTGGCTGAGAATGAAAGTCACGTAAACTAGAATCATATAGAATCATGGAATACCAGGTTGGAAGGGACCTCAAGGATTATTCGTCCAACCTTTGTTGTCAAAGGCTACCATGGCAGATGATTTAGTAAACAAACTGTTGAGCTGATAGCTATACCCTCTGCATTTGGTCAGCATTTAAATTTCTTTGACACAAAAACACTGACTTTCATGAATAAACAAGCTAGGTTCTGCTTAGCTAATAAGTCTAGTTAGAATTATTATTATTATTATGTCAATTAAATAGCATTAATGCTCATTAGTCAAATGAGCACAGAAAAGCCTCATTAATAATAGAGTTTAAATTATTATACAGATGCTTCCCAGCATCTATGCTTTTAATTTTTTGTGACTGCACACCCTTTCCAATGTCCCTCTGGGCCCTTAGGTCAACACCTCATCTAACAAAGGGTGAGAAATGTACCATGAGTCATTGGTATCCCCAGGTTTTTTTCTGGATGGACTTAAGTGGTGATTTTTCTTCCTTCTCAAGTGCTTCCTCCCAAAATGCTGAGGCTGCTTGGATTTATTTATGTATTTTTCCCCTAACAGTCTGATTTGATGTGTTTTCTGCTTACATGCTCTTTCTCCTAATTGTTCCCCATTTACCCATTTTTTCTGTCCTGTTATGGGTAAAACTTGTTTTACCTGATTGCCTAGGTTGTACTCTAGTACTGACCAGTCACTGACCCCTGTGATTTCTCTGTGATCTGTGGCTTCTGCTATCCACTCTGTCTCTGCTCTTCCATACCATATTTTATTCCGGAGCAATAGAAGCTCAGCCCACACAGAGTAACTACTTCTTGTTACTATAAGCAAAGCTTAGCAAATCCAGGCAATGGTTACCTGACTGCTTGGCAATTGCTTTTACTTTAAGCAAGTTAAATTCTGCTCAGGTGAAGGTAAGCGTGGACAAGTCTGGAGCCCCTGCATGATCAGGTCAATGCAAAGCCCGTGGCCTTGTACTAGTTATGTCAAAAATTGTGTTTACTGGCTGTAGAGGTGTGATGCAGGTAGTGTACTGTCAGGATAAATGATAGGAGGAGCCTCCCCTTCTTGGACACAGGTGGGTTGTAACCTGCACTATGGCTGCACTTGTAGCTACAGGGTGTCAGGATTTCTGGCAGTTGGGGCTGGTGGATCTAGCTCTGCAATCCCTTAGCAGTGCATATGAATGTAGCACTGATGTCCTTCTGCCTCCAGCTCACTGGCTTGCATCCATATGCAGTTGCATAGGTTACTGTGGCTGTGTGTCCATGTTCAGCCTTTGATGCTTGTCATGGCAAACCCCAAGTCTGATGATCAGCTAGACTGGCAACTGCACAGTGTTCTGTGGCTCCCACTTGGTTTTCTTGTGTTTTCTTCCCTTGAAAAACAGATTCAAGGAGGAGGTGTTGATCTGTATGGCTCTGTTTTCCCAGTAGAAAGCCAAGGTGCATACCTAGGCCTGGCAGCTGGGAACCACTGCCACTTCTGTGGAGTAGATATGTCTTCTTTAGGATGAGAGAAAATAGTCTGAAGTTGCATCAGGGTAGGTTTAGATTGGCTGTTAAAAAAAAATTCTTCATGGAAAGAGCGGTTAGGCATTGGAACAGGCTGCCCAGAGAGGTGGTGGAATCACCATCCCTGGAGGCATTAAAAAATTGTGTAGATGTGGCACTGTAGGACATGGTTTAGTTGACATTGTGATATTGCACAGACAGTTGGACTGGATCTCAGAGGTCTTTTCCAACCTTAAAGATTCTGTGATTCTATGGTTCTTTGCCTGTCTCTCCTAGAAACCCCATCTTACTTAACTGAAGAAAACAAACGTTGTTCTGTGTTCCTTACAGAAAACAGTGCGCAAAGGAGATGAATGCATCCTGAAGGACAACAACGAGCGCAGCAAGTGGCTGGTGACTGGCCCTGGTGGAGTGGATATGCTGGTGCCATCTGTTAGTCTTATCATCCCACCCCCCAATCCATTAGCAGTGGATCTTGCTACCAAGTGAGTTGCTGCCTGAGTTTGGACACCTACTACTGGGAATAGATAGCAAAGTTCGCTCAAAATAGCAACCAATCACAAAGTCAGGTCTGTGCCTTGATGGGAGTGCCCCCTGCCTTTTGAGGTGGGGTATTAAGGACTAGACCCTTGATGTAAAGAAATTCACTTCAGTGAAACTTGCTGGGATCTAGGTTGGGATCTAAAAATATTCAGAACTTAACTATTAAGAAGGTTTTTCTCATCTCTAATGATGAAAGTCATGGATAAATTAATTTCCAAGATTTTTTTCTTGCAAAGAACAAACCTTAACACACTGCACACCTGGTGGATGTTTTTTTGGGGGTGTTTTGTAGCTATGCTACACCAAGAGGTGTGTTTTGACCGTTAAATTTATTTTCTCATCTCAGAATTGAGCAGTACTATGAAGCTATTTTAGCTTTGTGGAACCAGCTGTATATCAACATGAAGAGCCTGGTATCTTGGCATTATTGCATGATCGACATTGAGAAGATTAGAGCCATGACTATTGCCAAGGTAAGACTCCAGTTTGCCTTATCTATAGACCAGGGACACCTGTGGCCTGGCCTCAGCTATCCCAATTAGTGCTTGCTGTGCCCTGTGCAGATGTATGTTCTGCAAAACCGTGGGGCTTCCTTTGACTGAGTTGCACAGTTACATACAGAAGTTGTTGTTTTACTAAAGGAGAAGCAAAATGCTTTCGCATTCAAACAGGATCTGGATATATAGGAAGATTAGCTAAGGGGATTTATTACATACTTGCAAGGGCATGTATAGACAGAATAAGAGGTAAAAAGTCAAACTATTCTTAATTATTCCAAGAACAGATTAGCTTGAAGGACACTCAGCACCACAGTTTTAGAGTCAGCTTGGGTAGGTTTTATTCTAAAATGCAATTCCTTTGTTTTTTTCTACAAGTGTGTTCATTTGTTCCTTAATGATGAGCTAGTTATAAACCCTTCCTAATCACTTCGTGTTTCAAAATTCTCTTCTTCCTGATTTCAGCTGAAAACAATGCGTAAGGAGGATTACCAAAAAATAATAACTGACCTGGAGATCCACTATCAAGAATTCCTAAGGAACAGCCAAGGCTCAGAGATGTTTGGTGATGAAGACAAACGGAAGATCCAGACTCAGTTCACTGATGCTCAGAAGCACTACCAAACCTTGATTATACAACTGCCCAATCAACCACGGCAGCCACAAACAGGTTTGCCTTCCTGTTTTTGTAGAGAGTGTGCTGCTTGTGTTTCTTTGTGTGGCCAGTGATGGTGCATTCTCTGTATGTGAGAACATTCTCGAACATATGAATGAAAACGTGGTCAAGAATTGTGCTTGTAACAAAACCGGCTGTGGGCAGGGAAGAATATACTTTGTTCTTACCTCCTTTGGTGTGAATCTGGAAATAGTCCTCTGAAGTTCATGGAACTTTCTGGGAAATGAAAGTAATTTAGTCAATCTGGTATGTTTTCAGTTAACAGGAAGCAAAAATCTCTGCTACATTTGAAGAAACAAGTTGCTTGTTTTGTGTAGGGAAGATTCCATTACTTGAAACAGCTGCGTGTGGGGCCAGATGTTCTACTGGTTCTCAGCTCCACAGATCCTATCAGTGCTTAGGCCACTTTGGCACTGCATTGGCTTTCTATATGTAGGTGCTCAGTTCTCTGGCAGTTGACATTTTCCCAATTCATTTTACAGTGGTCCCAACTGAGAGCTGTCCCGTGGGCTCCTCAAACACCATTATTGTTAATGAGAGAAACCGGGAACATGACAAGCAGGAGGCCTGGCTGCTCATGGAGCTTCAGAAACTTCGGCGTCAGATTGAGGCTTCCGAGATACGGATGGTTCAGAGAGCTCCTCTTGGAGTGGATCAGGGAGCTTTGCATGACTTCTCAGTCAGAATAAAGGATTTAGAGGTAACTGTCAGTGTTATTCTTTGAGCATCTCAAGCTTGGTATGACTGCTGCAGAGCGTGCTGCAGTTGTATTTCTGATCAGCTGAGAAAGACACACATCCTGTGCAGTAAATTCTTAACTGGAAGCTAGCCATGATGATTTGGATTGGAGTTTACTCCCAAGTACAGGATGTTAACTCTTGGATTTTAGAAGTCAAATTCTGTCAGGCAAAGAGTACAGAAAGCCTGATGTCAGGTGGACATGAGTCCTGTTAAACCTTGTCCAGGTTAAAGCAGTATTAATATCCTTTTGCACAGACCCCACTTTACCACCCACCTCTGAAGTGCTGTCTGTGAGATGCAGAGGGAATAGATGAGGCTTACAAACTCTCCCTCTTCCAGTCCTTAGGAGAGCTTAGTAGGAAAAGAGAACAAGTTCAGCATACAATAATTCCCCGTGACAATGGTTAAGAGGTTAAAATGAGGTTGCTTAAGAGCAGAAGGACCTTGGCACCTCTGAGTGCAGTAGGCAGATGGCAAAAGTAAAGTCCTCTGCTTTCAACAGAGCTAAGTTTCAGACTGGATGAGGTGCTCACAAAAGATATACTACCTGTTGTGGACTGTACAAAAAAGAAACCACCCAGTGTTACTTGTCTGGAAGAAAGCAAGCTCAGGCACTGCTTCAGTCCTCAGTCAAGCTGGTTAGATAACAGCAGACTATTTGGATAAGAAGACCAGTTGCATATGTGCTGTATAATGATCATTCAGCCACCAAAGATGTGTAAATCGGGCATTCTCTTTCCTTAGGGTGTGCAGAATGACTCTCAAATAATGGCTGAAACCCTCAATAAGCATAAGGACTTGCTGCCTAACTTCAGAGGCTGTGAAAAGTATGTGTATTTGCAGTCAGAGATAAATGCCTTATTTCAAAAACTGGAAAATATTAATGGTGTTTCTGCTGGCTACTTAGACAGGTAAGAAAATTGAGGTTACAGCAATAAATTATTCACTTTCTTCCATAATTCCTAGTCCAGAAACCTACTTTTTTTTTTTCCCCACTAGTGTAAAGCTACACCTTCTTTCCTACAAATGCTGTACATGTGGGTAGAAATGGACACTTACGTGAATTTCTTCTCTTTTCTGGAAGACTTTATATTTAAAAAAAGAAATAATCATGGGAATCACTGAAATTTCTTCTTTATTGCTTATTCTCTTTACTCAGTGTTCTGCAGTTAACTGGAAGTATTGCCTTTCCTGCCTCAGTCCATAACAGATTTCTATTGCATTGTTTGTTTCAGCTTGAATGCACTGAGGTGTCTGCTCCAGATTATTCTGCAAACGGAAGATGTGATCAGAGTTTTTGAAGTCAGACTGTCTGAAGAGGAGACTGTTCCTTTGGATCTTGATAAAGTGGAGGCTTATCGGGCTTGTCTAAAGGTGAGAGGCCAAGACCCAAGGAGAGGCAGAACCTGTAGCTGCCAGCACTGGTATATTGAGCTGGGTGAAACCCTTTTGAAACAACAGGAAGCAGAAATGCTGATCCTCTCATATTTTATGACACAGACATACAGTGCTTTTGCAAATCACTGGAAGGACCGTATGGGTTACAACTCCTTCCATCCCCTGGTTGTTGTTCTCCCCATCCCCTGCCCCCAGCAAAGTTAGTAGCACAAAAAGTCTCCATAATCCACTTCTGTACAAAATTATCTGTTTATTTGTATCATTTGGGAAGCTAGATTTTAAGGTAATACACCCTTTCTTGCAAAAAGGCTTGTTCATTGGCCTTGTTGTCATCTAATTGTAACAAGTAAATTTGAGCAGGGTAGTATGTCCTGGTTTTGCCACAGAACCCATTTCAAATCTTAGTGAGAACTATCCATCCTGTTCCAGGGGAGAAGGCAAAGAATAACCACTGTGCTGAGTGCAGAGTTAGCTCGCAGAACCAGTCATTATCTGGGGTTGAGCTGGCCCCTCTGTGCACTGAATGCCTTTGGGAGAATAAGGACTCTCTCATTCTTTCCTGTTCTCAGGTGTAGTAGGGAAAAAGTGTGTAGGTGGCACAAATGGAGCGCCACCAGGCTATCTTTAATCATCTTAAATGAGAGCTGCAGTTCAGCTGCTGGGAGTTGTTCTTAGCTGATGTAAATGTGAGCTACACACACACACACACACACACACACACACAGATTCTTGACCATACTATCAAAGGATGCAGCCACTGATGCGATGGGGGGATGCAGGGCAGACCACCCCCAGTACTGCATATGCCTTCTGGTGATACCCCACCCAGCATGCAAGTATGTGCCCACAAACAAGTGTGTGTGTAAAGAAACATCTCCATGGAAGATAGTTACAAGAACAGAAATGGGGAAAAAGAAGTCTCTGCAGACTTTTAAATAACATTTAAAAACCGTCTGTGCCAATCCCAAAGCTCAGTTCCAAAGCTCCTCAAGTGTGGGAGTCTTACACTTAAGTGAAATTTTCGAGTCAATTGTTTTTAGGAAGTAGCCAGGCGAGGTCTTCCCTTGCTTTTCTTCTTTTCTATTCCCCAGTAACTGGTTTGCATAGCTCTGAGAAACTGAGATGTTAGCTATAGAGTGTGACAGCAGGGGGCTTTGGTTAAGCAAATTGTTTAAGAGTGAGTCTAACTTTAAACACGTTCCTAAGTCAGACTCTGCTTACCAAAGTATGTGTTTCACTTTAAATGTACACTGATGTCAGCTGGAATTAATACATACATTACTGAATTAGAGACAAAAAAAAATCTTCAGATCCCAAAACATTGTGTGTGCTGTTAGTGGTTAAATTTTATTATCTTCTTGAGAATAAAATGTATGACAGTGTTCTGTGTTTTCACCAGAAAATGAAAGCAGACCTAAACATGAAGAAGTCACTACTGAATGCCCTGGAAAATGAACTGCAGAAAACGCTTCAGATTCACGCACAGTCTTGCCAGACATACACCCTGTATGATATGGACATTGGGAAGTTCTGTGACAAGGTTACCCAACTGATAGACCGCTGGCAGAGAGCTGATAAGCAGATAGATAACAGGTTTGATCATATTTCCTAATAGCTTCTTCCTTATTGCTGTTACTACTAAGAACAAATGAGTACTTTGGGGCAATAAGACCGGAGTAATTCTGAATAGGTTGAACATACTTTAAAAGGGATTGTGTAAGACCAAGCAGGAAAATGTAGTTATTCATGTAAATGTATAACCTATGTGCTGAGGAGTTGTTCTAATTATTATTTTTTTAATTCTTGCTAATGTTCTTGGATTAAGTACTTCTAGGCTGCATCTTCCCACTCAAACAAAGCTGCAGCACTTCTTCCTAAATACCCTATACTTGAGGATTAAAAATTAACACTAAGAAATAAATAAAAAATTCCAACAATTCTTTTCTAGTGCTTTATTGAACTGTAGGCATAATCTGATTTTTTTTTTTTTTTTTGAGGTATGTTTTGGTTTGGTTTCAGGTTGGGGTTTTTTTTGCTGGTGGTTGTTGGGTTTCTGATTTTTTTTTTTTACTTCAGACCCAAATCTAGTCCTGTTAGTAAAAATTGACAAGCTGCTGGTTGTTGAGGTAAAAATTGAGAACAAGAGCACTGAAATCAGTGAACTTGAGTCTTACCACTGACAGGTTTTATCTGTCCCTCACTTCCTTGATAGAAGTGCCGGCCTCAGCGTTTTGCAGAGTTACTCAAAGGTGTGGCACTAAAAACCCACCTTGGGTGACTAATAACCAGTACTGTTCTCAGGTATCTGCAACTTTTGTTCAGAATCAAGTTCTAGAGCCTTCCACAGTTTTACCTAATTTGTTACTGTATCTTATTTCTGAAAATTCTTCAGAGAACAAGGGAATGCCCTTCCTGTTTTGACAGTTTTCCCTCTTTTGTTTTGTTGGGTTTCCTTTTTCTAGATCATGGGATTTAGAAAGGCAGATCAAACAGCTGAAAACCTACCGAGATCTCTACCAGGCTCTGTGCAAATGGATCTGTGATGCCAAGCGCAGGCAGGATGCTATCGAGTCCATGAAGCTGTGCGATTGCAACGCTATCATGAGATACCTGCATGATCAGAAGGTAGGCAGAACCCGAATGAACCTTCAGTTATCTGAATTTTAAGTTGTTTGGCTATTCCCAAAATATTAGCAGCAATGCAGTCTGTAATACAGTGGCCTGTTTTGAATTACAAAGTATGCAAGCTACCAACAAACAACGTGTAGAAGGCAGGAGAGAGGAAATATTATCCTCATTACTTTCTGTCACACTGCTACAGATTATGAACAGGGCTGTTTTTGGCTCCTACATGATCACTGACACTTTCACACATCGGCTCTGAATTAATTCAAGGGACTGTGTAATGGTGCAACTTATGGAACAGGTTATAGCACAAAAATAAAAACTGAGGAAATAAATCTAAGCTCAAGTTCGGGAACTCCCCCTGCCCAGCTCTGGGGGTTGTTCATTTGCTAGATGTTCTTTCTGAGAACATTCATCTCATGTTTCTTTTTGTGCCTGGAGAGCTTGCCGGTGACAGGTCACGTCAGGTCACAGCCTCTGAGGCTGCAGTGGTCTCATACCCCAGGTGCCGTCTGGTGGAGGCATTTTGTACAGGAGGAAACACTGGTGGCAAATCTTGAGGGTGTGCTTCACAGTTTGTTGTTTTATTTTCTTGACAGAACTTGCACAGTGAAATCTGTGGGAAGCGAGACAAAGTTGAGGAGCTTCTCAAGCATGCAGATCAGTGCTCAGCTGCAATTAAGGTATTTGGATTTCAGAATTTTTATGGGGTGTGGTTTTCATGTTCAGGTACATTCCATTGTCTCTGTTCTGCTGGCAGTGGAAATGTTGACTCTGTGAAGTGGGAGGGTGTCTGGGGTGTGGGTCGGGTGTTTTTGTGTAAAACAAACAAAAAAACCCAGTCAAAAAACAACAAAAAAGAAAAGCCCACCAACCCCCCACCCCCCCAGCAATACTCCCCCCCCCTCCGAAGAACTCCAGAAACAATGAAAACAATTTGTGTATTTGTCACCTGAAGACCAGGAGATACCAAGGAGAGTGTCTCTTCAGGAGAATCAAAGACTCCTGCTAGCCAGACCAAACTTTCCAGTTCACGTGTCAATGAAAAATAAGGGAGGTGGGAAGCAAGGGAGGTGGAGACAGATAGGTAGCTCAGGAGTTGGGACTGAGTAGCATCTGGTCTAGGAGGCAAGACAAATGCAGGTTATCAGGAGGAAAAGTTTTCAAAAACAATATGGTGGGATTTTGTCACCTTTATACCTGTGCTTTCTCCAGCCCAATATTACATTCTGTGACAAGGATCTAGCTATATATGTGGCGTGGCATATATGGTATGAAAGAGGTGCAGAGACAGTTACTTCTGATTAAGTTTTGTTGCTAACAGTACCTAGACTGGTTGCTCCTACGAATCTTTTTCATGTCTGAGTGCCCCTCAACTAATGGAAACATGAGTCTTCCCTTTTTGGTAAAATGTTTTGTCATTCTCCTCCATCTGTCTCCACAGTGGCACTTGGAACTGATGAGGTTTTGTTTATGGTTAGAGGATCATCTGTACATGGCCAGAGATACAAACAAGGGAAAATGTAGCTTTTTATTACGAAACAAACCCCCAAACCAAACAACCCCAAAACTTTATTTGCATTTTGGGAAAATCAGGATAGCCAGACAGCTCCTTGGCAGCTGCTAAATGGATCTTACCTTTCCTTGTTGTTTCACAGGATTATGAACTGCAGGTTGCCTCCTACAGTTCTGGATTAGAAACATTGCTCAACATACCCATCAAGAAGAGTGTGGTTCAGTCTCCTGCAGTGCTGATTCTGCAAGAGGTATCTTTCTTTTCTCCCCATCAAACCTTTTGAATACATTTGTTTGTTCATGTGAGCCATTGTGAGTCATATCCAGCTGTATTCTAATAGTGAGCACTGTCACTGGTAATGTGTGCTAAGCACGTAAGCACAAGGAATTAGCACAGAACAGTCACTGTGCTGTAAAACCAAACTTGGGCTCGTTTAGACAGCACATTTAGCCCTCAGGAATTTACCTAATTCCTATTCAGGGCCCATTGCATACATATTGTGAGAAAGTAAGATTCACGCCCCAAGTGGTTTAGTCACTTTCAACCTGGGAATTATCCACTATTAAAAGTTTAACTTGGGTTCCTGGTGACTGTCGGACAGGAAGAGCGTGATGAACCAGGGGATGGAGCCTTGGGTTTAATAGCACAGCAGCCGCGGGGGACACCTTGAAAAGCAAGGTGTGGGTTTGTCAGAAGGGAGAGTTTAGACATTTGGGGTCTCTAGAAAGTCCTGGGAATTCGTGAGGAGGAGAATTTGGGGTTTTTAACTTGTGTCAAGCAATATGTTTACTTAAGTGGATTGGAATCCTTTAAATGATCTGAGGTATGTCCTTAGGTAACTCTGTAGTACAAATTGCTAATAATTTTCTTTCTTTTCAAGGCTAGCGAGGCTCAGTCTCGCTACATAGAGCTTCTTACAAGATCAGGGGATTATTACAGATTCTTAAGTGAAATGCTAAAGAGTATGGAGGATTTGAAGGTAATCTGACTCTTATTTTCTTTGCCTTGTATTCTCAGTACAGGTTAGCAAGCTATCACAGATCAAAGACTTTCTTGTTAAGTACAGTGCGTAACAGTCCACAAAGCTAAAACCTGAGCTCAGTGGTGTCCTGTGGAGGAGGCATAGAAGCAGTTTCATGCATCTTTTGTCAAAGAGTGCAGTGTCTTGCAAAGTTACCTCCAAGGTCACATGTGAGGTGGAGGACATTAGCCTCCTTGGTAATTGGGAGAGCCTCAGCAAAGTATGCAAGAGGTCCTTCTCTGTCCATCAGAGCCTGACCTCAGTGCGAGTACAGTTATCTCTATGCTGAGAACTTGCTCCTCCTGGTTAAGGTGCCACACCTCATTTCAGGCCGTTATCTACCCTGTTTCCAGTGAAATAACTCCCGATTTGATTCAGCACAGTGCAAACAGAGGCCCATTTAGGAGGTCACATATATGGTCTGTGAATCACCGGTTTGAAAATTATGGTGGTTCTAAAAGTGGCTGTTTAATACTTTGACAGTATCACAGAATGGTAGGGGTTGGAAGGGACCTCTGAAGATGACCTAATCTAACCTTGTTGCTGGTGAACTGTTGTACAGTAGATTTTATTATCTGTATTGCATCTCCCTCCCCTCCATCAAGTACCATTTCCCCTCTGAAAGTCATCATTATGATTTCTGAGTAAGGTTTGACCCTGAATAAACAATAATCCCAAAATTTTTCTTGATAAAAAAAGGACTTTGAGCTCTCATTGAAGCAGAGAAAGAGATGTTTTGTAAGCTGTCAGTGTTACAAACACATATTCTGTTGCATGTGATGATTTTGAAACAGTTGTCACAAATGTTTATGTGGGGTTTTTTGTTTGTTTTTTTTTCTGCTATCACTTTGCAGATGAAAAACACCAAAATTGAGCTCCTGGAAGAAGAACTCAGGCTTGCCAGGGATTCAAATTCAGAAACAAGCAACAAACATAAATTCCTGGAGCAAAATCTGCAGAAGTATCAGATGGATGTTTCTCAGCTCAAGGCAAAGCTGATGAGTTTGGAGGAGATGAAAAGACAAGCTGAAATGGATGGAAATTCTGCTAAGCAAAACCTGGACAAATGCTATGCCCAAATAAAGGATCTAAATGACAGAATAACCAGGTTGACTTACGAGACTGAGGATGAGAAAAGGAAGAGGAAGTTGCTGGAGGATAGATACGAGCAGCAGAAGAATGACTATGACCAGCTGCAGAAAACGAGACAAAACGAGAAAGACAGCCTTGGTTGGCAAAAGTTAGAGTCTGAGAAGGTCATCAAGGAGAAGGAGTACGAGATAGAAAGATTAAGGGTTCTTCTTCAGGACGAAGGCACACGGAAGAGGGAATATGAAAATGAGCTGGCTAAGGTAAGAAACCAGTTTAGCGAGGAGATGAGTAATTTAAAGAACAAGTATGAAACAGAAATTAATATTAAGAAGACCACAATCCAGCAGATAGCTGCACAGAAAGATGATGATGCAAAAGGCCTCAGAGCCCAGGTTGACAGACTGACAAGAGAAAACAGAGACCTTAAGGATGAGATCGTGAGGCTGAACGACGCCATCCTGCAAACCACAGATCAGCGGAGGAGGGCAGAAGAAGATGCCCTTCAGCACAAGGCTTGCAGTTCTGAGGTGTCACAGCAAAAGCATCAGTTAGAGCTGGAGCTGAAACAGATCATTCAGCTTCGTGGCGAAGACAACTCAAGGTACAAGCAGGCTCTTGAGGAGGCTGC
Organism: Gallinula chloropus; assembly: GCF_964237585.1. Classification (NCBI taxonomy): domain Eukaryota; kingdom Metazoa; phylum Chordata; class Aves; order Gruiformes; family Rallidae; genus Gallinula; species Gallinula chloropus. Next base: position 92,300,416 of record NC_140086.1, read on the forward strand.
CTCAACTATTCAGGATAAAACTAAGGAGCTGGAAAGGCTCAAGGTTCAGCTTCAGGAAGAGGCTAAAAGCCGATGGGAACTTGAAAATGAATTGGCTAAGGTAAGGAACAGTTATGATGAGGAAATTATTAGTTTAAAGAACAAGTATGAAACTGAGATTAATATCACAAAGACCACAATTCACCAGGTCACCATGCAAAAGGAAGAGGACACAAACAATTATAGAACCCAGCTTGATAATGCCATGAGAGAAAATAGGAATTTGTGTGAGGAAATTAGGAGACTGAAGAATACAATAACTCAGACCACAGATAATCTGCGGAAGATAGAAGAGAATGCTCAGCAGCAGAAGGCAGCTGGCTCGGAGCTTTCTCAGAAGAAACAGCAACTGGAGATTGAGCTAAAACAAGTGATTCAGAGGCACTCTGATGAAAGCATGCGGTACAAACAGTCGCTTGATGATGCTTCTAAGACCATTAAGGAAAGAAACAAGGAGATTGAAAGGCTGAGAAAGTTGTTGGATGTAGAGACAAGTCAGAGAAAAGAAGTAGAAGATGAGAACAGTCAGTTAAAGAGAGTCCAGTTCGACCTGCAGAAAGCAAACACGAGTGCTACTGAGACAATTAACAAGCTGAGGATCCAAGAGCAGGAGCTGGCCAGACTGAAAATTGACTATGAAAGAGTTTCACAAGAGAAAAAAGGCAGGGATCAAGAAAGCGCGAAGTTCCAGAGCACTGTAAAAGACTTGCAGATCCAGAAACATAAGCTGGAGGAGGAACTTTGCAGGCAGAATAAAAATGTGATGGAGGAGACATCCAGGAGGAAGAAACTGGAGGAGGAAATAGAAGGCATGAGGAGATCTCTCAGAGAGCAGTCGGTTAAAATAACCAACCTCACACAGCAGATAGAAGAAGTTTCTATTGTAAAGAAGAGGAACGAAGATGACCTTAGACATCAGAGAGAAGTATTAGATGGTCATGTGAGAGAGAAGCAGAGGTACATGGAGGAGATAAGAAAATACACATCTGATGTTGAGACTTTACGCCGTCAGTTGGTCCAAGAACAGGAGCAATTAAAACAGGCTCACCTGCGATACGAGCACTTGCAGAAAACCTCTGAGGAGAAAAGCAAAAACTTGAATGAGTGCAAAATAGAAATTGAAAGGCTTCAGTCTCTCACCGAGAACCTAACCAAGGAACACTTGCTGCTGGAGGAAGAGCTGCGAAACGTTAGATTGGAGTATGATGACCTCAGAATGGTCAGGAGCGAAGTTGATGAGAAAAACTCTGCCATTGCTGAACTAAAGAATCAGCTTCAGACGAGCAGCAAGCAAACTCTGGAACTTCAGGGGTTGATTAATGATTTACAGAAAGAAAGGGAAAAATTGAGACAGGAAATTGAAAAATTCCAAAAGCAAGCTCTAGAGGTATTCACACATATTTTGATCCCAGCTTTACTGTCTCTCAGATGTATAATTAATTGCAGTGTCCGTTTGAATCAATTTAATTCACACTTTGCTGTTAAAGTTCACTGTATTTGTGGCTAACTTCCCCTTTGTGGCCTTTCCCCTTGTTCATTTTTAAACAAAAATGGCAGGATTTGGCCACTTTCTTTGCCTCTTTACTCCCTGGGAGCTGTGCTAGGGAGCCATTAGCTGTCTTATGTCTAACTGAGCCTTCCCCTCAGCTCTTGCCCCAGGAGAAATCCTGGGTCTGTGCCAGTCTCCACCAAGCTGTCCTAGGGGAAGATGAGAGTACGTGGAGTACCACTGTGCTTTAGCTGTATGCTGCTGGCTGTGGGCTTCCCCAGGCTGTTTCAGCCAGGACAGGTTAAGGCAGTCCTTTGAGGCTGACCTGAGTACTATCAGAAACTAAACCAGCTAAAAACCTGAGAACCAACAAGCTGTCAAAGCACTGCTTAGCTGGGTAAGGTGTTGACTACGAGTGAGGATTAAAGATGATGTTGTCAGCTGTACTTAAGGTACTGAAAGCTTACGTTTCATTGACTATTTTGGGGATTTATATGCCTAAGTCACTATGGGCACTAAGAGCAAATTTTACTGTTGGCTCTTATTTCTTCAGCTTGAGGTGACACCATAAGCAAGTTAAAGAAAACATTTTTTCATCTTTCTTCTGCCTGGTTTCTTGCCCAAAGAGCCACTGATTAAATATATATGTGAGCACTTGTGAAAATGTTTCTTTGCTTTTTGCTATACTTACCCTTCATATTCCCATTCTCAGCTGTTCTTTACTTTGAATGCTTTTGCTTTCCTTTATTTTAAAAATCTTAATGCTACTTTTAAAAAATATTAACATTTAGTATTCTGACATCTGTGCATACACATATGTGTATGCATTGCAAGTAGATAAACTTATATTCTGTTTAATATGGGCTGAATACAAGTGTGCATGCTTGTAGGTGTTTGTGTAGGTGTATACATATATGAAAACATTAAGTGCATTAGAATATAAAGCAACACAGGTAAAATTGTGTGGAGTAACGTGAAACTAACAGGAAAGTGAAAATTGAGTCATGTATTTCCTTTTAATCCATGTATAACCAGTCCTTAGAGGTACAAATTCGTCCAGGTTAGTAGGGCTATGCTAAAGTACATCTGCTGAACATCAGACTCTCCATGAGTCTTGAATGCTGTGTGTATGTGTAGATGTACTATGAGAACTATAAAAAATAAAATGAGCTAACTAAATTAGCAGAAAACCAAGGCAATAGAATAGTCTCTGGTAGTATTAGAGACCCTGTCAGAGAAGTGACAGTGTACCTTCACTCGTTCGTGTGTACCCATAGTCCTGGGGAAGGCACAGCTGCGACTAGAACGTTTTCCAGTGGCAGCTTGCTGCAGGCTGAATGACAGGCTGAAGAGCATTGTAGGTGGAGAGCATAACTCTAACCAGCATAAACTCTAACCATCATCTCTTGGTTTATTTCCTCTTTAAAATTTTAGGCATCCAATAGGATTCAAGAATCCAAAAATCAGTATAGCCACATTATGCAAGAAAGAGAAACCTTGCTGATAAAAATGAGTGCTTTGGAGCAAGACAAAGCCAGGCTGCAAAGATTAGAAGAGGAGCTGAACCGTTTGAAAGTCACTCTGGAATCAGAGTCTCGTTTGAAGCAACGCCTGGAAAGTGAGAAGCAGCAAATCCTGAATGACCTCAACCAGTGGAAGAGCCAGCACTCCCGGACAGAGGAATCCATAAGGAAGATCCAGTGTGAGAGAGAGAAGAGTGAGAGGGAGAAGAACAGCCTGAGAAGTGAGATCGAGAGGCTGCAGATGGAGATCAAACGTATTGAGGAGAGGTACCGATGCCGACTGGAAGAAACCGCTGTCAAAAACCAGTCAGAGTTGGAGTCTGAGCGTCTCAGGCTGCAGAGAGAGATCGAGAAACTCAAACAACGCCCGTATGGGTCCCACAGATCTACACAGACTGAGGAAGACTTCTGTATCGATGCCTCCAAGTTGCTGTTCACTGGACTGAGGAAGAAGATTACAGCAATGCAGCTGTACGAGTGTCAGCTGATCGACAAACTCACGCTGGATAAACTGCTGAAGGGGCAGAGGTCAGTGGAAGAAGTCACGGCTGACATTGAACCTTATCTCAAAGGGGCAGGTGCTATTGCAGGGGTGTCCCTTTCACCCAGACAGAAGTACTCTTTTGTTGAAGCCAAACGCAATCAGCTGCTTACAGCAGAAAATGCAGTCCTGCTCTTGGAAGCCCAGGCAGCAACAGGGGGTGTGATAGACCCACACCGAAATGAGAAGTTAACAGTAGACAGTGCTATTGCCAGAGATCTGATTGACTTTGATGACAGAGAGCAAATCTATACAGCAGAAAAGGCTATTACAGGATTTAAAGATCCTTTCTCGGGCAAAACCGTGCCCGTATCTGAAGCTATCAAGAAAAACTTGGTTGACAGAGAAACCGGGATTCGTCTGCTTGAAGCCCAGCTGGCCGTAGGAGGGATTGTTGATCCTGTCAACAGTGTTTTCCTACCCAAAGATATAGCTTTGTCCCGTGGGTTGATTGACAAGGACCTGTACAGGATCTTGAGCAACTGTCAAGGTGCTACAAAGAACTTCATTGATCCCACCACCAAAAAGGCAGTCACTTACATACAGCTGAAGGAAAAATGTAGGATTGAACCACACACTGGTCTGCTTCTCCTCCCAGTGCAGAAAAGGAGTATGTCATTCCAAGGGATCAGGCAGCCTGTCTCAGCAGATGCACTTCTCGAGGCCGGAATCATTAAGGAATCAACAAGGAACGACTTGGAAAGAGGTGCAATTACAGTGGAAGAAGTGAGTGAGAGAATTATTGACTTCCTTCAGGGCTCTAGCTGTATTGCAGGTATCTACAACGAGGCTACTAAAGAAAAACTAGGCATTTACCAGGCTATGAAAATAGGTTTGGTTAGACCAGGGACAGCCCTCGAGCTCCTCGAAGCCCAGGCAGCCACAGGGTTCATAGTGGATCCTGTCAGCAATGTGAGGCTGCCCGTTGAGGAAGCTTACAAAAGAGGCCTTGTTGGAATTGAATTTAAAGAGAAGCTTCTGTCTGCTGAAAGGGCTGTCACTGGGTACAAAGACCCAGAAACTGGAAACATCATTTCTCTGTTCCAAGCAATGAACAAAGAGCTCATAGAGAGAGGCCATGGCATCCGTTTGCTGGAGGCTCAGATTGCCACTGGAGGAATCATTGACCCCAAAGAGAGCTACCGCTTGCCAGTGGAGACAGCCTACAAGCGTGGCTACTTCAATGAAGAGCTGAACCAGATCCTTAGTGATCCAAGTGATGACACCAAAGGGTTCTTTGATCCCAACACAGAGGAGAACTTGACCTACTTGCAGCTGAAAGAAAGATGCATAAAGGATGAAGCAACGGGGCTCTGCCTTCTACCCCTGAGAGAGAAGAAGAAGGTGGTGCACACCTCACAGAAGAACACCCTTAGGAAGCGCAGGGTTGTCATTGTAGATCCAGAAACAAACAGGGAAATGTCCGTGCAGGAGGCGTACAGCAAAGGCCTCATAGATTATGACACCTATACAGAACTAGCTGAACAGGAGTGTGAGTGGGAAGAAATAACTATTACTGGATCAGATGGTAGCAGTCGAGTGGTCCTTGTCGACAGAAAAACAGGCAGCCAGTATGACATCCAAGATGCTATTGATAAAGGTCTGGTTGAGAGGAAGTTCTTTGACCAGTACCGTTCCGGCAGCCTAAGCCTGACGCAGTTTGCAGACATGATCTCCTGCCGTAACGGCACTGACGAGGTGTTCCGGCACGAGTCGGTCACTCGGTCTCCCACAGTGCTGAGCGTTCGGAGTTCTTCCTCAGTGATCAGGAGCGGCTCTTTTTCAGAGACCCCAGAAGAGTGCAGTCCTATTGCAGCCATATTTGACACAGAGAACTTGGAGAAGATCTCCATTTCTGAAGCTATACAGCGGGGCATCGTGGATAGCATCACCGGGCAAAGGTTACTTGAAGCCCAGGCCTGCACAGGAGGCATAATATGCCCCACCACAGGCCAGAGGCTTTCGCTCCAGGAAGCTACCAGTCAGTTGATCATTGATCAGGATATGGCCACACGGCTCAAGCCAGCCCAGAAGGCCTTCGTAGGGTTCGAGGGCATAAAGGGCGGACGCAAGAGGATGTCTGCAGCTGAAGCAGTGAAGGAAAAATGGTTGCCCTATGAAGCTGGGCAGCGGTTCCTTGAATTCCAGTACCTCACTGGAGGTCTCGTGGACCCAGAAGTGCGTGGAAGAATAAGTACTGAAGAAGCCATCAGGAATGGATTGATTGATGGTCGTGCTGCGCAGAAATTGCAAGACACCAACAGCTACCCCAAAATTCTGACCTGCCCCAAGACCAAGCTGAAAATATCCTACAAAGATGCAATGAATCGGTCAATGGTAGAAGACATCACCGGGCTTAAACTCCTGGAAGCAGCCTCAGTTTCATCTAAAGGCATATCCAGTCCCTACAATGTCTCCTCAGCACCCGGCTCTCGCTCTGGTTCTCGCTCTGGCTCACGTTCTGGCTCACGTAGTGGGTCCAGGAGAGGAAGTTTTGATGCATCTGCAAGCTCTTCGTATTCTTACTCATACTCAACCTTCAGCAGTGGGTCTATTGGGCGCTAATAACAAGTGAGGGAATGTGTCTGCATTTTAATATCATTTAGATTATTCTGTATCCCCTTTCATAAAAAAAAAACCCAAAAAACCGAAACAAACCAAAAAACACAACAAGGCATCCTCAACCAAACCCCTTAAGTCTTTTCTAAGTGTATTCAACTTCTCTTCTGAAAAAGCTGTAAAATGCTTGAATGCAAATTTATGGAATATAGATGAGGGGGATGCAGAAAGTCCTATTTGTGAATTTTGAGTTTTGGTTCCTATTTCTTGTCGGTGTTTGGATTTTAATTGGTCTCTGTATATTTTAAATACTCTGTCGTGTCTTCTGTTATCTGTAACTGTTAACCTTGTAAGCTGGTAACTGAGGTTTAAAAGTCTTGCAGTAGTTTATTTTTTATCCACATAGACCTTTTTCAATTTGCTATTATGAAGAAAAAAACTACTAACAATATGGACAGAAAATGCCTTTAATATTGGTTTAGAATCTACACTATAACATGAAAAGCTCTGTCTTCCAGATGCTCTATTTCTCTGTTTGGCTAGCCATTTTCTTATGTATAACTTGGTGGATATAAAGGGCTGTCACTAGGCTGGGCTTTTTGTTTTCCTGTTACCCATAGATATTTTCTACTGTTTTGCTTAATTTCCATGTAACAAAAAAAAAAATATAACTGCACCAAGTGAGCTATTCTGGGCAATAAACTTTTGAAGTTGTAAAGTGTTCGTTGTGTGCTTATTGAATGTAGCTATGGACATTCTTGGAGGTACAGATTAGAGAAAGAAACATTTTAAAAAGTAGCAGTTAACTTGCTTTGTCATGAATGTAGTGTACAGGCACATTTTTTTTTTTTTCCTGATGATGCTGATCTGTCATTTTTATGGATGTGGGCTTCTGATTCTGCATTTTCAGTAGGAAAATGAAAGTAGAACCGACAGTGGACACTATGCCCCGAGAAGCAGAAAGCCAGCTTCCACAGTTGGTTGCAGACTTGATTGGGACCAAAAGCGTGTTTCTTCTGCTTGTGATCCAGCCCATGGTCTCTGGAGCTACAAGGGACAGAGTCTGATTGTCCCTTGTGCATCACTGTAACTTTATATGAGGAGCAGAACAAAGACAGAGTGGTGGGGCTTAGCTGACCTGTGTGGTGTCACAGGAGCATCCCTCACAACCTGAACAATCACTTCCTATAGCGCCCTCCCACTGCTTCTGCTGGTTCCCGAAAGCCTAGGTTGAGAAACATCTGTTGGCAGCTTGCTGACTCCTTTTGTAGAGCTGAGAGACAACAGCAGAACTAAGACCAGAGGATTAGAAAACACAAAGTGGTTTGAAACCACTTCAGCTGCTCTGAATGCTCTCAAGCTGTGGTAGAACATGATTTGTATACACCAAGACTGTCCTGCCCTCTCCCAGTCACCACGCGGTACGGCTGCCTCTGGGTAGGCATGTTCCTGGCAGGGTGATGGCTTACAGGAATTCAGTATGGTTTTAGACAGCTGCTAGTACAAAGCTTTAATGGAAAAACTATTAGTGTGATTTGCAAGTACCTGAACTAAGTTGCTCCTGTAAGTAATTGAAAGTGTTGCCCGAAGCACATACCTGCTTTTAGCCGTGTATCATGAAGGAACCCCACCTGTCTATGAATTTTATCAGCTGCTACTGATCGAAAGAGGCTGATAGGCAGAAATGCTAATCACTGTTAATGATGCTGCCTAATTTTTTGTAGCATGTTCCTTTTCTACAGCAAGGATTAGCATGGGTTTTGATACTGCTGCCTCTGGCTAAAGTGTACCTTCTAGCCTGACTAGCATTTCCAGTGATTTCTGGAGATGAGAGCTGTGTATAAAATCTCTGCGTCCTCGCAGCGTCCTCAATTAGTGGACTAAAAGTAAGTGGACTGGTTCAAGTATATAAAATAGATGAAAAAGTGTATCCTGTCTCCTGAGGAACTCCAGAGCTTCAGAGGTGTCTCTGCAGCTGAGTTCGTTAGCTGTGGCACAGAGGAAGAGGCAGTGCCTGAGAAAAGCTTTCCTGCTGCAGCCCTGTGAAACAACCCCCCTGCTTTATTTAATCCCGAGCTGTTCCTGCCATTCCAAACAACTAGACTGTCCCTGGGCTCTACGGTAAAGGTAAAATGAGTTGCTACCGACGCTGAGTCTGCTGTTGGGCACATGCACCCCTGCAGCTTGCGTGGGCTGGGGTGTCCTGTACTCTCTGGGTAGCAGAACTGCCACGGGACTGGGCTTAGGTCTTGCACAAAACATTCCTGGCACCTCTGGTAGGGTGCTTAAAGCATTAGATGTTGCCTTTTTAACTGCTGGGTCTACCTTTTATCTTACTGTGGTGGCCTAGCATAAGGCTGCTTCCCAGAAATGATGATGACATTGTTGTCTCCTTGCATCCATTCTAGCAGCAGGTGCTAGTAAGATGCCAGTCAGCAGTGACCTTATCTGGCCAGAGATGTTTGGTGCAGGAGACACAGGTGTCCAGGGCTGTGGCAGCAGCTGAGCTGGAGGAGGCAGCAGGTGGGGCAGGGTACTGGTAGTGTGGGGTGAGAGGGAGGTAAGGGGAGAGTTCTCTCCCACTGTAAAAAAGGTGCTGAGGAAGAAGATTAAGGAGCAACTTCCAGAGCTGGAGTTTGGCAGTTGCTGTGGGGAGGTCAGCCAGGAGTGACTCATGGCAGGTGGGTGCATCTGCAGTCATAAGGTGTTGCAGAGCTGGGGAGAGTGGTTTTGGGGCAGTGCCTGATGTTTGTGTGATGGGAGAGCCATGCCTGGGGTTTGAGGAGCAGGCAGATGGGGTTCTGGTATGGTGTGATATGGTGGGGGTGTGGAGATGGGTGTGGGGCTGCTGCTGTGGATTTGGAGTGGGATGTTCATAAGCTCTGCAGCTCTTCTGCACCAAAGATGAAGTGAACCTCATTCATGCATTTTTAAAGAAAGACTGGTAGCTTTGAATGGTCTCTGCTGCTGAGACAGTGTTTCTGTAGTGTTAAAAAGCCAGGCTAAACCTGCTGGTCCAGCCTGTGGCTGTGAGCACTTCCCCACGCAGGAGGGGTGCTGGGCTAGGCTGGGTGTACCCATCAGCAGCCTTGTGGTTTGCAGTCAGTGCTCCGAAATGGCTGTTTCCTGCTTTCCCCCCGTGCTTTGGGGTAGGTGATGCTCAGGCTGTTCTATAGCAAATGGTTGCCCAGTGTGATTGCTTTCTTGCTACAGCTGGAGAGGGCTCAGTCTTTAGGTGGGTCATCTCCCTAGAGAACTGGCCTTTGCTCCGATCAGAATTGGAATTTATTTCTGAGTTTTCCTGATGGAGTTAATGGTCTGGATGCTGTGAGTTTTCTGCCTTGAGCCTGGGACATGACTGTTGCTTCGGACCCAAAGTACGTGAGGCACTGTGTGGTCTGTAAGATGCAGCAGAACTCAAGCCAGAGTTTTGGCTGACTTGTGTTTGGAAATGCACATGTGGTGTAGCTAATTGATAGCCTGGCCTCATGAATGTGAAGGAGGGGTGGGGACACTTACAGAATAGCAGCTCTGTGACTTAGTGTAAAATTGCCTGGTTTATTATTAAATAATTATTTATGCAGAGGGTAGGTCTTGTGGGACCTCTAAGACCTTGGCATCCATTTGCCCAAACTGTACCCTTTACAGCCTTTGTCTCCAGTGTGACACAAAATAAGAGGAGAAGCCTATCTGGGCATCATGCAATTCTGCTTTGTGAAATGATCCCGGGTGCTTTTAGGTTCCTACCTGGTTTCCCAGCTGCTTTCTTCACTCCAGGAAACCCAAAGGCCCTCCTCTTTTTTAAAAAATGTTGCCATTTGGATTTTGGTTAGTCTTGTTTTTCAGTTAGGCCAAGAGTAATGCCTTTGTTTTCATAGGAAGAAAAAGTGAAACAAATCACTAGAAAGTTTTTTGTTTGGTGTATTTTGTGGTGGTGGGGTTTGTTTTTTGGGCTTGTTTGTTTTTGTTTGTTTTGGTGGGGTGGTTTTTTTAACAAGCAATGCTAGAACTAGGATAGTGCTTGGTTTCTTCGCTCAGCTAAGGACTTTAAAAAACGTAATCCCATGTTTCATTTTCATGTGGCTTTATTTTTAAAAACTTTGAACAAATCTAGTTCAGTTTTGAAATGCTGCTGTAATAATTTGCATTAAGGAAATATTAGGAAATCTTTAAACTTCTCTAGCTCTTTTTATTTGCAAAACTGTTCAGTGGCATTTACCACAAGTTTCAAGATAGTTGTAGTTGATCTGGTGTTTGGTTTTCTGGGAAATAACTGGGAGGGGGCAGGAGGGGGAAGACAGTAGGAGGAATGTACTTAACTATAGCCTGGGAACTTTAGAGTTTCCATTTCAGGTTACTATTAAAGTAATTTTATTCAACTCATCTGTGGACCCTCTGCTGTGCAAGTTGGAGGAGAAAGGGTGTGGGTTCCAACACTGTCTGACAAACAAAACAATGTTAGCCTTTACAGATGACTTGGTTCTGTTAAGTGAATCCTGGGAGAGAATGCAGAAAAATATTGACACTTCAGAGGTGTTTTGTAATCTGATGGGCCTTGAAGCACAAGAGGAGAAATGTCATGCCTTTTACATCCAGTCTACAAAGGACTCCTATATGATCAATGACTGTACAGCATGGACGATAAATGGTACACCACCCAGTGTGACTGATCTGGGTAATTCTGAAAAACACTTAGATATGCCTACATACAGACACATGGGTCGGTATGTCTAAGGCAGAACTACTAGATACACTCAATGAAAGGTTAAAGTTAATTGGGCAAGCCCCATTGAAGCCATTTCAGAAAGTGGACATCTTGAAAGGATATACTCCATGAGAGAACTTTTGGTGAGGGGTGGGCAGGATAGTCAAATTAAGATCTTTCATTGTCAGGGAGCAAGTGAGACTTGTTTATGTGTTTTGGGGTATTGCCCTGCAGTTCAAGATGCTAGGATGAATACTCAACCAGTTATGTGAACTATCAACAGAGGAAGCTGAAAAGAAAGAGCAGTATTTCAGGAGCCACTTTTAGAAGTTCATCAAAATTAATTGTATAAACCTGATCAGATTTTTGCCAAGGGAGGTCACACCTTTGTTGTGAACATAACTCTTAGATATGAGAGCAAACCATCATCACTTGCGGAGGCAGTGGCTGAGAAAGGTAGGAAATGCCAACATCTAAAGGGGCAAGTCCAGGAGGTGACAAATATCAGTAATATAAAATTAATTGGATTTTCTATAGGTGCACATGAGAACTGGTATGAAGGCAATTACAGACCACTAGCTGAATTGGGACTCTGTTTCCAGCAAGAGAAAGTTGCTTGTTGTCTTCCAGATCAGATTCTGTTTATATCTATGGCCATTGTACATATCTGTGAGTCACATAAGAACTACTGTAAAGTCTTCACTGACTGTAAATAAACTGATTTCCCTCCCCCCCACACCCCCCCCCCCCCCCCCGGTTTTATGGTTTTGGTGAGTTTTTTGTTTGTTGTTGTTTTTTTCTTTAAGGCCAGAGGCAGGCCTGGATGAAGAGTGGATGAGAGAGGTGGGAGAGGCCTGATAGTATGTAAGGATGAAAAAGGACTGTATCATCATATGCTATCTTTCCCACAGATGCCAATCACCAGCTTTATTAGGGTGGATGGACCATTGTTACTTAATATGCAAAAGGAACCTGTATAAATTATATGTTTGATAAGTAGCCAGGGAACTTTAAAGTCTGTGTTTCTTTCAAGTTGTTATTGGAGCTCCCAGATTCAATAAGAAATATGCCCTGTGCATGAGCTCCTGCTGGGGTATGTTTGAAGACAGGGTGCAGGCTCTTCTCTGGTGTCTGCTGGCTCCTCAGGGTGGTACGTGTGAACTCCAGTCACAGCCAATATCCAGTTCCATGAGAGTACATTGGACACTTACCTCTTGTGTGTGATGTGGAAGTGAGGGTACTTGCTATGTTATGTTGTAATAAGCTGTAATAGCTTGTGGTGAGTCAGCACAGGCTGACACTGTTCTGGGTTGAGGTCTGGTTCCTGTGACTGAGCTGTTACTGGAGCCAGGACTGTCTTTTGGTTTATGCTGTGTTATGCTGATGCAGCTCTTTCCTTTTTTTCCTAGGTGGCCCTGCCATCATGGGAGGCCCCAAATGACTGATTAGTGTCACTTTGTTATGGGGACAGGCACTGGCATGTGTATATTGTATACTAGCTGTGTACTTGTCAGAGCATGGTGAAAGTTCAGATAGACAGGGTAGATTGTAGCTGTGTGCTTGACTGAGATGGTGCAGTTAGACCTCAGCACCATGGCATCCACTTGCCATCCACTAGCTTCCCTCCAGACTGCTGTCTTTCCTGCTCAGGCTTTGCAGCAGCCTGAAAATAGTATTTGATGCGGTTAAAAATAAAATCACTGCTTCCTACTGTGCAGCACACGGACAGGCATGCGCTGCCACGTGTATTTATGTCACAATGAGTCCTCAAGCTGGTACCCAAACTCCACCACCAAAGAAGCGTGTTGTGCTGTGTAGCATGATGAAGTCCAATCTTCCTGCATGCTTGACTTTGCTCACTCTTAGCTCCTGCCAAAGCAGTTGAAAACATCTGGGATCATTCACTTCTGGAAAAGGGCAGTTAATGGTAATAGGCTTTGACCCAAGCTCCACATGCAGTTAAGGTGAACCTTAAGAGTGTTGTTAAGTTGGACTCATCACTGCTTATGGAGCTTTTTTATTTATTTATTTTAGTCCTGGAGGAATGATAAAATCTTTATTTCTAGATCACTCTTACAGCAACCCTGACTAGCAGGGAGAAGCTCAAAAGGCAGCAGAAATAGCCAAGGATATTATTGGATGGTGTGGCAATCCTCTTGATGTAATCATAATAAAAAATCAAGCTGTAGGAATCATCTGGAGCTCTTTAGCCACTCATGGGGGTTTTTTTGGCAAGGGTTTTAGATGTAAAGTCAGTCTGTTGGAAGGTAAAGCTGTGGAAGACCCTACTTTCTGCTATTGTCTAGTTTCTTTTTATTGTGTCTCAGTTATTCTGAGTCCTAAAACTGATTTTATGCTGTAGCCACTTTATGCTGTATTGACTTTTAGTCCAATGGATCCTCTCTTGCCCCTTCTAGCCCTGTGATTCCCCAAGGAAATAATGAAGTCTTTGTCAGAGTATGCTCTTTGTGCCTAAAACCTGGCTTTTTTAGCACTTTGAAGTGAACCCTGACTTGTGTGCTTTTCTTGGACTGCCATCCAGTCCTGAGATCCCACACACCCTTCATCAACTGAGAAACAACAAAGCACTCCAACTAAAGCTCCCCATCTTGCTCATTATTAGTGTCATGGAGGATCTTTTTGGTTCGTATGTTTAATTTAATGATCTCCAATAATCTGCTTTGATATGATTAGACAATTATTTCCAACATAGAACAGGAACTGCTTCAAAGCTAGAAGTTTTACACATCATGTTCTACTTAGATGCTTTCAGTTATAGCCATCTTCAGGCACAAGAGAGTAACTTTGATTTTAGGCCAACTGAACAACGTATGGAACAGTTTGTTCCTTTCTGTTCTCCAGCTCTCTTCCCCAAGAGGAAAATCTTGTTTTCCTTCATCAAACCAGGGAAATGGCATTTTCTGCACAATATTATGCAGCAAAGTCTAAGTAGTGGAGTCCTTCAAGAAGTATGAGCAAGTGCTGCTTCACAGCAAGGATGCTGGCAATTTCCAGAAAGGTGTGTGTGGGGGGAAAAATTAGGATAAAATAGTTTAGTTTTGGATTCCTAAAAATCACTCTTTAAAAAGTTACATTTGCTTTTGCAGAAGTTTCTGGCACCACTGATATCAGAGACATAAGGCTTATTTTTACTTTGGATCTGTCTTATATCATATGCTCACCTTCTCCACTTTCTCTGTATAACCTTCAGTAAAGCAACGTGAAAGGCATGATGCTGTAACTGAATTACCTGAAGCTTTGTGTGGTGCACAGTGTGCAACGTCAAAAAGACTGTAATCCTCAATAAACATCAGAAAATCACCTTTCACGAGCTGTTATCAGTCTTCAGTCTCAGAACAGCTGTTTTGCAGAGACCATGCTCAGGGCTTACCCCCTGAATAGCAGTAGCTTCCTTAATTTTTACATTGATTAATAAAAACTACTCAAGGCTATAGTCTGTCTGTCTACCATACAGCTGTATATTTTAATCCTGCCCTTTGGCTGATGAAGTGAAATTGGCTGAGTGTTCTCTGCCCTTACATAAGTAAACTTGTGCAGAAATAGCAACCTTAGAGTAGACAGCTCTTGGTAGTTCTACTCTTCCAGCTAAACATGCTGAAAGCATGCTGAGGAGCATGAAAACATTTCTGGAGGGTAAGACATGGCTGTGAGAAGGCTTGATCAGTCTTCACTTCTGACTTCCCTTGAAAATAAACGTGCTTCTGACTATGCTGCACGAGTCCCAAGAAGAGGAAAGGTTCCAGAGTCACTTTGCTACAAAGAATACAAATCTATAACCTTTCTTCTAAAGGGTGGGATTAAATACATCAGCGCTGCTGATGGATCACTGCAACACGGTAATGCACCGTGCATCAGAGATCAGACTGAGGTCGAGACTTCAGGCCAGAAATGCCTAGGGGGGTTGTGGGAATAGGTGGCAGATTACTAATATTTTACTGCCTTTGATATTTATGAAGCCTTCCCCTAACTCAGTGTGCATCACTATTGGTAAAAGCTAACGTGCCCATCCAGAGTTAAGAAAGGAAAGTCTTCAGAGACTAGAAAAAGCCCCTCTCCTCAAAAACTTAAATTTCCTGTGGCCTTCGAGCTGAGATTGATGTTTGCATTCGAATACAGGTCCCAGTCAGTAGCCACACCTGTTTGTAATCCTCAGAAAATTAAGGGGAATTACAAGTACTTTGATTTGCAGCTGTAAGGAGAGGCTTTGCCTCCTGGAGATCCACGATGAAGTTCTGGCTCTACAAAAAGAACAGGGAACTGACTACTGCTTCCAGTGGGACCAGTTTTTCACCTCCATCCTGTAATATTTTCAAACAAACTCAATCTTTTAAGCAAATGAGTAATACATTTTTTTGCTGAACCCCTAATGCTCCATGTGCTGTTAGATGCTTGCTCTGCTTTAACTGGTAAATGTCTATTCTCCTTACCAAGCAGGCTGGCGTGACCTGACTCCCTAAAAACACTGCTGCAATCTGTTGGAGTTTCCACGTATCCCAAACCAGCACCCTCGAGAGAGAAATGAGTAACAAGTAAGGCCAATGTGTAAAGCACAGCTAGGCTGAACTTGGTGCATTTAAGCAGTACTTGATGTACACTTTCCTTGTGTGTTTCAAGCAGGAAAAAAGATGTATGTCTAATTCCCACGCTTACAAACCCATAAAGTAAGAAACTCACCCGCTCATCCTCCTGTAAGGAAGAAAAGAGGTGAAGGAAAGAACAACAGTGAAAACTAAGCAAATGAGTTTGTTTAAAACTTCAGGGGAAGAAAACCCCACAATGATGTACTATGTGCAGTCAGTCAGCTTTTCACCCCAGGGACTTCACAGCAGGCTTCCTCTGTGGCCATGTTACCATCTACATCAAGTGCAAGCTGTTGCACATCAACCTACAGGGTAAGTCAACAGAAGACAGGTTTTGAAATTCCTCAACAGTTGAGGAATCAAGCAGGCAGGCTGGAGTTAATCCATACTGATGCCTTCACCAGTGTGTTTGAGCATTTCCCAAGTGTAGGATTATGTGTAACAATTAATTCACAATTTGTGGGACAAAGAGCTTGGTAGGTTTGTAGATTTGTCTGTATGGGATGGAGAGGATTTCTGGTGCTGTAGTGCTTGTATCTGAAGAATTAATTATGGCAATATTAAACCTCAAGGAAATATTTTGTACATTTAGTTTGCAGGGCATTAAGGTCTGAAGTGATCTGAACTGGCAGCAAGCTTCTAGAATGTTCTTGTCTGTGAAATGCTGTGTTACTTTTCCCAAGATGGATGGCTCTCTGTTTCAGTGGTGGCTTTCTGCAGTGAAGGAGGACCACTGCTGTGACTGCTGTTTTCAGTCTCCAGGGTTATTCTGGCTATGGGACAGATTTGTTCTGTATTTTGGTGGAATCCAAATCAACAGGCAGGGCACACTCATCGGTTGCTTTTTGTTAAACAGAAGGATTGATGACTTCTTTAGTTACTGTGGAGTATGTCCTTTGCACCTGAAATAAAAAACCATGTTCCCAGACCCTAAATTCAGGGTGCTACTGCAGATCTGCTTCTAGCAGATGGTAATCTCAAAGGTAAGTGTTAACAAAGTAATACATTCCTGCTATTGCAATGCACAGCCTTGGTTGTGTATTAGGGTAACTCTTGGCATCTGAGGTCAAGTGGATTTCTGCACACACAAGGAAGCCTTGATGATCACCCAGGGAGTCACATTGTTCTGGGCTCACCTTGTCAGGGCACCATCTCCATCTGTCCTCCTTGATGTCTGGTGACTGACAGGGGCCGTGTCTGCTGGCTGTCAGTCTAAACACACAGTGAGCTGGCTTTCCCTAGCACCTGCTGCAAGCTTGTGCCAGGCTCCATGCAAACCCATGTTCTCAAAGATGGCACTCTTCCTGCCAGACCCTTCTCCAACTGCATTGTAGCTACTAGTTGCCTTGCCCCTGGAGACATAGCCTGTACTGGTCAGCTCCATCTCTGTCCTTTATCTCCCAAAGTTCCCATGTCATTTTAGTAGTGTCCTCTCTCTGAAGGTAGAAACAATGGATGATTTTTTTTCAGGAAGAACAAATTTAGAAGCAAACAACAGCAGAATTTTAGAAGTATTTATTCTTTGTTGTCACTGCAACAGTATGAAGACCCCTTGATATTTTATTTCCTTTCATTAATGATACCTGCCATGGAAAATGATTGTTGTCAGTAAAAAGGGAATAAATGTGCCAATCAGAACTCTAAAGATATCGTAACATTCTTAAAGAAGGAGAAAAATGAGTAAAATAAAATATTATTATTATCATATTATCATCGTATGTTTTAAATCTGAATCAGAAGGAACTAGGACCTGCTGGTTCCACTAAACCCATCGGAGAGGTACAAATTATTCAGGAAATACAATTGTGTTTCTTTTAGCATGTATGCTTGGGTGCACTGCCATGTAGAACAAAGGTCGGAGGAGGAGGAAGGGCTTGTTTAATGTCTGTGTGAGAGCCCAAGTGTTTACTGATGTCACTCTGTGTACCTGATTTTTCTTCTGAATTTACGCTTGGTACAAGCTTACATCATGTCAAGTTACTCTGTGATTCTGGATAAATTAGGCACCAAGACCACTGGCTACAGTGAGTTGTTCCAACAGATCAATGGCAGAAAATAGAAAATAAATAAAATAAAATTAAAAACATACTTGTAATTTTTTAAAAATAAAAGAAAGCAGATACGTTGTTTGACAAGTCTGGATCAAAAGCCACCTCAAAGACAGGAGCTGTTCTTGGAGATAAACAGCAAAGTAGCCCAGTTAGTTTAACTGTAGAAGAGTGAGACAACAGAACGTTAAAATCAAGAAACACAAAAAAAGCCCACCAACCAACAAATTTGGCATGTTATCTGAAAACAAATGGACCTGACAGCACAGATTTATGGGGCAGAAGTACAATAATCTTCCAGTGTGAAATGTAATTGCATAAGAAAGCTGATGGGGTTTGTGCAATTTTTTAAAAAGTTTTTTTAAGTTTCAAAAGGATGTTGCTTGTTTAACTGATATTAGACACCCTCATAAAATGTTGTTTGACTTACTCAGCCGTGTGTCTATACGCTCAGTCCATGAACACTTGCATTTGGATGTGCTGCCGCACGGAAGTTTTATCCAACTGTCAGGTCTGGTATGACAGGAATAGGCAGGTCGTGCAACTGCTTCCTTTGTGACTTCGTTCTTCCTGTTGAAGTGTGGAGACTGTGACACCTCTGGCATTGCTGTAGGTCTCTGCTAGAGTGGGATAGGCATAGCTTGCTTTCTGTGGGTCATAGCCAGGAGATGTGGAATCACGATAGGCACAAGCGGTTTTCTCCACACAGGCCATGTCAGGATAGTCTGTGATATTTTTAGTGGTCAGCTTTTGCTTATTCCATGACTCATGGCTACTAAAGGATGCAATTCCAGGTTCAGGGGCAGCTGGGAAGGATTCTGAGGCTGTTTGTCTGTTGGTCCGATCATAACCTAATACATGTGTGAAGTATTGATAATGATGAATGTCTTTTGCAGCTTGGTAAGGTTCATCTTTTAGTCTGTTAACTCGGTGTTTCTGGGGCTTTGATCCTGCAGTATGTACCTCTGTAGAAATCCCATTCAACTTGAAGGTCTGCAGGCATGTATAACTGAATTTATGGCACACCAAAGGCAGGGTGCTTTATTAATCTAGCTTTATTTATCTAGCTTTATTCATCCAAATGTTAAGTGGCTATAATAAGCCCAGCTAACCATTCTCTATATTTGGGGGGGGGGGGGGGGGGGGGGGGGGGGGAAGTGGTGCAATATCTAAACAAGCTTGCTGAATCATGCAGTGCATATCAACAGTGCTTGTCTCTCTATTTTTACCCACTGGAGGTAAGTTAGGTGATCAGCTTGGACTAGGCATCTGCTTTTTGGACAGTTAAAGTCAGCTCCTGACTTTGCAAGCTATGAGTGTCAATTCCATGCTGGCTTTGTTTCTGCTACAGCCTACTAATGGTTGTCATTGTACACTTGTGTCTTAATCTACTGGTGTTTCAGTAACTGAATTCAGTGTCTGACTGTAGAGAATAGGAGAAGTGTTTTGCTGGTGGGGGTTTGGTTTTTTGTTTTTAAATATGACTAAACTAACTGAAAACTGTAATAACAGAACTACTCTCTGTTTATTCTTGCTTTTCACTTAGCTAAATTAATTGATTTAATATTGTCTTACCTTGCATTTGGTCAGGCAGCTGGACTAGATAACCTCCTGAGGTTCTATCCATCCTGAATGCTCCCATGATCCTCTGATGATACACTAAGCCAAGACAATGTAATAACCTGCAGAGTGAAAGAAAGAAGAGCAGTCACTCCTCAAGGAGACTTATCCCCTCTGTTAATGTACACTGTTGGGTATTTGTTGCTAGCTAAAACACTGCAGTACTTTTGGTGTGTGGACGCAATGCAATGCTTGCATTGCAGGACAAAGAAAGAGCATTTTTATAAGCCAAGCAGATTTTTTTTGCCTTCATGAGTGTGAGTGGCTTCCTGCAAATATGGGAACTGTGTTGCTTCTCAGAGGAGCTATGCAAAACTCTCATAAATGTAAATTTTGGGCAACTGGAATTCAGATGCTGGAGAATGGTTTCCCAAATAAGAGATGTAACTGACACTTGCCTGTGCTTTCAGTGGCCTATTTTGCACCAGCAAAAGTTGTTGCAGGATGTATTTTTAGAGGAGAAACTGGAATGTCTGTGACAACTCAAAAATGAGTTGGTAAGAGAGGTGTGCCAAACCTCTACCATGGCAGTGGTAGACTAGAGGCTTGTTTAGCTGAAACCAATGTCAGTTCTTTGCTAGGAAGCACTTGAGAGCCATGCACTTCTTGTAGACATTTCATTCTTGGAACTGGTGGTGCAGTGCTGAGAGCACGGCCTTTTCAGACAGCTTTTTCTTCTGGGGAGGATTTAGGATTTGCTCTTTTACAAAAAACGCCTCTAGCAGCTTGAGTCGCAGCCCTCAGGGAGAGCTTAAAATGCTCACCTACACTATGAGAATGTGTTTCCCCCAGAGAGGGAAATCTATTTACAATCTCAGATCCAGTATCCAGAATATGCACTGCTCAGGTGCATGCCTAATGGTAAGTACTGGGCTTAGGAACTTAGATGAATTTCTGTTCTTTTTAAAACCAGTGATAAAACCTGAAGATCACTTACAGAAGGGGTAATAGTTCAGTAAACTATTATGAGGTTAAAAAAATATTAATCTGAAAGACTGGAGGGTTTCTGTAACTGAGTAAGCTTAAGAAAAACAAATAAAAACCACCCTTCTGTAATTTTTAAAAATAATATATCTAATAAGTTTTGGGGGTTGAGTTGGCTATTTTTAAGGTAAGCTTGAAAATATATTAAGGAAAAACTTATTTTTGTGCTTGCCTATCTAATTTTTGGTCACTTACTAAAAACAACTTTGAAGGTACTCTTTAAATTGTAAGTAGAAAGGAGTTGAGTTACAGTTTTCCCCAGTGTTTAGGAAATATTAATTACTGAATCTTTTCAAGAACGTGAGGAACTAACATCAACTGGCAGAAAGGCATATTCTCTTCAAGAGGAGAAGATTGTATGGGGCTTTTTATGAACACAGGGAGAGCTCCTGATTTTGGATATTGCTGAGATATATTGGTTCTTTGAGTCTGTGAAATCAACAGGCTGAACTGGCCCTAAGCTTTTGCACGTGCTTTTGGCCCAGTATCTTTACTGAATAGAGGATTTTTGTCAATAAATACAGACAAATCAATGCTGAATATAACAAAATTTCAACATTTGAAAAATGTAAAACAGAAAATAGTTTCAGCTAAAATGTAATTTAAGGTGACAGATGGTAATTTTCTCTGCCCACCTTTTCCATCTGATGGTTTGTCACTTGTCTAACACGCCCAGAAATCTCAGTGAAAATTCCTTTAACTGCAGTATTTATAAATGAGTGTAGGTTAAACTCAATCACTAGCATTCATTTAATGACATAAATTAACAGAATAGTTGTGGTTGGGATGGACCTCTGGAGATCATCTGGTCCAGCCTCCCCCTACTCAAGCAGAGTCACCTAGAGCTGGTTGCTCAGGACAATGTTCAGAAGGTTTTCGATTATCTCCAAGGCTGTAGACTCCACCACCTCTCTAGGCAGCCTGTGTCTGGACTAGGACACCCCTACAGCAAAAAAGTATTTCCTGACGTTCAGAGGGAACCTCTCTTGTTTCACTTTGTGCCCATTGCCCTGATCCCATCACTGGCCACCACTGGAAAGGGCCTGTCTCAGTCTTCTGTGCCTTCTCTATAGGTATTTGTACACACTGATGAGATCCCCCTGATTCTTCTATTCTCCAGGCTGAACAGTCCAAGCTCTCCCAGCCTCTCCTCGTATGTGAGATTCTTCAGTCCCTTCATCATTTTAGTCACTCTTTATTGAACTCTCTCCAGGAGCTCTGTGTCTTTTGTACTGGGTAGCCCAGGACTTGATGCCAGAGGCACTAGACATAATAAGTTGCAATGACTTACGAGATAAAAGTCAATGAAAAAAAATTGATAATACATTAAAAAAAATCAATTTTAATGTGATTTCTGTGGAAACTAGATTTGTGTGACTGACCAGCTCTTTCTCTAGCTGATTATAGGCACCTAGCATTCCTGCATGTCATTTCTCCTGGTGTGCCTTATAATTCACTGTTGATAAAGTGTGAGATAAGAGCTCTGGTGCTTCCTGATCTTTAAAAGTGACCCCTGAAATTCCCACGATTGTCTCTAATTCTTACCGCTCTAAATAATTTTGTGTCATCTGGGCATTTTGTGTCCTCGCTGTTAATCCCCATCTTCTGCGAAATCAGTCCCCCTCTATGGACTTTGGGATTCGTTTCTGCTGTTGCATTAATTTGCAAGTGTCTTTCTCTTTGCTTGGCAGGTTTCTTAACTGTGGTGCTCAGCCACGTGCTCTGACTTGCCCTGTGTGGAGCCAGGAGTTGGACTTGATCCTTATGGGTCCCTTCCAACTCAGGATATTCTGTGATTCCATTTTGCCTCTTACTGAATGGTCACTTTAAGGCTCTTCTGAGATGCATGAAGGATGGCCTTGTTTTCATCATAAAAGGTTGGGAGGGGGAAAGGAATTGTCACTTAATGGTACACCAGGTTTCATTTTGGATAAAGACATCATGGAGCTTGAGGACATGGTTAAGATTATGTGCATGGTTAAGTGTGTTGTTGCCTTTGAGCATGAATGAATACAGATCAACTTAGTGAAGGTAACAGGAATTTTAATGGTTCTCTGAAACCAGTGGTTTCCGTGATTCTCTGAAATAATTTTCTTTAAAAGTGGAACAAAACTTACCAGAAAAAATTATTTCTGTCACAGTGGCTTAAAACTCTGAATTGGCAGCAATTCACTCAATCTACCCAATACCTTGATGTGTCAGAAAGTCAGGAGATTTGTTACAATTTTTAATAGCAACTTTCTGTCTCCCAGGTTGCTTTTTTTTCAGTCTGAAAATGTTTTCTGACCCTGTAGTTATTTCATAATGTATTACTCTTCTGTTAGGCTGGAAGTCCTAAAAGCCAACAGTTTGCAGCTCTTCGTGGAATGTACAATCTCTTATTAATACTGATGAAAGCAAGATACTCTATTTTTCATTGTAATATATGTCATAAGAAGATATACATGCATATGTATGTGTATAATATATAAAGATATATGTACCTCTCTCTCTATATATATAGTTTTGTAATACATCAGGAGCAACTGCTTCCCCAAGCAGGCCACCCCAGTTAGCAGCCTGTAGTAATCTGCAGTGTGTCAGATGTATGCGTCACACTGCAATAACTTTTAAGGTGCAGTTTTGCTTTGCAGATTGTCAATCTGTCTGAGCATTCTCCCTTGGGACGTGAAAATATTTCCATTTCATTTCCATTTGATTTTAAATGGGTTGTTTGGTAGAAGGTTATCCAAATCAGGCTGTTTAAACTCAGCAGTTTGCATGGATGTGGGAACTGGGGAAATGAAAGTTACAGGAGCCGATCTTGGGTGAACAGGAGGAGGTCTGGTGCTGTGGCTCTGGTGAAAAATGTTGCTGAATTAATTTTTAGTTTATGTCTTACCCAGAGGATGAGGAGTTAAACAGGATCAAAATACTGGGGTAGCGGTACTGGAATTTCCTCTTGGAGGGGCCAGCAGTTTGGAACTGTTTTGTTCCATGGATTGCCTATCTGCAGTCTCAGAGCAGTGCTGTGGCAAACACAGCCCTGGTGTGCTAGAAGGGGAAGGATGCATACGTTTCCATCTGCCCTTCTGTGAAAGGGATGGAACCAGAGCTGTGGTTCCCAGTTCTTGAACAGTCCTGCTAGTTTCAGCTGGATTGAATGAAAGATATCACTGAATATTCCCAGGGCAAACCCCAGTGGGGATGCTCACATGCTGACAGCCCAGCAGCTATTCTATACGTTGCCAGAGTGTCTGGAAAGCCAAGGCTTACAACTGCATTTAGCTTCAACTGGAGTGGAAGGACAAGTGTCTGCCCCTCTTAGGTGACTGAGCAGGCAAGTCCCCCTTTAATTATAGGCAGTTTCAGGACAACAGTATGAGTGTATTTGCATCTTTTCCTCTCTCCATTTTTCTTTTTCTAGCCTGAAGTTAGAAGAACAAACATAATTTCTCATCTCTTCACATGCAAAATACGCTATGCTTTTGTCCTTTTCAGTCACGTAAAGTATCTCATTTACCATCATGCAGTTCTGAAAATGCCATAAACGTTACCTTAATAGTAAATGGAGAAGCAGAACCAGCTTGACATATGATGTGGGAATAGATGTCCATTAGAATGCGAGATCAGTCCAAAATTATATTGCCTAAGTACACTTCAGGAAATCTTTATTCTAAGATTCTGTCACCAGAATAAGTTATTTTAAAAGCCATGCTGTCTTCCACATTTAATTTTGAGAAGAACATTTGGAGGCTGAGAAATACATAAAAAGGCTTATTAGTTAAAAAAATGTTTAAAAGGGAAAAGGGAGAGTTTTCTGTACCTTTGTACTGGAGTCAGACACAATTTCTCAATTACTGACCTCTAAAGGCACTGTCTAGATATGTAGCAGTGTAATTCCACATATAGAAACGATTATTCACTTGCCATTCATAGCTTCATCTCTGTATATTTTCTGTCTTCCTTGACTGCCCTGTCCTTGGTGAAATGGTTTTACAAGGCAGTTTTCCATCAGCAACTGTCTGGCAACTGTTGGCATGCTGATCTCTGTTCTCCAGCCGTGCCTACAGCAGTTCTCAAAATGGTGAGAAATAAGTGCTTCCTAAATGTAAACTCGTCTGACTGTCTTAACTTCTCAGCTCAGTTCTGATCTCTTTACTCACGCCTCATCTCAGCACATTGTAGGTTTTAACTAGTATGTAAGTCTCTTGTATCTTTTGTTATTCTTTCCTGTGAGAAGGAAATGTAAGAACCCATACCAGAGCAATATTGCCTGTGTCCTGGTGAAGTGCTGAAACGACACATAAAGGTCATTTAACATCCCTATAATAAGTGAAATCCAGCCTCACTTCAAGCATTAAATATTTTATTTCCTTTTCTGATATATTTTGCAAATATGTCTACATATATATGTATACACATACATCAAAGCTTTTCTGTAACACGCGTCACCTCTTAGTGTGTTATGCTTCGCAGGCCCTCCTGTCCTCTCTTAAAAGTTCTGCCTCCACCTCTTCCTTTCTCTCCAGCTGCCCCTTTCACCTCACTGCCTTGACCTCTCCTGTTCCATTTCTTTCTTAGATCCTTTCCTCACATATTTTATAATGAATTGAAATAGCTTTCACCAAGATCTCCTGATAATGCCTATCTCTGCTTTCCAGGACCTCAATGCTACTTTGGCAGGTGGTGATCATCTTATCTCTGTTTTTTGGTGGGGTTTTTTTTGTGTATCTTGTTTCTCTTCTGCAACTCATGGAGAATTGCATGGTTATTTGCAGAATCAAGATGATTTTTATGGCAGAGTCTACAGGGCATTTAAATGTGTAATAGAGCCAGTGTAGCAGTGCTATTATAGAACTCTTTTGGGTTATATATATAAAATATATCTATACACCACCAAACTATTTGGAAAAATGATACTGTGTGATCTTTTGACAGCCAAATACAATAAATAGCATTCTTCAGGAACTTGACTTGAAAGGAAAGTAAGTTGTCATTAAATGGACAAATTCGTTGATGAACTTCAGGTTTTAAAATGACAAACAGATCATGCTGTACACTTATTAATTATTAGTAGTCTTATCTGTGGTTAATCCTGCCTGCATCAGCAACACATATATTACTTCAGTATTCTCCTTTGGTGCTTGATCATAGCTTATGCATTTAATAAGAGATGGGAAGATGTAAGGAGGAAAAGAAGTTAGTGTGGGGAAGCTCAGCTATTACCAGTGATCCCAGTCAAGTGACACACTGTGGGCATTTCTCATCACCTCAGCAAGGCGTCAGAAGAGCTTGAAGCATAGTCAGTACTAGAAAGATCTTTGTCTCTCTTTGCCAGCTTCTTCAACGTGGGCTAGTAAAAGTTGCCGCCTCTGACTGCTGTGGTGAAAAGACACTCGAGTACAGGGCTTTAAAAATAAAAAGTAAGAATAATTTATTTTTGAACCCCATGCATCCAATGTGTCACTACTGCGGGTTTCATGGATGAAACAATGGAGAAATGCACTATTGCTATTTAGAAGTATGACTGCACTTATTGCAATCACTAAGAGTGTCACAAAATACACTACTGCAAACACAAGAGTAATGGAATTCAGTATTACCACCCAAAACAGTCACGTCACTCGCTGTTACCGTCTGTGGGCAGCTCACAAGGTTCAATATTGCAACCACAGCAGACTCAGGGAACACACTGTCACAACTCACAACCACACTAAATACTACACCTGTGTTAGACAATCACCCGAGGCTACAAACTTAAGGCATATCAAGTATTCACTTACCCATCTCTCCAGGAGAGGGTTCTCCACACGTTACCTTAGCCAGCATCCTGGCCAAGGGGGAAGAGTGTCCTTACAGCGTTGGAGAAGCATCTCCCACTTCTCAGACTGAATCCAAGGGGTTTTATTTGGTTTTATGTCTGATGTAGGTGACAGGGGGCAGGACAATGCCGCCTTCCATGTTTGTCATTAGCAGTGTTCCCCTTTATCTTACGCCCTATCTGTCATTGTCTGGGCCCATTATGGCCAAATGGGGACCCTCCGGCTTGCCCTTATCTTGCTGCTGGGCAGCTGAACAGTGGGCGATCCTTACACCTGCGGCCGCACCTCGGCCTCACGTCACACCCCGCCGCAGCCGCTGCGTGCGGGATAACGGCACCGGGCGCTCCCGCGGGGCAGGGGAACGCGGCCGGGCCGGGGGAGCGGTGCGGGGCGCCGGCGCTGTCCGCGGTGCTGAAGGACGGGGCGGAGCGCGGCTGCGGCCACGGTGCGGGGACCGGGCGCGGCGGCCTCCCCGCACTCCTGCCGGCAGCGTGCGCGGGCACACGCGGGTCCTGCCAGTGGCAAACCGAGCTCTCTCCTCTGTGGGGTGCGATGCTGGTGTCCCGGTGTTTCACAGCAGCCTGGCGGCTGTGGCGAGCGGTCCTTGCCCTCACTCATCCACTGTTGACTGGGCAGTTTGGCCCCGGGAAACTGGGGTGGCAATTCCCTTGGTCAGTCGTGGTCAAAAGCAGATAAGGAGAGATATCCAGGGGAGGGCATGCTGAAACGTGCAAGCCCCATACTACAGAGCTTCGTGTCCCCCAACAGCCTGATAAGAACAAAACTTGAACCGAAATAGCCTGTTCCTTAGCAGATGCAAACCAGCTCCACTGAACTTGCCTCTTCTTTCCCCTCACTCAGACTCTAATTAGTTACGTTGTGTGTCACGCTTGTGTTCTCCAAGATGATAATTTTTCATCTACAGTGAAACAGTTTGGCTTACCAAACGTTTTCTGTAAGACATACTAGTCACAGCCTTCACGTGGTATTTTTTTTAACAGTGGTTTGTTCAAATTCTTTGCTCAAATAAGCAGAAATTTTCAGTGCCATGAGTACTGATCATACTGCAGTAAGTAGCATTTCAGGGACATTTACTCAGCCTCGAAAGAGTTTTTAGAAATAGGCCCCTTATTCTAGTGTCTAAATAACATGTGAGTTCTTTTAAAAATAGAACCAAGCAAACACCTAATTTTCACTCTTCCAGAGGGGGAAAAGGATTTGATTATGCATGTCATCTTTATTAAGTGTCTTATTTTTCCTTATAGAAACCATATGACAGGAGAGAGAAAAAATGTATTGAGTATTGTAATTTGTCTTGTACAAAATGGTTCCTTGGTACTTGCTCCTTAGATATTTGTCTTTTCTGCATTATTCTGTGTCATCTTCTATTCTTGGTAATTATTCTAGGTCCTATTTGCTAGCAAAATTGCATAATAGCTGGCTAGACAGCAAAAATAATGGTGAGAAGATCATAATGGAGAGTAGATGTGGAGGGAATGACTTTATAGATGTTGCTCTGAGTTTAACTTCCACAGAGTAAATTCTAAAATAGAAAAAATAGACAACGCTACAGGTAATTTTGCATGAAAATTCTGCAGAGGGAAAAATATGTATTGATTGAGAGACCTCCCCTAGATACATACTAACGATGCCTTTGAACCCTCTGTACTTTCTCTTTGGCAGTTAGGTGTTGTGTGTTTCATTTGTGTCATATCCTATTCAGGGTGTAAAGAAAATCAAGAATTAAGCTAGTGAACGATGCAAAGTGGTAAAATGACTCAAAGGCACCAGTTTGCTCTGTGTTCAAAGATTCATCTTGTCTCATTTACACATGAGGATAGTCAGGATAGTTCATATAAATTAATGACAAGTTGTGAATTTCATGTAAGTTTAGAACACTAAATTAAAGCAGCCTTATTCTGATAAAAATAATGTACATGTGTAGAATACAGTTTAACTTAAATGTAATTCTTTAAAAGCTATGATAGACCAACTGTCCCAAGTTACAGGGTCTACCTGGCAAATCCTAAAACAATATGTTTCTCTTTTACCACATCTTGGAGGAAGATTTCCGCAGACACATCCTCCAGGGAAGGATGCAAATAAACACATTGCCAAGACTGAGTCACTGAGATTCAGTCTCCAGCTCCAGCTGTGTTCAGAGTCATTGGCAGGGTAGTGGGAGAGAACTTGAATGACGAAGCAAGAACAGGTGCTCAGGCAAAGAAACTAGGAAGGGAGAACCTGGCTTGAGCTAAGCTGGGAAAAGGTGTGGAGATTGGAGCCAGTGTAAAAAGTCAAAAGCAGCTTTAGTAGGTAAGGACAACTGAAGAGAAGATGGTATAGACGAATAAGAACATGGGTGTGAATAAAAGTGGTCATTGAATGGGTAAAGGAATCTCTGGCTGCCAGAGATTGCTCTCTTCTTCACCAAAAGAGGTTTTCCATTT
Source organism: Gallinula chloropus (assembly GCF_964237585.1). NCBI lineage: Eukaryota > Metazoa > Chordata > Aves > Gruiformes > Rallidae > Gallinula > Gallinula chloropus. Next base: position 92,328,779 of record NC_140086.1, read on the forward strand.
TCCAGGCAAAGTACTATGTGACACTTCTTTGTAGGGCTGATTGACAAAGAAAGCACTAGCGTTGCCACCATGACATTTTTACTTTTAAGGCTGTGTAATGAAGACATTGTTTTGTGTCTGGATTTGTCACTGTAGTCATACACGTTGGGCAATGCTCGCTAGGAAATCAAGCAGAAGGTTGCAAAAAAGGAAAGATGTCATGTAGTTCAGATGTATATGTTTCTTCATTGAACACATTTGCTCCTTGTGATCTTGACACTAATGAGTCACTCAGAATTAATGAAAAAATAGTTTCATTTACTCCACGAGCACTAGAAGAGTCCTGCCTGACTTGACATATAATGGTAAATATGCAGTCATGTTGTAGGAATTGCCAGCTGAGCAGCCAAATTAATGTTTTTAAACTTAATCTCTCTGACTTCTTTCCCATCTGTAAGATCTCTCGTTGTCCCTCTATTTATGTGGGTCTTATGGAAACAAATGAATTATGAAACACTTAGCTATTCATGAGATGAATGCTTTAAAAAAATGAGCAATTTCATTGAAGGCTTTAATAGATGTGCAGCAAGTTAAGGGTCATGCAGCAAATGAGAGCAGACAAAATACATATCAATAACAAAATAACATGACAATCAGTTATATATTCTCAATAAAATAGGATTGGTAGGGAAAGAATCACCACCAACCTATTATAATGAAATTAAAGACTAACAGAATTTGTAGGCTCAAAGGAACCAATTTAATGGTTCATAAGTAACCTTAATTCTGGTATTTCCTGACTCTGTTATGCTCTACTCAGCCACTTAGGTTCTTTTAGTAATTTTTGTGTATGTGACATATGTATTTTCATAATATGTTTTCATTTTCATAAAACCAGTTTTCCCTCATGGTTTGCACAAAAAAAAAATCCCCTGGAAAACACATAAAATGTTTCCTTGTTAACAAACATTGCAAATCCTTGCAGACTAAGACTGCCACAGTTGATGAGATTTCCATATGTCATCTGAAATGCTACCTTCTGCTCCATTGCTCAATGATTAAGTCTGGAATGGAGAACTTTTCCCCAGAGCTTTATACTTTTAGTATCTCTTGAACAACCAAATACATAGCTACAGGTACTTCCATGGTTTATCCATTTTACTTGATTGGCAGAAGATTCTTCAAGAATAGCTTTTATGAGGGCAGTCTTTCCACTGCTGTGAAAACAAAAGACACCAGAGACATTAAACCCCAGTTACTCCCATGTGCTATGCATAGAATCATAGAATCATAGAATGGTCTGGGTTGGAAGGGACCCCAAGGATCATAGACCTCCAACCCCCCTGCCACAGGCAGGGACACCATCCTCCAGGCCTGGATCTACACAAGGCTGCCCAGGGCCCCATCCAACCTGGCTTTGAACTGCATCCAGAGCTCTAAAAGGTAGCAAGACTCAAGGACTGAAAGCGTCAGCTGACATATTGTTGGTAGGTACTACAGACAGGAGTAGGCAGAGTGATAATAAACCTAGATATTTTCAATCCATGACAATGAATTCTGTATAGCAGCAGTTTCTGTATTTCATGTGTTGCAAGGTTATCTTGAATTGAAACCTTCTTAGAGGCTAAACAGATTGTGGCCCTGTCTTGCACTGGAAATATATTTCCATCTTTTCTACCCCGAGGTAAGGGAAGTAGCCATTATGTGTTCAACAGCTAATTAGCAACATCTTGTTACCTTAAACGATGGGTTTATTTTTAATGCCTACACTGCAGAAGAGTTTTGAGATCGTGCTCAGTTTGTGTGGTCATGGTGCTGTGCACTACAGAAGCATGGAGACAAACAGCCCTGCCCTGGAGAGCTTCTTGCCTAACATAAAAGGTTTTGTTTTCTGTTTTTAAATCCAAGTTCCTTCATCAATATTGTCTCTAGTACAATAGGCTGAGAAGGGACAAAACAGGAAGGATGCATACAAAATGTAGTCAAAATGCTTTTCTAGTCTCATGGCTGGAAAATCTGGTCTCTTGGATAGCTTCCAAACTAGGAAAGAGACTCCTGCTCCCACTATGTCATGTATCTTCCCTGTCATTAAGTTTTTGTCCCAACAGATGCTTTGAGGGCTATTGGATGCCAAACTAAACATGCCCATGATTATATATACTTGATGGCCTTGGGTTTCAAAGAGGATGATGCTATGGGGGAAGGCAGGAGAAATCCTGTCTGTGGTAAAAAGGAGGTTTCCCTTTGTCAGCCTCTTGAATGCATCGGTTCATGTCCATTTCTGTGTCCATTTCTGAAACCAGCATTTATTATACAGGTTTACAGGCCCGGGTGTGTAGCTAGTGGTACAGAGTGTGCAGAGCCATGTCTTCCAAGTGCCATCTAGTGGCTCTGTACGTTTGTTGTGTCAGAAAGAGAAGTTCTCCCCGAAAGTCAGGGTCAGACCAAAGGCTGTGCCAGTTTCAGGGTCATGGTGGTCAGCAGGGAGAGCTCAGCAGCTATTGTCAACCTGTAATAAGCAGCGCAAATGCTGCAACCCGTCCCAGCCAGAAGATGCGACTGGAACAGGGAAACCTGTGCAAAAGTCCCTGGGGACGGGGACGTGAATCTGCTGCGCCTGGATGCGTGTGCAGAGACATACAGACACGTGGCACAGAGCAATAACTGAGTGTTACTTTTCTGTTGGCAGGCAGCCCTCTGTTTTCTCCATGAAGACAAAACAGGCCCATAATCCCCAACTTTAATTCGATTTGGAATAGAAGCTTTCCTAAATTGTTATTCTGAAATACTTTAAAATTTCACTGTGGACTTCTAAGGGTGTTCAGAGACAGAGTGCAAAGAATTGATGCACTTTTCTTTATTATTTATTAAAATTTTTCCCCTTCCTTTAGAAACATAAGTACAAAGTAACTGGGTCAAAATAGATGGGGAGATTTTTAGCAAACCGGTGCCAGTTCCATTCAGATGCAGCACAGGGCTTTGTGGCTAGAAAACTGAAGAAAGGGAACCAAACTTTGTTTTCAACCAGATTTTATTGACACAAACCCAAAAGCTTTTTAGCTATGTGTAACAACTTCAAACTGAGTTCATTGTTTCCCGAGAGTCATTGAATTCTATACAGGCTCTTGGTAGCTTTATTATTATTATACAGTTCAGAGTTCCTACTTTGGCACTAGTTCCTCATAGAAATCATCACTTTGACTACTGCTCCTTTTCCACAACTGACACAGGCGTTGTAAGCCAGTATAAATCAATGTACTATTTCATCTTTTTACAGTTTCAGAAGACCACAAATCATTCTCGGAAGTTATACTTTTAGTTTGCTTGCCACTAATTTAAGCCTCCAATTTTCTTCTAGATTGTTCTCTTGTGGCTGAAATAAATGGACCATTGACTCCTGGTTCCATTTATGTATATACATCAGAAATGAGTGAAGCTCTGCAGGAAGATACAAGCTCTGTGAAAAGCAGTTAAAACCACAGATTTTTTTACTCATTTATAACTTAAAGGCAATGTATAACTGCCATGAAAATGGTCTTGTATCATATTTTATTCAATACCAAGTGATGTTATTTTAATTTTTTGTTTATTCTGCAGTTCTAATTTCTTTTGGCACTGGTAGATGAAATCTATGATTCACAGAAATACCTTTTTAGCTTCAGTAAAGCACTTAAATCTTGCCACTTCCATGTGGTTTATACAAACGTTTAGTTAAACATACGTTGTTTTGGGATTTTTTGGGGGATATATATCCTACTCTGGATTGGGGTCAGAGTACTAATGATTAGTCTATACATAGAAATAGATGTTCATGTTGTTGTTATATCTGGTTTTAATAATTTAGGAGACACTCGGGCACCATAGTGTTGAGGACTAGACATGGTTCTTAATCTTCTAAGAACCAAATAAATGATATAACATATGATAAAAATCCAAAAAGAAAGGAAAAGAACCCGCAAAGAACCATCAGCACGGGAATCTTAAAGTCCTATGGAAATAATTGTGTTAATTTAGTTCAAGATTACACATTCCTGATCTTTACAGTTGAAATTAGTTACATCTGGAACATTAAAAGGGAACACCAATTTTTTGGTTTTGATAGACATTTTGGTGTTAAACCTAATGGTGTCCCTTGAAATGAAGAATATGTCAATGATAAGGAGCCATAAGGATAGAGAGGAAGGCTGGTTTTTTCCTAATTCTACTGATGCATAAAATCATGCTAAATTGATGTATTCCCGCCTCTCCCACACAAATATTTTGGAAATTTATTCTCTAATAAAAAACATTATCAAATGAAAGAAACTCTTCCCAGAAAACATTTTCAAAAAGTGAAGTTTTTTTCCAGAAAACTTGAAAAAAACAAAAGGTCTTCACCTCACTGCAGAACATTTGCAAAAGCAAGCAACAGATGCTTCCTCAAGTTCTAGTCAGATGACCCTTAATTTAAAATGTGTTTCTTCTTAAAACGTGGCTTATAAACATGCTTGGAGGGAGCTCAATACAGCCATTTAGGAAACAAACTTAAGACATGTGGTTGAAATATGGTGGGGAGAAAAAAAAGAATGCATCTCTTTAATGACATTAAGAATAATTTCAAATGTAATTTTCTAATTATTTTCTCTTTAAATGAGATCCTGGAGAGCCCGGGGACAAAGGCAACAAGGTACATGGTCAACATGCTGATTGGCCTTGCAATTTGTCATTTATTGTTTGTACTTAGCTTTAAGTTTGTAAACCAAGACCTTCTGAGGTAAAGCACTCAAGGGAACAGCTGTGTGCTTGTACCTGGTGTTCTGATCTTCAAGGTGACCAAAGAAGAGGTGCTTTTCCTGTGTGCATCTACTGCCTATAGGTGATCGTTAAGTGAACTGATGGAGTTTGTTATATTAGTTGGTGTTTCACCAAGAGGATGAAAAAGTGTAACCAGCACAAAATTTTAAACTGAGATACTGCAGTGTGAGTCTCTCTTAATTGTTGCCTTAATTGCTGGTCTCAGTTGGGGGAAGACTGAGGGAGATGATAAGGCAGGGCACCAGAGTTTAATCTCTTGTTGCTGAAAAACTTGTGTTTAGGGATCTGTCTCTGCCAGTCTGTGGGGAAGGGTAGGATGGGGTGGGGCATATGTGGGGGGGGGGGGGGGGGGTTGGGGGTGGGAGGGGGGAAAGCTTTGCTGTCAGGACCCTACTGTTCACTGCCAGCATACCCCACACTGAGAAATAAGAGCAGGAAATCAGTGCACTACAAAATAGTTTCATCTTTAGGTTTTGCACAGTGTCTGGTGGCTAGTCCAGTAGAGGAGAAGTTCCTGATCAAGCTGATATTTAAAACCTGCTAGCCCAAATGAGGCCCAGGTGTTGCTCCTTCCTTTTCTACAGCCAAAGCATGTTTGTGCCTTCTGTCTAGCCATGTGCACGCAGAGCCTTGGCTGGAGCTAGAAGGGCTTCTCACTTAGCCATGATGTGGTGTGAGGACGTGTTGCTTTAGAAGGGAGACAATTCCTTGGTGGACATAAGAGTGACTGGCAGGTCTCACCAGCAGATATAACATACTCTTGGGCACTGCCTGACATCTCTGCTTCTGCAGGGTGGGAGAGGGATCTCTGTGCAGTATTCCTGCCCTTTCCTGACAAATTTGTTCCCAATGGGAAGGTGCCTGAGGAGCTGACTCCAATTTCCTCTGTGCTGAGGTTCTTATCTTCCAGCCATAGCAAAGGGGGACAAGGAGAATACCCTTGCTTCAGGTCCCTTCTCTAGCCATGTTAGGCAGTGACAACCTTGCCCTGGGGAGCCGTAGCAGGTGGCTTTTTCCTCACCATGCCCTAAAAGGAGACATGATCTTCAACGCCACATGGTCTGCAGTGTACCATGCATTGGACTGTCATTTGAAAAACAGCAGCATTAATAATCGTGGACAAAAGGCCAAGCTTTCATCTCTCTCATTTTCTTGGGAGGAGAATGCTTACAGGGTTTCTATGTCAAAAATTGCCCACAGCCTTTCAAAATGCCACACTACTGTATATGTCTTTCTTAAATCACTTCCCCAATGTCCAGGTATTTGTCCAAGTTAGATATACAGCTGGCTTCTTGCTTTCAGAGCTCTGCTCTGGGTCATGGCCAAGCGCCTTGCAAATAAATTCTTGGAGGTTTTCTGCAGGCAGTAAAGAAAGGCTACTGTAACCACCTCCGTTACTCATCAACTAATTTACTGGAAACCTGGAGACTTCTGCAACTGGCTAAATATTCTTTCTGGAGAAACACAACGTTCCCTAACAAAAAAATAATTAAAAAGGCATTGCAATTTGTGAAATAGTGTAGCCAGATTGATAGCAGTGCAAAGAACAGTCTTTTTATCTGTTGCCATCGTAGAAGACCATAAATTCTGCCAAAAAGTTATTAAAAGCAGTAGGTGTATATGGGAATGGAGCAAATTATTCAGTCATCCTGAAGACTGGAGCTCTGGATGAAATTTTGGCTAGCAAAATTAAGACCATCTTCTGTTTTCCTCAACCTCTTGCTTTGGTTCCAGAAGAATCAATGGAAATTGGTGAAGGTAAATGTAATAAATTGGACCATAATGAGTTTTAAGGGATTTTAGACAAAACATTTCTTGTGTACTGACAGAATAGAAGGGCGCAGACAGACTGCAACAAGTGTTTTGTGCCTCAAGGACTAAAAACGTGCTCAGGGTAAGAAGAAGAAAAGTGCATGTTTCCCAGCAGTGACTGGGATGGTACCTGGAAGTGATACTTCAAATCTAGTCCAGACTTGCGGCAGAGTGTGGATGGATTGCAGGCTTTGGAAGGGAGAGCGTTCACTGCAAAAGCAAGCAGGAAACCACATTTTTAAAATGACAGCTGAACATATGGAAGCTTTCACATGCGTGACGTGAGGCGAGGAGTGTGTGTGTGTGTGTGTGTGTTTGTTACTAACAGGCAGTGCTATAGCTGATTCTGTGTCACAACAGCACTGTATCATGACAGACCCCAAAGCACTGTTCTAGTCTAAACTGGAGTTTAAAGAGCCTGTGTCCCAGGTCAGAGCTGGGCTGCTGGAGAGCCACTCTGCAAGATGTACAGATATGTGTATTTTCACCTATGATGTTTATTACTTGTATTTGTTTAGTAAGAGGCTAAGGAGAAAAAGCCAGCAGGAATAATCACAAATGGCCCAAAGAAGGCCACCTACCAGCAAGGGCCTGAGATTTCGGAAAGGAAACCACTTGAAATACTAACTTTGAAAACTTTTGCTCCTTTACCATTCAAGAGCAAAGTTGGCTTTGCTTTTATGAGCTGAGACTATCAGCATTCAAAAGTAAAGTGTGGGGGTTTCTTTCAGTAAAAAGGACTTTCAATAGGGTGTCTCTTAGGAAGGAGAGGAATTTGGAAAAATCAAGCTAGGACTATCTGTAGAAGGCATAAAAGTTTCCCTCACAGAGATATGCTATTATGTGATGTCTGCAGCTGTGGATACACTCATGCTGGGATGTCTGAGTCGTAGGTTATCTGCCTAAGTTATTATGCAGAGGTGATAAAAGCCCTAGAACCTGCACAGCGGCATCCTGTGCAGGCTGCTCCAACTCCCAGTTACTCATACGGCCTGTTCAGCTGGGATGCTCTCAGTGTGAAGGCACGTTGGAAACAGCAGCATGAATTTAACACAAGGTGGCCAGAGACGTTTCCGTAGAGCTGCGTGTTTACGGGTACTGGAGCTGGTTTCCCTGGTTAGTGGATATAGCAGCTACAGCCAGCGTGAGGGAAAGAACGGGGCTGCCTGATGGATTTAGCACAAGTTTAAAAAACAAACACATCAACCCCCAAAATCCCAGAACAATGACCTAGCCTGCTGTTGGGGATCACTGCCAGTGCAGTGTGTGTGTGTGTGTGTGCCTGGGCCTCTCTGCCATCCAAGCAGCTGTTGAGATGCTGCTACAGAATGTTGTCCCTCCACGCTCCTTCACAGTCCATAAACTGTGCAACCGGATCGATTAAACGACCAGACGGTGCTGAGCCAGGAGGTAGCACCACTAAATATTCCTGCTCACCTTGTGCTTATCAAGGCATTTCCTGAGGACTGGGATTTAGGGGGGCGACTGGTGTGTGTGTGTGTGTGTTTTCATATGTATTTTATATTTATTTCTATATTCATCATATCGAGTATTAAAATGCACATACAATATTCATATACACTTATAATACAAATTTATTTAAATTCATTATATAGTATATAAATGCATAAATATAAAACTAACTCTATGCATTTATATTTTTATATATAAATGTATTTATATAAATGTAAAAGTAATATAATCTTTATATAATATAAATATTTTAAATGGCTCTATACAACTAATATTTTTAATAAAAAGCATTAAATTATAAATAAAATCAATTAAAACTTATTTTAATATTATAATTTTTTATAAAATATGTTTATATTTTATTATATATACATATGCATATTTTTATATATTCTTGTGTGTGTGTGTTTATGTGTATATATATATGTATGTATATAAAAAATCTCGGCTACTCACTTGAAGGCAGAGGCGGCGAGGGACGCCCGGCAGAGGGCGCTGCTGCTGCTGCGGCGGCGAGAGACTCCCGGCAGAGGGCGCTGCGGCGGCGACGTCACGCCGGTGCCTCCGCGGGCGCGCGCGCGTGTCCGGGGAAGCCGCGGGTGCTGCTGCGTGTAACGGGACAGCCGGGGGGATTCCGCCTCCTTACCCCGGGGGGCGGGGGGAGGCAGGGAGGGAGGGTGAGACCGACCGGCCACCCCCCCCCTCACCCTCAGCCTGCCGCAGCAGCAGCAGCGGAGCCAAAGGGAAAGGGGCTTGAGGGTCCTTCCACCTGGCAGCGACCTCATGATCCCGCCTGTGTGCGTTTATTTGCTTATTTTTAAATTTAAGGAGAGTGGGGGGGGGGCAGCTGGATACCCGGTGTTTCGGTAGTTACCGTGACTGTCACCCCTGCCTTGCCTCTGTTCACGATGGCTGTTGCCCCGTGTGGAAGCTCCCACTGGGACAGGGACGGCGAACTGGTTTCGTGCTGGCTGGTAGGGGACCAGGTTTCGCACGGCACCCCCCCTCTTCTCATCCCCCCCCCCCTTCCCCACTTAGCGTCCTGCTAATTGAGTTTAAGAATGAAGGATGTCCTTTGTGCTGTTTTGGGGTTGCTGCGAGCTGCCACGAGTGTGTTTTACAGGGGCTGATTTTAATTTTGCCACCCAGGAGAGTAATGGTCCCAAGGAAATGAAGCGTCTTTCTGCTATTGTTGTATATCCGAAGGAAAAATCCTGGCACATAATTGGCTAAAAAATACTAGTGTGATGAGACAATAAATTTCTATTGTGTAGCTTTCTCTGGGTGAACAATGCTACGGTCTGGGGTAAAGTTAAACAATTAGTTCACATATCATACGAATAAGCGCATCCTAGATGGATGCATGTGGGGGTGGTAGGCATTATTCATCTCTGGCCAATCAGACAGCAGTTTTTACTTACTCCAGTGTTTAACAGAATACCTCTCTGGGCTCTGGGAGACCTTGTAAGCAATTGAAAATACAGTAACCTCAGGGGGAAAGCCAGCAGCTTTCCCTCGCTCTCAATACAGAATAATAATATATGACAAAATATCCCTCCCATTCCCACAACCACTAGCTTTTCTGTCCCCAAGTGTGTAAATAGATAGCTGTGCCGGACTGATGGACCTCTCTGCAGAGCATGTCCTGCCATGGGGCTCCCTGCCCTTTCTCCAGTGGAAGAGTTTTTGGCATTGACGTTTCCTCCCGTGCAAGGTGGAAGGGGGAGACGGGCGCTTCCCTGGGTCCGTCAGCAAGGAGTGATAAGGCCAAAGCCTAACCTTGTGTAAATGCATCTGGCTGCGCTAAGGAAAGCGGGATGAAGCAAAATGAAAGTCAGCCACCTCGTCTCTTCTGAATTTCGAGCACCAGCTCCCTCCATAGTACTATTCCAAGTCGGAACATTGTGGGTTTTAACTGTCAACGTTATGTGCTGAAAGCATTTTTGAAGGACGTACCTTCATCTTTGAACGGTGCTCACCATTTCGCTTGAGTCGCTTGGAGCAGTTCTGTGTAAACTGCTGCAGTTATTGTTATTGTTTTGTGTTACAATAGTGCCTAGAAATCTGAACCGTTTTGCTAGATGTTATTCAAACATGTCCTGAAGGACAATCCCTTCCCAGAAGATTTGCAGGCTAGTTCCCTACCCTGAGAATCTAATTTAATTCCTGGATTTCATTTCTTGGTACCTTTGAGTTCTTGTATCTCAAGAAAACTTAGTTTTTCCTCCCTTCTCATTTAATTGCAAGCACTGCTTCATCAGAAATTGCTGGGTTTTTTAAAGGGGGACTACCAAGAGAGTTTTGAAGTAACTTGAAGCATGCCTGATTCTGCGAACTAAGTCTCTACAGATGGTGCATGCCTACAGACCCGACTAGATCTCTCCAAGGCATTGAGGAAAAGTTTAATATTTTTCGTTTTGTGCAGAGAGATTAGTGGTCCCCAGCTGTGCTTGAGACCATGCATTCTTCACAGCTGGTCATTTTTATTAATCCACAGGAAATGGCCTGTGTTCTAATTTGTTGATTTTTAAATGGAAACTGAGTGAAATCCATTTAAACACGGTAGTGTAAAAATTGAAATCACATTTTGTGATGGATCACGATCGCATAGAAGGAACTTCTGTGGGGGTAGAAAGACAATACCCTAGGTTCACCTCTGGTGTTTATTTTGAAGTGTCACAGTAAAGGTAATGGGAGAACATAAGCATGCCAGGCACCCTTCTTAATGAACTCAAATGCGTTTTTAGTCTGGCTGTTGTGGGGTTTTGTCTTCATATGGGAAGATAGTGCAGAAAAGCCCTGGGCCATTATGACAATTGGGATTAACAGGCCAGAAGCTAGCGATGCCGTAAGCATGGAAACTGCTGCTTTATTTTTACTGGCATTCAATAGGTTTAAAGTGGGTTGCTTAAGCTGTGTTTCCTGAGGAGGGTGATGTTTCTTAGGACTGTCAACCCTGACAATAAGCAGTCAGCAGATTACTACAGTATGAGCTCGTTATGGGTCTTGTGTGCTGTCTAGCCAGGTAAGTCTGGCTAAAAAACAGGACCAGTTTCTCTGTTCCTCAGGTGCATAGTTTCCAATTGTAGGGACCATGCCTGACCACCTCCTTTGTGACACAGGTCCCCTCAGTTTGCATGCCTGAAGAGTTAAAGCAGGTACTAAGCTTCTCCTAGTTCCCTCTGTGCTTGGCTTTTCCCAGACTTCTACATAGACTTTAGTAAAACCTTTGATACTGTTTCCCAAACCATTCTCCTGGAGAAGCTGGCTGCTCGTTGTACACTTTGCTGGGTAAAAAACTGGCTGGGCAAAAAGATTTGTGGAGTTAAATCCAGTTGGTGGCTGGTCACCAGTGATGTTTCCCAGGGCTCAGTACTGGAGCCAGTTCTCTTTAATACTTTTATCAGTGATCTGGATGAGGGGATCAAGTGCACCCTCAGTAAATTTGAAGATGACACCAAGTTGGGCAGGAGTGTCGATCTGCTGGAGGGTAGGAAGGCTCTTCAGAGGGATCTGGACAGGCTGGATTGATGGGCTGAGGCCAACTGTATGAGGTTCAACAAGGCTCAGTGCACTTGGTGACCCTGCACTTGGGTCACAACAACCTCATGCAGTGCTACAGGTTTGGGGCAGAGTGGCTGAAAAGCTGCACAATAGAAAAGGACCTGGGGATGGTGGTTGATAGCAGGTTGAACATGAGCCAGCATATATGAGGCCACATCTTGAGTACTGTGTTCAGCTTTGGGCCCCTAACTACAAGAAGGACATTGAAGGAGCATGTCCAAAGAAGGGCAAAAAAGCTGGTGAAGGGTCTAGAGCATGAGTCCTGTGAGGAGCAGTTGAGGGAACTGCCAAGGGGTTGTTCTTTTCTCCAGGCTAAACAACCAAAGGGTTGATTAGGAGGCTGAGGGCTATTTGTGGCTATCTTATGGCTATCTACAACTACCTGAAAGGAGGTTGTATCCAGGTGAGTGTTGGTCTCTTCTCCCAAGCAAGAACTGCTAGGACAAGAGGAAATGTCTTCAAGTTGTGCCAAGGGAGGTTTAGATTGGATGTTAAGAAAAAATTATTCACTGAAAAGGTTGTCAAACATTAGAACTGGCTGCTCAGGGAAGTGGTTGAGTCACCATCTGTCTGGGTTTAGCCACCTCTGGAGGTATTTAAAAGGCAGAGAGATGGTGGTGTTTAGGGACATGGTTTAGCGGCTGAACTTGGCAGCACTAGGCTAACGGTTGAACACGATGATCTTAAAGGTCTTTTCCAACTGAAATAATTCTATGATACTGAATACTTGAACACTCTTAATTTATCATTCTGCTGGTCAGGAGCAAATAAGTGGCTAAAGTATTTTCAAGTGCGTGCTTGCACTTGCAGAAGAACTTGCGTGAAGCACAAGGCTTTTCTCACAAGCCACATAAGAGAGTTACAGACACGGCAGAGTGGGCAGCAGGGGAATAAAAACTCCCAGCTGTGACCTTAAGGCTCCAGAGACTTCTGAGGGCTTTGGTCACTGTGTTTGAGAAAAATATGCACAGCTGTTCTTGTTCCTGCTGTTCAAGTAATTTCTTGCCAGCCCCAGACCAGCTACCTCTCTTCCTTAGGTTCCATCTGTGTTTAAAAGTAGTTCATTTGTGAATGCTCTTCTTTTCCTGGCCATTTGCTGGAGAGTTTTTACTGTGCCAGCTCTTCCATAGGGATAGCTGGGCAAACAGTTGGGTTCAAGCCATGTTAAATCCCTTTCTTCCACTGTGGCAGAGCTGTTCAGCTGGCACTTGCCAACGATGGCTTGAGTTCACTTTGCCAGATGTCATGAACAAGATATATGACCAGCATTAGCTGCCAAGAGGATGCTTTTAACACATAGTGACCTTGTAATTGCAAATGGTATTTCACCAGGAAAGAAAACCAAAAGAATTAGTCTCTAAACAGTACGAGATCATGTTTGGTTTTTTTTTCTTTCTTTCTATCTTTCTTTTTTTTTCTTTCTCTTGTCAAAGCAAGATTGAAATTTGGACTTTTCAGTATAAAAAAACCCCCTCTGTCCTGATGTCTCCATCACTGAAGATGTTGAAGTGGCTAGGCAGTAGGAAATTGTGGTTTAACCCATCAGGCAGCCAAAACAACTACACAGCCATTCTCTTACTGCCCCCCTGCAGAGGGGAAGACAATTGGGGGGAAAAAAAAAGGAGAACTCATGGGGTGAGATAAAGTCAATTTAATATGACAGAAAATGGAAGTTAATAATAATAACAACAATAATAATAATATTTCCTCCCTCACACAAAGAGTCTAGGCTGGTAGTTATTTTAGCTACAGTGACTGGGGTTCTGTGTGACTTCTGAGAATGTTTATTGTCCTTGCATGGAGGTATAGTTTATTTGGAATGGCAGAAGACTCTAGTGCCCTTTTTCATTCCATGCTAGCACATGTATGAGGATGAAACATAGGACACATCTCAACTAGAAAATTAGTTTGGAGCAGGGGTGTATTTCTGAAACCCAGCTCCTGGACATCCTCATTTACTGTGTTTTCTTCTATGTCTTAAGTATGCAACCTGGGTTGCTTCCACATGACACTGGACTGGACAATGCACTCCAGTAGCTACACTCCAATGGCTGACTGGTGTTCTGTCCATGGGACCACACCAGAGCTAAAGGAAAGTAAAACCTCCTTGAGATGTGTGTAGCATAGACATCAGGTCCTTAGTGCCCACAATTTTGGGTCATTCTACTTGTTAGCCAGAGGCAAGAGAATATGAAACACAAAATAGGGAAAGAGAGCATGGATGTTATTTAATGTGTCCATCCTATTCCTACTGCGTTCATTTGTCTTGGAAGTTTGTCCGCAGAATGGCAGACAGGTGATATGTAAAACTCAGCTCTGGAAACTGGAACCCCCCACCCCACTTCAAAGAATACATCAAAGAGCTTTTGTGAATTGTCAAACTGAGGTAGCAAAACAGGGGGAGACGTTATTAATTGCTAATTAGAAGTAAGTGCCCTGCTGTTGTCTAGGTGGGGTACATTTTGATCTACTTTTTATCATTAAAATATTAAGAATGCTTGCTGCAGTTCCTGCAGTGTTAGTTCAAAGGCTGTTATTTACATTTGCAGGGTAAAAGCTTAGCAATGAAGCCTTGTGCTTGGTTCAGTAGGACCAGCACTTACAACTAATTACTCTTATTATTATATTAACTTCTTTTTTTTGCATGTATGCTCTTGTCTTCTGGTTTACCTTAAAAGCTATCCAGCCTCAGTGCTGATTTTATCACTGCTGTAAATGCAAAGAGATTAAGTTGAAGGCATATTCTGCCCCCAAATAAACTAAGGTTGCATTTGAATCTCTTTCCTGTAGTTTATAGCTATCAAAGATATGCATATAGACATGTGTAATGTATGTAGGAACATATGCATAAGCTCTGAAACTCAGAATATCCAGAATTTAAAATATCATTGATAGAGCACTTCAGTTTTTATATGGTGGATTTTCAACACGCTTGAAATATACGAACTAAATGAGTGGGACTTACTTGGTTATTCTGAACCAGACAAGTTCAAATCCAATCTTCCACTCATTTTTGAGAGAAAACAGATATTTCAGGGAAGAAGCAGTTCAAACACCCAAACAAACATTACAGTTTTAAGTTTGGAGATGACCAGGCTTTTGCAAGATAGTCTTCTCCAAGGAAGTTCATCTTGCTAAATTTAGTGACTCAAATGAAAAAAAACCATCAAACAGACAACAAAACAAATTAAAACGTCATCTTTGCTTTATACCTAAAAAGAATCTAACCAACTGTATAGTAGCTTATTACCTGGTGACTGCAGATAGGTTACAACCTTCTGGGATCTTAGCTTTTCTATGATTTTTATTTGAACTGAAGTCATATATGTGGCAATATAGCGACTAGCGAGGAACACGGTGGTGATGTAAGTCATCGCATTTCTCAAAGACACAAGAAAAGGATGAGTGTATCAGCCTTTTGACTTATCACCCTGTAAGTGTCAGAGGAGACAGCTTGGAGCTTCAGGAAGAACAGCTCCCCTCCCAGCCCTGCAACAGGTCTATTCCTCCACACCAAGAAAAATACGCTGGGCCAAATTTCTGCCAACAGTATCTTCATTTACCTCTGTAGAGTTACAGCCTCTATGAATTCAGCTGACATTTTCCTTCTCTCGTGTCTTGTGATTTCTGAACTGTCATTCACAATATTTTTTTTCTTTCTACAAAGCTAGTTAACCCCAAAATCTTGAAAAACACAGATATACCTGTTATTCAGAATGACATCATACCCTCTACAAAAAAAACCTGCCAACAAAAAGAAACCTATGTTCCTGATGTTAGCAGCTGCTTCCAAAAAGAAAAGTCCTAAGATTGTTTGTTGATGTTTTGTTTTGAGGGAAACTCTTTCTTACATTTTGAAGTGCCTAAAATGATGGCATCTTTACATGGTCTGACATCAACAAATGCAGAATTACACTGTTTGTGCCTTAACCTAGCCAGTCAGCATGACCTTTTAAAAGCTGAGGCAGAGATGTTGCCTCGTATGCCTTTGGGACAGTTGCTGGCATCCTTGGAGTGAGGTACAGAAAGCCCTTAACCATTTGCAGGGTCTGAATGAGCATGGCCCGAGATACCTTATAGAGCTGTAGCACAGTGGAGTACTTATTGCCTATTGAGAAAAAAACAACTCAGAACCCTTCTAAAATACCTTAACTTTGAACATCCTGAAATGAAAACACTGGAAATAGCAAGTAGTTTCAGAAAACTTCACCCTGAGCTTAACTATTCACGTTTGTTTTTCCCAGTTTCCAGACTGTTGGCTGTCCTATTTTATAATACTTACGATAGCAATACTAATATGGATATAATTACAAAGCCATGCCACTTCTTATCCTAAGGGAAAAGAGGTGAAAGGAAGGAATTGGAAGCAGTGGTATTGTAAGTCCTAAAAATATGTGAAAATTATTGTAACAAACTTAAAGATGGAAAAAAGAAAGGGACTTGTGTGTGAATTACAGCTTTATTTTCTTGGGGCATATGTTTGAGTTATATGTAGTAAACAAAGGAACTAAGGTGAGAAAATTATAACATGGGATTTTGCAGCCTTTTGCAGTGATTCTGTCTGTTAAACCGTACAAAGCAAATTCCTGCTTTCCTTTAATGTTTTGGAAATATTTTTTGTGTGTTGTCATACAGTCTGGTATTAAAGTAAATGCTGTGTTCTCATTTCCATCAGTGCAGCTTAATCAGCAGCTGAGTTCTCTTGCAGCACCTAAAAATAACAATACCTCAGTCACCAAAAAATGAATTTAGTTTTCTCTGTCTGGCCTGGTTGAGTGGGCAGAGAAGGTATACCCCCAGTGATGAAGAAATGTGGCTGTGGGATTAGGAGGGGATATATTTTTGTCATACACTGTCAAAACTCTGAAAATATATTATTTTTTATTCTGCGTATCCATCCTTAAAATGCAAGACACATGGCACTTACATGCCTGCAGTCTCCATTTGTATTTTCTGGTATATACACAGCCTTGAGAAGTGCATAACATCCTCCCTTGTCCAAAAATGCTCAAATTACATCATTTGCCTAGACTCCCTTTGGGTACCCCTTCATCTTGGCACCAGTCATTGCAAGGCTTGCTTTGGCTCTGTGCTTGTTCTGTTCTCAATGACATGTCTTTGTGGAATGTGGTATCTCTTCAGGGCATAATCAGTCAGGGTGCAAGAAGGGAACGTGGGACAGATTACCGGAAAAATCACTGCAACGCTGATACCTTGCTGATAGGCAAGAATCTCCACCATCAGAATAGCAAGCATTTTGCTTAATTGTTATATTTGCTTTTTGGGAAGCAAAGTCTTAATCACAGGGAGCACATGCTAAACCGCACTAATCTTGTCACAGCGCTGATGATTGCAGCACCAAGTTGTTTGGCACCTTTGCTGACTTTCAGGCAGCCAGGGTTTTTGCTTGGGCCCTCCACAGTAACAATTATTTCTTCCTGCTGCTTCTTAGGGGGGGTAGTAGGAATTTCTGGCAATGAGACTGTAATTCAGGTGTTCCACGTGGTGGACACACGAACCCTTTGGGCCTTTGAGAGCCTGTCCTGCAGGTTTGCCCAGGAGGCAGACTGGGAGTTCAAAGTTTTGCTGGTAGACCCCTGGCTCCACAGACATCCTGGAGAGGTTGAGTTGCATAGTTTTTGTGACTGTTATTGCTGTTGGCCTGTAGCTGGAAGAAAATTCCTTCTTTTATGCCACTCTAAATGGGAATTTGTTCTTTTAAAATCTACTTTTGGAGTTCTGCAGGTACACACATCTAATAATTAAGAATTTGGGCCTGCCTCTGTCTTTGGACATCAGCTTTTGGCTTTGGATAGGTGTGAGAGAAACAGCCCTATCCTCCTAAACTATGAATTCTGTGGTGTTGAACATAGATCTAAACTCAAGAACAGAGGTGAGGAGTGCACTAGAGAGAACTGCCTTTGCCTCTCATTCACAAAGTATGTTGTCTTGGATGACCTCTAAGTTTGTTGGCCAAAACACTTTAGACCTCCTTTGCTACATTACATTGTTCTTCCCAGTTCAGACAACTGGCTTTAATTTTCAACACATAATTATTCTACACTTCTTTGTGCATTTCCTCTTCATCTCCCCAAAACTAAATGCATTTTGACAGTTACCACTAAGAAATAAAAAATGTTATATTCCGTGGTTCACTGGATGCAGTGCTGGAAAGTGAATCATTCCTTTCCTGCTTAAGTGCTACCACATACAGTATTGACACTTGATTTGGAATATATAACTGTGTGTTTTGCCTGATCCTGTATGTCCCTCAGAATCCTAAAAGTTCAGAGGCCCTGGCTAGAACATGTAGTTAAACATCATTAGGTCTGGTCCACAGTGAGTGGCTTAATAACCCCAGAGCCTACTTCAGATACAGTCGTTTTTAAAACCATTTTTAAACACGAGAGTTGAACACTATCATATGGCTTTCAGAGATTTAATACTCTTGAACAGTAGTTCTTGGAGACACTTCTAGCCAGAATATGCATTCTTTCTCTCAACCATTTATGAAACTTCTTTTTTTTCCCTTTTCTAGATTTCCACACCTGATATTTTCTTCACCTCATTCATATGGTAAGCTTGAATAAAAAGTTAATTTTGTATTAGCATCTCTTTGGCATTCATGGGTGAAAAAAATCTGCCTTATCTTTTAATCTGATTTCAATTTGGGATGCAGGTAGGAGTTTAGGTTTATACAGCTGCTGCTGACTCTTAGTGTTTATGAAGTGTATTCCAAATGTCTTCCAAAAAGTGGGTTCATGAGAGATTTGCATAGGTATTTATTAATTTGCCACAGCACTGGAACTAGGTTGTATGCTGAGATATTTTTCACTTCTTTCAAAAACATTTTTGAACTCCTGTTTTGACCATCTCAAGGATAAAGAACCGGCATGGTTTTTTGTATGTGTTTTTCTGCTTCCAGTATAAGGGCCCTTTCCTATGCTCAGGGAAATACATCCTCATCTTTCATAACATGCCCAAGAAAGGTTCAGAAGACAGTCCAAAGGTGTGAATTCACTCTTATCCTATTTGATAATGAGGTAAAGCCGCTCATTTGCAGTCAATATACTGTCTTTCCAGAAGAATCCCTGTCTCAGAGCAGGACATCACTTGTCAGTCATTATGGGGTGACACAACTTTGCATTGCTCACAGTGCAGGAAAACAAAATCTGTTTCGTCTTTTCTTGATGTCACACTGTCCTGGTCCTGGCCAGGACACACACACACACACAGTGGCAAAGCTTCAACCTCAAAATAAATAAGAATCAGAAAAGTGTAGACTAACAGATAGAATTGGCTGTTTGTAACCTTGTTTGCAAACTGGCTTTAGTGGGCCCCATGAACTGGTAGCACTTGGCGGCTGGCTTTGTAGGCTTCCTTCTTTTGGCTTCCCTGTATGCATCTGTGTGTGGAAAGGGTGCTTTCTGCCTCAGGGGAAGATGAAATAATCAGCCTTTTCTTTCATTGTAATACTTTATCATGTGGGCAGTAGCTGAGCAATAGGGATCCCAACAAAGAGGAAGAACATTCATTTATCTGTGAATGAAGTTCTTTGGATGGGTTTACCATTCCCTGGAGAGACGTGCTTTTTTCCATCCATCGTATACTGCTGTGTTGTTTTTCAGATCATGGATTCCGGCCTGCCTGCTTGCAAAGCAGGGGGACACATTTTCTGTTGAAAATTGACCTTGGCACATCTCTTGTACTCAAGGGGATATGCCAACTGTTGCCAGGCAAGCAAAACTTTTCTTAGCCCCAGGGATAGAGCTGTTTGCCTGGGCTGAAGGCAGAGGTGTTACTTTTAAAGCTTAGGAGTCCCTATTCATGACTCCCATAATGGATGCTGAAGCATGTGTATATGCAATGAAAAAGGCTCTCAGGAGGTGGCAAACATCTGGCAAACCCCCATTAGGAAAGAAGCCGGTCCCCTTGTTGCTGCTGTGGCTTAGGGAGCGCTAAAATGAGGAATGGAAAAAGGAACTATTCAGCTAGGAGAGAAGAATTATGGTTGTCTGTACAACTTTCTCTGCCCTCTTTTATACCCAGTAGTGCTTCACCACTCTCTAGTTCTCCAAGAAAATATTGAATAAAGGTAAAAAAATAAAGATCTTAGGTGTGCATTTAACCTATTGCAGTGTTAAGGAAATGGGTGTTACTGAGCACATAGTGCTGTTAGTGAGAAATGGGGTGCTGCTGCAAGCTCTTTGGGATAGCCCGTGACTATTCCCTGCAGTCTTGAGATACAAGTTGTACCTCAGTTAGGACCTTTGAATTTCCACAGTTGTGTAAACAGGCATTAATGTAAATATGAGCAGAGGTCTTTGTCTTCTCTTGCTTATATTTTATACGGCTGAAAGAGTGGGCTGTTTTAGAGCTGTTACTTCCTGTTTAAGTTTCTTAATTTATGAACCAGATTTTCATCTAGTTTAAATTAATGTAATCCCAATTATACATCAAGGAAACTACTCCAATCTAATGGCTCTGTATCTCTAAATATTACTTATTTATAGGCCCCAAAGCCGTGGAAAAGCTCAAGTAGAATGGGAGAGGCTCACTGTCCAATGGACATGTAACTGGGTAAAAAGATGAAATGAAATTTTTGGTCTGAAATACCTGAGGAAATTCCTGCTTTAGTCCCTATAAAAGAAATCCAACAGCTTGCAAAACCTTCTCTTTTTGCTTTAACATCTAATTTTTTTGTGTTGTTTTTTGGTAAAGTTGGCAGTGGGATAGGGTGTACCCTCACCAAATTTGCTGATGACACCAATCTGTATGGTGAGGTCATTCAGAGGGACCTTGACAGGCTGTAGAGATGGGCCCATGTGAAGTTCAACAAGGCCAAGTGCAAGGTCCTGCATGTGTGTCCACACAGTCCCAAGCACAACTACAGGTTGGGCAGAGAATGGATTAAGAGCAGCCCTGAGGAGAAGGACTTGGGGGTGCTGATCGATGACAAGCTCGATATGAGTCGGCAGTGTGCACTAGCAGCTGAGAAGGCCAACTATATCCTGGGCTGCATCAAAAACAGCGTGGCCAGCCAGTCAGGGGAGGTGATTCTTCCCATCTACTCTGCTCTCATGAGACCCCACCTGGAGTACTGCATCCAGCTCTGGGTTCTGGGGTCCCCAGTACAGGAAACACATAGATCTGTTGGAGCAAGTCCAGAGGAGGGCCACAAAGATGGTCAGAGGGCTGGAGACCCTCTCCTGTGAAGATAGGTTGAAAGAATTGGGCTTGTTCAACCTGGAGAAGAGAAGGCCCCCTGAAGACCTAATTGCAGCCTACCAATGCTCAAAGGGAAACTGGGAGAGGGACTGTTCATCAGGGAGTGTAGTGATAGGACAAGGGGCAATGGCTTCAAGCTGAAAGAGGGCAGGTTTACATTAGACGTTAGGAAGAACTTCTTTACTGTGAGGGTGGTGAGGCCCTGGCACAGGCTGCCCAGAGAGTTTGTGGCTGCCCCCTCCCTGGCAGTGTCCAAGGCCAGGTTGGATGGAGCTTTGGGCAACCTGATCTAGTAGAGGGTGTCCCTGCCCATGGCAGAGGTTTGGAACTAGATGGTCAGATGGTCTATGAGGTCCCTTTCAACCCAAAGCATTCTATGATAATTTAAATAATTCTAAATAAATGCTTGAGAGCAGGATACATGATTATTCTGTCCTATTTCTAGCTGTTAGGTTTTTTTCACTGTGTTAGAACAGGTCTATCAGACATTGTAATCCATTATGAAATGCTGACACCTGATGTAAAATCAGTTTCACCAGTGAGGAACCCCCTAGTGGCCCCTTCTGCAGAGAAGCAAATAATTGGATGAAGCTGGACTTGGTTGCAAATGATGCATGGTGACCACACTGAGGCTTTGACAGCCTGAAGTGTGGGAATATCAACTTGGTGTCATCCAGGGTTACAGTTGCTCTCCCTGAGGCAGGGCTTCAGCTCTTACATGGCCTGGGTAATATATTTGCAGATTTGTTAAGTCGTGAGAGTGTGACTTGCTATGAATTAAACTGTGTGCTTTATTATAGACAATAGGCATTGCTGCCCTTTTCCTATAAATTCCTTTTGGAAAGGATGCCTTCTTAGCCCTGTGCTACTGACAGTGACTGACTTGGAAAAAAAATGGATGATTTCCTAAGATTTACCTGTGATGTTTTTTAATCCAAATCTGTTGCCTCAAATGTTCATACTTTTTTCTCCCCCAAATTCTGAATTAGGCAATCAGGGCAACATCGATTTCCAAGTAAAAGCAAACAGTGTCCTTTCAGCCTCCCCCAGAACAGCTCTTGGACAACATCTGAGGGGGGAAATAAATAATTAATGATGCTTAAAGCTGCCCTGACCCCAAAATAAAGCTTTCCTGTGTTCATTGCTGCACAGCCTGCCTTTTCCATGATGTTTCATAGGAGGTAATTTCTGTGCTGGTTATGATTTGAAAGGACTGGCCCGCAACCCGACCTCAATCAAATTGGAACAACATGTCACCAAAGGTCCTGGTCCCATGGTATGCACTTGGAAATACAACTCCCCAGCATGGAGAGGTCTCTGGCAATCCAGTGAAACTAAACTCAATTTCCATGGTTAGAAATGGCTGCAGGAGCGTTTCATTGTGTTGCAGTTGTCATGCCCTGTGTGTCTGCGTGTGGGTGGGTGGGTGCGCGCTTGCCTGTGTGTGTGTCGCTGCTTTACTGCTAACAGTTAGGGCAACTTTGAAAGTTTGATTTGTGGACAGAAATGACAAATTTCTGTTAAATTATTGACACAGAAGGGAAAATACTTTTGTCCTTTGAAGTTAACTAAAACCAAATGGGATTGTTTCCCCAAGGGAAAAGCAGGAGTTTAGTTATGATGCATCCCCTCCCAGAAATCTTTCGAATTATACATACTGTACCCTCTGTTTATATAAATATGAATTACATGATTGTGTGTATAGGGTCATTTGTAGTTCAAATGGAAATGTAATGCAGCTAGGCAGAGGCTATAGAGAGAGATCGAGGGGATTCTAGGATCTGCCATTCAGTCCTTTTCAAACGTAGTATGTTAAGTGGCTTTGAGTAGATCTGCAAGAAAGCTTTGGCCTAACATGAAATGGAGACACCCTAGTTTTTCAGGTATATCTGGATTTCCATGCAGCTTTAAATGAAGAGAGGGGGGCTGGTTGTTTCTCATTTACATGGTGTGCTCTGTTTTTACATTGTTGTTGATGGTGACAACCACCAGTTTATGCTCTGCATTAAATTTGCTTATGTGTTCTCATCCAGCTGTGAAGTTCAAATTTTGCAAGGGATGTTTTCCCACATGCAGGATAACAAATTTGTCAGATTGACCCAAGGGTTGTTCTTTTCCAATTTGCCAGTGATTTCTTTTTCATTTCAGCTAACTTAATAATAGTTGGTTTAAATGTCATTAAGCCATAAATAAATTGCCTTCTGAAATGTTTTTTCTCTGTTATGCCATCCTGTTTCTGTATGTGGAAATACATGTTTCTGGCTGGGTGTCTTTCTCTCTTTTAAGCTGAGTTTATCAAATTTAATTTTGCCACAGGATATTCAGTCATGTTTTTACTCTTACTGCCTATATATCCTGGGACTTCACTTTCTACTTCCTTATGTCTCCTGCAAATTCTCTAAGGAAACTTAGAATTGATAGAGTTCCCTAATTTAGTAGCTTGGGGCAGTCCAAATGTCATGCATATAAAGTACGAATGTTACTTGCCTTGTAGATGAAAAGTTTTGTTCCCCACCAATTTCATCAGAGTTTTCACAAAAGCCTTGCAAGATTTGTGTAGTCTGTGGCTTATTTCATCTCTAAGAATGCCTCCTCTCCACAAAATTTCTCACTTAGATGAACTTTGCTGCTGCATGCGGGAATTAATCACCATCAGGTATCTGTGGTGTCCCCTAAAGGCTGTCAGGATCAGGCTAATGTATATGTTCTGTCTTCTTAAGACCAAGAGTTAGACCAAAGCCCTGGAAAACTGGTTGACATTGATTTGGAGATACCTCTTAGCATGGCAAAAGGGGACATGGCATCTAGCAAGAGCTCCTGAGCCAGTTCTTCAGGTAACCTCTTTTTGCAGTGTTGATGGCAAGCCGGTGCATGTTTTGTCTGGTGTGTTAAAAGATGTAGTTCTCTCCTCTGCTCTTTTGGGTGGAGTCCTTTCCATGGCATCTCCTGCAAAGATGTTAGGAGAGAATAAAGGGTGACTGCAGAGTCCAATGCTCCTAAAAACAGTGACCTGTACTTTCAGAGCTGGCTGTGGAAAGACTTCTGTCTTACTAAAGAGGCTGGGGACACACTAGCCTGTTACTGGCAGGGAGTGTTCAGCAAGTGGCTTTTTCCACTGCTTCTGACCTATTTGCTGCTGCGTGCCCCGTGATTGTTCTCCAGTCTTTATAAATTGTTTTAGACGGTGTCAGGGGACACATTGGCGTTTCCATTAGCAGCAAATTTGCCAGAGGCACATTCATAATGGCCTATTAATAAAAAGCAATTCAGGTGGATACAGTTTCAGAAAGCAAACGCTTGAATTAGATACGCAGGTATCAGTATTGGATTCACAGGTATCAGTGTCTATTGACCCAACACTATATCTCTTCTGGTCTCACCTGAGGTAACGTTAGAGCCAGCAAGGTCAGTAGGCTTTTCCAGTTGAAATGGAAACAGGGCAGTTGTATGACCTGAAATTTGTAGCAGCTTCTCTCATTTGGAGATCACGCTTGTTTTTTGACAAGACAAAGCTATGTAACTAATACAGAGGGTTTGCTTCCCAAAAGTTAGTTTTCCAGAATATTTATTTATGTAATCCTAATAATCTTAGCCTCAACATACTTCCATGGAGCAAAATACAGGGGCTATTTAAAGATGTGCATGGATCTTTACGAACAAGATCTCACTTTTGTTCTTTCTTTTGCTAAAGGCTGTAAGAAATGTGCTGCAGGTTCCTAAACCGGTCTGATGTTCCCTAATGAAAGGTGTAGGCTAAGAGCTGTACTCTAGTTTTGAAGTACTGGCCTGTTGAGAGTATGGATCATTTTTTGTGACTCTTTACTCTCCACCTACAGAATCTGCAGCGTCACATAAGAAGCATTAAGTATAAACTGACCATGAACAACTTCAGCTGGAAATAGGAGGGTTCCTGGCATCAGAGCTCTGGGCTTTGGGAACAGCTTTCCAGTCAGAGTAGTGGGTGCAAGAACAAACCAACTGAATGCTCCAAAGATGAATCATGGTAAACTAATGAACAGGACAGTATGAAACAAGTACACCAGAAGTGGGCTGGCTGTGGGATGTGATCATGGGAGTTATTTCTCTATGAAGTAATCAGTGATGCTCGGTACTTAGCCCTGTCCGTTTATGGCTACTAACCACAGCGATATTGCAACGTGAAATTCGAGTGCAATGGGAGAAATCAAGCCAAATTTTTCATTGCAAGATGATATTCTATTGGTTATTGTGCTCTACCCTTACTGTAGCACCAGGGTTACAGGGCTGGGATACCTAGGCAAAACCACAGTGTGGAAAATAGCTTGTTTCTGTGAATTCAGCCACTGGTCATATTAGTGTTCATCCAGTATTTTTACATCACTTCTCTAATCTTCATACCTTATAGCATGGCATTGAGCTCCTTCTGCAGCCCAATACCCAGCTCCCACTAACACTTTTAGCCCAAACCCATCCTCTTCACGTTCTTGCACCCTGACCTCAGCTGCAGTAGCCATGGTGGTGTTCAGCTTAAGTACACTGAAAGCCAGTGCTCCTTCTCGCCCTTACACTGCAACTCTTCGTAGCCTGCCTGGTTCCTTTCAGCTTCAACCAGGAGATAAAATTAAGATTTTTTAGCTTTGTCAGTAAAGAGATGTTAGGAAGAAATAAGGTAGGCAGCAAATACAGCAAGAAAGATCCAACCTTTTGAGAATGTTATCTGAGCACTTTACAAACGTTTTCACATTGGTGCAGTAGCACGCTGAAGCTTAACTCTGTCATCTCCTTCATTATTTAACTCTGCAGCTTTAATGGAACACTTTCTTAATGAGCCACAGTAGAACTAGTAATTACTTTTGGCTGGGTATTTATCAACAGTAATTTGAATGTTGTTTTGTCCTTTGTCAGATTTGTGCATTAATTCAAAGCTCAGCTCGGTTCTGAAGAATGGATCAATGGAAAAGGCAGTGAGAAAACCTTCCTGGTCATGGAATTTCTTGCTCAGTTTACAAGTAAAAATGGGGTTTTTTTCCTAGCTGCCAGCTCCTAAAAACCTTAGCTTCAGCTGGGCAAGTAAAAGAGGGATCTCTCTGCTCTCTACATGACAACCAGTAACAAAGTCCCTATTATCTAAACTGTGGTTTGTGCAGCTGCATTGTCAAAAATAGAGATTTTTCAGCTTGTGATGCTGGGATCTTAGAGAGTCCACAGATGGCTTCTAAGCCTCTGTGAAAAGTAACGAAGAAAAGTGGGTTTGATAGTAGGCTTAAATTTACTTTGTGCTGCACTTTTCCTACTGAGGAAAAACTAGCAACAACCAACTTAAGCAATCTGCAAATTAAAAAAAACCCAACATAACAACAGAAAAATTATTTGTCAGTGAAAATGGAAATTAAAAATGCCAGTCATCATGGTTATGGCACAAAGGACTGTGATGGCTTATCCACAGCTAAGACTAAAGATAACTTCCCATTTTAATAACCAAACAAAGCAAACCCTTTGTCCCAGTGTTTTCCATGCCACATCCTTTGATGTCAGTGATAACTGGGAAATCCTGCGAAAGCAGAGTGCATAAAGGTGCACTGTTGTATTTTCCTTTGCTGTCCTTGTGGGAAATATGTTATGGAGTGGTGAGTTGTAAAGTTATGGAGCCTCAGGTAGCATTTGCAGAAGCAAAGGGAAGTTTGAGGATACAGGGTGGTGAGAAGAGGTAGGATTAAGGGAAGTGGGCGGAAAGACTCAGTCCTGCAGACTTGTGCAGCTTCCTGTACTGGCTGCAATACTTGATCCCATTGGCTCTGTTGTTTCGAGCATTGGAATATCGTGTGTGGCTCTGGGCTCCTGGGTTCAAGAAGGACAGGGAGCTACAGGGGAGGGTACAAAAAATGGCTGTGAAGGTGATGAGGGGACTAGAACATCTCTCGTATAAAGGGATGCTGAGGGACTTGGGACTTTTTAGCCTAGAGAAGAGAAGACTGAGGGGGAAATCTTATCAATGCTTATAAGTACGTGAGGGGTGGGTGTCAGGAGGATGGGGTCAGTCTTTTTTCAGTGGTGCCCAGTGACGGGACAAGAGGCAATGGGCACAAACTTGAATATGGGAAGCTCCACCTAAACATGAGGAAGAAATTCTTTACTGTGAGGGTGGTAAAGCACTGGAGCAGGCTGCCCAGAGAGGCTGTGGAGTCTCCATCTCTGGAGACATTCAGAACCCACCTAGATGCGTTCCTGTGCAGCCTGCTCTAGGTGATCCTGATCTAGCAGGGAAGTTGAACTGGATGATCTCTAGAGGTCCCTTCTAACCCCTACCCTTCTGTGAATCTGCAAGCAGTAAATCTCTCTATTTCTTGACTCTCTTCTACGGAGCGTAGCACTTTCGTGGCTCGAGCATGTCCTTGTCTCTCCCACCAGGCCACATACCTGTAGTTCATATGGCCTCCCATGGAGGCATGCTCACCAACGAGTGGGCAGCACCACTTCATAACTGTCAGAGTAGTTAACAGCTTCTTACCCAACATGTATGTATTTGTATCTCATTGGTTGTCACAGACACTATACCACTTTGAGATAGCTTAAGAAAAAATATTTGCTTAAGTGCAAGAAGGGGCTGTCTCATAGGGATGTCTCATAGGGATGTCTCATAGGGATGCCCTCTCCCCCCGATGTTTGAGAAATCCTTTGGTGGGAAATGAAGGGACGTTTTGATTAGTCATTGTCATACTATTTACTTACTGTGTCTTAGCTGGATTTTTCTTTAATTCATACGTGGCTTGAACTAAATAAACTCACTTTTGTGAGGAGTTGTCATGTCGCAACTGTACTTCACGGAGAGTTCTGTGCTCTGGCTTTAGCAGCCAAAGATTTTACTGACGACACTGTAGTATAGTCAACAGACAGGCCTCTATGTAAAGGAAGTGGTTGATCAAGGATATATCTAATTATTCATTTGTTAGCAGCCTGGTTTGTTCTAATACTTTCTTGGATCTGAGTTACGGTCAGATATTGAAGATGATGACGGCCGTAGGGTGCCTGGGAATACAAAGCACTTTCACCACACTGGCTTCAATGTTGTCATGTTATAATTATAGTTTCTTCATTGTCACTAACCTGTTTAAATATCTGAGAACAAAGTGCTGTGGTTATATAAAACTTTGTGCAAGAAAATACAGCTCTCAAGATCTCTTTTAAGTGCTGCTGTTGTCATCTGCAGTCCCCTTTGATCCCAACCACATATCCACATAGTAGCTCTGAGGATCTGTGAACCATTTTCCCCTTTCTCCCTGTTTCAGATTGTGGCTGATGCTCATTAGAACAGTTCAGAGCATCTCTTTGAAGAAACATGGTGGTGACAGTGGCTGCTGATCAAAACCCACATGCTCTAAAACCTTGCGGGGAAAAAAATCCATATGTCAGAATCCTATCACAGCTGGAATCTGGTATTGGGAGAAAAAACAGGCTAATGTATAGGGCACTGGGTGGGAATCAGAGAAACAGGATTCAGCTTTCCATTTCCCATCTAACCGTGGACTGTCTGATTCTCCCTGTTCCTTAGTTCTCCAGGTGAAAACGGGCCTTTTCTTTCTCACAGAGGCATCATGTAATGTGGGGACATGTAGGCACTCTGATGTTGGTAGGAGCTTGGACAGGTGGGGTGGGAGACATCAGTTGGGGATATCCTCTGGTGTGAGAGTGATTAAGCCCCAAATGGTGCCCACTGGTAGGACAGGGGATGGTTGTGTGTTTGCTGCTCATAAGTCCTGAGAGTAACTTTGGTGTCGGAGCAAAGACTGTGGTAACTTACCAAGTCACGGAGCAGCCACGTGAAGACAATGATGGCTCTTTGTAGTTATTCTGAACAATGTCAGCTCATTTCAATGTGTAATTATAATACAGCTCTTACCTGGAGAGTTGTTATTGGACAGCAGTTCTTATTCCATGGATTATAGATTCCCAGTGGGTCTCTGGTTTTCACTTCTGACAAGGTAACGAGGATGTGGGCTGGAAACTCCTACTCCTCCTGCAGCAGTGGCCCAGTGATTTAATGACTTACAGCTTCTGTCAAAAATGCTGTTGATGGCATAAACTCTACAAAAACGTGTTTCAGGGCACCACATGGACCAATGTGGCTGCATTTTCAGTGCTGGAAACCCATGAAGGAATGGGCACTGCCTGAGTCTAAATATCTAGGCTGAGTCCACACTAGCGATGAATAACTTGGAAATGATGATCAGGCATCAGTGGTGGGAGGATAACATAGAATTGACACTGTCATTTTCAGAGTGGTTTCTATAAAATTAATCAGCAGTTGACATTATACATACTTTTTTGCCTCTTTGAATGAATCTGAAGGGCAAATACTAAAAAACCTTAATGGTAGTGCTCAATTCTGCGGAAAGTTCCTGGTATTAACCTAATTCAGAGTCTGCAACATCCATATGTTTCATTTGTTGGAGAGGGTTCCTCCCATTGCCAGTGGCACTGTCTGACTGCCCAAATGAAGTGATCTAGTCCAGGGAGCCAGCCTGGAGGTCTCACCTCACCAAGAAGTGCTCCCCATGGCCAAGGTTACTGCTGAATGAACCTACATGGGGAAATAAATGGGGGTTTACATAAATCTTTTGATGGTGCTACACTTAGGTATGCTCTATAAAGACACTATGGATAAATATTGATATACTTGATAAAAATAACTTCTTGTTTCTATTTTTAGAGTAGGGGTTGAATACTTGTTTGCAGAGTCCAACCTTGTAGGGCCCTGAATCCAAAACTGAAGCCTCCTGGCCCTTTCGTGATGCAAACAGTACTTTAATATATACATCTGGCACAGTGCAAAGAGAGAACATCCAACATCTGTCACATTCCATTTTCTTGCCTTGCTGCTATTAGGCTATTATTAGTATTTAAACTAAATATATCTTCCTGCGGGCTGCTAACCATAATACCTCATTCAAGTACCCATTCCTCTTACTGCCACAAACTGTTCTGAACATCACATAAATGAAACTGGAACATCACTTGATGGACTGTTATCATATTTTATGGCTTTATTTTGTTTTAAATGGGAGGAAACAAAACTTGCCAAATGTTGTCTTATGGTTTGAAGAAAATGAAATGGATTTCCCTATCATTTTGGGCAAAGGAAGTGAACAGAGGCCCTTCTAATGGAGATCAGCTGCAGGCATTTGATTCCACACTAACAAGGGCCCATATGTTGTCACTGGTTTTGTCCTGGGGCTGTAAGACTCTAGAATGACTAGTTATTTCTTTTTAAACTGTCTTTTATAATTAATTATCTGCCGCCTCTATCTCTTCAAAGCCGAGTGAAATAAAGACGTCGTAAGAGACTAGAATTACTCTAAGCAAGAAGTTAGCTTGGAAAGGGTTCCCTTCCAAGTCGAACACTGTGTTTCCACTGGGAGGTCTGCCCAGCAGATAGAAAAACTCCCCAAAACCTCAGGTAGTCTTTCAAAATGAGTCATATTTTTAATTCACATCAGCACAGATCACAGCTGTTTGCCCAGGGCCAAGAGCCTTCCCTATGCTGCCACAGAGGATGCTCATGAAGCAGCCAGCCTGAATCACAGTTTGGCAGGCACCCATGTTCTGTCTGTGCCCGTACATCAAGCAGTGTCCCCTTACATTCCTAGATCCTGGGACAGGATCATCTGCATGGTGGAACACAGAGGTCTTAAGCATCATTTTGTCCTGGACCAGTAGCGCTGTCCGAAATGATTCCTGAGATAGGTGGATGTTAGTGCAAACCAGCAGCAGTCCCAGGGAGTAGGGGAGCATTGGTGTGGACGTGAGCCTTCCCTGCCCAGGTTCTCAGTCCCAGAAAGCTGTCCTGACAACTTTTAATTTTGGAATGGAGAAAGTGAGGATCCTGCAGTGTGTCTATGGGGGCTCAATGAGCTAGAGCATAGCCATGCTGCTCGGGCTAGAAAGCCTGGGCAGAACATCATGCTAATTCAACTGTGCAGCTTCTGGTGTCTGAGCTGCAGTAGTCAGAGTTATACAAATATCTCAAAAGTGCCTGGAACTGCCCTTTTAGTTGCTTGTTTCTGAAACTGTTGGTCTTTTGCTGGAAGAGTCCCCTGGCACAGAGTAGAACAAGCTATTTGAAGCTGGCTGTGTGTCAGTCTGGCAGCGAGGCATCAGTGAGGTGTAGAGACCTTATTCTGAATGTGACTGTCTGCATAGTACAAAGATGGGGATGCAGCCCTGTAGCAGCTCTCCCCTCTCCCCAAAACTCCTCTGAGCTGAGCTGTCTCCTCAGCATGGGCAGGGTACTCCTGCACACCAGAGGTACTTGGTTTTAAGCTAATCCTATCTTCTAGTTGACATGATTTATTTATTGGCTTACATTATTTATTATAGCACGGCACTTGTTAAATATGAAAACAGCACCGATACATTAGGGGTTACTCTTTCTGCCCTGTGCGAGGCAAAGATCCAGCAAAGATCCACCTGGGCCCAGAGCAGATCAGTGGCCCAGGCCCTTCCCAAACAGCTTGCAGGGGCTGTGCCTGGCAAGGGTTGGTCTTCCCTGCTTTTCAGTACCATGACTGCAAGCCTGCACCCACAGTCACGCTGACCTGAGTGGGTGCGCTATCCGGAGGGAGCAATCACAGCCCAAAGACATGGAGTTGCCTTGTCCCAACCGGCTTTCCCAGCTCAAGCAGAGCATCGCCACCCACCCGCAACCTCT
This sequence comes from Gallinula chloropus, assembly GCF_964237585.1. Lineage (NCBI taxonomy): Eukaryota > Metazoa > Chordata > Aves > Gruiformes > Rallidae > Gallinula > Gallinula chloropus. The sequence goes on from NC_140086.1 coordinate 92,360,313, forward strand.
CAGTTTGTACCCCCTCGGGGCTTGGCCAGGTCTGGGCTGTCAGCATCCCACAGGAAAGATGGAGGTTTTGGAGTTTGTGTGCAAGCTGGCTGAGACAGAAAATTTGAGCTGTTTTGGGCCAACAGAGCAACAAGGACAAGCCTTGCATGACAGGCGTGCTGTTGCTCTGGAAACTTGAAGCCTCCCATAAGCAATGCAATTACTAGCTGGTTATCACTTTTGCTTCACCAAGGAGGAGATTTTGTTAATTTAGAGAAGGCTAAGAACACAGAAATGGATTTTTTTTTTTTTACGAAGCGTCCTCCTAACAGTCTTTAAAGACACCACATTTCTTTCTCTGTGGCCACTGTAGGACGTACCTCCAGAAGGCAAATGTATAAAACCTTTTCTATCAGCCTCTAAACATTTCCTGTAGAATGAAAAAAAGACAGTCTTTTTCTGAGTTACCTCATCTTGAGCTGGCACGGAAACTTGTTTGGTGCACAGTAGCAGCTGCATCTCTTCAGCTTAAATTGATATATGACTGCCGCTTACCTCAGCTCTTCTCCTGACTTGTTAACAAAATGATTACTGCAATGTGCCCCTCTTAAATCTAAATGGTAAATGGTGTTTGGGAACAGCTCATGTCCCCTTTCCTCCTGGCAGAATTAGTTCCCTTAAGGAACTAATCCGTAAAGCTATTAGCCATGACAGTGAGGGCAAGTGTTGAAAAATATCCTCTTTGGGGGATGAGGGAGCATATTGTTCCTCAAGTATGAAAGAAAAGGCTCGGCTATAAGGCAACAGGGTTTTAAAAGTTTTTTAAGCAGCTACAGTTCTTGGTGTCTAAAAATCCCTTTGTAGGCTTGCCATCCTGTGCCTTCTGCCTTTGGAAACCCTGCTTTTCCCTGACATGCCCGCGTTTGGGTTTGCACTCTATGGGGCACCTTTTAAAGCAAACGTGAACGAAAACAAGTGGAATCTACTAAATGTCCACAAATGGCAAAGAACTGTAGGAACATGTTTTATTCCCTGGAGCATGAGGTGGCCACAAGGCAAAACCCCCCTTGTTGGCAGCTCCGATATTTATTTTAGAGGGTGCTCAGGGAGTTTGAAGGCTCACCCCTGTCTGTAAATAGGTGAGGGAGAGGCAGTCCTGAGTACAGCCACCTCTACAATGTGATGCCTCTGGGAGCAGCGTTTGTATTTTCAAACTTAAATAATCTGGCAGTCCCTGCTGTGGCCTCATACTATTTGGGCCTATCCCAATTTTATTGAAAAGTGTTGTTGAAAAGACGTATTTTGCACACTGGTCAGACTTACTTTAAATAAGATTTCAGAACTTATTTTTCCTAGTTTTGTTCTCTCTGGGATATTTTCCAGTCCCACTCTGCAATATTTGTTAGCAATTTTAACAGCTGTTCTTTCCTTAGTTATTATCGTTGGTCTTGCTGCTTCTAAGGGTGGGGGTGTGTGTGACAGAACAAAAAACGACGACCAGGACCTTGTATCTCAAAACTGCATTTTTTCCTTTGTCTGTATAAAAATGTTTAATATCTGGGAGAAAACATCTGAGTCCCCTCCTTATCACACCGAGATGTAAATTATTCCCTCATTCTAGTAAGTGGCTAATGCAGAGTTCTGCACTATTCTGGGAATCTTTCCCCTTTCAAGAAAACATGAAGAGTTACAAGAGAAACCCAGGTGTCTGGGGTGTTTTGCTTTATAATGGATAGATTGTTTGGATTAAAATCTTCCTAAACCTCGAGGTGTGACTCCTATTTGATAATGTGACACATTCTGAAGCTATAAATAGTATTTGAAACCATTCATGTTTTTTGTTGGGGCTTTTTTCCCAGCTTTCCAGTTTCTGTACTCAATTGCAATGTTTTTTATGGGCTCACGGAGCTCACTGTTTGGAATTCCCACTGGCACAAGGGCAGAAATGGCAGCTCCTACAAGCTTTGAAAGAGACTCCAATGCCGTAAAGGCAGCTCTTCTGTTAATTTACCCTCTTCTGTTAATTTGCCAAGGTTTTAAGCTGAACCGAAAACAAAAGCCTACCAGAAAAACTTTTGGCTTCTGTGTGGCTGTGTGCAAAAGGAACAAATGTAAATGTAAGCCAGAGGTATGGTTACTAATGCATGTTTATTAATTTAAGGCATTAGAATGCGAATACAGATCAAATATTTAAAAATGGAGAGTTTGGTAAAGTTCTATGGACTCCCCTTCATCCCTTCATCCTTTCCGAGCCTTAACCTGCCATATTGATGCGGTAGCATCCACTTGTATATCTCACACTAACTTAAAGGTCATGATCTGCCTGCTGGAACCACAACCTTCCCACTCATCCTCACGTTACAGGCTACTTCAACAGGCACTTCCTATTTTCAGCATACACGGAGGGACAGCAGCTCACCGGCTGACACCAGCAAAGGATGGTGTAGGGACCTTTCCCCTTGTCCTCTCTTTCTGCAGCATTTGTGTGCTCGCAGCCTCTCTGGCTTTCATGGGTTGGAAGAAATTCCCATCTTTAAGACCCCACTGGAGGACACAAGTCCCAGCTGAAGCCGCCTGTGCAGGCCAGACACAGCACTGTGGCTTTTGTTCTGATGTAATCGTTACACAGCAGGGCATGGGCACACCTGCCCAGTGGTGGGGAGGTCTGAGGGCAGCAGAGGTATGCCTGCAGCCAAGCTTATATGGGTCACAGGATGCATCTCTGACACTCGTTACCTGTGCAGCTGCATGCATGTAGACTCTTACCTTGTGTTGGCCAATATGTTTCTACCTTTACTGGCCCTTCACTTACTTTTCAGATGTCGAACTGAGAGTGAGGTAGCTGCCTTTCTAGTTTACTAGGTCTGGTTTACAGCCTGTATGGAGCAGATCTTGCCGTTTCCCTTTCATAGCTGATGCTTTACTCTCTTCACTTTTAAACGGAAACCAGCACTGCTAGCAAAAAAAAAATGAAATGCAAATACCATTTAAAAACTCGGAGAAAATATATTAATGATATGATACGTTGATATTTATTTAATTACTGCCATTTCAGGTCGGTTTCTCTTAATATTTGATACCGTTGACTTCAAATAAACTTCAAGCTCTGTTTGCACGTAAGTATATCCTTGATAGGGTGGAGATTGTGGCCAGGGTTGGAACAGATTGGAATTGTTTGTGAACTTCAGACTGGGACTTCACTTTTAATTATTTGCTTTTGCAAGGAGAGCAGTCTGATTATGTTGTTGAATTAATATTTATAACCATTTTTAAAGTGTCCTGGTCTGGAAAATCTTTGCATATTTTTAGATGAGATTTCTGAGCAAAAAAAAAAAAAAAAAAAAGTAGTGGTTTGGTATGTGCAAATAAGATGATGTTACTATTTTTTAACTGTCCCCACTTGCAGTGGAGAAAGTAAAGCTCAGCAAGCAGAAGGAAAAATTTGAGCTTTCGAAGCAAATACTGTTTTTAGCCTACATCGATCTTTGAACTAAGGTTATACTCAACCACTCTTGCCCATTTCACAAGTGGATCTTGGAAGTCAGTACACTAAAATTAGGAGGCATGTTTGCATTTTCAACCTCTCCGAGTGCAGGACTGAAAATAGTCCGGTCCAGCTATGTCATTATTGTGCAACACAGGGATTTTTTGGGTTGGTCTTTTTTTTGGTTGTTTTTTTTTAAATCAAATGTCATTCTTCACTACTTACAGCTCTTCCACGTTGCTTAAAAAAACAACCAAACCCAAACAACCTTCCTTTGCTTGGCAAAATGGGTGCGAAGAAAGGAGCTGCCCCTACGGCAGTGCCCTTGCTCACCCTGCAAGCACAGGAGCCGGGGTCTGTCGCAGGCGCTCTGGCAGCCAACAGCTCAGCTTGAAGGGAAGGTGGGAATGCAATGCTACAGAAGCCAAGTGTAATTGCTGCTTTCAGGAGGTGGAGAAGGGACTCTTGGGATAATAAGATCTACACTATATTGAAAGGACCTGGGCGTGTTGGTTGACTGCCAACTGAATATGAGTCAGCAGTGTGCCCAGGTGGCCAAGAAGGCCAGTGGCATCCTGGCTTGTAGCAAAAATAGTGTGGCCAGTAGGTCTAGGGAGGTGATTGTACCCCTGTACTCGGCGTTGGTGAGGCCGCACCTCGAGTGCTGTGTCCAGTTCTGGGCTCCTCACCATAAGAAGGACATTGAGGTCCTCAAGTGAGTCCAGAGAAGGGCAACCAGGCTGGTAAAGGGGCTGGAGGGCAAATCCTATGAGGAGTAGCTGAGGGAGCTGGGGATGTTTAGTCTGGAGAAGAGGAGGCTGAGGGGAGACCTTATCACTGCCTACGACTACCTGAAAGGAGGTTGTAGAGAAGTGGGCGATGGTCTCTTCAGCCAGGGGACAGGAGATAGGACAAGGGGAAATGGCACAAAGCTGCACCGGGGCAGGGTCAGATTAGATGTTAGGAAAAAATTCTTTACTGAAAGAGTTGTCGGGGCCTGGAACAGGCTGCCCAGGGAGAGGGTTGTGTCACAATCCCTGGGTGTGTTTAAATGACGGGTAGATGAGGTACTTAGGGATATGGTTTAGCACAGGATAGGAACAGTTGGACTTGATGATCTTAAAGGTCTTTTCCAACCTTGTGATTCTGTGTGATTCTGTGAAAAGTATACTATCAGTCCTGAAAAAAAGTCGAACCCAAGGCACACCATTCTGCTAGAGCCCTGTAACCCTGCTGCATGGGAAGTTGTACACCTAGGGGCCTACACTGACAAAGGCCTTGCATATACCCCCCTGGCGAATACAGCTGACACGGTGTGTTTTAAGGCTCAGTGCTTTGCTGTGCCTGTAGCTGCTCCTCACAACCTCTGCATAAATTGACAGCGAGAAGCGATTCGCTCAGTGAAGACACCAGAAAGCCCTGTGAACCCTTTTTCCATGAGAAACAGGCAGCCTGGCTTTTAAAGCACGCACAACCTAAACACTGGCACCGCCAGAAGGAATCGACTCCCACAGTTAATCCTCACTGGCACCACGCCACATCCTGGGCTGGGGGTCCTGTGGGGTACGGGCTCTGCTCATGAGAGCGTGTTCCCCACAAAGCACTGAGCAGGTGTGGGGCTTTGAATAAGGGTTGGAATTAAAGCTTATGGGCAGAAAATTAAATAGGGATTTTTCTGGGGGAACTAGGAGACCTCTGTCAACTAGTTGTGGTTGCGTGTGGGGTTTTTTTGTTTTGGTTTTGTTTGTTTTGGGGGGTTTTATTTAAGAGAAAAAGAAAAGGGGTTGGTTTTATCGCTAACTTGCCAGGGCAAGGAAGCCTTCGGGGCACAGACCCGAATTTCTCGGCTTTGCCACCAGATGTCCGTCATGAGCAGGGAAATCTGATGACCTGAACGATACCCAGAAGCCTGTATCCACGGCATTTTTTGAAGATACGACAGTGAAAGGAAAGTCTGAGTGAAAGTACATGTTACCACAGAGGTTTGGATGGCGGGTGTGCTGCGAAGGCTCCTTAGCGAGCAAAAAAAATATCTGCCAGTATGCGCTTCATTAACTCTTGGCAGCCTGATGCTCTTGCCAAACACAGAGCCATTGCACTCCTTCAGAGACTCAGCTATCTGCCTCTCCTCAAAAGTCTTAAAATCCTCTTCAGGAACTTACCCTTTCAGGTAGCAGGAATGAATATCTGAAATCTGCCGGTGTAGGTGACCTCCTAAGAAGACCTAATTCTTTCACCCCTTCACAAGTTGCTGAGTGACACAGTGGCTTTCCTAGGTCTGGTAACATGAGGTGAAACCCAGCATAAAGCATCCACATCTACCTGCAAGGGGCATTTCCAGGGATAAGTAGCATACATCTCTGGGAAACACTGCTGGAAAAAGTGAGAATACTTTAACAAAAGATGTGATGACTTCCTAGGGGATGTGTGAGCTTCTTAGCTGCACGTGAGAGGTTACCTTAAGGAGCAGTGGAAGGTTCGTTGTGTGTCCCTGTGCGCAGACTGCATCAAACTCAGATGCCCAAATGCTGCCAGCTGTTATTACAGCTGCTGTTTATTGCATCCACCCCTATGTGAATGGCATTATTTCAAACATTTTTCTTTCAGAATAAAAAAGTATAGGTGGTACACGTTTGAGCATCGGGGGAGCAGAAACTGGAGTTTAGTGCTGTCTGTTGCTAAATGTGCACCATCTCTGCCCAACTTCAAGAGGAACTGGGGACACTTCAGATGGAAGAGTTCATTCTTCAGAGATAACTATACAATGGGCCACTTCCCTCTGTCGCTGTCAAAACAGGAAGCGGAGGCTACAAAGCTCTGCTGGAGACAGCAACATAAACTACATCCCAACAGGCTCAGAGGCTGGGAAGTGAGTGGCACAGAAGCGGCTGCTCTCTTCCCCCACCACCTGCAGGCTAAGTATCTGCCTGGGAAATCTCCTTCACTGACATCAGGGATCCTGCGCTTCCTCCCAGCCTCCAGACATCCCTCCTAAGGCGCCTATAAAACCCTCTTTGGTGGGCTGGGGGGGACACACAAGACAGCTTGTGCACTGGCCTCTCCTTGGGAGAGCATGGGTTTTCCCCAGTGGGATGCCACACTGCCGCTCTGGGAGTGAGATCTCTCCACATCTAATCAAAGCAGCCCCACTGCACTAAGCTGTGAAAAGTGGGTAAATGAATCAGCAGAATGAAACTTTCCCTGGACGCTGCCTTCCCTGGTCCTGAGGGGATGATGCCAACCACTTTTGTGTAGGTAATGGAGTCTGGAATAGCAAAGGGAGCGTGTCGGTTTGTGCTGTCATATTCACCCTCACTTCCAAACTCTGAGTATCTTCACAAACTGAAGAAAAAAAAAAAGGAGAGCTGTAAGAGGAACTCCCATAGCCTGCATTCCAGCCCCTACGATATCCATGCTCAAAACTCCTTAAAGGTGCGTTTTGTTTTGGCATTTTCCCCCCAAACCCAGGATTTAAATACCCAGTATTGCAGTGTTCCTCGATGGGTGCAGTTAAAATACCCATCTGTAACACTGCTTTTGTGTCAGCCAGTGCTCGGTGGTGTAACCTCCACTTCTGAAAATAACATACTCTGTCTCAAACAGGCTCAGCTGTGTCTCTGGGAAACTGAGTACGAGCTTATTGCCAGATCCTGATTCTAATAAAGTTAATGGAAATTTTGCCAGTGACTTCAAATGGTCCAGATATTATTCTCGGGGCCAACTCCTATGAAATTACCCCAGTTCAAACCCAGAGCAATGGCACCAGTTTCAGAGGGGTTAGCCTGGATTCACTCACCCAGCCCGAGCACGGCACATGGAAGAGCTGCTTCTCGCCCAACCTGACAGGCGTTACTGCGAGCGCTGGGTGGGTTTTCTTCTCGGTTTATGAGATCAGAGCTGCAACCTTAGACCTTTACCGTATGGGTCGCTTGGGTTTTGGGGTTGTTTTTCTTTTTAATAGCAGCGTAACTCGTTTGACAGTGCAGATTGGTACTTCATCGATGGGAGCTGGCAGGGGGTACCTGTAGCCGGCCATCTACCCACGCCCCGTGCTCGGCTGCGCAGGGTATTCCGGAGAAAAAGCCGCAGGACGCTGTAAGCCCTTAACATTACCGGCCAGGCTTCTGCAGCTTTGGAAGAGGCTGCGCACCACCACCTATTTTCGGGACGGGTAGCCTAAGGGCTGGGAGAAGGAGGGGGTGGCCGAAGCCCTTCTTTTTAAAAGAAAGGAGGAAGGAAGCCAGCAGGGACGCGGGGCTTGGGGTGGCTGTTTCGCGGAGCGTCGCTCCAACGCACCGAACCAGCGGCAACCGACGGGTCCGGCGCTTCCTAACCTGCCCCGCTGCCCACGCCCCACCCGCCCCCGCGCTACCTGCGCCCTCGCCCGCTCCCCGCCCCGGAGGAGCGGCCGCCCGCCCCGCCGAGAGGCGGGCGCGCTGGTGATTTGCCTTCGCCGCCAGCAGCCCCGCTCCGGCCAGCCCGCGGGGACCGGGGCTGCAGCCACAGGAGCCGCTCGCTTGCTCGCTCCCTGGCAGGGGGGAAAGTTTGCCGCTCTTCTTCCTTCTTCTTTCCCCTTCCACACGCAGACCCCGCGACCCGGCGCGGCGCCCCCGGGCAGGGGCATGGCGAACTGAGCGGCCGGGCAGGGCCGGGGGGCGGCCCCGCCGCACCTGAGCGGCGGCGGGGGGGGGGAACGGGGGGCTTGCACCGCGGTCCCCGCGGGCGGCCATGCGCGGCGGCGGAGGCGAGCGCTGAGCCCCTCTAGCCTGGCTGCCCCCCGCCGGCCCGGGCGATAGCCGCCGCCGCGGGGGGGAGGGCTGGAGGGCGGCGGGGAGCCCCCGGGGAGAGGGGGAAGCGGGGACCTCGCCTGCCTCCGCCCGGCCGAGCGCCATGCCGCGGCGGCTGGCCTGGCTGTGCTGCTGCTGGGCGCTGCTGAGCGGCGCCTGCCGCCCCGCGGAGCCCGCGCTGCCCGCGGAGGGCGGGGAGCCGCAGCCACCCGCCGCCGTTGCCGCCGCCTCGGGCTTCCTCTACCGGCGGCTGAAGTCGCACGAGAAGCGGGAGATGCAGCGGGAGATACTCTCGGTGCTGGGGCTGCCCCACCGTCCCCGGCCGCTGCCGCGGGAGCCGCCGGCCCCGCCGCCGGGGCGCCTGACGGCGGCGCCGCGCTTCATGCTGGACCTCTACCACGCCTTGGCCGAGGGCGCGGAGGGCAACGCGGGCGCGGAACGGAGCGGCCGCCCGCCGCCCCCAGCACCGCCGCCGCTGCCCAGCTCGCAGGACAGCGCCTTCCTCAACGACGCCGACATGGTCATGAGCTTCGTCAACCTGGGTGAGTGCCGGGGTCCGCGGAGCCCGGGCACCCGCGGGCGGCGGTCCCGGCGGGACCCGGGTGTCCGCTCTTTCCCCCGGGGCGAGGAGCGGGCGGGCGGTTGCTCCCCGGGGAGCCCGGCGGGGTCGGGGGGTCTGCCGGACGGGACGCGCCTGAGGCTGCGGGGGTTTTTGGCCAGGAGGGCAGCTCGCTGCGGCGAAGGGCAAACCCTCCCACCCCGCTCCAAATGGTGAAAAATACAATAAGAAGCGCCCCAGACCGCAAACCCCGAGGGGGACGGAAGAAAGAAAAAGGGTGTATTATTATTTTTCCTTAATAGCCTTTTTGTCCTCGTTTTGACGGTAGCGGTCAGAGCCCGCGGCTCGGGGTGAAGCCCACCCTGCTCTCGTCCTGGGGAGCCGGGGCTGCCGGGGCCGCGCTGCAGCCAGCGCAGGCTGCCTTCGCTCAAGGCAAGGTCCAAGCAGGGCACTGATGCCCCTGGGGCTGCCCCACAAAGTGTCCTGTGCTGACCCGCACAGTGTCCCACGCTACCCCACGCTGTCCCTGTCTCCTCTTTTTCACTTTAAATTTATTTTTTTGTTTTATTTGAGGCGTTCTGAACTAGCGTGGTGATGAGTACGTGACTCCACGTAGGGATATTCTGGTGATCGAGTCCAGGAACGTGATAGAAAGTTGTATCGCGTAGAAATCTTGAGATAAGTTCTGTTAGGCATCAGCCTGCTCTTCAAACAAATCGTGCTGTCAGCATGTTACTGATGCGAAGGGCTCCGAGGTGGGAGTTTCAGTGGGAAAGCCATTAAGCTTTTTACTTGAAGGAGCCCTGAATACTAGGCTGCAATTATAAGGAAACAGTGTAATTAGACTCAGCCTAATGTGGAGAACGAAAATATTTCAGTTGGCAAATTGCAGTTCCTTTTTTTTTTTTTTTTTTTAGGGAATTCCTGTGAAGCTCAAGTGTCTTAGCCAGTCAGCTGAAAACTGTCTTTTCACTAGTGCTTCCAGAGCTGCTCGCCAGAACTACTACACCTGTGAACAGCTTAGCTTGGTTTTGTGTTTGTTTCTGCTTGGTTTTGTTTTTTTTTTTAAATCAAGTACTTGTGCTTTTCCTCATCTAGAGCAGTCATCTGTCACTGCTGCAGGAGGCTACCAGCACTTGTAGATGTGCTCCGTAGCTTCGTCCTGTGATGTTGTATGTGTTTGGAACGACTTTAGCTCGAGTCCCCGAGGCTGTGAGACTTTTAAATTTATTTTATTTACTGATGAAATACCCACAGTGGGTCAGGCCCTTGTGCTGCCGCTCGTTGTTGGGAAGGTTTTGTCTACGTTGCAATCGAGGTGACTGCCACTCCTCAGGGCATAGCTGGACTGCCTGGGGTACGCATCCCTTGCAGCAGTGCAGAGCCCCGCGGGCTCCATGTACTGTGGAAGTACCTGTCAGGGTCTTAGCCTTCTTGTTTGGAATTAGCTTGGGGGGGTAGGTGTTGGGTGGTACTGCCGTCTCACAGCTCTGATCCTTTTTGATTGAGACATCCTGAAACTGCCCATCAGCAAAGTCTGACACAGTGTGGTCTGTGTCTAGCTCAGCCCCTGAGTTGTGGGAGTACTGTATGGGTTTTAGGTCCTGCTTCCCTGCTCTCCAAAACCTCCCTGTCCTCTGAGAACACAGAGCTGCTGCCTTGGGGACTTTCAGGACCTATATCTGGAGCTGTGAATTTAAGCATGGTGTCAGCTGTATTTGTCTGTAAGTAATCGCTGTAGCACATCTTATTTGAAGGATGCAGAGCAAGGTGCTTGCAAGGGGCTGGGAGGCTCCCAGAGGAGCCGATTTCAGGGAAGGATGTGAGCATGTGGTGTTTTAGAAGGTGTTTAGCCCCCTGCTTTATAAAGTACTGGGAGACCAGTAGGTCTGAAGGTATTTGTTTCTTTTGAAGATGATAAAACCCCAAACATTTGTATGATTCAAATAACTTCTGATAATTTGGACCTAGACACTTATGTAACAACAAGGAAAATTCTTCATGTAATGTAGTAAAATAGTGCGATTGAAATGCTAGTTATGAGTCTCAGGAAGTATGAATCAACTGCAGAAATTTCTCATCGACTTCCAAGTTCCGAGTCATAAACCATAATGTCATTTAACGTGATTGTTTGTTACCAGAAGGTTGGCAAATTGACGGGCAGAGTCCGAACAGCTGTCCGGCTGTTTTCTGTAGCTCCTCTGACATGGCAGAAATTTTTTGGGGTCTTTCACAGGTGTATTACTTGGCCACTGAGTTGTAATTTGTGCCTGAGAACTGGGGGAAGCCTAAGGTTATACTGCAATACAGAAAGTGAAGGTGTGATGGACAGGGCCAGCCTGCGATCTATCAAGGTGGCTTGTCAGACATAGTGTAGAAAATGCAGCAAGAACTGGTGAGATTGCAGCAGAAAGGAAAGCCTTCCTGACCTCAAGGACACTGACTGTTCCAATGAAGCATATGCCAAGCAACCCTGCAGACCCACAGCTGGAGTCTCCTTATAAGCAGATGCTGACACAATATTTTTATTTGGGTTTTTTTTCACGTGATCAGACCTGTAATAACTTCTGCTGGTTAAACTTGGCTTCTGAAGGGCTTTGTCCACGTTCAACCTTAAAGACTTCTCCTTCTGTTACTGAAGTGTCAGCTACCGAAGAGTTTAACAGAAAGAGGGGCCCGTGCTGTTCTCACAGGGTCGGGAGCGTACAGCATCACATGGGTATACCTGGTGCAGGGTGCCTTGAAGACAGGTGTGAGCGTGAAGTCAGCACGGGTGGCCACAGAGACCTGCCTTCAGATGCTTATACTGCTTCTGCTGCAGCCCAGAACCAGGCAGACATTCGATGATGCTTCTCGTTGTACTGCAAAGCCGTCATCTGGGTCAGCTGTGTGGAGAAGTCCTGCTTTGTCCTGAAGGCTTGCAGGTGTTGATGTTCTTTTAAAAGCACATTAATTTTTTCCATCCCTGTAGCCCGAAAAGAGTCAGTAGCTTGCAGTCACTGCTGATTTTTAAATGTCTGGTGCTCCAGCCCTTCCTGACCAACATACGTATTCCTCTGGTCTGGGGATATAGCAGATGTGCTTTCTGTCTGGGGAAGGCTGTGCTTCCATGTGTGCTCAGGCTACAGGTCCTCCATGTTGAGATCTTGCAAAGCTGAGGGCCTTTGGTGAGGTTTCAGATGGTTGAGGCAGCATAGGCTTGACCAAGGCTCAAAGATTATTCCTGGGAGAGACAGGAACAGAGGTGTGGAGGTTCTCCAGACACAGGGATTTGTCATCTTACAAGGAGGATGAGAGACATTGGTCTTCAGAGTGCAGAGTCCAGGATTTATCTTGTCTATCTAGTGGTGTCTGTGCTGTTGTATGGATTTGCAAGGTGTCAGTGATAATTTCCAGAGGGGTTGACTGTAAGGGCACTTCAGGTGTCCAGGGTTTCTAGGAGATGCTTAACTCTTTCTTTTACAAAGCACCTCGAGAGCAGAATCAGGGAGTAGAAAATAAGTGTTTGTTCCTATCAAAGATGGGGAAGATGATCATAAGAGTGTCTCTTTCAGGCTTTTTCACTAGCCTGAAAGTGTCTGTTTCTTTCCATTTCCCACATAGGAAGTCTGGATATCTCATGCAGATGGAAACATCTGGGTTTTAGATCTCTCTCTTTGGGATTTATCAGACCAAATAGGGTACTGAACTTCTGTGCCAAGGGACTGGCTGTGCAGCAGGGTTGTGGTGCTGGGCGGGGGGGAGGGGGCAGTGTGCATCATGGGCCAATGGGTGTCCTCATGAAACTGTTCAGCTCTTCTTCAGGAAGGTCCTTGATAGAAACATAGCACTGGCATCTCTTGACACTGCAGCTGTTGAGAAAATAACATCTATTACCATTTCCTATTTCACTAATGTACTTTTCCTCTTGGCACCAGTTAGATTTATCTCCTCTTTCTCCTCCCAAAACAGCCTGGGGTTGGTGCAGAGATCCATCTTTGAGGCAGTGATGCTGGATTGACAGCTTGATGCAGGCAAGCATCCCTATGTTTTGCTGTCAAGGCTGTTTTAGTGAGGGATGTATCGAGTTCCTTGCAGCACCCCCCTCTTCCCAGTGCTAGGAGATGAGGAGAGAGAGGAGGAGAGAGAGGGGTCATGGCTTAAACTAAACTGCGGATTAGGGCTGGGGGGCTCTGGCAGATCCAAAGTCTCCCTTGTCTCTTCCGGCTCATCAGTGCTGATGTGAAGGGGAGCTGCTCTCCAGCCCCTCTTTGGGAGCGATGCCTTCAAAGAGCAGGGTGTGCCATGTGTTGCAGGAGAAACAAAGTTCTTGAAGATGTTGCTACTTCAATTGCAGTCAGAATTATTCCCTGTATAATGAAGAGCAATCCTGTGTAAAAACAGGGATGAAACTTAACTGGTCCTCACCCATGCCCTTCTATCCTGGCATCCATGCCAAGGGAAAAAACCCACTTGCTCCCCACAGGGAAAACCATGGAATCCAATGACAGTCTCTGTGGGTTTCTGCTATGACCCAAATCTGGGGCTGTTGACAGCTGGATAGCTATGGAGGAAAACTCTGAACCCATCAAATTCCCCAGGGACAAGCACCATAAAAAGTATGCTTTTGGGCTGCTGCGCCTGGTTATCCACAATATTGTGCCTTTTTGTGGCAGACCAACAGCCTGGATTCATCATTGTCTCTGTACTTTTAGAAAAGGGTTTTCCCATTTCAGTCAGAAGACCCATGCAGATCTCAGGAGTACTTAAGGTGAGAGGATGGGGAGGAAACTCAGCTGCTTGCCAGGCAGCCCTGAAGCTCTTACACGTGATTCGAATTGGGAGCATGGTGAAAAGTTTCTTTGATCTTTGAATCCTAAAACTCCAGGCAAACCCCATCTTCCCTTCAAGACGTCAAGTATCTGCCAGGGCAAGGGTGCTCCCTCCCTGTGCAGGGGAGCTGCGTGGAGGTCAGTGCAGGGCTCGCTGTACAAATGCTCTCTCTCCCCTTGCCTGTAAAGCAGCAACTTATGGATGTGATGTCTTCCAAACAGGCTTTTCATCTTTTTGGCAGCCGTCACCTAGCAGATTTCCTTCTAGGAATGATCTTGCAGAAATCCATGGCAAGTGCTTAAGTGCAAGCAGTATGCCTTCGCTCCCTTTGGCTTTTTGCAGGAGGGAAGCGATGCTCCCAGCATCCCCACTTGCATTTCTCAAGCAGGTGAATTGTTTCGTCTGAAGGATTTGATCAGCCCACCTGTCTTTTTCCTGCTCTCGTGTTTGGTGTCAGGGGAGATGAATTTAGGCAAGGAAGATGTATCAGGGCCGTTGCGTGATTGTATTGACGGGACTGTACCATTCATACTGTCATCCCATCTGTTTATACTCTTGGCCACATGTTGCAAAGGTCAAGACATCTACTCACAGGGAATAACCGGAGTGTGTGATGCTGCGGATCTGGCTGTGTTGCCAGCTGGCTGTGTACAGCCTCGCGCTCTCGGCATGCGAGCAGCGTCCCCCACGTGTGTCCAGAGCGGGCCCGTGTTAGAAATCATGATGCTGACGATGGGAATGAGTTTACCGACTTCTGCCAAGCCTTGTATACTGGGCTTCGATGCCAAGACAGATCCCAAGTGTCAAGAGAGCAGCCTTACATTTGCTCTTCAACTGATGCAGCTCAAGGTTCTCGTTTATGTCATCTCCTTGAACTGGTCGACGCTTGCAAGCTGCCTGCTAGCACACAGCTGGCTGATGATGGGATTAAAGAAACGGCCCATGGTCTGCTGTGGTCCTTTGATTGCTCTCTGCCTGGCATTGCTTTTAGAAGTCCACAGCTCCTCTGGATTGCGAATTTGAGCGACTTGGTGTCATCCTTCTGCTGTTGGCCAGAAGCTCTGGAAGATGTGTAGCTCCTGGAGAAGCTGCTGGTCAAAATGTGCCCTGTTGAAATGAGTTGGAGGGTCATGTTTGTGTAAGCAGTTTATCCAGGTCTGTGCTATCTGGACTAGGCTGCTGGAATGGCACCACATGGTATTAGCAGGACTAGTCTCGATTTTTGTGAAAGCTTTCACAGAGCTTAAAAATGTACATTGTCTTAAATTTGGGTAAAAGCTTCACTTCCAACAACAAAACCAGCAAAAAGTGATTATAATTGGAAAAAGTATTGCCAGGGCAGTCTTGATTGATTTGAGTCAAATTTTACATGTGTAAAAAAACCTAAAAAGCTGCATTTTGAAATACAAACCCAGGTGTGGGCTTTGGGTGGTGGGGTGGTTGTTGGTTGGGGTTTTTTTTTTTGTCTTGGATATCAAAGCAGCCTTCTTGGTTCTTTTCCTCAAACAGTTTCTTTTAAAAAAAGAGGTTTCTTCTGGTGACTATCTTCCAGCTGAACTTGGCTTCATCAGAAAATCCCTTGGGCAGCTCTGTCGCTGATGTTTTGCGCTGAGCTCCAGCAAGGAGTTCTGGCTGCAAGCCAGCACCTCTGCTGAGGAGCTGTGGGTCCGTGCTGGGTCCAGCCTGGCGTATCACGGCAGGGATGCTCTCTCTTGTAGTTGTAAATATAAACTTTTAAGTTGTGGTTTTTTTATTTAGGTGGAAAGAAGGTGGTGGTTAGATTTTTCCATGCTGTGGAGGCATGATTCTTTTGAAGTTGTCTTGCCTCATTGCTAACTTGTGGGGGGTTAGAGGAAGGTATGAGTTACTTGAGATATAAACAGTCCCATTGTGTGTTTCTGCTGTATCCCAGCAGATGCACAGTAATGCTCTGAATTACAGTCCATCTACGAGTCACCTAGTGTTTCTGTTTGGCCATTTCTATAGCAATGTGAAACAAGGACCAAACAGGATCACCTGAATGGAAAAAGGGTTTATGGCTGAGAGATTCCTATTTGTTTTAGCAGGCGTCAGACCCCAGTGTGTGGGTGACACAGGCTGAGAACCCGAGAATCTTTCTCTAGGCACCCGGTTCTTGGAGGGTGACGTTGGGTCATACCTAGGTTCCCTGTTTGATGGGGCAGTGGGTTTAAATAGAGGGTAGCTTTAGGTTGGATCCAAGGAAGAAACTCTTCCTTGTGAGGGCGGTGAGACCCTGGCACAGGCTGCCCAGAGAAGCTGTGTCTGCCCCCTCCCTGGCAGCGTCCAAGGCCAGGCTGGATGGGGCTTTGGGCAACCCAGTCTAGTAGAAGGTGTGTCATGTCCCCTCCCCACCCCGTTGCCCCCCGCCAGCCCCATGCTAGGGGGGTTGCAACTGGACGGTCTTTAAGGTCCCTTCCAACCCAAACCAGTCTGTGATTCCAAATGTGGTGAGGGTGTGTAGGACTGGGATCCTCCAGCAGGCCAAGGGGATGTGTGCGAGAACAAGTCAGTGGGTTATTTTTTTCCCCTCTTTTTCCAGTTGTGGCTTGCAGAAAGGATGAGGAGTGGTGCCTCAAGCTTCTCCCTGTGTGGCTGCCACCCTTGTAGAAGGGGAGGCCAGTGCTGGCACCCCAAAGAGGGGCTTTGCACCCAGGGCAGGTTCCCAAGGTGGTGGCTTTGGGAAGGGCACGAGGCTGCAGCTGCTGCTGGACAGAAAAAGCTTAATTAAAAAAACGGAGGCCCCATGGGATTGCAGGGATGTTTAATGCATTGTGCTAGTCTTTGATTCATAAAATGTGCTACGGGTAGGGGCTGGTGTTTCCTGAACTGTCAGTTACTTGGGCCCCTGGTCTAAGGAACAGGGATGGTGGATAGTTGGGGTGGGTGGTTTGGGTTTTTCTTTTTGGTTGGTTTGAGGGGAATTTTTTTTTTGTTGTTTTTTGTTTGGGCAGGAGTTATTTTTTGTTTTGTGGCTAAGGGCATAAAGATTTTGACAGCACTGCCGGCAGCTCTCTCTGTTCTACGTTGCAGTGTTCATCATAGCACAATGACAGAATTGAACCAGTGGTAGCAACAGTGGGAATTTTTGGCAAAAAAGGATAATGTAGACAGAGCTGAAGTGTTCTGCTAACGAAAACAGTAGCTGTATTTTCAGAGAGCTAGACATGACTGTTTTGATCCAATGTGGTGTTAATCACAAGAATACATAACTGCTTTCCTATGAACTTTCCCCTTAAAAATATCCAATGATATCACCTGATGTTTTGCACGAACGCTCAGTATAACCAGAATTTAGAACAGCTGGCTCCATATAAACTTGGAATATTCATAGGTCAAATATTAGTGTATAAATAAAAACATTTTGAAAATGAAAACAGAAGCACAGTATTTGAAATATACTCAGCGTGCAGATGTACTTCATGGCTTGAATAGCTTTACAAATTAATCAAGACAGTGTTAACACTTGTTCCGGAGAAGTCAAATTTCCCAATAATAAATGAGAAAGTGTTTTTTCAAACAGTATTCCAAAGATGTGTTATTCCATGTATTTTAATGGTCACTTGCAGTATGAAAGAGGGATGGGTTGGCTGTTTGAAGCTCCTTTGTAAATGTATTTGATCAAACCAAAATCTTACTGGTGGCAAATGGAGCACTGCAGCTTCTTTTATCTGTAATTTTATCCTGTAAAATACGCTGTATTTTTAAGATGACACACCAGTGTTCGTGATGGGGGGTACCACTGTATGGAGGCGCAGAGGCAGTGTTCTTATCTTGTCATTTACTGTATCGCATTTGTGTGCCACATATGTTCAAGGTATTAGACACTCTGTTTGTGCAAGGGCTGAGGGGTGACATCATGTCTATTGAAGCACAGGCGTTTAACTCCACACCAGTCAACAAGGAGCATTTAAAAAAAAATGAGAACAAATTGGAGTTTGTGGGCAGGTTGTGATGGTCGCACCCCTAAGCCAAGAGGTGCTGGAGGAAGGAAAGGGTCTGTAGTTTTGGTGTGGAATAGACGTGCCTTCTTGTGTCCTTGTCTCCTAGGCTCTCCAGACCATTTGAGAGAGAGATCTGGGAGAGTAAAGCTGTAAGCAATCAATCCTGGTCCTCCTACAAGGAATAAAATTGTCCAAGTGACTTGGAAAAAATGTTGAATGGCAACAAGCACATACAAGGCGCTAAAGGCTTGTCAGCCCCTGGCTTTGTAAATGCTGTAATAAAAGTTGTTTGGACATGAGCACTTTCTGCAGCTTAACTTCTGTGTTTTTCAAACTGTGCTAAAGGCTCTGTAAGCAGGGGATAAAGAAGGGGTCAGAGTTTTAGTTTCTCGTGTCACAGAGGGGCAAGCTCCCCCTGGCTGGATCTAGATGAGTAGAGGTCGAAGCAGTGGTCCTTTATCGCCAGGTGCTCTGCACCCACAAAGGAGGAAGCGTTTTCTCTGTTGCTTATCTTGGGTTTCCTGTTCATGGTTTTTTTTCCTCTTATGCCCACAACGGTGGTGTGATCCAGCTCAGGTGTGATAAACACAGTTCTTGGTGTGGGAAGAGGCCTTATAAGCTTTTTAATATACCTGTGCCTTCATTGTGATGCTAGGCCTGGTTCCTCAGCACGTTTGTGTGCCAGCAGTGAGAGAAGGGTCAGGGATCAAAACTGTCTCGGGCATCTCTAGTGGTCAGCAAGGGATGCTGTACAGAGACATAGAATCATAGAATTGTAGGGGTTGGAAGGGACCTTGAGAGATCATCGGGTCCAACCCCCCTGCCAAAGCAGCTCCCTAGGACGTATCACTCAGGCGTCCAGGCGGATCTTGAATATCTCCAGTGAAGATACATAAGAAGCTAGGCTCTTTAAATATCAAAAGAAGAAGAAAATCCTGAATCTAAGTGTTATACCCAAGATGTATATATCTTAGATATAAGAGAGAAGATATGTACTTACTTTTAACCATCGACTTTATGATGAGCTGATGGGATCAATTTGGAAGTGGCCCTGGCTATTAAATCTGCTTTTTTCACTGCAGTGTGCATCTAGGCTGTGCGTGATTTTTGGTGCAAAATAGGAGGTGCCTAATTCTAAAATTTAAGCCTGGTGTGAAGTTGGCATTTGAATATCAACGCAAAGCTTTGATCTCTAAGTGCTGAATCAAGGTGCTCAACTTCATGGCACAGCTTGGAGAAGAAACCCTTCATTTCAGAAAAGCAGCACACTCTCTTGCCCGCAAACCGTCATCCTGAGACTGCATTTCAAGCAAGCAGACCCTTTTTGCTTAATTATTGGAACATCAAACATCTTTGACATGAAAGGGACCAAGCAGTGGCTATGCAAGATAATGACTTGTTTATAAAAAATAATTTAAACAGCATATGAAAAGGATAAACATGCATGTCCTGCCAAAATTCACTGTATGTTCTGCAGGCTTTGGTGATTGTGAATCTCTTGGCTTCGCCTTTCAAATTTTTTTATTTTTTTTTATTTCTACCCACAAAGAAAAAAAGACAGAGGGGGAAGGGAGCAAAGAAAAAAGGGAGATGTTTAAAAAAAAAAAGTTCTCATATTTAAGGAAGTTCCAACTTACTATGCTGTGGAAGATAGTCAGGGAGAAAAGACTGTTGTTTAGCACACTACAAGAGAGATTTTTCACTTGGATATGTCTGTGTCTTCTCTTGCATGTGATAGCTTTTATACTTCAATGATTGCAGCAGCCATCGTGTCCAAAAATATTCCATTCTGCAGGATGTGTAATGCTTGATACTTACTAGACAGCACAAGGACAGTGCTCTGTATCTTACCTGGGAACTCAGAACATTTTGTAAGCATTGATATCTCTCACAGTGAGCCCCCATGAACGTAAATTACTACTATGCTAATTTTCCAAATGGCTAAGCTGAAGCTCTCAGAGCATGACTGGATGGGGGCTGTGACGAGGTCCCTGGTTTCCACTCCTGTCATTCAACCGTGAAACCACGTGCTGTATTACTGTCCCAGCAGGCTCCCAAGTGGATCCTGGATTTGTTGGAACAGTAGGATCTTACTCCATGAAGCCCATTCTTCTTCAGGCTGCAGCATCAGTCAGCTGGAGACCGCAAGTTCTTTAGTCCTCCTTGCTACTGAACCTTGCTTAGTGGTGTTACATGACCCCTGCCTGCTGCAACTCTGTTAGGGACACAGCTCCGCTGATGTGCTTGCAAACAGCTCAACACAGGTAGCACCTCCCATCTCCCTGGGTGCTACCTGAACACGACTATTCACCAGACTTCCATTTGTATATGGTATCTGCTCTTTGCCCTAAGTGATGGATTTTACAAGACAGCAGTGAAATGGTGTAGATGACACCTGGGTATGGTGGGCGGTAGCATGAGTGTGTGGGCAAGCATTGGTTATACCCATGTGTTGACACAACTCTCGTACATGGGTGTAAGTGGGAATCCATGAGGAGCTGAATAGTAAAAAAGAAAATGTTTGTAGGTCAGAACAATTTTTAACTTGAAACTGTTGGAGAGCCTATTAAAGGTTTGGGTTGACTTCTGGTAACCTCCATGGTAATGGTAATGTCCATGCCGCAGGGAAGCTAATAGCATATGTTCTGCTGAGTGAAGTTAACTGATAGCTTTGTTGAGAAACTCTGCATAAAAATACAATGGAAGGACTGAAGTCAGTATAATGCCGCCTTTATGTTTCAGGAGCTATTGGGACTGGGTCTGCCTGATACTTTTGCTATCGCTAGTCTCCGTTTATGGGGTCCCAAAACAGCCTGTTGCTTCTGGCAGCCGGAAAGTTGGCAGCTCAGACTCAGTGAGGCTTGAAGAGATAGTTCATTAATTCATGGCACTTTCCAGAATAAACATGGCAAACCTCCTCTGAAATAACAGACGGTAAATCCTCCTTGTCACTCAAGACTGCACATTTGTCTTCAGAAGGGGGCTGTGAAAGAAGCTGTCCATCTCCTAATGAATGAGAAAATAAATAGAAGATGAATTGTGTATTGTATCATACTTGACGTGGCAAAGCTTTGGGGTGGAATAGCAACAAACCCTTCCTCCCAGCTTATCCGTTAAATGTGGACCTAAACCAAGCAATGCCCACTGGGCAGGCTATCGAGGGGGCTTAAACTATGATGGCGCTCTGACAGGGTACGGCAGCCTTTTTTGGTCCTGAAGTGACTCTTTTTGGGGAGGTAGATTTTCAGCATCTCTCCATTTTGGGTACTGTGGGAAGGGACCCTTTGGTTTCTCTGTGCTGTGAGACTCGTGAAGGTTGTTACAAGCTGGGGTTGCTGGGAGCGTGCAGATGTTTTGTGCAGCTTGTTATTTTCTATGTTGGAGGTTATGAGTCAGATTACTGTTACCAAAATGTTTATGTGAAATCATTTCTGAGTCATATATTTGCATCATATACAACCTGTCTGACAATCAAAACATTCAGCGCTCAGCTAATGATTATACTAAGTTTTCCAACGCTGTGCTCCAACATAACATAATTACATGGCAAAGTGCAATACGTTACTTTGACAGGGCTCTTCATGCATCTACACCATGTCAGAACATCATTGTCACTATTATTTGAAATTATCGGAGAAATACAGACTTTGTTGCGTCCAGCAAAGTTAAAAATAGTGAGAAGCGGTCTCTCAGAAACACAGTGCCCTAGAAATGTTTCTGGAAGTGGGGCTTTTTTGGTCCCCAGAGAAAACATGTATTTCAACAAGTGCTGTAGTGCTTCTAACCTTGTTCTGCCCGAGAGGTTCCTGATCAGGGTTCATTGGTGAATTAACAGACAGTTGTGGACGTTTGCTTGGGGAAATCGGTTGAATACAGGGATTCGGGAGCTACCTAGGAGGCTGTCTGGAAGTTTCAGTATAATAGGGTTTAGAAGATGGAACCAGAGTATTTTTAGCTGTGTGGAAGACATAAACGGTCTCTAAACGACAGCTTAATGCATGCTGTGTTTGTCTGTTGTGTGACTTCTGGCACAAATTGGGGTCACTTACAAAAAGTTTCTGAATAATTAGCACAAACATTTAAAATTCTATTTATCTTCAGGTGTGCGAGAATTAGGGCAGGAGTGTTTGCTGCCATGCCCTGGTGAAATCAGTAACTCCTCTTTAATTGTTTATGGGACAGGGGAAAAACAAAGCATCCGCCAACTCTCTGCTAAGGAAATGGTTAAGGAGATGAGAAATACGTAATGCAGAAGCGCTCCTTCCCCCCCCCTCCCCCAACTGTGAAGAGGTGTATGGATATTGAAATGCAGAACAATTTTAGGGCTGACTTATCTGAATTTGGTTTACAGTGTTTTAGAATTGGCTTTGAGAGCTTGGTTAAAAGTGTGAAGGGCACTGGCAGGTCTCTTTAAGTATAAAATGTCATTACGTTTCATCGCTGTTAGTGACCTGGCAGAGTGTGAAACACAGGATGGATTATGGTGACATTCTTTATGTTCCTTGTGAAAAAAGTATGGACAATGTAGTAGTGGACTTCCCTGGCTACAAGTGTCTGAACCATGCTTATTAATTAGGGAGCCCGTGTTTGGAGCAGTAAAAAGCATCCCCATGCAGCATTAGCACGCATCATCTTTGCTTATGCACTCTCCTTGGCCAGCGTCAGTGGCAAATACATAATTGGACTATGAGGACCAATATATTGTGAAGTGTAGTGGAAAATGCCAAAAAAAATTTCAGTTGGATGGAGTCCACTTGTCCTGTGCAAATTTCTAGCCCTGTAAACAAACACAGCTGCTGAGTGTAGAATCAGTGCTCAGAGTGGTTAAAAACAGTGATGCATTGCTAGTGAGATCACGGCAGAAAAAATATGTAACATATGAGGCTGCAGTAAGGATCAAACCTATCCTCAGCTCTGATTAATTGTTTCTGTTTATGTATTTTCATCTATTTATGATGCCATAAGGTAACTAGAATGTAAAAATGGCTTTTTAATTGCCAGACTGTTCAGCTGAGACAGAGTATTGAAGAATTGGTGAACCAGTTGTTACGAACTTTTGCAAAAAAGGTCTGAATCTGTGACCAAAGGCTTAATGAATGTATATGTACATATTTTATATTTCTCTCTTTCATATCATTACATCATTGGTTTGATCATCCAGGCTTTGTTGTTACTTTGCTTATATATATATATATTTATATAGGAAGAATCTGTGCAGGTAGGTTTGCCTGTCATTTGTCTTTATTAAAATGTCTGTAGAAATACAGCAATACTGAACATGGGACATAAGGCTTCAAACATGAGAAACCTCAGGGCCAAGCTTGCTAGGTCATTGGCAAAGCAGCAGCACTTACACTGTAATTTGTCTTGTGGCCCAGTTATTATATATTTGACATTCCTGAGCTGCCTAATTGCTCTGGGGGAAAAAAGAAGTAAAGCACGCTCTTGGTTACTGCAGTAGAAAACCCAGCTTCCAACCACCTCTGTCCATGGCATCAATTATTCACCCACTGCTGCATGGTCAACCCCAGACCTAGCAGATTAGGGCTCCTACAGCTTCCCACAATGCAGTTAAGTAACGAGCCTGGTGTCATATTGTACATCCCTGATCCTAACATTAAAGAACATTAAGGAGATTTCTTTTTTCCTCCTTGGCTCAAGAAAAGAGGAGGCTAAAGGAGCTAGGTGGTTCAAGTGGAAAGGAGTAGAGAGTGGTTAAAATGGAATATACATCACCAAGTATGATTCATCGTTGAAGGAGCTGTTAGGTAATCCTTCAGTGCAACACACTTGTGTATGTACATTATGTCTTGAGGATGGCTGAGTTAACAAGGTCTACGTGCTGCATGGAAGGGTTTGCTTTTGACAAAGCTGTGGCCTTTTGACAGGTGATTTGCCTGGTCCTTGGCCAGCTGGGTTGCACATGTGTTTCTGGGAGGCTATGAAGCTGAGACAGAAGTTTTGGCTCCTCTGGGGTTTGCCTTGGGCTCTGCAGTTTGCAGGGCACGTCTCTATGAGCTACTGGCTCTCCGCCACCCAACCTGTCCCAGAGGCCTCAACATGCTTCCTAAAAGCCCCAAAATTGGCAGGTTATCTCTTTCTGCAGATCTACATCTGCTTTGTAATATTAACATCTTCTATGAGATAGTCTTTTTCTTTTGAACAGCTCTGGTTTGAAAGTTCTGGATGTTTCATAGCCATTTGGGGCACTCCACACATGTGGTGGTGCCACCCTCTTCAGAAGCCTCCTGGGGCTTGGCAAATGGGCATTCCTATTGCTGCGTACTGGACTGTGCTATCATGAATTTTGTTGTGACTGAGGAACACAAACGGGGCCCATCAGTGGCCCAGGTTTTGGAAACTCACCTTGCAGCTACCCCTGCTCAAGTATACGCTGGTATGGGTAGTTTAATTCTCAAACTGTCAGTTGGCCACTTGCCATAAAGACTAAATTGACTTGGAGTGGCTAGGTCTACTGCTATAAAACATACTGTTCGGGTCTTATTGCCAAGAAAAAAATAAAATTACCTGTAAATAGCAGTCTTGCAGTGTAGGGGCTTATTTCTGTGCTTATGCTTTTCACATTTCCATTTTTGCACCAGCTTGGCAAGAAGTTAACTTAAATGTCAAAACTATTTTTATGTAAATATATGCATTATTGAATCTCTTACTCATAAAGCAAATACTACTTTAAACCCACACAAAACAGCTGAAGCTATATATATTTTCTCACTACTGAATTTGGCTTCTAGTAACTTGGAGTGGACTGTCCAAAATAAAGTTAGGAATCAAGGGCACTTTATTTTCCAGCAAGCAACATATGTATTCTTGGCTTTGGACTGTACCAGCTTGAGATTGAAGAAAACTTGGGATTTGTACTACAAGTCCTCTCAGCAATTAAAGAAAGAGATGCATCATGATTAAATGAACACTTTAGAAAAGCTTGGTAACTTAAAACTAAAATTCTACAAGCTACAGAAGAATATGAAGGGCTATTAAAAAATCTTAAATGCTTTGATATCAAACAGTGGCTTTCTGAGGTTTCTCCTGCTGACAAGACAGCCTCATGGCAGAGGCAGCAGTTGCCTAGAGAAAAGGCTGTAGTGTCTTCAAGGTTGCTTAGATTTCACTGATGCTATTTGAGGAGTAAGGACAGCAAAACCTGGAATTACAAACCAAACCAAACCTGAGGTTAGGGATTGTCTACCAAGCCCAGGCTGTAACGGCCTGGAAGGAGATGCTTGCTCCCCTTCCTGGGGTTCATGGCTTGTCTCCATGTCGCATGTTTTCTTGTCCCACCACAACCCTTCTTCCTGCAGGAAGTTACCTGAGGTCAGGAGCAGTTCCCAAAGATAAAGAGGGGGAAGAGTCAAGTCAAGTCACAATTTTATGCAGGCAAGATTTTGTTCCTGAATCCAGAAAAACCACCCAACCTTGCTGGT
Organism: Gallinula chloropus; assembly: GCF_964237585.1. Taxonomy (NCBI): domain Eukaryota; kingdom Metazoa; phylum Chordata; class Aves; order Gruiformes; family Rallidae; genus Gallinula; species Gallinula chloropus. Next base: position 92,385,338 of record NC_140086.1, read on the forward strand.
GCTTTACCACTGTCTCCTGGTGGAGAGATACACCTGTATCCTGGTAAGGATACACCTTATCGCTGTCCCATTGCTACCTGCCCCATGTTCAGTGTCAGAGCTGCTGTAGCAGAGCTGTCCCTTGGTTTTGCCTTGTTCTCTGATGCGGGCAGGGCTCCCCCAAGCACGAGGGTGCATTCAGGCCAACTGGGATGCAAAGAAGCAAGGGAGAGGAACGTTCAACAGGATCACATGCGATCTGCCAGCCCAGATTTCAGTTCAAGGCTTTCAGTCAATTATCCAGCAATTCAAGCGATTTTTGGCTGGGTTGCAGAGTATTTGCCTGTTGCTATGTGTGGTATGAAGGGTACACATTGCTACTTCTGGTCTTTCTGGTTGAATAAACCCAAGCTGTACTTGAGGAGAAAAAAAAATACCAGAGAACTTTTTGAGGCAGATGGTTTGTGAAAGCTACCTTAGTTATCGGAGGCTGAAGTTAATGTGAAGCTCAACAGGGGAAACCCCTGAAAAAGAAACTAATGAAAAAACCCCAACCCTGACTTAAAATGTTGGATACAATCACCAGCAAAATTTGGAAGATGCTGCCAGTGTCAGAGCAAATGCTGCTGTTGGTCGTGGGTGGGTCATGTCCAGCTGATGGCTTGGGCTGGCTACACGTGCCTGACTTAGTGGGCAAAGAGGAGAGGGGAGGCCCTGGGGGCAGGAGAAACAAACTGGATCTCTGAGAGGGGTACTCATATGGGTCCCGGCTCTGGCCTCTGCAGGCAAGTGAATGTGCAGGACGGTGTGTAAGAGATTCTAGTTCTCTAAAAATAATGTTTTCAGCTGGATGAAAGCGCAGCTCTTGCTGATGCAGCTTTTGATTATTTTACTTCTTATTCCATCTTCCCTCGTTTGCGTGATTCAGGCCTGTGTAAACACTAGCAAACGGCACCTCATTGCTGTGAGAGCCGAGCTGCGTGGAAGAGGCAAGGCTTGCTGGGGCAAGGGGTTTGCCATCTTTATAAGGCCAACTGACAGTGCTGAGAACACAGGCACACACTCTGTCCTAAAAGATTCTTCTTGTGCGTGAGATCCCCATCGCATCCCTGGGTGGCTGCTGGAGCAAGGGGTGAGCCAACTCTGCCCAGTGGTGCCCAGGAGGGGAGTCAGCGGAAATGATGCTGTTCTGCAGTTTTTGTGATGTCCTTTTCTAGGAAACCCAACTGTAATGTTCTTTATTCTTTCTCATCAAACATGGTGCGTGTTAAAAGGCTGCTGAGCATACGTGGCTCGGGTTTGTCTTTCAATGCAAGCCTTCAGGAAAAACTGAAACAACAGATGAATAAAGCGGTTGTGGTTTAGCTTACGCCATAAACGCTGTTTTCCTTTTCAAATACATTTTTGGAAGGTGAGGGGAAACCAATTACAATTGAGTTTAAAGCAAGCAGACTTTCCTATATTTGACTGAGACGTGTGATTCATCTTGACTGGCTTTTTCATCGTTTTTTACGTGATTCTGCTTGTGCCGTGTTCGTCCCCTGAGCTTATTTTGTTAACCTCGCCACCTGAATAAATTAAGCGCCTGTTGTGTGGTGTTCCCTTAATTATGTACCTGCTGGTCACAGTTGGGACATCTGTATTTTCATCTGCTTCTCTGTATAGCCGGAGGACAGTTGATCTGCCAGATCTTTTTCCAGCCTTTGAAAACTTTTTTTAAATTTTTTTTTTTGAGGGGGGGTGTATTGTGCAGGTGATGTGAATGCACTTAAGTGTCCTGTTTTTCCATTGCTTTATCATTTCTGTGCATGCTCAGAGCGCAGAGGTGGTACACTGAGGTACAACCCTTGGTACTCTCATTAGCAGGGGTGGTGGACACAAAAAGCCCAAGTCTGAGCAAGAGAGGTAAAATGTTGGGAGGAGTAGCAAGGATCCTCAGGGCTGTTGCAGACAGTGACACTGTAGGCGTTTTGTCCAGCAAGCCCCACAGAAATCCTTCCCAGCCTTCCCATGTTTCATAGGTCACAGGGCTCCTGTTAGCCATCCTGGAAAAAAAAAATTAAGTCCAAAGAAGCGAAATACCAGCACCCACAGCAGTGCAGCAGCTGTTATGTTCCCAGGTGGGATGTGGACTGTCCTCAGTGGCACAGAGGGAAGAGAAAATAACACGGAAACTCTTCCCGTTACTTTGATTTGAGGAAAATTTGCGTGTTGGCCTTAACCTTTGTAGGTGTTACCTTTGCATGTGAGAGATTGTCAGTAGTGGAGGCTGGGTCCCAGCAGTCTCCAGCCCCACGAGAGGCACCGAGGCTCTTTCTGTAGCTGGGGTCAATCTCTGATGCTTCAGGGTATGGCAGAAAATAAAAAAGGTTCAGGCTGTTGGTGCAAGTTGTGAAACATGGGACTGATACAGTATAACTATGGGTTAGTGAACAGTGGAAAAATTATCATCACCTCCCACTTCATCGCAGCCTAGTGGTACTGACAAATTTGCCAACTCTGGCCTCATTTCCCAAGTTGCAGGTTTCTGTTTCAGGAGCTGCGGAAGCAATGGTTACACAGGACAAAGCACACCCCAACTTCTCTCCTGGTTTTCAATATGGATGTGCCTGTGCTGTAATCTGTGCTGATGTTCTCTTCCTCTCCTGCTCAACAGTGTCATCCTTCTCTTAGGAAAATGTAACAATACTTTTAAGGAGAAGATGTTGGAGATTGCTTGAGAGAGATGTAAAACGCATGGACTGGGTATTGGCTGTGGAGGAAGGATCTGCTTTTGTTCAAATTCGGCTTTTTTGGTCTGACTCACGACATCTGTACTGGTATAATAAATTGTGCATTAATATTTGGAGAAGCAGTGACTGAACATTACTGTTCAGTGAATGTCCCAGACACGAGTTTTGGGCTAGGTAAAGTTTGAAATTATGTTCTTAGTAGTTCTGTTCATTCATGGAGAATGAACTCAAAAGATCTCCATGTCCATGCAAAATGATTTCAGGTGGTATGTGGCCAGTAGGTACCCTCTGTCAGGGAAATTGGGATATTTTTCAAGAAAATGTTTCAGTTTGAAGATAATGGGGGGGGCAAAACCCACTCAAATAGCATTAACAGATTGTTTGTCTCTTGGAATGCAATCAGTGAGCAGTAAGGGTTGTTAAATAGATACAGCATTTAAGTGATTCTATTCTTAAGAAAGAAGCAGCTAAATAAATATTTCAAGAAAACAGTGAAGTCAAATTGCAATAAATTTTATTATTTAGTGCACTTCTAAGGCCCCAGGACAGGAATATATCTGCATTCAGGAAAGCACTTAAGCACGTGCTTTCCTGAATAGGGACAGCCTAAGACTTGTACTTAAGTGCTTTCCTGAACCTGGGCCAAAGCTTTCTAAGAGTTTATTTTAAAGACACTCTTCCCTTAATTAAAACACTTGGTTGAATTTAACAATTAGGTGTCATCTTGCTTGTTGTCACACAGTAACTTTCTGTAACAGCGGGCGGGTAGCACTGTACAATGACTGAGGTCAGGAAGCATGGACTGCTTTATCAGTTGACACTAAGAGAGGAAACTCGATTTTTATGGGCCTCCCAATAGTTCCCTCCAGTGAGTGCTGATGGTCTAAAATAAATTGAAGACCTCTGCCAAGCGGTGGCCCAAAACTGTTTACAGGGTCTGCGTTGGAACCAGGCTGAACTCCAGGCCTCTCCCCGCCTCAGCAGCACTGGAACTCTCACTGGTGCCATCAGTATGTGTGGCTGGGCCGCGGTGGTCCCACCAGATGTTTTGTTATGTTGATGCAGACATTAAGTTTTTATTTAATCATTCCTCATAAGTGTCCAGTTGCTCTTTTTCCCACTTTGGTGGCTGGGAGCCAGTTGTGCTAATGGCACTATTAGATGGACTAGAGAAAGTGGAGTCATTGCAATGATGCTTCTCCCCTGGCTGGGGTCCTGGCCAGTCTCTGCAGCTCTGGAAACATAGTATGGAGCACTGCTGCCCTTCCCCATGCTTGGTGTTTGTTGCTTCCTATCTGGAGGAGCAAGAGTTGCTAAAGCAGTTAGGGATTTGCTTCACTGGGAGGAGAGGTGGGACCCAGTCACACTAGTGAGGAGGAAAATGGAGCTGTTCTGGAATGTGCTGCCAAGAAGTCGCCTGAGGTGACCTTCAAGCATTTCCTGCGGTGCCAGGAAATACAGAAAAAGAAGATTTTTTTAAAAAATTATTATTATTTTTTTATTTTCTAGCAGCGTGGAGGCAGTCAAATAACTTTGAGAGGATTTCCATATAGAGCCCACCTGAGGTCTTGTACTTTGGGCATTCCCACCCAGAAGCCATGTTGATGAAGTGCTGGAAGTTGTGTTGAACTCCTGTCTTGTAGCAGCCTCAACTGACCCATGAAGGAGGAAATTCACTGACTTTTTTGCTGAGGAGTAGAATTTTAGACAAGGTGTATGTGGTTTGGAAGCCTGTTGCATTTTCTTTGTCTCCTCTTAGCTTTAGTGAGCCTGCCCTTTTCCTCATAAACCAAAGTAGTTCAGTGTTGTCTTCCCTGCTGCTGCCCAGACTTGGCTCCATTTTAAACCATGGTTGTCCTTTCTCACTTATTTTCTTTGCTCCATAATTTGAGATTTGTAATTCTGGGATAGCTCAGAGCAGTCTAAGCCATCAGCTTTGTGTGGGTGTCCTCCTGTGACAGACACCTGCGGAGGGTTTTCCTCAGGTTGCGATAACCTTGATTTTTAAATCAGCGTTTAATTTCTCAAGCCCATAGGTGTCAGCTGTGGCCAGGCCTCTTAAAGGCGAGGCGAGAGCAAGTCTGTGCCACATTCAAAACTGCTCCTGAAAGATTCTGCTATACAAAGCCTTGTGTGGTGTTGTCGTCCCATCCTTGTCCTTTTGGACATGGCTTCTACCTGAGCTTGGTGGGATCTAAGGCTTGCTCTTGGCTCCTCTGGGTGAGGAGGGAAGGAACGAAGGAAAAATTAACTTTTGTGAAAAAAGGGCGAAGAAGGGTGTAAGGTTTGGTAAGCAAAGACTGCAAATTGGATCCCTGATAGGTTGAATTTTCCACTTCACGGAGAATGTGCCAAAATACTACAATAAAATGCATAAATGTGTTTCCTCCGCCTTCCCATTGTAAAACTTGAGAGTCATGGCGTATTAACCAAAACCAGATACATCCATTGAGTTTCCATACTCTGAAGCAGTATAGGGTGGAGTGAAGCTGGTATTAATAGGTCTATTCATCACAATAAATTTTCCTGGTAGATGTGGGTGGTTCAGATTCTGAAGAAATGGCTCAGAAGCGATCAGTCTCCACCCAGAGAAGCAGGAATTTGTAGCAGGGAGTGTCCCACATACCGGTAATAAAAAATGATGGCTAACTGAAGAGCCTTTTCTTCAAGGGTTTTATTTTCATTTCAGGTGAGCTGAGGTTTAGTTAGCACCATGAATCGTTTTAGTTGCCCAGCCGTTTTCTAATGTAACTTGCTAATCCTTGGTCTGCACTCCATAGGTAAGTCTGCATTTGATTAAGAGCTGGCTTTAAGCTGTCATCTTCTCACGTCTGTCCCAGCGTACCATAAAAAGCCCTGTAAAATATGGAGGTTCTCAAGGGAGCTGGCGTTTGCATAGCTGACCGACACAAACTCGACATTTTTGTGAATTTGTGTCATTATGTAAATTGTACATTCTCTTTGGAAATTTGTCTATTTATTCCTGGGTTTAATTGCTATTTCTTTTATAGCGGGGCTTGGAGTTTGTAATGAGAAGTCTGTGCTGGGCGTTGCACCAATACATAATGGAGAAGGCAGCTCTGCCCTTGACAGCTAAGAGGACATGACGGGATGATAGGCGTAACAAAAGGGGTGGGGGACTGAGTAACAAAATGCAGAGAGATTAACAGATAAATACGTGGCTATCCCACATTAAACAAATTATTTGAAATACAGTGTGTTATGCATCAGTTATGTGGGACGTTCATTTTATAGTATTTCATATCAGATTTGGAGGTCTAAATGTTTGGTTGGAGGGGTTTTTTTTCCTCTTTAAGGGAAAGTAGGAATTGGACAAAATTTACTTGTGTAGACGCAGAGTAATCTTGTCTACCTAGTCTGGTTTCTGTGTCTCTGGGAGGTATGGAAATAATTTTTAGGTTGGAGAAACTGAAACACAGTGAAGCATTGGTGATGTCTGCATTTGGAACTTGAACATTTGATTGTGGACTGTTAAAGGCTCTTTTGAACTTTTTGCACCATGAAGAGCATAGGGATCAAGTCTGTTGTGAAATGATGGACATATATGTATGGTTGGTCTCACCCTGCTTTTTAGGGAGCATGGGTGTAAAGACTTAGTTTGGTTAGCTGACCAGGAGAGCAGACAAATCTGTATTTTGGTGCAAAACCCAAATGTGGATGAAAAAGGGAATGGCATGAGTTCATGGGGGGCTTGTGATGTGCCTGAGTCACAGAGGTAAAGGCAACCTGCCATTTCCTGCTCACACCGTTTGCTGTGGGCACCTTCAGGGGTTGTAGGGATGGCATTCCATTTGGTGGTAGGATCTCTGCAGGGCAGCTTCAGGCTCCTTGTAGGTGACAAGCACGTTATTCCCATGTCTGCTAGATGGACCTTCTGTTTTTCCTTCTGTGACTTTTGATGTGCAGTCACTCAGACTAGGTGGGTGAACAATGGACAAAAGTTGCCTGAGTTGCTCAAAAACCAAAATATGTTCCCATTTTTTATAGTAAAGATGGTGTTTGTCTCTGCTCTGAGTTTCTTTGCTGTGGGCTCTCTGCAGCAATTGCAGACGGTCCGTGTCCCTGGTAGAGGAACGTTGTCTGTTCAGCTATGCAACAGCTCGTAATTTGATCAAGTACTTCAGAGATGGTCACATTTTTGTGGAGGAGTGTGGGAGGCTGTGTGCCACGTCGCACCCTTACTGTCTCGGGTTTTACCATTTAAGCCTTCAGTTTGCTGATTATGTAAACGCTGAGGTTGCATTCTCAGGGCATTGTTTCTGGGGCTTCTTGTTCTTCACTCTGAAGAAAAAAGCCACCTCCACCACAGTCCAGCCAGAATTCACGATGTGCCTTCGAGGCATGCATCGTACACCCTGTGGTTTGCACTTATGAACTGCTGGCCCTCATGGATGAGAGACAGTGGGTGTTGGGGCAAGTGTGAATGCTCAGGGGCTCCTCTGAAATATGTGGCAGTGACGAACTCAGACGGTAAATCAGGCCCCTGGTCGGTGGTGGTGAGAAGAGATCAGTGGTAAAGACAGACTGGGGTGGTAAAAGTGACCAGAGGCTGCTAACAGATGCCTGTGTTGGTCAAGGATGGTGGGAAGAGACACGTGGGGCTGGCAAAATGGGTGAGTTGGTGAGAGGGAGGGAAGAACACATGCGCATGAATCTCTGGAGGAGTGAGTAAGGGAGCACAGGAGTGAGCGAGGTGACTTACCAGCGTGTTGTGTGACCAGGCTGGGTTTCAAGGCTGCTGCTCTGCTTCTGGTGGTAGGTGGGACAGCACTGCAGAAATAAAACGCTTTTTGTGGAAGGGATGGTAAATCAAAGGAGAGCTGTGAGATGCTGAATTAACCACAAGCAACATATTCTGTCACCCTCAGAGTAGAGAAGCTTTTTTCACATGTTCAGATGGAACTTGCTGTGTTCTAGTTTGTGCCCATTGCCCCTAGCCCTGTCACTGGGCACCATTGAGCAGAGTCAGACCCCAGCCTCTAGACATCCACCCTGTAGGTATTTACAAGCGTTTATCAGATCTCTCATTCTTCTCCAGGCTGAACACCCCCGGCGCTCTCAGCCTTTCCTTATACAAACGATACTCCGCTCCCCTCATCATCTCTCTAGTCCTCCACTGGACTCTCTCCAGTAGTTCCCTGTCTGTCTTGAACTGGGAGGCCCAGGACTGGGTTCAGTATTCCTGATGTGGCCTCACCAGGGCAGATGCAAAGGATAATCTCCTTCAACCCTGCTGGCCATGATTTTCTTAATGCCCCCCAGGACATCATTGGTGGTCTTGGCCGCGAGAGCACACTTCTGGTTCATGCAGAGCTTGCTGTCCACCAGGACTCCCAGGTCCTTCTCCACAGTGCCAGGTTCAGGATTAAACCCTTCTGCAGCATATCTGGTGGAGGCGGAGTGCTGTCCCTGCCCCTTCTCTTGCAAGTGCTGGGGGTCACGAACTTGTAGTGATTTTGGGGTCTGAGTTGGCATTAGCTACCAGCAGTGAGAAGATGCAATTGGGCTTGAAAGTAATGTTCATACTTCTCACATTCAGAGGTGAAAAGTGTCTTTCTGATTAGTTCTGGTAAATACTGATTTTGGTGCTGCTTAAGTACTACTTGTTGAGAGTTGCACTGCTGAATTTTAGCATTATTGTTGGTATTTTTTTTTTTAAATTAACATTCTAGCTTTTTAAACAAAAAAGCCCAAGTGTAATGGTTTGGGCTTTTTAAGGACATTATTCATTTTTCTATTGAAATGGAAATGAAAAAGGGAAGGGGAAGTAAATGAAAAAAATTAGAGTGTCTTTTCCATTAAGAAAGATTTTTTTCCATCCTTTTACTGGCATGTGTGGTGGATATTTGTAAAAGTTTCTTTCATTTTTTTTAAGAGTCCCCAGCTATTTTTTTTGTTGGAGAGAATACTTTTACATATGGAAATTTTCATTTTTCATTTATTAAATTTTGGAGGTTTTTCCTGCTGAGTTTATCAATTGGAGCTACCTAGTTTGTCTTTTGAATCAATTTTTTGTCAGTGGATCTCTGCATAACAGTTGTGCTCTTCTTTTTTTGCAAGAGTAGGATTATGATGAGTGAACCAGCCAAAAGATAAGGAGTGGGCATAGATGAAACTGTTTAGTCCAGACAAATAATGCAAATTCATCTCGTGCACCGTGAAAAACACCATGGGGAAAAAGTATCATCTTTTGACAGTTTGCTTTGTAGAGTGCATAGAAAATAACCAGGTTGCTACATTTCGGAGCAATTTTTTGCTTCCCATTAAAAATAAGTGAAAAATCAGCTCTTTTCATAGAGCCATGCGTAAATATTGCTTTCACAGTGTTGATCTTGCCTTTTCATAACTTCTTCGTGCACAGTACTTCAAAAATTCCTTTGCTGTCTTTCTCAGATTTTATCTTGGAACATGTGTTTTTGTCATTAATTTTGTTCTTATGCATTCATTGTTACACCAATTTTTGCTTGGCTTACAGTCTATCTGCTGGGCCGCCTGTATCTTATTTGCAGTCCGTGTTCAGTTTGTCTGATAAGTGCAATTTCGTCCCCCACCCCCCAGAAGACACTCTTTGTAGTTCAGCAGTGTTACATTATGGAAGTCGTTGCCAAAGGATGTGGAGGCCAGAGGTATGAATGGTTCGTAAAAGGATGGAGATCATACATCTGTTGGTAACTGATAAATGTGATGATCTTCATTTCCCTGGAAGCTGCTAAGCTTCTGATGGCTGGAAGACTGTGTGCCAGAGTACAGATCCTTCTGTGTTGTCTCTCATCTTGTGTTCAACCTAAAACATTTCTTACTGGCTACCTTGGAGACAAAAAGCTGGGCTTGCCTGGTTCTCTGTTCTGTTCCTATGATCTCGTGCGTCTGACTTGAGTTAGTGCTCTACAGTTTGTAACTCATCAGCACTGTGATGGTGGAAACCTGCGGGGAAATGCTATGCCTTGGCTTCCTGACTAGACTCCATACTTTTCAGAGTCACGGAAGAGGAGGTAAGAATTATGGTTTTCAGTCTGGTGTAGGCTCTGAGATGACACCTGACAGGACATTTTGCTTGTGTCCTGGATGAGATCCGGAGCAAATTCGTCATGCAGCTGAGGAAAGGATTTAGCTCTTGTGTCTTACCTGTTTGTATGGTGCACCATTTCTCTGCCTGACGAAAGAGAGAAACCATTTGTATGTGCCCTTCTCTCCAAAGCACTTCACAGATTACCAGGACCAGGAAGGCCTGAGAGGTGGCCGTTTGCTCAACAGAGGGGTAAGCTGAGGCGTGTGAGTCAATTGAGCCTGACTCGATCAGTGTGGTGTTGCAGACAGAGAATCAGCCTCAGCCCTGAGGCAACCTTTGGTGGCTACGTAGTTCGATTAAGCAATTAAAGCGGGAACAGATCCTTCAGCTTTTGAGCTTGTCGTAGAGGAGCATTGGGATACTTGATCAGAAATCACCCCTTTGCTCACATGTTGTTGGTGTTCTTTCCTGGGAGGCATTGCCTTAGAGCAGCCTGTCCGTCTGGACAGGAGCTTCTGAGCAAACCACCACGGGCACACAGCCATGGCTCTTCATGACTTTTTTCCCCTCATTAGCCTTTTCCCATGTGAAAAACACAGGGAGTGGGATTGCCAGCCTCTCGTGTGTGTATTACCAGAGCAGAAATGAGCAACAGAACTGAAGCTCCTCAGGTTGTTGACTTGGCTGAAAGGATCAAGATATTTAGTAATTTTGTTTTTGCTTTGGGGTTTTGTTTTTTCTCCTGAGTTTTCCTCCTAGAAAGATACCAGTGAATATGTGTAATTAATTACTAAAAGGAGCTGGCTTTACTTTAGTGACAGACTCAAGGGTTTTGAATATGTGAAAACAAATATAAGTGTATTAGAAGACTTATGGTAGGACTCCTTGATTTGAGAATGAGATTAAGTGCAATATTGATGGGACAAGGGCATCATCTGCACTGCAGCTGCAAGAAACCCCTTCCTGTTGGTCAGCTGGACAGACTTTGCATGAGGCCAGGTGTGTCACACTGCTGAGAAACGTGTAAGAACCAGGAAACAATATTTCAGTTCTAGACCCATTTGCTAAAGGTCCTTGAGCATATACTCAAGTGGTAGACTACAGACCTATTAAAAAAAAATAAACCCACTATTAATACGGGCTTTGTGTTACGAGGACACACACCATTTGTAACCTTTTGAGGCCAGAATGTTTGGTTTGGACATACCTACAATTAGGGGGGGAAAAAAAGTGCAAACAGCTGTTTCAGGGTTTTGTTGTGTTTTGAATAAAAATATCCAGTCTTAGTTCGGGGGGAGGGTGTGTGTGTGTGTGTTATGTCATGTCAAGTTCTGGTTCACGGCCGGAGGGAGATCTTACAACTGACTTGCAAGGTCCTGAGATAACTCAGAGAGCAAGTGCCAGTGCAAACTGTAGTGGTACCCATGGACATTGCTGACCCATGGATGTGGAGCAGCAGATGGGAGAGCTGAGCCCCCAGCTGCGCTGTGCGATCCTCCCACCTTTGCTGAGCAGTGGTCCTGTGATGGGGCTGTTTTGACTGGCCCCAGTCCACACCCTGTGTGTTCTGGTTTGGGGGCGATGCTGCTCTTTTTTGTGTGGTTTTTGGATCCTGCAAGAATTTACTGGGTTAGTAACTCGTAGGGGGGTACTTCAGATGAAAAGAATTAGTTCAGGAGGCTTTGTTTTTTTCTTTTGCATGTTAAAATTTGGAAAGGCACCTTTCACAGCATCTTCCAGGAAAAGCAAGTGTGATATGAATCATCCTCGCCCTCCCTGGTTCACCTGGGAGGTGTCTGCAGCCAAACACATGTTGTTCCTTTTTACTGTGTGGGCCAGGGTTTCCAGGAGGAGGATTTACTTCTCTTAGGTGCTTCTGATGATTTGTCTCGTGCCTTGAATTCTGTTGTGGCCATTTATTACTTCTGTGGGATCACAACATAGATGGTACAACTTTGGTTTACAGTTTGGGGGGGATGTGAAAGGCACTTTGGAGACCTCATCAGAGCCTTATGCTGTATTCAGAGGAGCAGGACTTTACATGTAGATAAAATCCTCTGTAAATCAGGTGTATTAGTGTGAGGAAATAACTTGTCAAGAGCAAGGGGGAAATGCCAGTAGCTGAGCCTAGACTTTTTCACATAAAATATCTCGGGGCTGTTGAGCTGCTGCTGAATCCAGAGTTCAGAAGAAACACACATGTGTGGGACAGTCCTCCTCTATGGCAGGAGGTACTGGGAGTTTTGGGGTCACCAGTCCCTGCTCAGGTATAACTGGAGAATCTTAACCATCGTCCCCCAGCTGCAGAAAAAAGTACATCCAATTTAGTCCAAAACCACACTTGAAAGAAATGAAAATTTCCTGACAACTGGAAATCCCGTTTTTCCGCCAGCGCTATACCTGGCTCCAATTTCATCTCCTAATGGAAACAACCTGCAAGATCCTAATTACTGGCTGACAGCTCAGGACAGAAGAGGTAATGGCACTGTTAAATGCAGGAAGCAGATTTCATCAGTGCTTTGTCAACTGTCTTGCCTACTCATTCATGTGAGGCAGTGACTCAGCCGTGGATCCACAGTCCGGGCCCAGGTCCCTGCCTCGGACCGGATCACTCTGCAGTATGGATGTGATCTAGGTCATCTGTGAACAGATGACATGGGATTCAGTGTGACCTTACTGCTTTTATGTTGGCTTTATGTTGCCTGTGGGAGGCACAGGCAGATGGACAACGTGGCGGGGGGAGCCTGCCTGTACAAAGTCGAATAGGTAGCAGAGTGGATCAAGTTTAAACCATTAGAGGAAATTTTTACCGTATCTCGGTTGTTTGTCCCATTGTTTTCATTACGTAGTGGGAGTTTTAAAGTTGGATTCTCTGTACCACCAAGCCACAGCATCAACATTAGTACTGATTTTTCAACCCCTTTCCCTGTCTTATCAGCTGGATCATTTTGCAGGTCTGACCTGGAGCTTGGTCTCACAGACACTCCACTCAGCACAACAGCAGCCGTCAGGGATGAGGAGATACCAAGAATTGAATCCCAGAAGGAGAAAGGCAGACCACAACCTCTGAACTGTTTCTGTGACTAAGGGATGTAGGATGAGGCAGTCCCCTCTCAGAGATAGGACCTGCTGTCCTGACTCTTCAGGTAGCTGTCTTCTGGTGCTGGCTGTTATTTCCTTCAAAGTATGGCTTGTCTTTTAATTTTCTTCTGTTTGTTGCTGCTGTTGGGGTTTTTTTGGGGGGTGTTTTTCAGTTGGTTTGGGGGGGTGGTGGTGGTGTGTGCTCCTTTTGGTGCTTCAAAACAGTTTTGCCTGTATTACTTCTTGCTGGAATTCTTGACTGTTTATCATTAGAGGTACAATTTACATATTTGTTTTGAAGCCCTGCCTACATGTCCTCACTTGTTGAAATGAACCTGAAGAAGTTAACATAAACGATCTAGTAGTATGATGTAGAAGCTTTAAGTGGTTTTTCTAGGGCCTTAGTTCTGAGATGGATTCATAAACAGTAAGCCCAAGTGTTCTCTTTTAAATCTGTGCCTCAGAAAACAGTAGGAAGTGATGGCCTCCACTCCTTCCAGAATTCCCCATCCCTGCCTGTATGCGTGCACGTATGCACACCTGTGGATGCCTAATTTGAGTGGCAGCCAAATGGTTACGTGATTTCATCACAGCTCTTGAAGGTGACTGTGTCTCTTGCTTTCTGCACTGCCAAAAAAGTCATTGTTTTTATCATTTTAAGATTAAAAGTAGTAGACTTCATAAAGCTATTGTACACATGAATGCATGTGAACGCATGTATATGTAAAAAAAGGAATGAATACAACTATGCAGAGGGCAAACCATTGGTTTGTTTTTTTTTTCCTGTTGGAAGGGCCAATGCAGTTTTGATACATTAAAAAAAAAAAAAAAGAAGAAAAAAAAAACACTGACACCCCCTCACCCAAATCAGCTGTGGTATGAAGACCCTCCAGGCTTTTCTTGCATCTCACCTCCAGGTCTGGGTCCAAAGAGGCTCAGAGATTTGTTGTCTCTTAACTTCTTTTAAGAGGGTTTCCTTTAAAAATCTGTTTATGGTTGGGGAGGACATGCCTGAAAAAACATTTGCACATAAAACAGCTGTTAAGTGAATCTCCACACACTGAGATCAAGAGAACGTGAAGAAATATGTACTTCCAAGGACCTCTCTGCCAACTTGGAGCCTCCTTCAGAAAATAAATACAATCTCCCTACAAGTCTCTGGTAACTTAGTTACTGAAAAATAAATTGAGCTACTTAGACCCTTGAACCTTCTTTCTTTCCACCCCCCCTCCCGCTAAGTCTGAAGCAAATGCATAAAATTGTGTTGGAATGATACACGCTGAAGCCAAATAGATTGATTTTAATGTTTCTTTGGTATGTTGTTAGCTAGTCAAGTGCAGGCAGCGATGGAGCTCGTCTGTGTGTGAACTAACCACTTCCAGTAGTGCAGCCGACGGCCTTCCAGCAGTAAATTAAAACATCGCGACGCCCTCCCTAAACCTCCCCTCGATGCCACTCACCAAAAAAAAGAGCATCACCTGTGTTGAGGGGCTGTCGGAGGTGTAGTAGGGTGTTGTTAAAGACTATTCCTTATCTAATGAGGTTAATCCTCTGTCCTTCTTTTGCATGGCGCAGAAAGAAGAGGGTTCTGTGGCACAGCACAACTGTTTCCTCTACTTTTGTTCATTTTGCTTTGGGGGGTACGCTTCGGTGCCAGCACGTATCTTGTCAGGGTGGCTGCAAAGTCCTAGTCCTCCACTGCAATCTCATGGCCCTTTAAAATCCTCCCTGGCTGCAGCCAGAGGCAGTCAGTGGTGCACTACAGATGTTTTTACAGTTCATTTCCAAACAGCTGCTTTTCCCGTCTTTCGTCTGTTTTTCCTTTATTTATCAAGTCCCCAAGGAAGGCTGACGGCTCACAACCCTGGCAGGGGCTCCCCTCGGTGAAAGCTGCTTCACGGGGCCCTGGGGCAGACCCGCGGGCAGCACCTGCTGCTGCAGAGAGGGGCTTGCTTCAGCAGGTTGCACTGAGCCCCGGGGGACCTCGGGCTGAGCTGCAGGTGGATAACCTGACATAGCCACAGCTTTTCCGAAAAAGACCTGGGCAAAAGATGGAGGAAGGCTCAGGATGAGGGTCGGTGATGTTGGGGTCCCCTTTCTGCCTCAAGGGCACTTTGCTCAAATAGCTTTCCACCCCACCTTTGGTGCTTAGGTGAGTTCCACGGATTGAGATATCAAGGCACGTCCCCGGTTTGTTGTCCCGGAGGAGAGGAGCATATGCTCACTTGCCTGCTGCCGTCAGTCCCCAGTGTTCCCCCATGTGCTGGAATTTGTCCTGTACCGATATAAAATGTTTTGATCGCAGGTAATGGGAAGCAGGAAGAATGAAAACAAGCCAGAGCGCCCTGTTTGGCTAGCTGACAGAAATCCCCAGGCACTTGCGACTCAATCCTTGGCTCATGAGCGGGATTTTTTCCCATTCATATTCCCTTTCAGCAGGCAGATTTCTGTGGATTGTTTAAGGGAGGGGAAAGTCCAAAGATGAATCCTTTCTCCACCCGCTCTCTAACAAAGCTGATTGTTTCTTAACTTGTTCACAAAACATGAATATATTATGAATATATGAATATGCTCCATCTGCTGTTTGTCCTTTTAATTTATTTCTTTTAATGGCAGTTCCTTGCTTTGAAGGAGCACAGAGCAAGCGAATGCTGCCGGGGGGCTTTGGGGTTATTGCAGCTCTTTTTGTTTCTGCTGTGTGAGGCCTGTAAACCCGGGATTGCCTTTTTTTCCTGAATAAGGTTGCAAGTTTTATAACAGGAGGTTTCGCAGGCTGCCTGGACTGGAGGATACCCAGGGAGCTGGTTGGTTGAGGGTCAGGTCTAGCTCTGTTAGCTCAGAGAGCCTTGTCAGCTCTTTCATCATCGCGTTGTCACGTCTGGGCTGGGTAGATAATTACTTGTGACAGCTTTGCAACCCTGAGAAACAAGGTTCAATTTTTTCAGTGAGAATTCTTGGAGCAGCAGCTGGATAAAGAAACAAGTGATAAAATGATTTTGATTTTTGTGCAATCCTTTTGTAGAAGGGCTCAATGGTTCCCCCCTCATGCTGAGTTAAATTAACCGTGCGGTCTTGCAAAACTGAGAGCGAGATGCTGCAATTCTCTTTCAATAAATAGGCACCATGCTCTGGCTTCTTGCAGAGCCTGTGGAATGGGGGCAGCACTGGGCATGGAAGGAAAAAGTACTTAAAAATAAAATTTGAATAGAATAAATGTTATGCAAGCTGTTAGGGAGCTACAGGACCTGGAGAGGAATGACAGGGAACCTGAAGGCTAGTCTACACCTCCAGCTTATTTCTGGAGATTCTCAGCAGAGGCTAAGGAGGTTGTCCTCAGCAGAGGTAACCTGTGGCAGAGGAGGAACAGGGATGGAGGGCAGCTCGCCTCCCATGGGTCCTTCCTGTTCTGGATGGGGAGAGATGCGTGGGGTGGGTTGCTATCAAATGTGTGCACATGCTTGTGCAGCAGAGAAGCTGGACAGTTGCAGGGATCCTTGAGGCAGGAACGTGGTGGCACCCACCTTTTCGTCTGCCATCACAGTACCCATGAAAGAGAAGGGCATATAGGTAATAACTGCAGAGATGTCCACACACCTTTCCTCCAGGGAGGAATGCTGCCTGCCCAGTTTCCTCACACTGTTGCTGATGTCCTAGATGGACTGTTTCTTCTCCTAGATGTTGAGCACCTTATCGGTTTACAGATAGATGGGGTTCCCATTTTACAGTGGACAGTGTTGAATTCCCATCTGAAACATCTTTCAGCTTAGCTCTTGAAAGAGAAGCATATGAACAGATCGTAATAACCAGAGTTGGGCCTAGCTGGAGCTGGAAGGGCCAAAACATCAACTTTCTAACTTTCTTGGTAAAGAAATAAAACCACTGCTGGTCATTTCAGGTGCCCTGAAAGTGGAGGGTGTTAGGTAGGTCCTGTTCTCTGTGACCACTGACGTTGTTTATCTGTGATTGCTCTGGGTCTCCTAGTTGCGATACTTAGTGAATATTCAAGCGATACAGTGACGCAGGGCGAGAAGCACGGAAAGGGTGATGCTTTTAGCTCCTTCTTGTATGCCAGCCAGCAAGATCTAAGTGGCTTCCAAAGCCTTGTGCAAAGTACTGCATGGAGCTGAGCAAGATATTTAGAAATCATTGGCTTGCTTTGATGAGACAAATGCATTGCAGAAGATATGTGTAGTCTTGACCAGCTCTTGGGTTTAATTTTTCCTTGCTTACGCGTTTTGCTTTTTGTTGGCATCTGAGATGCATCAGTTCTGTCAGGACTTGTCTTGCTGCATCACTGTCAGAGCGATCTGGATCTCCCATGTTAAGTGGCTTCAAGCTGAACATGCCAGAATTGCGTGGTGCCGTGCAAAATAAAGTGCATTTCCTTTGCCTGCTGAGCGAGGAGGGACAGAATCAGGGATGGTAACTGCTAGTTAACTCACCTCCATGCGTTGGATATTTGACAGTAGCTTTGAACAATTTTCGTTTCTTTCCTATTGTCAGGCAAAACCTACAGCAGTTGGTTTGTTTCAGAGCTTATCTGCTGTTGGAGTAAACCCTTCGGAGTTTGCGTGGTGAGAGGCAACTTGGCAACAGCAAAGAAATTATGCAGCAAGTTTTTCTTGTCATTTCTTCACTATTAATGGCATCTGCAGCATTAGGAAATGTGCTATGAAAACCATTATAAGGCTAGAAAGTTGTGTTTGACTTCCATATTTTTAAAGATGTTCTTTAGGACAAAAGCACTTGTTAAAGTTTAGTAAGCAGTAAGAGTCAGGAATTTTTAACGTCTTAAAGTGAGGCACCTTTACTCTTTAATAAATAAGAGGTCTTACTTATTTTTTCAGTTCATGTAGACCTACCACTCTTGCCCAGATGCTAGCTTAGATAGGGGGCTCCTCTTTCTCCTCCTTAAAACCTATTAGCCTCTGATTTAGGTTTGAATTCCACAAAAGCTTAAGCTGATGCTTAAAACCTATGTACTCAGAGGAGACACCTTAAAATTTGTGTGGGATTGGTACGACTTGCAAAAATAATGCGGGACTACCACGTTGGAGGACTGAGGCGTTCGTGGACCGATGAAGCAAAAATTCACATTTGGGCTCAGCTGAATGTGAGCGCTGCTTTGTTCTGTCTGGCTTGGGAAGAATAGCCATGCACCCCCCTGAGAGCCCCTTTCTGCAGCCCCTCCTCTTAGAGGGCTGTTACCGACTGGCTTCAGTGGAAGGGCTGCGCTAAGAAAGCTTGTTTGCCCTTGACTGTCGCGTTTCAATGGCTATTAAAAAATACTGCGTGTAAATTCACCCTTAGAGAAGACGATGGGAAAGCAATTAATTTCACTTCTGTTTAGGATTAATTTTGGCCAAGTTTTTTTACCAAAAAGGGCTTAGTTTCAGAATACTAAATGTGAAAATCTGTACTGCATGACTTCAGTTATTAACAACAGAAAAGCTGTCCCATATGTTTTACTGGCAGAGAAAACATATTTTTACATAATAGAATTAGAGCAGAAAATATTATTCCCTCTTGGAAACATTATAGTATATTAAATACGAACTTGGAAGCTATATTTCCAAACAGTTTGATTCCAAAAGCTTATTAAAATTTGATGTATGCTCTAGTATCTTTGATTTATGTTGGTCGTATGCGTCCTAATTAGCTAGGAAAATGTCAGTTGATGGCTCTAAAATTATGAATGTGTATCTTGCCACTCCCGAGTCTTCAAGCCATTCTGAGGGAATACCTTCACTTTTATGGGTCTTACAAATGGAAGTGCAGTTTTCCTGGCTAAATATGTGAAGAAAATGAATATGCAAGTGACCTTTTACTTCTTAAAAGCCACTCCATACTAGGCAGGCATGGACATTTATGAACATACTGTTTTGTTTGTGTTATGGTGACATCTGGAAGCCTTGATCCAAATTCAGCCTCCTCTATTGTGCAAGATACTCTACATAAGGATCAATCCTTGTTTAGGAGAGTTTACAGCCTAATTAAAACTAGATGCAATAAGTAGCTCTACCTAAAAGCCAAAAGGGAATGGGAAGAGGGAAACGGTGGGTTTTGTTGCTTCCAGATTCACATTTAAAAATGCGAAATTCAAACCAAAAGTGTGAAAGCAGTCCTGTAAGCTGTGAGACTCGTCTTGCTGGTACGCTTTGTATTCATTCTTTCACAGTTGGATTTATGTGGCTATGTTCAGATGAAGGTTACAATGGTAGAAGGATCTCCTGGTGAGAGCCTGGAAAAGTGCGAAGCTAATGAAGACACCTCTGCTGGAGTCTTGGACCTAAACGCTGCAGCCTCAACTGTCATCAGCTCAGGCGGCAAAGAAACGCAGGCTGAGCACTAATAAAAGTCTCTATATTAATAACACTCCCACTGGGCGTCCTTGACCAGGCATTTAATATATGCCTTGACCTGTTGATGGTTCCAGGTTGCTACTGGCCCCCCCTCTGCCTTTGATTAAGAGGAAGTTTGCAACTCGTGGCACTGACGGGGGTGAGCCCTGTTGGAAAAATGAACATACTGCTTTGTAGAGCAGAAGGGTTCAACCACCGCCTGGTCCTCCTTAGCAGTCCTGCGAGGCACGTTTGGGATGGACAGCAGCAGTACGTGCCTCACTGTACTGTTCCACTGGTGTCCTCTCTCTTCCACCTGGGAAGATGGTGGCTGCATCCCTCTGTCTATTCAGTGGCCTTTCTGCAGGGGTTGGCAGGAGGGACTCCATCTGAGATGGCTTCCAGATGTTGACATTTCTCCTAGAACCTGGCCTGGGAACAACCCCTGCCCTTCCCATCACAGTCCCCCTCGTGAATCGTTACAAACATTTCAGCGGGAATGTGTGTGTTCAGGGCACGCTTGGATTCAGCAGTGGTGCCAGTAAGGAGAAACCTTTGTGGAAACCTCTGGAAATGTGACCATTTCATCAGCACACCTGCCTCATAACGAGCTTACTGTTAAGAAAAAGAAGAAATTTCTTGCGACTCTGGGCATATGAACTAAATCTTGTATTCAGCCTTGGCTTCTTAAAAATAACACTTTGTAACATAGGATATTACTGTAGACAGGGAAGAAAGAACGTTCTTCTTTATAGAGATGCCTCCAGGCAGTAATTGGAGATCAGAAAAATATTTAAAGATCAGCGTAAGCACATTTTAACAATACTAAAAGAAACCAAAGGCAAAAATCGTGGTGCTTCTTTTGAGACTGCTTTTTTTTTGTTGTTGGCATCTTTTTTTATCATTCTGACTGTCTGGTCAGAGAGCTTTTTATACATGCATTCATTAGACAGAGCGAGCTGGAGTGTAACTTTTTTTAGCCCCTCTCTTTGTGCTGTATCGTGTGCGACACGTTCACATGTGCTTTCATGAATGCTGAAGTCAGTACCTTGGCGTGGACCACAAGTAAGTTGGGATTTGATTTAAGATAGTTGACGTGGAACATGAACAGATGAGGGCTAATGAATTCCCCGTCAGCTGGGATCCTAGGGACCTCCTTGAAAATGCTTCAGGCGCTCTTAAAGATCCCACCCATAAAGAATCCTGCAAAATGCCTCTTCCCTCTGCGTCTAAAAAGTCCAGAAAGCAGAGCAGTTTGTCACAAAGCTGTTTCAGCCCTAGGCTCTCTGTGACTGCAGCAAGCTTGCAGGCAGATGGATGCTCCTTCACTTTGCTGCACTTACCCCAAGTCCAAATTGAGCCTCTGTGTGGAGGGAGATGTGAGGAAACCAGAAACTGAGCCTGTGTGGCTTGACTTGAGGCAGTGCTGGGCTCCTGTGACCATCCTTGGTAGTGGTGGCCCTTGCCAGTGGCACCGCTGGTGGGGAGATGGCCCAGGTGTTTGCAGTGCAGCCCTTCCTAGGGCTGCTGTCATCGTGTTTTGGCCAGAAAAGCTTCCGTTTGTTTTGTTGGCCTTTGGGTTGGGCCCTGTGTTTCGCAGCTGGTACTTAATCATGCTGGCACTGAAGATGGCTGCATTTGTTCTTACTGGTCTTCCTATGACTACCCGTGTTTATGGATGGATGGCAAGTGCCATAGCCTGTTAGTCGCCTCTCTGTGCTTACTCTGTCTTCATAACCAGATATTTCCGCAACAGAAAAGGGGATTAGTCACAGGAGGAAGCAGGTGTGTCAGCTGTATAGGAAAGAGTGTGATTAAAGACACATTAAGAGTGGTATTTTCTGCTTAGGCTTCTCTGGTGAGCTGAAGGAGTCATCCTTGGCACAGCATCTCCTGTGGTTTAGCTGAAAGGCTCAGGGAAAGGCATACCTCCAGGCTAACACCTGATGGGCTACCAGCTGTGTTTTGGTACAGAAGCATCCTGCCTTTAGCTCTGACTTGCAGGAGTCCTTCTCCTTTTTGCTTACAGGCCTTCAGAAGGGGAGGTAAAAAAAAGAAAAGAAGCCTACTTCAATTGACAGTAAATGTAGTGGCACTTCTTTTGTCACCCTTTGCCTAAAGGTTCTTTATGGCTTCCCCATGAAACTACTGAGTTTTTGCTTTGTTGGATGAGCTTTGCCACCCCCATGGTGAGTGGGGATCTGGCCACCCCTGAGGGAGGAAGGTAGTGTGAGGTAGTGAAGAGGAGTCCGGACTTGCTGCTGTGGGTACTGCCTGGAGCCGGTAGGAAGGTCTGCTCCTTGCGTCGCTCTCCTTGACGTTCCATGCCACGTTTGTTCCCAGGCATCTCGGTAGTGGTAACAGCTAACCCTGATTTTCCAGAGTGATGGTGTAGTTACTGGGGTTGTTTTCCTTTGGCTTGATCATAGCAGGCTCTTCTTTTAGAAGCTCTTTTAGGTCAGACTGCCACTGCTTGTGGAGGGAAGGTGGCTGCACCTTAGCATCCTTCCGCATATGGCCACTCATGTGCTTTTGAAACCTGGCTTGCAGTTTCTGTGGAACACTTTGGGTTTGTTTTCTTAAGTCGTCCAAAATTTTATTTTTTTTAATTCTGTGTTGCTAGGCCTAAGTTGAGCTCTTTGTTATTGGGTTTTGGTATGTTGAAACCTGAGAGATGCCTGGGAGAACTGACATTGTGAAGCTGAATCTTCCCTGGTTGGGTCTGACTGCTTCTTAAGGGGAACAAAATCCAGGTAAAGGGGAAATTATTCTAGCTTCATCAACATTTTAGGAGTAAAATTCCACCTGCAGATGCACCTATTCAACTACCCCTGTGGCAAAAGGGGGCAGAATTTGGGCTTTGATGCTGTGGCCTACTGTGATTAAATACTAAGGGTGGGTACAAATAGATTTTTCTAAGTCACGTGCTGCCTACATATTTATTTTTCTCACGTGTTCTCCAGTAGTTTTAAGAAATGACTGAAAAAGTCAAGCCCAAAGCTACAGTGTGGTAAGTTTACTGTTATGCTGCTGTTTTTCAGGCATTTCAGAGTAAAATTCTGCGTATATTTTGGAATAGCCAAAATAAAGATTAGGACTTTGAGTCTCACTTTGCTTTTGCAGTTGCTCTGCGTATCATCTGCAGTAATGGAGGAATTAAATTTAGGCAGCCACCTCCCTGGAGTGGTTTCCAGTGTGCAAACTGGATTTATGGAGGTGACTTGTTCAGGAAACTCTTTTTCTCTGGCAAATACCGTAACCAAGTTCCAGAATGGCAGTATGTAGCTAAAAATGATCCCTGTGTATTTTGACAGCAGATTCAGACAATCTCTAGCTAGTTGGAGGATTATTGTAATCTGGGTCAAGAGATACTGCTGAGACTTTGCAGGAGGCAAAAGCATTTGGGGTGGCTTTGTCTACTTCAGGCAGCTAAAGAGAGGTCATGGACAAATGCCCCTGCTAGTCTAATTACAGAGAGTATCCAGAATGAGTAAGTCCATTTGCTGTGTGAGGACTACACACCGAGTAGATATGAATGGATGTTGCTAACGGGGATGTTGTTCTGTCTGGTCGCCACCCTGGGAGCACACCATCGGGCACCTTCTTTCCTTCTGGGAAAGAAGGCAGTGATGGAAACACCACGGAAGTAGCACCTAGGGATGGAGTTACAGTAGGAAGTGCTGGTGGTGTTCAGAGGAGGTGCAGGAAGGTGGCAGGCTTGGCGACCTGCATGTTGGTGCTGTCTGTGCTTTGGAGATCATATTGTGAGGTTGTGGCCAAAACAGTAGATCATTGGCAAATGAAAGTTAATTATGAGGAGTGTGACAAGACTCAAATCATGTAGGGAGGCTCAAATGCAAGTAGCTTTTCAGTTGCTAGTGCAAACTGATGGATTTTTTCATAAGCAGAAGGGTACTGCATAGCCAGTCAGAAAGTGGGCTGGGTGGCATTCAAAGATGGTTCCAGAGTATTTTTATACCCTTTCTGCCAGGAGCAGGATTACTTTGATCTTCTCTGTCAGTAAAATTTTATTTGAGAAAGAGCCTTCATCTAACTGGTGAAAGGGACAGCATTGTCCTTCAAGTAATTGTATCCACCACAAAAGGTTTTTGTGTGTCAAAGGAACCTGACCTGATTCATCAGGTGGGTGAGGGGCTTCTTTAATTGGTCTGAAATGATGAATTCGGTGACAGACATGGAGAGCAATGATGTTAGGCCTGGCTAATTGCAGGCTTTCTGAGTAGCAATTAACATGTCAGAAATGCAGTTATGCTTGAGGAAAATGCTGAAACTTTCCTTGCCTCCTATTAAAAAAAAAAACCAACCAAAAATGCAACAACAGAAAAAAAACCCAACCCAAAAAACTCCACCACAAATGGAAGTCTCCTGTAAACTAATGCAAACAATGTGGTAATGCTTTGGGAACCTGTTTGTCAGTGGTGTGACCTGATCGTTGCCTGTTGGGTGATGGCTGTAAAGGGGGCTGCCAGCAGCACTAGTTTTGCTCTGACTGAAAGTGGAGAAGATCACGCTGTGTGTACGAGGCTTGTTAATACCCCTGGCAGCTGTAAGAATTTCCAAGACTATAAAAGCAGCTTATCTCCTGAGGAGGAGAGCCCCCTCACTACCCCCCTCTATAAAATTAGACAGATTAACTTCCTAAGAAATGGAGAGTTACTCCACTCTAAACCTACGCTGCTCATTCAAGCTAATCTCTGGAGGGCTGAAAGGCCTCTTGTCTGTGATTGGAATCATATGATAAAGCCTTGCTTGCTTTCTCTTTTATTGTGCCAAAAAGTTTGTCTTGCTTTTGATCTAGCTGAGAGCCGAAGCGGCTTTTAGTGTGTTTATACTTGTCGTATGGAGCATTTTGAGACAGAATATCGGGCCTTGTCTTTGGGCTTCTGGCACGGTTTCTCCTCGGATCCCACATGGTGCTCTCAGGCATCTGCTGTAGCTTCCTCTTCCTGGTGAAACACCTCCTAGGGGGCTTCTCCACCGGCGCAGTGGGATTTTTCAGACCAGGGGCAAAATGTAGACTAAACAGGGGGGTGAAGTTATGTTAAGCGGCAGAGAAGAGAATGCTGAGGGCCGCCATGGTCACACCTCCCCTTCCTGCATCCTGGCCCTGTGCTGGGGATGGCACTTCTGCCTACTGCCATGCTTGGGCATGACCTGTAAAAATACTATTAGTAAATGCCAAATTGTACTAGCTGTGTAATAATCAATAGATCTAAGGAATAATCTCCACCCTGCTTCTCCCTGTATCCTATTAATCCTTGCCTGTTGGACACTTGAGTTTACATCTGAAGAGGTCTAGCTTTGGCACAGGTACTATGAAGGATATAAATGCAATTCCCCCCCCCCCCCCCCCAAAGACTAACTTTCCACTTTATTAAATGCTTGAGAGTCTCTTACATCAAAAAATCTCTTACAGATTTTTTCCTAAGAGCAAACACTCTTTCCTCCTCCCACCAAAAAAAAGTCCTAAGGAAAAAAAGAAATCTTTCCAATGTTCAATACATCAGGGTTGTAAAAACGCAGCTCAGCCTTCAGCACATGGGTAAAGTCTCTGATCCCAAAGACTGGATCCTCATTCCTTTGCAGAGCTATGGCAAATAGACTTTGGACAGGCAGAGACGGCATTTCATAAGGAGGAGGAGGACTTCTTCCGCGCCACATGGGAAGCCAGATGCTGATACTGACGTGTCTCTTGTGCTGCTGCAGCTGTGGGTGGCTGTTGTAGGAACCCATCTTCCCATTTTGGTGTGAAGAGTCTAGCTGGTGGGCTTACGGCAGAGCGCAAGTGTGTTAGTACTGGGCTGGTGCTGGGGAAGCTTAGGGATGTGATGTGGGCTACAGACTGCCCGCACTGTTGGTTACTCTGTGCTTTCCCAGATTGATACCACTCTTGCTTTGTTTATTGCTGCTTGGGATTGAGGGTCCTGGGAAAAACATGTCCTTGGAAGCCCTGAGTAGAGGAGAAAAAGAGGAATTGCAGGGTGTGTGGTTAGTTGAGCACTCTTTAATTTGGGAATGTCAAGGCAGACTCCCAGGCTCTCTTCTGATAAGATGAAGCACTCTAAACTGTGTCAAAAAACGAAGCTTCCAAAAACATCTGAATTTGGATTGCAGTGCGAACCCTGGCTCTCTTCTGACCTTATGTAAATCATGTAATCTCCCCTAAGAAACATAAGGGGCCTTGCCCTTTGAACCTGTGGTTCTTGGCTCATCCCTCTTCTGGCTTTCCGGTTCAACTCCTGGAAGCCATTCTCGTTTGCCTTCGGGTTGGGAAACTGGCAGCCCTGTCTGCAGAGCGTCTTGCAGAACAATGAGGGAAGATTCATTCATTCATCAGAAAGATTTATCTTGTTTCTGTCACAACAAAGTTTTTGCCTTCCTCATTTTTTTCTGTCTGTCTGGCCGGTCTAAGGTCTGAGGGAGTGACAATCCAGAACCTGCTTAGCTAACTAACATCACGTGAGGAATAAACTATTTTTTGAGTAATGGAGGGGGGATTTGGTATGGTTTTGCTGCACCCTGGGAAAAAAATGTGATTGTTCAGTGCAGGGGGGAGCCTGTATCACCCGCTGAGCATCCTGAAACTCTTCTCTGAACCAGGAGGATAACAGAGCATCTGCTTCACTTCATTTGCAAAACATAAAAACACAATGGAAAGCTTTTCACACATAGTCTGCACTATGCCACATGCACCTCTTTGTATTACTCAAAAGCACTGTTTTTTTTTTTTAAATATTAGCAGTTTTCCAGTAATTTATCAGAAATATGGTAACCAGTTTGTTTTGTACTGGGTTTTGCTCCCTCCAACACTTCTGTGAAGGGCCACCATAGATGTTAGGGTGGTTGCTGCAGTGAGGGGCTTCTCTCTCTCTCTTTTTTTTTTTTTCATTCTGTGATGACTGTAAAAACTTCCATGTCAGTTAAAACATCTGTGGCATTTAATGCCCTATTGTTTTCCTGCTTTGCAAGCAGGAAGGGAGAAATGTATATTTTCCTTTACAACAAACCAGCCTTTGTCAGATGCTGACTTACTTGGCCTTGGTGTGCCAAACTGCTACAAGTGAGTTCATTGTAAATGTCTCAAACAATGCGTAGTTCATGCCTTGTGCTTTTTGGATTATGAAATTATATACTGATATACAGGTATGAGAAGGGCTCTACATCCATTCAGCACAGGTGAGATTGTCATCTGAGCAGTAACTAGCTCGAACAGGAGATTGGATTTAACCATTTCCCTGTAATAACTTTGCACAGTTCAGACATTGAGATGCTAATGCTTTTTTTTTGTTTGTTTTGTATTCCACAGGTTCCTTTGCTTCTCAAAGCTTACCTCTGCTTTAAGTGGTTCAAAATAGATGGCATTTTAGTTGTGCAGATGCATCAGATCTGGAATGAATCCGGATCTTTCACAGTGAGGGTCGTGCTGCGGTTTTCATGTAATGAGACTGATGATGAATCAATTACTTGATACTTCATTATGACGAAAGAAAACAAACAGCATCAGCAGCGGGTTTAGCAGTCTCTGTTTCAAAACTTGCAGAACCATTTAAGGCAAAATAAAATCTCAGAGAGGATCATCAGAGGATTCGAATGAAAGCATAAAATACTGTACAATGAAAAATGTCACAAAAGCTTCAATGCCTTAGATATGTATGTGAAAAATTTTCAGGCGGAGCCTTCCCACACTATGGGAGGTCATCAAGTGAAGCAGAGTTAGCTCTGTTTATCTCCAGTCCAAGCGACACATGACTTCATTGGGGTTTTAGTCTCATTACTGCTGAAGTGTGAAGTGTCAGGTTAGAAAGACTACACGCTTTTCACCCATAGGGATTGCTCTGTTTTAGCGGGTCAGGTCAGCACTATGACTCAAAGCATTGCAGACGATTAATGTTTAATACATTTTAAACCGAAGTCCTTGAGAATGCAAAATTAACCCTGTGGATGTCTGTGATTGGGACTTTCTTTGATACTCATCCGTTTCAAGGAACGCAGTGTGCCATTACCACTGGCAAACAGAGCTGAAACAAAACCAGAAAAACATATTTTTCTCCAATCCCATTGTTCTTCACAGAGTGGTCCTGGCAATCAGTGCTCTTGCATCCTCAAAGATTGCCAGGATGAATTAAGTTACACAAACATGTCAGTCTTGGGACTACAAGAGGACAGCAAGTGTCCAATTGTCAAGCAAGAAAGTGTTGCTATTTTTCTCCCCAAGTGTTTTCCACTTCTGACTTTATCTTCCTCCTCACATCACATATCAAAATTTCAAGACACACTCAATCCCACCCCCCCACAACATACCAAATAAAAACCCCAGCAACAAACCAACCAAGCAAAACCAACCCCCAAAAAAGGTTCTTATACAGAAGGGCAGAGATTTCTACCCCATATTTGTGCATTTTTTGCTGGTAAAAATTAGCAGGACAAATGCCCTCATAATGTCCACAGGTTAAAAACACTTGATAGGAGGTTTTCTGACGCACCATACAGTATCTCTGGTGACTTCTCTTTTTTGTGGTGGACCTCTAAAATGAATAACTAAGAAGGAATGGGTGTGTTCTTCTATCTCGTCAGCAATGTTACTTTTGTGGTAGTTTATCATGCCTTGTTGAAGTATTAATAATTCAGAAGAGACTGGATAAGAAACTGCCTTTTTTGGAGTGGTTTGAAGAGAGTTTGCTTTAGTCATGATTTTAAAGGAATGCAATAGTGTCTGCAGTATAAAGTCTTAAGGGGAACAAATTTTTATGGTGGAAACGTTCTTCATTCAGACTTTTTTTTTTAAACTTAGAGTACTGGCACTTTAATTTCAGAAAGGCATAGATAATGTCAGCGCTGAGTTCTGTGGCTGTATAAAACAGTGGGACGATGAGTCAAATTAGTGTATATTGATTTGTGGCTTGCTTTTTATATGGGTTAGTAAAAGGAAGCATGATTAATTAAATGTCTTAAATATGAACGTTCTTCTTCTAGATCTATCATCTGTCGAGGTCTTCTCGTGGCTTTTGTTGTTCTGGTGTTCAGTGCCAGGGGACGTATTCTGATCTGCGAGGCCTAATGGAGGGATGTTTCTAAAAGGGGATTATGAAACTCATAAATCTTTATTTCAGAGACCTTCTTAGTGTTTTGAAGCTGAAGCTAGCATGTCAAAATCTGTTACTCTGAACTAAAAGCAACAAATAGCTCAGCTGAGATTCTGGGTTTGAAACTTTTTTTTTTTTAATTGAACATTTGTTCTTAGGAAACAGAAAGGCTGAGATGGATGCTGATATTTGGCCCTCACCGCCAGCACTAGAGTTGTCTATTTTTATTTGCTTTGAAAGACAGGGAGAATTGGACAATTGGCTGAACCACAGTAACCAGCCTCACCCGCTTCTCATTATTTCTGATGCTTCCTTAAAATTCTGAAATCTTGAGGCTGTGAAGAAAGTGTAGAGTCGTTTCTTTTGGAAACCACACAGAATCTGGCAAAAATTCCAGTGCTTTCAAACAATGACAGGATATACTCTGTCATCTTTGATCCATACGTTGGGAAGGGCTTTGCCCCCTACCCCATCCCCACCCTCCTGCTCTTTGCAGTTCAACATGGGCTGTCAGAAGTGGTTTCAGTGTATAACCCTTTGCAGACAGAAATAGATTGGCATCCCCGCAAGCACTAATTTGTCTGTCAGCCCCCCGAAAAAGGCTGGCCGGTCCTGATGTTTTCACCCCCGCTTATCTTGCTGGGCTGTGAGAGGAAGAACTTTGTAGCAGATGGGCTGTCCTGAGGAGATGTAGAAGAGCAGCTCTGGAGTTGGGAAAGAATGTGCAGCATGGATGTTGTTTTTCTTTGTGGTTGAGTGCCGGCAGAAAAGGATGAAAATGTGGTTCAGAAATCAAATGCAGACAACTGCTGTTCTCCTTGGAGGACTGCACAGAAAGCGTGTATGTGCAGGAGACACTGCTGACTACTGACCACATCCCACTCACCACCCATTAGGGATTTTCAGAATCTATAAGAAAGCCAATAGCAAAATATTTTAAAATTTTTTTTTTCCTGAGAGGTGATTTATTGTATCACTTTTAAGCTTTTGCAGCTGGTGAATTGGGTTTGTATCTGAACTTGAGGCTTCATCTGGGCTGGGAGGGGGTAGGAATAGTAGGAGAAGGTTCAACAGAGAACGGGGAATTTATGCTGGGCATTTGCAAGCTCTTCCTGGGGATTTAAACTATTTGTAGACCTAAACCTCAGATTCAGCTGCCCTTACGGAAAGGGTTTTGTCTTCTCGGTTTTCCCTCCACCCCCATCTGTTTAAGCACAGTAGCACAAAGTTCTGAAAACACTGTACTGAATATTCTTGGTCTTAAAAGGCTTTGTTTCCAAGTGCAGCTGGCTATGTATAGGCAGGTGGCTTAACCTTGGTCAGCTCCATCACGTGCCTCAGGTCAAAGGGTGTGTCTAACTTGCTGAAGACTTAGCAGAGATTGAGCTCTGCTCCCCTGAGCACTGGCCTCACGGCCTGGCACTCTCAGCATGTCGCCGGCTTGCATAGCACTGGCAGAGTGTGAACACCTGCACATCACCCTGAGCTTGCCTGAGCTCTGCGAGCATCTGGGCGTGGATCCTTCCATCAGTCCTCTCGTTAGCCGTGCCCATCCGTGCTCCGGGGGTAGCGGGGAGAGCCCTAGGTCCAGGAGAGGGGAGGGAAGGTGGTCACTTGTGTACGCGACGTGTCCCACCGTGGCAAAGATGAAGCCAGAAATGTAAGAGCCGCAGTTGGTCTGTGGTTGTGCTGTTGCTTTATGGTGATGGAATGGGGGGCTGGGTTTCGTTCCTTGAGTCATGCACCTACACTGATACCTGCTGATACCTTCTGAGTTCCTTCCCAGTTATAAAACACAGCTACCTCTCTAGTAAATGTAGGAAATGCCCTAAAAAACCCACTTTTTTTTTTTACACTGTTCCATTTGTAGAGTAGATAAAAGCGTAGCAAGGGCATACCTGTGTACTAAACGAGCAGTTGAGAGCAGAGTTTTCAGAGGTTAAATAAATTTTGAGCTAAATAGGTTATGCAGCATTTGATCATGGATTTTCTAGTCCCCCTGAATATATCTACTCCTACACCTTGTGATGTCAGTGCCATTTCCTGCAAATGCACAATTTTGTTAGGGTTTTTTGCTATCTATAGGAATGCAAAATGAACTCTAAATAAATGGAAACTTTCTATTACCTACGTAGACCAAAAAGCAGATGTCAGTCTTTAGTTGGTGGAGGTGAACGGCCAAATAAAGTTCAGCCAATTTTTATTGGGAAATGAGGAAAATCAAGTAGAATATTTTCCAGCATTAAATTGCTTTGCTTGTCCAGCACGCTGCTGGTATTAAAATATATAGATTTATTACAGACGCTGGCAGAATATTTCATCTTGTAGAGACAAAAGCTTTGTGAGGTGAGCTGTAAAATAATTTGCATTCTAGTTTCCTAAGGGCTGTACAAGGTTTTTTTTTTTTTTTAAAAAAAAAAAAAAACAACCCAAAAGCAAATAGACTTGTGTTTATTTTTATGTCAGAAGCAAATACCTGTAATTGGTCAAGTATCTTGGAGAGAGGTTGCTTTGAGAAAAGGGGTTTTCACAAGACTCTTAACCTGCCTATTGCTGTTTCGTGCAATATGTGGCTATTTCATCAGCTAATAAAATAACTTGCTTCTAGTTGAGGGTCATTTTCATTGCAGTACTTCTGATAGCTTATGAATGTCAGGTTCAGGTGAGTGTCAGCTCCAGGTGTTGGTGGAGTTTTGGTTGAGCCCTCTTGCTGAATAGGAGGTTTGTGCAGGACCTGAGCTCTTTATGAATTCACTGAAAAGGCATAAATGTACTTCTGGATCCTCCCTAGTAATGTGGCAGCCTCGGGTGGAACCAGATGTGTTTCCCTGAGCTGCTTCTCTGTGACTGCTCTGGCCCCTCTGATGGGTGGTTTCCTGTGACAGGACAGAAGTGCTGCCACCCACCCCACTGTCACCGAGGGTTTGTGTAAAGCTGGTCTCAAATTGCTGTAGAAACCACACCCGTGTCTCTGGAAAAGAACTTTTCTGAGTGTATCCCTGAGACGAAATATGCACAGTGTGACATAAAACTAGCGGCTGCTGGTGATGGTGGTGATGGCATTTCTACCTGTTGTGGTATCAGTGGCTTGGAAGTCCAGTGTCACCGTGGTACAGTCCGGTGCTCTTCAACTTTCTGAACAAAGGATGGTTGTTTGTTTTGGAGGAACTGCCCCCCACAGCACTCGGCCACTCTGATGATCTGCTCTCCCTGTGGGGCTGGGACTCTCCTCACTGGGGATGAGCAGCCCAAGGGCAGGCCTTAAGCTATAGCTAGGGTCGCAGATGCTATACAACTTCAGAATAGATAGAGGTGAAATTAGGCTGTTTGTATCTTCTCGTCTGGTGGTTTCTGTTTTCCTGCCAGTTTGAGTTTTTATGTACTGTTAGCAGGGAGCCTCTTGCTTCAGTGAAACTTGATTTCATCGTTTTTGTTTCGCTAGTTTAACTTTGTGATACTGTAGTTCCAGCCTAACGTTCCACAGCATCCACTCAGAAGGGTTGGCATTTTGGAAATGGAAGCTCTGTTTCTAGCCTTGCCACAATCCAGGGTTTTTTTAGGTGTGTTCCTGTGAGCTTCAGCTTTTAGTGCTTACCTGTAAGATATTGAAGCTGTGATGGTATCTGGAAAATTTGTAAAGAATTTCTAATAGGAAGAAAAATAAGATTTTTTTTTTTTTTTACTGCTTATTCACTAATAATTCTTATTGAAGCTCTGTGTTCTAGTCATGTGCAAACTGAGCAAGGCCATTAACTGTGCTAGGAAAGGCATCTGCATTGGAAGGGACTCTGAGAAGCAATTTTTTTTGCTGTTGCTTTAACGTGGGTAAGTTTGAGCTTGCAAGGTATATCTCCATGGACTGAGGAGTACAGGGTGGGGAAAGAAGTAATTACTTGCTGCACTCTGAATATAGCATATATGTGTCCAAGAGACTTTTATTTCAGCCCATGTTGGCCATGTAAGAGTGCACAGCCTTTCAAAGCCATTCCCTTTTAAGAAGAAAATTAATCCCTGTTGGGAAACACAACCTTAAAGTTGTGTGTACAAGAAATGCGAGTCTTGAGGAAGGATATAGTGAAAATACAGCCCACAGCCTTACCTGTGCACAGTACAGAAGTGCAACTTTAGCCTTTTTTCATGTTCTGCGTATAGGACACCACCAGTACGGCGCACAGGGTGTTAACTGGAGTGTTTGCTATTTGTATGAATTAGCGGATATAAATTCCAATTTAATTTTTCTCAGCTTTAAGTTTGCATCCATTTACCTGTTTTGCTGCTGGGTTTTGTAGCACTGCCGTGGTCCTGCTGTGATGTGGGTAAAGTTGCTCACACAGAGAGAGAGAGTTTATTTTACAGTAGCAAACCTGTTTTTTATTCAGTGAAATGACTTGTGCTTGATTCCACTGCTACGTATGTATTAATTTGGAAAGTTTATCGGTGCACATTTCACTATTAGCAGTGTAACCAAAACCAAAGTGCCTTAAAAGTAATCCTTATATACTTGTGTTTGGTTATAGATAGACTAACTCGTATTTGTCTTTGCTCAATCCCATCAAGTCTGAAAGCAGCATGACTTTCAAAATGGATTTTATTAGGGAGGAGGGTGCAAAATCCAGTTTCTTTTGGAGGTTCCTTGCGACCTTAATTATAAATCTGCTGCAAATATAATACTAGAAGAGGGAGGTAAGAAGACACTGCCCTCACTCTGTTCCATTCATTTTATCCAGAAAGGTGTTGGAGTGGGCTTTCCAAGGTGCCCTGAGACCAGCCGCCGTGGGCTTTGTCAGGTGCAAAGGCTGGAGAAACGTTTGCATGGTCTGGTCCTGCTACAGAGTGAAATTGGTGGTGACAGTCCAAAAGGCAGCACTGGGACCTGAGGCTTGTTGCAGGGGCTCCATAGCGTTTTTTATCAAACAAGGGAAACAATAAGGAGGTTGTTTAATTTGCAGGACATTCAAGTAATCCAGTTGCCCATGGGAAGGTCATTTTCTTGTAAGGTACTGAGCAGCCACAGTCACAGCAGCACTGAGATTGTTTCCCTCTTGAAGGCAATTAGAGAGAGGTGAGGGGAGCTCCCACACCAGATTTGGGTGCCTCTTCAAAGTTTTTTCATCACATTTTCTTCTGTATGCGGAGGACAGTTGGCTATTTTGTGGTCCCTTGGTTGCCTTTTAAACTAAATAGTCACACAATTTCAGACACCCTTCTAAAGGACTTGATGTTTACAACAGTTGGTAATCCCATGGTACCCAAATACGATTTTTATGTGGTGGACTGAGGCAAATAAAATATATGATTGGTAAATCACAGGTGGTAATAACCTTATCTCAGGTGGGTTAGGCTGTCAGTTATCAGTCCACAGCCCACACCCAGCACCTTTAAGAGAGAGATGCTACTCAGGTTGATCATATGGCAAACGATGTATTGGATGCAGGGTAACTATTCCAGCTGCTCTCGCTATATTGCTGCTGTTCTTGGCACCATAAACAGCTATGAATAAGGAGGAGAAGGCAGTGGAAGAGGAAATAAACTCTTCCTAAAATTGAGCCACAAATAAGAGGTTAAAATGTATACTCAAGAAAGTTTGTATCAGCTTCACTGTTGTTGAGCATCATCTTCCCACTAAAGATACCTCATGGTGGGTTTTTTGTTTTACCTAATTGAAAAAATCTCACAGAACCAAAATAAAACCACAATCCAAAATAGTAAGAGCACAATTATGAGAAAAGTCTTTTTAATAGAAATATTTATACAAATATGGTCTTTACCAATATTTTTTACATCCTCAGCCTTATTTCAGTGTAGGAGCTGACAGTTCTGTTTCACCCAGACTCTTTCTGGCTCAGCCTAAAGCAGAGCAGCTCAAGCTTTTTATTTTTTCCACATGGTGAAGGGAGAAACTTTTTGTCTTCTTCCCATAGAAAAGGTTTTCTAATGCTGCATGGAAAGATCTCCTAACACTCTGAGTGGATGCTATCCCCAATAAGATAAACCTTCTATCTGAAATATTTTCCAGCTCATATTTTCCTCCGATGGAAAGATACCAAGTGATTTTTTCCATGCATTTGCATGATAGGGTGAGAAATAACGTTGCTAGAAAACTCTTCAAGATCTTGAAATACAAAGGTGTTATTCTTTTTTTTTTTATTTTATTATTATTTCGGATGAAAAATGTGGGTCAGAAAGAGTCTGCGAGGTTATATACATCAACACCTCCCCAAGACATCAAGCATGTGGAATTCTATATTGCAGTGATTATGCTTTAAAGAATGCCTGAAAGAATTCTCCTCAGCAACACAAACAAGTGCACGTACATCAGGTAGTCACAGGCCTTCCGAAAACAAACAGAAAAGTCCACCAAAAAAACTCTCCTCGGAGTTGGCCCATTTCCTGTAATTTTCTAACTAGCGTAAAGCAGCCAGAATCTGTGGTCTAGACTGGTTTGTTCTGCAGATTTTTTTGATTTTTTTTTTTTCTTGGGGATTTACAAACCACAGAGAGTTGGAATGGATCAGAACAAATATTTGCTCATGCACCTACTGATGAGGGCTTTCAGAGTCCCCAATCTTGTTACAACACAGATGCGAGCATTAGCATTCACGTGGGTTAGGTAAATACAAGGGGTTTCCTCTCTACCCGCTTCCCTCTCTCCTCGATTTCAGTTTGATGGAGACAACACTTTCAGTGTGGGGTGTTTTTCTTTCGGTGTCCCGCAGTGTTTTCTGCCTGGCAATTCTTGCAGAGGCTGTTGTTGTACCAGAGAGCACGTTTCTTCACATCCTTCTTATCCCCCTCCCTTCATATCAAGTGTGTTATTGCTCGCTTTGGAGTGCTTCATCGCTGCAGGTTGGGGGTTGGAGGTTTCTCCAAGTACGATAGCTGCTGCAGCAAATAACA
Source organism: Gallinula chloropus (assembly GCF_964237585.1). Lineage (NCBI taxonomy): Eukaryota > Metazoa > Chordata > Aves > Gruiformes > Rallidae > Gallinula > Gallinula chloropus. The sequence goes on from NC_140086.1 coordinate 92,420,502, forward strand.
TCAGTGACCCAACATTGAGGTTCCTGTTCTGTTTTGATGTGAGAATGTCAATATAAACATTCACTCACGTGAGCTACAACCCCAATTTTTGGGGTGATTTAGTGTGCAGGGGTAAAAATAGTTTAGTGAATGTGCATCAGAAGGGATTTTGCACTTGCCCTAACGCCTCTATGTTTGTAAAGAGAGTGTGTTGAAGTGCTAGCCTGACACAAACTTCCTAATGGTTGATGATATTAAAGCACCAAAAAAGAAAAGAAAGACTAGGTAAGTCATCTATCTCCCCAGAGCCTTGCTAACACTGTCAGCTCAATAGCATGGCTATTCTGCAGAAGCTTAAAAAAAAGAAAAAGAAGGAAAAAAAGAAAAAATTAAAATATTAGAAAAAAAGAAAAAGGCAATTTTTTTTTTTTTTTTAACCTAATGTGCTTGCCACTGAGTCATAAACTAAAATCTGTGTCTGGGCATTTCAGCTGTTGACAACACTAAAACCACTGCAGCCATGACAAAAGATAAAAGGCGTGTTTTAAGACCAAAATTTTAATTCAGTTGTGAGTATCTATTTAAATCTCCCTCTCTCTCTCTATATATATATATATATCTGTCTTTACTAAAAGTTGGAAGAGTGGTGATGTTTTTCTCCAAGGATGGCGTGTGACCAGTCAAGGCAAGAGAGGGGCATTACTAAGACAGAAGGAGCGGAAAAATAAAATCAGTGATGACAGGGCTGCGTTGGGTGGGGCAGAGAAATGCTGGGATAGCCGAACAGCCAGTATGTGAATCGCAAAGAGTGAAGATATATAGAATCCAAATGTCTAAAAATTAGTTTGTGGGCAAGCGGCTCTGCTGAGAATTTTAACACCTTCTCCTTTGTTCATTTTAAATTCTGTCTCCAGGAACCTGATAATTTAAGGAAAAGGGTCAAGATAAACCCAAAGCCAGAAATAAGCCTACATACTGGATTGGTTTTCAAACCAGTGAGGTTTATTAATTTCCTATTTGTTAACCTGAGGACTTTTGGAATCAATTCACGTGCTGTTGCTTTAAGGCTATTTGTAGGTAACTTTGATTTTTAAATGCCTAGAGCCCAAGGATTGCTTTATGTATTTGGTGGAAGTGAAGGGGGGAAAAAGAGAAGGGTAAAAAAATAGTAGAACTTGGCAGAGGCTGTCCCTTTTCCTGCTGGATGTTTTTCAGGTGAACTACCCAGCTATGCTACTGTATTAAAGTCAGGCCAACTATGTGGAACCAAAGATTATTTCACAAATCCTGTTTTAATAGTTCTTTTACTGGTGTTTTTCCTCAAGTCTTATTTTTTCCCTAGGATTTCCCACTCCGACCGGGACTCTCCCATCCTTCCCAAAGCATTGCATCTCCCTGGCTTTTGACCGGGTTGGGCACTGTGCTCTGTGGCCAGGAAGAGGAGCTGTCCCCCACACGAGCCTGGTGCAGGGCTGCAGCCGCCAATGGCTTTATCAGATGGACAGAGACATTCCAAGTATGCTTCTGGTCACTGGGGGATATGGGAATATAAAAAATAATGAAAAAGGGAGGCTTAGAGGAAAGCTGTTAGGCAAACTGGGGCTTTTTATCAAGTTGTGGATTGGTTTTTTTCTTTTCTTTTTTCTTTTTTTTTTTAAAGGGTGAAATTCTTTACCCCTATGCAAATCATTACAGCTGTGTGATGTCATTTTCTTTTTTTTTTTTTTTAAAGCCATGTCTTGAGAAACTGAAAGACTGCAGGCTAGGTAAAACTTTTAATGACCATTTTGTGACCTCTGCTCCAACCGCCTGGAGCGGCTGCAAATTTTTAAATGTCTGACGGCTGCTTGGCTCTTGGCAGCCTTGTTTTATTGGTCACCAGCAGATGAGATTTCAGAGGTAACGAGTCACCTCCCAAGTTGCACCCTGCTGCCATGGCAAGTGAACAGATTAAAAAATGGGGTTTTGGTTCTTTGGTAGGACAGGACACCAAGGCATGCCAGGAGCTCCCTCTGGTTGATTCTGGCTGTATCACTCCTATGGGTTGTGTGGAGGAGCTCACCTTGTCTGAACCAAGCGATTTTACACTGTGATGCTTCCTAGGAGAAGGGTCTGGGGACATACTGTCTAGGTTTGCCCCTTTCTGCTTTTTGAGGGGCATCTGCTCATCATGGGCATGAGAACAGAGTAGGGAGCTTTGGTTGGAGCAGGCACAACCAGTCCCACCTAACATGGCTCTCATGGAAGAGTGTGAACTTGGAGCTGTGCAGGGCATGGACCTTCCTCAGGCCGGGGGGAAAGCATGTGTGGTGGGGACAAAACATGACATAGGGCAAGGGTGGGGAGAGTGCTTTCCAAGATGTTATTGTCTCAGAAAGAGGGACAGTTACCTCATATTGGTGTAACTGCTGTAAAATATTCTGGGATTTCTGTTGCTTGTTTTCTTCAGTTTTCATGGTTACAGCTCTTGAGTGCTTCCCAGATGTGTTAGGGTTGCACCCTAAGGGGCTTCATGGCCTGTCTGCTTTGGCTGGAGAAGGCTGTGGAAGTGATAAGACTTTGCTTTTCCTTCTTCCATCCCTCTTTGCTCTGTAGTTGCATTGAAAGTTGGGACCTTGTGCCATTTCCAGACCATTATTTTACTCTTTTTATCCCTACTGTCACTTTTTGACCTCCTTAGTGGAGGGCTTCCTTGTTTCTTGCATCTTCCTCTTCCTCTGGCTGATACCAAGTCTGGCATCCTTCGTGCTCTCTCGCATCTCCATTAAATAGGGTTCCCCAAAGCCCATGCTCTTCCGTGGTTCTTTGGCTGGCTGCTGCTTTATGCAGCCATTTGAAACTGGAGCCCTGTGTAAAAATACTAAACACTAAAGGCTAAGTCATGCAACAGTGTTTCCCAGTATCTGCTATAGTCACAAGCCTTGTCAGGGATGCCATTACAGCCTGGCGGTGTAGGCCTCGGGATAGCATGATGAGCTCTGGCAGATTTTTTTCAGTATATCGGTGTCTCAGGTGTTGGATTAAACCTTTTCAATAATTTATAAAGCCTTAAGCACTCTGGGCAGTATTTTTCAGGGAGTGATTGCTCTGTGTTCAGGAGATACCATTCTTAGCCGGACTATTAAATGAAAAGCCGAAGCCTGCCTGTGATGCTGAGAGATGGGGGTTCAACAAAACGAAAGCCTAGAGCTTCGCTTGCAAATATTTTCATGCTGCCTGCTTTCCAGCTTGCTGCTGGTTGATTCACACTCTAACTGATAAACATTAAAACCTCTCCTGTGAAAAAAGCAGAGCAGGAAATTCCTATAAATTTAAAAAAACCCCAAACCTTCCCATTTTGCACAACCTTGGTTTTGAAATTTAGCTCGAATGTGAAACTAAATTGCCTTAAATTCCGCCTTAAATTCCTGTGGAAGGGTGGATAATTTTGAGAGACGATGCAAGATAAGCCAGGCAACTGCTGCTCCATTAAAAAAAATCCTGAAAATGTTTCCAGACCCAGTTGGTGCTCCTGGGGCAGCTGCACACTTCCAGGGAACTGCATGCCAATGGCCATGCCAGCAGGAAATGCAGCGTGACCCGTGGCGAGCCTGGAGGGTGGGAAACACCATGAGCAGAAGATTTCCACGGGTGGCTCTAAGTTCCTGGGCAGTTACAGTGTGGGTATGGATGGAGGAGCAAACAAAACCCAAGGGAGCAAACAGGAGCGGTAGGAGCATCCCCTTCCCTCCACGTGTGTAGCTGCTCAGCGCTTCCTACCGCGTGTCCCTGCTGCTGGGCTTACAGCATCGCCTTCTTCCCCAAACGCTGGGTCTGTGTGCACGAAACCTGGCTGTGAAGTAGAAATGGTTTCTGGAAAGCATAATATTATTTTAATCATAAATTATTTGGAAACTCAATACAGAAATAGCTTCAGATCACTTCTTCCAGAGGGGTGTTTTTGCAGTCAGGGTCTTTATCAACTTCTCAGTGGGAACTGCATTAATATTGCCACAAAAATGCAAACAGTAGTGCCTTTGATAAAGCAATCTGGCATCTCTTAGGCAGAAAGATGTTTTGTTTTCCTAAGATACAGCACTGTTTTCAGTGCTAGGACCTGCCGTATGTGCCAGCATAAGGAAAGAAAATACCAGTTTTGTTAACATTTGTGTTTGGGAGCCATGGGGAGGGAATGTAGGAGGCGGCTGCCTTTGCAGTTGCAAAGTCATCTCTGTTACTACTGTGGAGACAGAATTGGAAGCCCAAATGTGACTGTCAGTGGTGGAGATGCTGCTGGAGATGTTGGTGGCCTGCAGTCAGCTTCCTGGGCCTAGCTGCCTTCCAGAGTACTCTGACAAGGGCCCTCTTCCTCCTCACCTTTGCTTTAGCTTTTCCCATCATGTGCTGGAGCAAGGTTGGTCCCCATTGCCGCCTGCTTGCCAGTGTGGAGTGGAAAAACTTTACTGGCCATACAGTAGGCATCTTTATGGATACTGTGAAAATGCCTTTTAGTATTTGCTGGTGTCCCATGGGTGTTATATATTTGGTTAGTGCATTATTTTGATTTTTAGACTGTCTTTGGTTCAAGAATCCTGAAAGGAAGCTGTTGTGCAACTGTTTTAATCTGATTTTACAAGCTGATTCCAGCTTGATTCCCAGCACAAAGAAACAAAGAGGAGCTCAGTTGTATTTTTCATCCAAAAGTAAAGGGCCCTCCTCCTTTGAAGAATTTCTGTAGAGTGTTATGTTTAGAAAGTGATTTGCTATTGTTTAAATTTAATCTCTATAATTACATTGGGATTGGATTAATGATGGGTTATTTTTCTGAGTCATTCTTTTCTGGCACTCAGAGCTTTTGAGCATAAAGCCAGGTCTTCATTGGATGTAAACTGGCATTGCTCCACTGAAGTTAATGGAATAAATCCACTTTATATTGTGGCAGCCCAGATGTGATATTATGACTGTTTTGAAGAAAGCATCCTTTTGGAGTTGGTTGGCCTTGAATCTTCATATTTTTAAGATGTCTGGGTGTTAACTTCTAATTAACAGTGTATTTATGGTAACACAGCTAGCTGTTGTCTCTAGATCACCTCAGATGGACCCAGATGGATTAACAAAAGGTGCAATGCCCGATTCACACATAAGTATCTTGACTGTTTTTCTGTTTAAAACCTGCAGGTGGGCCAAGTTTGTTACTAGTGACTGGTGAGTGAGCTTTTACGTGCTCTTATATATGAAAACAAGATCTTGGTCTGTTTGTTGGGGATATGGTACTGCAAATCCAGGGGAGATGTCTGGGAGTCAGAGGGACTGTTCCTGTTTTGAAATTAATTATTTTTGCGGATTCTGCTTTTCAGAAGGGGGTAAGGAGGGAGGGGGTGTGTAGGGAGACGTGGCGCATAGGAAAGTGGAAGCAGGAGCAGTAGGAAAAGGGCTCCATGTAGGTGACAGATCTGTAACCACGACTGGGGTGACAGAAAGAAGCAATCTATTCTTAGAGACCCTGAGGGACTGCATAGAGTTGCTGTGATTATGGAAGGTATTTGAAGTTGCTGGGTGTCCTGGTTCTGGCCAGGCCAGAGTCAACCTCCCCAAGCAGCCAGCCCAGGTGAGCTCAATTAGCCTGCCCTGTTTTCCAAACCACCTGACATCACTCCCCATAAAAGGGGCTGGTTGGGGAGGGGTACAGGCTTGGTGCTTCTAGGACAGTCTGAGTGTGGCTGAGGTGTTGGCTCGGTGGGTCGGTTGGTCAGTTGGTTGGTCAGTAAGTAAATCAGTAACTGTCCTTATCCCAACCCATGGAGGCTTTCTCTCTTTCTCCTCTGGGAGTGAACGAGCGGTGTGTGGTGATCAGTCACTGGTTGGGGCTGAACCACCACACTGGGTTAAGAGCAAGGTGGGGAAAAAAGAAGCTCCCACACCCTTGTGTATGTTGGGCAGGAGAGGAATTTTTTCAGACCTTTTATTTTAACATCTCACCTGAGTTTCTTCTACTTTAAAGGACTTTCTTGCTCACCATTTGTGAAATGGCAAACTAATAGATTTTAATTTGGAGAAAGGCATTGTTTTGCTTTCTTTTGGGTCCTTACTGTAAAGACAAGGTGGTCAGCGCTATGTCTAAGCAGCAGTGGGTTTACAGTGTTACTGCAGTGGGTTAGATCACACATCTCTTTAGCCTGGTATCCATCTGACAGTGGCAGGCACTGTATGTAAGTGTGAACTTCAGAGAGCAGCCATCCTTTCCCTGATGCGTCCCCTCTACTCCCAGGAGCTGTCCTTCTCTGTTGCTGGCCTGCTGTTGCACCTGTAGGTCCACTCAGTATAACTTAACTTCTCTTTCCTTGTTAACCAGCAGAAAGTAGGTGTGAAGTCGTCAGTCTTTTGTTCTTCTAGTTTTAAGACATTGAACTGGTACTTTGCACTGTTCTATTTTTTACATGGTGTTTAGGAAGTACTGCTTATTTTAGTAATAAAGCTCAGCTTTAATCTTGGATGGTAACACTTCTACAGTTGTGATCATCTGCCAGTGAGGCAGGACTGTTTGGTAGACTTAGGGTCATTTTTTTTAGATTGACCTGATGGATTTGGGGAATACAAACAAGCCTTTGGGCATATTCTGGGTCATCTTTTCAGAGTAAATAGGATGTGCTCCAGGTCCCATCCATGTAGATCCCCATGTCTGATGGGCTACATGCTCACATTTTATGAAATGGGATGCAAATTGTGAGACTGAAGTGAAGACTGAGTCTTGCACTGAAGTTGGATGTCCCTCAGCTTGCCTGCATGGAAGGCTTGCATGCTTGAAAGCTAATCTGCTGTCCTCTCCTGCTGTGTGTCAGTTTGTCTTCAAAAATACTACTGAATTCTATATCAGTCCTGCCCCAGCCTTCTGCTGCTTCTTACAGCTACTGTGACCAAGCTTGGGGGCTTCTTTTTAACCTTAAGTAAATTTTGTCCTGTGCAAACTCTTGACAGCTATTACTGAAGGAATTCTGGTGATGCAGCTGTAAGGTTGCAGCAGATCCATCCTGTATGTACATGGTCCTTGTATTAGAGGGGACTGCTGGAGTTGTGGTAATGCTTAAAATATTTAAGGCCTCATGCACTGCTTCATTGCTCCAAATGTGACAAATGCTTTTGACTTAATGCAGAAATTGGTGACATAAAATGAAACTGCCTCTGTGCTTACTGTGTAGCTATCTTAGCTATCTCCTGTTAATAGCCCTACTTTTCAGGGGCTTTTTCATTTTATTAGGGAGGGGACCGTGTATGAAGGCTGACAAGAAACTGGTAGAAATGGCTTATATTTGCACTCAGAGTGAATTCATGAACAGTTGTGCAAAACTCACTTTGGATAAGCACCCTAGGACTTCTGCTTGCTTTTGCTGGAGTGTGGTTGCAATGGCCCTGCAAAACCAAGGCATCGTTGAAGATCTTGGAGTCCAAAACTTCTTGAGAAGTTTCTGCAGAAGTTTCATCCTTGCTTGGGGACAGGACAGATGAAGAATGTCCCATCCCACATAATCATCCCATTCATTTGTGACCCCACTCCTTCTCTGCTGCCTCCAAGGAGCCAGGTTGTTGTGGAAATTATAATTATTTATACAAAGAATTTATTTTTTAAAAATCCCAACTTTTGGAGATTGAGTATACATGAGTATACATGTTAGTATTTTTGGCTTTAGCTCCCAGAATATGCACTAGAGGCTTTCATAAGCACCCATTGAGATTCTTACCCAAATACTTGACCTGACTTTTTTCAACAGCTGAGAACTGGAGAAAAACACCTAATACTCTGATACTTGGTGCTACTGTTCTGAGTGAAAATTGTGTTTACCTGGGAAAGACTGTTGTCCTGTTATTTCTGCATAGAATCATAGAATATACTGAGTTGGAAGGACCCATAAGGGTCATTGAGTTCAACTCCTGGCTCCCCACAGGGCCCAGCCAGGTCAGAGCGTGGGACTGAGGGCATCGTCCAGACGATTCTTGAGCTCAGCCAAGCTGGGTGCTGTGACCACTTCTCTGGGGGCTCTGTTCTAGTGCCTGACCACCTTCTCAGTAAGGAACCTCTTCCTAATATCCAACCTAAACCTTCCCTGTCACAGCTTCATGTGGTTCCCTTGGGTTCTATCCCTGGTCACCAAAGAGAGGAGATCAGTGCCTGCTTCTTTGCTTCCCCTCGTCAGGAAGCCACAGACAGCGATGAGGTCCCCCCTCAGCCTTCTCTTCTCCAGGCTGTACAAACTGAGAGACTTCAGCCTCTCCTCGTAAGACTTCCCCCCAGACCTTTCACCATCCTCATTGGCCTCCTCTGGACACTCCAGTAGTTTTGTGTCCCTCTTGTACTGTGGCACCCAAAACTGCACACAGGACTCGAGGTGAGGCTGCCCCAGCGCAGTGTAGGGCGGGATAATCCCCTCCTGGACTGGCTGGCAACACTGTGCTTGGTGTACCCCAGGATACAGTTGGCCCTCCTGGCTGCCTGGGCACACTACTGTTGACCAAGGCCCCGAAATCCCTCTTAGCATGGCTGTCCTCCAGCGGCTGGGTTGTCCCTTCCCAGCTGCAGAATACGGTACTTGCTCTTTTTAAACTTCGTGTGGTTGGTGGTTGCCCAGCTCTCCAATCTGTCCAGATCTCTGTAAGGCTTCTCCACCCTCAACGGAATCAACAGCTGCTCCCAATTTGGTGTGATCTGCAAACTGACTTAAGACACTTTCAAGTCCTGTGTCCAGGTGGTTTATGAAAATGTTCAGAAGAACTGGGCCTAAAGTGGAGCCCTGGGGAACCCCACTAGTGACTGGCCACCAGTCCAATGTTACCCCATTTACTGTCACTATCATACCAGTTACTTTAGCTCCAAAAAGCTATACTGAAAATTTCTATGCATAAGGAAGAGCCATCATCCCCTGTGCACCCAGCGCTGCAATAAAGAATACTTGCTTAGTAGTCACCAAGGCTATTTTGATTTCGGATTTTTATGGCATAGGTTCCCATGACTGTCCTTAGGGTTACATTTCCTTTGGCCTAAGGTGTATGGGACACACTCACATGGGAGGAGAATGGTATGGTTACCAAAATAGATGCATTGTGTTAATTTCTTATTTTTTTTTAAATCTTTTTTTTGGTGCAGTGTTTTTAAAGTAACAAGTATTGTAAACAGCATGCTATTTTTAAACCAAGGACATTTTGTGCTGAAATTGGCTATTGCAACACTAGGTTTAGAATTAGAATAGACAAAATTCAAACCCCCAGTAACCCTAATTTTGCCATTCTTGCCTTTTTAACTGCTCAACAATAGCGTTGTGTTTGTATAGAGCTCAGAATATTTGTGAAGGGGAACATAAAGAGCTGCTGGCAGGCTTCTCTGTTAACTGTTTGTGCGTGCTGAGCTGCTCTGCTCAGAAATGAGGTGCAAGGACTTGGGGGCTACTCCCAGTGTCCACAGCTCAGACTCTCCTTTGAGTTGCAAGTGAAGGAGCAGCTGAAATCCCAGCCAGGGTTGGGGCAGAGACCTGTTGGGTGGAGCAGACTGTCACTTTGGCTCAGATGATGCGTGCCCATAGAATCATAGAATGGTCTGGGTTGGAAGGGACCCCAAGGATCATAGAGTTCCAACCCCGCTGCCACAGGCAGGGCCACCAACCTCCAGACCTGGATCTACACAAGGCTGCCCAGGGCCCCATCCAACCTGGCCTTGAACACCTCCAGAGACGGGGCATCCACCACCTCTCTGGGCAGCCCATTCCAGCACCTCGCCACTCTCTCTGTAAAGAACTTCCCCCTAATATCTAATCTAAACCTTCCCTCCTTCAGCTTTAATCCATTCCACCATCTGCCCTTTTAACAAGTTGATTCCCCTTCTGTTTGTATACTCCCTTCTGGTATTGGAAGGTTGCAATGAGGTCTCCCTGCAGCCTTCTCTTCTCTTCTCCAGGCTGAACAAGCCCAGCTCCCTCAGCCTCTCTTCGTAGGTGAGGTGCTCCAGCCCTCTAATCATTTTCGTGGCCCTCCTCTGAACCCTCTCCAACAGTTCCATATCTTTCTTGTATTGTGGGCCCCAGACCTGGACACAGTACTCCAGATGGGACCTCACGAGGGCAGAGCAGAGAGGGACAATCACCTCCCTGTTCCTGCTGGCCACCCCTCTTCTGATGGAGCCCAGGATATCATTGGCCCTACGAGCTGCAAGAGCACACTGCTGGCTCATGTCAAGCTTCTCATCCACCATGACACCCAAGTCCTTCTCAGCAGGGCTACTCTCAAGAAGCTCTTCTCCCAGCCTGTATCTGTGTCTGGGATTCTTCCGGCCCAAGTGCAACACCTTGCACTTGGCAGTGTTGAACCTCATTAGGTTCACCTGGGCCCATCTTTCCAGCCTGTCAAGATCCCTCTGGATGGCTTCCTTTCCTTCCGTTGTGTCAACCACACCACTCAGCTTGGTGTCATCCACAGACTTGCTGAGGGTACGCTGAATTCCATCATTGATGTCATTGATAAAGATGTTAAAGAGAACCGGTCCTAAGACAGACCCTTGGGGGACACCCCTTGTCACCGGCCTCCACCTGGACATAGACCCATTGGATTTTACTTGTCACCGATCAGACCAACCTGAACAAATTCATGTGGTAAAAATAAAAATAATTGGAAAGCAGCTTGAGAAATGATTTCTCCTTTTTGCTGTTGCCTTGCATTTTGGCCTGCACTGTCTGCATCTTGAATGCGAGGTCATCTGATGCGGTGTAACGCGATAGCAATACAGACCGGGTAATCCTGGGAACCGTCAGCTCGGATCTTGCCTGTCCAAATATTACTGTTCTAAAACTTGACTTCTTTGTTAAAAATGAACAGTTTCCAGGGGGTAAAAAGCCCCCAGAGAAGAACTGTTGGCATTTTATATTTTTAAACTGTCTTGCTGAATGAAAACAGTTGATTATTAGCTTGATGGGGTGACAATGAGTATATAGAACTTAAATATCTCACCACTCCCACAAAGAAAAAAAAAATCCACTCTCCATTGTATCATGGGAAGATACATAGCCAGAAAAACGTTCCAACTCGTTAAACTTTTATACTTGCTTCATACAAGCTTAATGTAGGCTTTTTTCCGCCCTGTGATGTTGTAGGGACGCTTCTGAACGCAGCTGAGAGCACCATCGATTTACCAGTATTTTTTTCTGAACGTTCCTTTCTTACAACAGAAAAAGCTTGAATTACTTAATCTGAAGGCTTAAAAAAAGGTTTCCTTGTTTGTGTGTTTCAGGTTGTTTATTCTGCCAAGCCTGATAATGAAATCAGTCCTCATGTTTCCCCTGTAATCAATTTAGTCAGACCCTGTGATTGTGTGGGGCATTTGGACAAGGACAGGGATAAAGGAAGAAAGTTTTAAAAAACAGGAAAATACTGTTGTAAATATATCAAGTGAGTTACAAAATCGGAAAGGGTACTTGGAGTCAAGTGTCATACCTGCAGCTACTTTTGATGGTCTTTGGTGGATGTTTTGGTGGGGTTTTCTTCTTCTTGTTGCTTGAATTTACTTTTTAGAAGAGGGGTAGGGGAAAATACTCATTAAAAGGACTGGACCCTGGCTACGTTGCTTTTAAACTGCGTATGTTGTAGTGAAAGTGAGTCAGGCTGCCGTAGCTGACTTGAGATTGGAAAGAAGCAAGAAAAAGTGGTATTTGGGCTCCTTTTGAGCCCCATGCTGGGCTGGATGGCTCCATGCTTTTCCCTTGTGCACTTGGAGGCCACATCACCTCATGACATGGGGCTGTAGCTGTCAGGAAGTATCAAATGTTCCCTTTCCTATTTCCACTGTAATTTTAGTTTTCCAGCACCTTGCTGGAAACATCCTGGTTGTGTCCTTCCCCTTGTTTCCTCCTTTATCATCCTCACTCGTGAGGCCAGGGAAAGGCAGCCCCGGTGCATCTTGCCCGCAGGTCAGCTCATCCCCATAGTGGCACAGGAAGGGACATGGGTTTTGGCCGCTCGCTGCCCCCGCTCGCGAGGACTTTGCAAGTTCTAAATTGAGAATTGTTGCTTCATACGCATGTCGCTCCAACCCCGTGGATTTAGACATTCCCTCACCATGAATTACATCCTCTTGTCTTGTAGCAGCAAGTAAAAGGCCAAGTTGGGTATGTTGTCCTGCTGCAAGCAGCCAAATGTAGCTTGTTGTTGGTTGGGTGCCTGTGAGTTTCTGAAAGTCCGCGGCTGCTCTGTTTTGGGAAATACATCCTGTGGCACTCACCTCGGGGTGGGGAGTAACCAGGCAGCTCAGGCCCCTTCTCAAAGGGCGTATGTGTGAGTGACGCCAACCTGTCCAGCATTGCCAGAGTCATTCCCAATTAAAATCAGGGCTGGATGCTTCAAAGGGAAGCCCGGATAGCCGGTAACTCTGGAAGTGAGTGGTACCATTGCTTGCCTCGGCACAGTCTCTTATAGAGATGCTGGGCGTCACCACCTCATTTCTGGAAGCTGTAGGGTCTGGTCACCCATGTTTGTCAGTCATTTGACATCTAAACTGCTCAGGCAGATGCAACGCGAGGCTGCCAAAATGGGCAGCAGCATCTTACTCTGACAGCAGTTTGTGGGTTTGCCTGTTCAGCCCGTGGCAGCTTTTAACGCAGCATCTCCCAGTGCGGTGTCCCACAGAATGCTCGGCAGCAGTCATGCGGAGGTGAAAAGATTTCCAGGCGAGCTTCAAAGAGAAGGATGTGACTAACTGCCTCACAGGGAGCCAGGACGTGGACCCAGCCAGATGAGGCAGCTCACATGAAAGGGCTGCCAAAGGAAAGGGAGAGGACCCAGATGAAACTGGGACTGGGGGATGAGAAGGGATAGGCAGTTGGGAAAGGTAGAGGGGAAAATGTCCACGGGTTGTTTCCAGTGGCCAAGAGATGTATCTGCTCTCTGGGGAGGTAGCCTGTGGGTAAAGCAATGAACCTCAGGCACGTTGGCCGTCGTTCCTGGCTCCACTGTGAGCCTCCACTGCCTGTCCTTGGACAAGTCACTCTCCTGGTGACTCAGTATCCCAGCTGTAAAACAGGGATTGCTACTTAGCTCATGGGATGTTCTGAAGGTAGTCTCATGGATGCCTTTGCAGTTTGATGCATTGAGCGGGGGGAACAAAAAAATGAGCACAAAGACAAATGGGAAAAGGGATTTGTACTTCCTTTGCTGCCTTCTCTGAGTGTAATAATGTCTCTAATGATAATATAATGGTGCCTTATTAATCACTGACATATATTCCTTCAGTTGCACTGGTGGGAACAGTTTTTTGGTTTTATTTTTTTTCTCTCAGGGCTTTTAAAGATGTAATTATGTATGTTTATATAATATGTTAATGTTTTACACAATTTCTAATAGAAAATTAGAAAGAATAACGAACAATAAATCAAAGTCAGAGTAAACCAATATGTAATCAAGTAATAAAAGAGGGGGACTAGAAATGGAGTTTGTGAAAGAAGCCTCAGACAGAGAAAATGCAAATCCTAAGGCTTGAAGAAGAAGATACTCTGTTTTGCATGTGTCTTAACCTCTATACGTGGTGCCATACCTGAGGAGGGCTAAGGCCAGATGGCAAAAGGGGCCTCTTCTCAGCTCTCTTAAATGAGCTTCTGCAAAAGGAAGGGCAACTCTGGTTAACTTTAACCCTTGAAATAAATGTCATGTTAATCTTACTCTGCTCCCAAGGCAAGCCAGTGGCTAAGGTATGAGTGTGGAAACCAGAAAACAGCAGGTTTTAGGACAGTTAGGGAACTGGTTCAACACTTCTGTCTATGCCTTCGTGTACTAAAGAAAAACAGAGCTAATTGTCTCCTCTGTTAGAAGAGGGATATGAAATGCTGCAAAGAACATGGAGATTCACAGGTGGAAAATGCTGGGGGTGGTCACATCTTCAGGGTTTTACACAGGAGCAAAATACATGGTCATATTTTCACCTGTCAAAGCTGGCTTTTCTTTAAAAAATAGGAAATGTCAAAGGCTTTGGCTAGAGGAGGTGAACATTTGTCATTTCTGACTAATATATTTGAAAGGCTTTAGTTGCATAAGCTTTCCTGGCACTTGCCAAGGCTATAAATAAAATTCTTGGGGTTTTTTGAAGGAACAGGTGGCAGCATGTGGAAACCTTTTGTTAAATTTTAGTCACAGTTCCATTTTTCCTTTTCTTTCCTTTTCCCATCTGCAGTTGAATATGACAAGGAGTTCACGCCTCACCAGCGGCACCACAAGGAGTTCAAATTTAATTTGTCTCAGATTCCTGAGGGCGAGGCCGTCACAGCCGCCGAGTTCCGGATCTACAAGGACTGCGTTGTGGGGAGCTTTAAAAACCAAACCTTTCTCATCAGCATCTACCAAGTGCTGCAGGAACATCAGAACAGGTACACAAGAGGGGTCTCGCTCTGTGTCACTGGCCACTGTCCCGGGGAAGGCTGAGCTTGTGTATTTACATTGGGAGGACTGCTAAATAATTCACAGAATCACAGAAGGGTAGTGGTTGGAAGGGACCTTTGAAGATCACCTAGTCCAATCCCTGCTAAAGCTGGTTCACCTAGAGTAGGTTGCACAGGATCGTGTCCAGGTGGGTTTTGAGTATCTTGAGAGGACTCCATAGCCTCTCTGGGCAGCCTGTTCCAGTGCTCTGCCACCCTCACAGTAAACAAGTTTCTCCTCATATTGAGATGGAACTTCCTGCGTTCTAGTTTGTGCCCATTGCCTCTTGTCCTGTCACTGGGCACCACTGAAAAGAGTCTGGCCCCATTGTCTAGACATCTACCCTTTTCATGTTTATTGTCAAGATTCCCTCTCAGTCTTGTCTTCTCCAGGCTAAACAGCCTCAGCTCTCTCAGTCTTTCCTCATAAGAGAGATACTCCAGTCCCCTAATCACCCTTGTAGCACACCATTGGACTCTTTCCAGTAGTTCCCTGTCTTTCTGCAGGTGAGGAGCCCAGCACTGGACACAGCACTCCAGATGTGGTCTCACCAGGGCAGAGTAGAGGAGAAGGATAACCTCCCTTGACCTGCTGGCCACACTCTTCTTAATGTACCCCAGGACACCATTGGCCTTCTTCACCATTAGGGCACACTGCTGGCTCATGAATAACTTCTTGTCCGCTCCCAGGTCCCTCTCTGCAGTGCTGCTTCCTAGCAGGTCAGCCCCTAACCTATACTGGTGCCTGGGGTTATTCCTCCCTAGGTTCGGGACCCTGCACTTGCGCTTGTTGAGTTTCATTAGGCTCCTCTCCACTGAACTATCCAGCCTGTCCAAATCTTTCTGAACAGCAGCACAGCCTTCTGATGTATCAGGCACTACTCCCAATTTTGTATCATCAGCAAACCTGCTGATGGTGCACTCTCTCTCCTTGTCTGTGTCATTGATGATTATGTTGAAGAAGACCGGACACAGTAGTGACCCCTGGGGCACACTGTCAGATACAGGCCTCCAACTAGACTCTGGACCATCTATCACAACCCTTTGAGCCTTGCCATTCAGCCAGTTCTCAATCCACCTCACTGTCCACTCATCTAACCCACATTTCCTAAAAATACCTATAAGGATGTTATGGGAGACAGTGTCAAAAGTCTTACTGAAGTCAGGGTGGACAACTTCCACCACTCTCCCCTCGTCTACCCAGACAGTCATGCTATCATAGAAGGCTATCAGATTGGTCAGGAATGGTTTCCCATTGGTGAAACCATGCTGACCACTCCTGATAGAGATGATATCCTGAATGAGTTGTTCCATCCCCTTTCCAGGGATGAAGGTGAGGCTGACTGGCCTGTACCTTCTGGGTCCTCTTCCTTGTGCTTTTTGAAGACTAGAGTGACACTGGCTTTCCTTCAGTCCTCGGGCACCTCTCCTGTTCTCCATAACCCTTCAGAGATGATGGAAAGTGGCTAACAGTAACATCTGCTAGCTCCCTAATACTGGGTTTGTTCATATTGACAGGACTGTGTTACTGCCTGGTCCTTTTCTTGTAGGAAGTGCTCATGGCAGAGTGAAAATGGACTTTGGCTGAAGTCCATGGTATTGTAGCTCAGGGTATCACTCAGCCACAACCTTCTTGTCTTCAAGTAGAGCAAGAATCTGATGTGAGGCAGTAGCTTTTTAAACCAAACTTGTTATATGCTGGCATTGCTCTTGCGTACTGAAATATGTCTGTCCCTTTTCAACTTAATATTAGCAGCATAAAAAGCATAGCCTGTGTGAAATCCAGTCTTGACCTGCTCTCAAATGGATTTATATTAAATTCAGCAGAAAAAAATTCAGCATGCTAACCAGAGGTACAAAATCACTCCTGGGCTTTTAGTGGCAATGAGAGAGGCAAGGTAGAAACTGTGACACAAAATTCCAAACAAGTGTAAATTGAGTGATTCATTTAAGAAGGGTAATGCTTCAGATGGGGGAATCATGGAAGGCTAAAAGCTGAAAATGCATGGTCAATTAAATGTCAGAGTAATGCTGTGGTACCAAAGTGTTTCATTACTTGTGCTGAAACGTGTCAGGACTGGTAACTGTTGCACTGCTGCAGGCAGAGGAAACAAAATCAGAAACAGCAGTGTTTAAAAAAAGCTCCATTTCTTTTCTCTGTGAAGGTTTCCTGAGTGTTTTCCTTTCTGGTCCTTCTTTCTCCAGCCTTTCTATTTGGAGGTATCTGCCTTTGATTTCCCATTGTGAGGACAACAGCTAATGGCTGCTCTGTGAGGTGTGTGGCCTCAGGGGAGATGGAGAGAAATACTTGGGTACGTAGGCGATGGGGAAGAAAGTGTTGGTTTTAGATCAGTGTTTCCTTTGTGCTTCCAGTTGGTTGCTGGAGTGCCTCCTGGGATAACGTGCTTGCTGGTTAGGATGTTACATCAGTGCCCACTTGAGGAGTTGATGGAAGTCCAGATGGTCATGCAGATTTCATAGAAGTTAGCTGTATTGTTCATTTATAGCCACACTGAATAAAAATGGCGGGTGGTGGCCTGGTTTAGATTTCACAGTTAGAGGTTCTACCTCTGGAACTGGAGGAAAACCTCTGCCCAGTGTCTGTGGAAGCAATAGATGCACTGCTCTGTGGTGGTCACCAAAGCAAGGCACGGAGCAGCGGAGCTGTCAGCTTGTATGCAGAGGCAACGTCTTTTCAGAGTAAACTGAGCAACAGGTGAAGCGTTGAGGCAAAGAGAATGAAGTACAGGATGTAGCTCCTCACACAGCCTGTTCCCAACACATTTTGAAACTCTTCTGAAAGTGTCTGTGTATGGTGTATGTGTATGATATATGTGTCCCCGATCTTCATTCAAATACCATGCCAGGAAAACACCAAAACTGGATAGTGTTCAGAAGTTGTGACACGTGTTCTTTGGCTCTGGGCACTTCAGCGTCCACGTGTGCTGGGCAGCGTTGGCTGCGAGAGACCTCCCTTCAGACAGAGCAGAGGCACTAGCTCTGATGGGGATCACCAGGGTGGTCTCTCTCCAGAGCTAGTGAGTATTTTGGGTCTTTCAGTTCCCTTCCATGGCTGCTGCTGGCAGCTGTGCCGAGGGGATCCCGCTGCTGGGACTGGGAATCGTAAAGCAGCTTCCTCTATGTCCAGACTGCCAGCAATTTGCCGTCCCTCCTGACATGGGCTAGGCGTGAACCGCTGACCCAGGGATGAGTGTCTGTAGTTCATTACTAACCTCTGACTCATCCAGTCCCTCAAGGCTCCCTTTTTGTTTCTTTTTCTTCTTTATTTATTTATTTTTACTGGTGGGAAGAGGGGTAGACGTTCGGCTAAAGAAGCTTGTGCTTCGGATGAGTCTCTGGGACAGGTCCCGTGGTCTGCACAGAGGTGGGCAAAACGTGGCTTGCAGATTCTTGCAGTTGATAAAAGGACGTGCCCTTTTCTGCCCCATTTTCCTTTCAGCTGAAAGGATTCTTTCATCTCCATGTAAAATATAGAAGCACATGTGGAAATGTGTGTGCCTGTGTATAAATAAATAATGCATATGTATTCCCTGTATGTATCCGTATATGAAAGTGTGTATGTATGTATAGTCCTCTATATAGAAAAATATGCAGATGTTAAAAGGCAGTTAAATTAAGATATTAGAAGCTGCTTACCACTCTTTTAGTGTTACGTTCAGCGGAAGTTTTGACTCCATAGGCTGCTACAGCTATAGATTCAAACATTCAAACGTGCTGGTGACCTGGGTGGAATTTGGCCTGTGCATGTTTTTGGAAAAAAAAAACAACCCTAAAAAGTTGTGCTTAGCTGTTTGCTAGTGTCTCTGCATGGAGCAGAAAAACACCTCAGATTTTTTCTGGTATGCCATAAGGAGCTGTATTCTTTGACTGGTTTTGGGGTTTGATCATCTTTTTCCTCACTTGCTTTTACCGGGGCGGGGGGCAAAGTACCCAAAGTGCTTTTTTCTTTCCCTCTGTCTTTTGTCTCAGTGGATTAATTCGAAACACAATGTTTTCTTTTCCTGTTGAGAACTCTAGAAGGTTAAATTACCAAAAAAACCCATCCCAAACCCACACTATTTTTTTTGAAGGAACTTGCTAAATATTTGTGAGGCTTCTGTTGCATTTTAGGAGACATCTTATGAGCCAGAAAATAACAGCTGCCTCTGACTAAAAAAAAAAAATCCTACAAAAATTTGTGTCACACTTCCTTTGGACTGATGGTTTGAATAACAGCCTGATATTTCCTGACATTTGATGACATTTTATTGCATAAGGAAGAGTCTGTACAAATCTTGAAGTCCGGCTCATGAACCAGCAGGTGAAATGGAAGGAACTGAAGTAGCACCTTTTTTCATCCTGTTCTGCTGACAAATAGTCCTTCTTGTCAGGAAAATTCGTCTCTGAAGGCCACAGAAAGTGCCTGCTCAGTCACCAGTGGCAGTCTCCAGAGGAAGTTCAGAGACACTGTGTTAATCTTGGCTCTTACAAGGTTAAGAGTTACCCGTGGGGATTATTGATAGCCAAAAAAATACTTTGGGGGGACAAATAATTCATAACAGAGCAGCTGGCATGTATGGATTTAAACTAGGGGGCTGCAAGAGAAAGGCAGTGTGCACCTCTTGGGGAAGAATTATAACCAAAAAGGAACTCTCCTGCTCCTCTCGGAGAAAGGAGTTTGGTAGGGCAGGAGATAAGAGAATGATTCAGTAAATAGAAATCTTCACCAGAGCTCACAGCCTAGAAATATTCTTTGGCTCCAATCAAGTGTAATGGAGTGGCTTAATTCAGTATTACTTAAGCAAAGAGAAAAAAAACCCCACAAACCTCATCTGGACAGTAAGAGCGTAAGCGTGTGACTCCAGCCCAGATGTGTGTGCTGCTGCGTGTAATCTCAAGGCACTGCTGGCCGTTCCCTCATGACTAAAACCAAAACCAAGCCTCAGGTTAAAATTTCTACCAGTTACTGAATTATCAAACCAATTTTTGCCTCTATGGACAAGGCTAAAAGCGAGAACAATATGGGCCCATTCAGCAGCGTCTCTTGGATGGTGGTGTATACAGAAGGAGCATGGGCAGTCGGGAGATCAGTGCTGATTGAAAGAGCATAAAACCTTTGGGGAGCAATTTGGCTCCCTCCTTGTTCAAGGCCATCAGGAGTATGAAAGCGATACTCGTGGAGGCTCCAGGCGGTGAAACGCACGTTGAGGACGCTGTGGTCTAAGTACATTCTCTCTTAAAAAAGAAAACATTTTAATACTGACTCACTTGTGTCAGTAATATTTTCATCTCCCCATTCCTTCCACCCTTTCGTAAGGTAAAAAAAATAGTGCCTAGAAACTAGGCTTTTGTTTTATAACCAAACCACAGTTAATGGCCACATTTTGTCATAACACAAACTGCTGGAGTTGTCAGTGGGACGCTGCGAAGAGATTAATGAAATTCTCAGGATAGGTCAAGCTTGTGGCCAGCTGTCAGCGGTATGCATTTCGGCTTGTGTGGAGAAGAGGCTTCACCAAACAAGGCTGATGTGACGTCTGGTGTGCTCTGAGGGGGATGACTCTGGTTTTTGAAATGGGCTGTGGGTTGGAGGGGTTGACCTTGGGAGAGGGAATGGGTGGTACATCTGTCAAATGCTCCTGCCCTTCAGCTTCTGACACCCCCCCACCCCTCCCCTGAATTTAAGAGTTTGTGCTGTTTGAAGGCTAGGGTGGGATTTTTAAATTTTTTTTTCTTTCCTTTGCTATGTGCAGAAAGCAGGAGGGAGATTTGCCAAAGCACCAGTTGAGGATGACAAGTGGTGTCAGCTTGCAGGTGCTTGTCCCACCTTGGCCATGTCTAAGGGGCTGGTTAGTTTCAGCATGCAGGAGCTGCATGGCCCTGACTTTCCTCCCTTTGGATGCACTGATGCACAACTAAGCCCTGCATGTGGGCTTGTTTCTAAGACATACTGCTGACTTTTGTGTAAGGACCAGTAAAACCCTCTGTGACTTCTGGTACCTCTTGGGAGTGGATTGCCGTGTAACCAAGACCTTCACAAGAGAAAGGAAAAAATGAGCTTGACCCTGTAAACAGATCATTAATTTCTTTTTCTTTCTTGAAACTTCCTTGCTCTCACCCGGAGAGCTGTCAGGTCAGGACTAGGGAAGGCAGTTTATGGTTGATCAAAGATGTTAGTCCTTGGTTTGGATCATCAGTGTGTTTTCAAGTGTAAATATCCTGCTAGTGCAGACCTCACAACACTCCCACACTGTCCAAACAACTGATCTATGAAAAACACAGTGGCCTGTGTTAGTGATCAAAGGAAGATATGTTACCTTAATGGTCAGAGTTTATTAAACAGTTTCGCTTGCACCCAGAATGAAATATGAGGACTTGATTTGCAGAAAGATCCCTCCTATACGATAAGACACGTGTGGACATCAGCCTGCCCGGCAGAGCGACTGCCTGGGGAGTACGAGGTTCGATTCCTTAAGGGTTAAGGTGATGGTTGGATTTTAGCTGCCAGTTACAGTGGTAATAGTCTACCCCTTTGCAACAGGATATTTATACAAATGCGATCCGAGCTTCTAATCTAAAGGGCAAATTGATCTGCCGGCAGTGTTTATAGCTTAGAAAATAAATAACTGTCCTCAACTTGGGTTTTGGAATGGGTTGTGTAACACAAATGACAAAAGCTAGCATCAATCTGTATCAAGTTGGGGTCAGATTTGTATACAGTGTGCATATATTTGTATATGATAGAGCTGTTTCCATGATGCTATAGAGAAGCATCTGTTCGCGTTTCAGTTCAACTCCCACTGTGGATATGCAACTTGTGGTATTTTAAGGTGGTTGGCTTTCAGTAGTTTAAAAGTCAGTTACTCTGGATAAAATTTACTGGTTCTGTATCCAGCTGTACAAAACCAAACAACAGCATACTGGTGCCCTATTTCTTTTCTTAAAGGACAAAGATAAATACTACCCCTTTGCACTCTCTGCATGCCTCAAACTGTGTTTAAACTCTGAGGTGTAGTGCTGGAGCTATCACTACAACCACAATACCCTGTAGTCTCATTAAATCAGAGGCAAGGAAGTGAGAAACATGTCTCTCACCCCTGTGACTCGGGATGATTTTTTTTTCTGTTTCTGTTGGTAAAATGTTCATTCCTCCAAGCTGTGAAGCTCAAGACCTTGAGCTGGATGTGAGGGGACACCCTTGCGCTTAAATGTCAGTGTTGGCTTTGTTGGGAATAGTCACAGACCTGTAGACTGATCTTCCTGTAGTCTTGGCATGGAGAGACCACATCCTCTACCTCTCGGCTCTGATCTTCCAGTTTCCACAGAATGGCCAGTCTTGGCCAGGTGCGGCCTTGAAACCAAAGTTTCACCCTGCTGCTCTTCCAGTGAGTCTGCAAGACTTAACCCCCCACCCCTGCAAACTTCTAATTCCAGAGGTGATGCTTGTAGTGATGCAGGACATCCTTTTTAGCACAGGCGAGCTTTCATCAGACAGAGCTGGTAAGTGAGCAGCAAAAAGCTGGGCTTACCTGCCTGTCCCTTCTGATGCGTTCCCATGTCTGGATGCGTCCAGGATGGCTCTTTTCTCCCTGTGCCAAATTGCAGGACCCCTCCATAGCATCCCAGCTTTTCTGTTTAGTGCTTTTTCCTCCCTGGCTGTCAATCCCTGCAAATTAGTGCCCAGTTGCTGGTCTTCTGTTTCACCCTGGAAGTAACTTCATTTGCTGGCTGACAGCTCTTGGTATTTCCTTCCTCTTTTCTGAGGAGCCCTTACAGGTCATGTGCATCTCTCCTTGTCCCCTGGCACACGGATGCTTTAGCTTCTTCAGGACAGTGAGACTCACCCTTCGTTTTGTAAGATGATGGATGCTGCCTTTGCTTCCTGTGGCAGCTCCTTGCAGGGGCTGGCATTCCCCTGCCAGAGGCTCTCTGTACAAGGGAGCGCTGATTGATTAGATTTTGCTTGGTGCTTTGAATTCCTTGGAGTTACGGTCCTTTGGACGTAGGAAGTTTTTAACGTGTTGCACCAGGCGAGCTCCGCATACAGCCCGTTCCAGAAGGAACAAGGGCTTTTAAATTCAAAGCAGTGCCTACATCTGCAGCAGGGTGGTGGATCTACAGGTTTGAAAAGGCTGTAGTTTCAAAGTTTTATCTACCTGGAGCTCTGATCTCTGAACTCTGTAGGACAGAGTCGGCTGTGCGTGCAGTTGTTAGCCTGTCGTTGCTGGTGAGAGCAAATAATCTCCCTAGCTTGCTATACGCAGGGTCATTTTTGCAGAAGGCTGATGTCAGTGTAAACTAAAGACTCTGGTCTTGAGGTATGCAGAGGAGGAGAGTATTTAGAAAGTGTGTTAATTAAAATGTAAATCCCACACACTTCTGTGCAAAATTCCCTTTTGAGAAACTGCTGCTAGGCAGTCTAGACTATTATGTCAACTTGTCTTTGAAGAAAAGTAAACAAAAAGGTTCAGCTGAGGAAAATTTCAGAGACTTATAGTAATTACTGCTTTGGTAAATGGCTGTTGATGCGTAACAATCCTTTAAACACCTGGGTAATGGTGAGCTTTGAAGTTGGGCCAAAAATGTTGTTCCAATATCTGTCATTAAAATAAGAGACCTTTAACTTGGTCATTTTGAAGGTGAGATTTCTGTTTGTTCTCACTGTCTCCCTGGTAAAACTTCTGCCTGGTTGGGGAAAGAAGGCCAGGGAGGGTGGGAAAGTAAAAAAAAAAAACCTAGTTCAACAGATGCTTCTTTAAATTTAGCTTTTTATAGCTTTGCAGCTTTTCCTGTAGCAAAGTTCCATGTTGTAATGTGTACCCAGAACAGAGAAATTATTTTAATGTGAACATTTCACTAAGTAGTAACTAAGATTAACCACTTGACCTGGTTACTAATTTGACTACATTCTAATCTAATTAGTGTTCAATTAAAGAGAATTAACACCCAGAGACATTTCATTGAAAGGTTTACACAGAGGTTTCAGTTAACAAAATATTTATCTTAGAGGGGGGAAAAGCACTGAAATTAAATGCAAGCTGTTTCTCCTATAAATGCCCTGAGTACATGGTTAGGATGCCAGCGTTAAGAATAGTAGCTATGCTTGATATTTATATCTGACAAACCAGCTCGCTCTCTGAGGACACTAAGGCAGCTAAATCCTGCCTTCTGAATTACACAGGCCATATTTCTCTGGTAAACTGTGTACTTTATTCTGTTTATTGCATCCACTTGTGATTGCTTTGTTGACCTTTGCTTCTCCATCTTCCTCCAGTCTTACGAAGGGTATGGAAACCCTCCCCTTTTATTCCTAGGACGTGAGACTGTACTTTAGGGTCCTGATCCACAACAAAGAGCTCTTGTTTCAAGTTAGGAATCTCTTGTATCTTCCCATTTAATGTCCTCTCTTGTCTCAGGGCAGTTGTTTCACCTCATTGCCTCTGCTTCTCCCGTTCCCATGCAGCAACCTGATTATGAAAAACATTAACTGAAGTCATCCAGATGGTTAAGCTCACTGAAAATAAAGATAAAACTGTTGGGCACAATAGTGACAATGATGTGACGATAGTGGCATGGAAACCCAGAGGCATGTTTAGGCAGAGAGGATGTTAAGAATCTGTCTGTTTTGACGATGAAACTTCTCTTCTGTGCACTGAATTTGAGTCTCCTGCTGTGCAGGTGCCAGAGGTCCTCTGATGTCCTTGCCATGTGGAGTTGCTTGGGCATGAAACCCCTGGACTGATTCTGCTTTCTTCAGACTGTGCGGAGAGCAAATTCTCTCTCTACTCAACAACACTGGCTCATGCATTTCTTCCAGCTTCTCTTTTTCTAGTTTTTCCCTTTCTTCATGCTCTCATCCTGTTTCGCTCTGGTCCAACCTTGCTTCTGTTGTTCTCACATGCTGAAGCCTTCAGATGTCCTTCCCTTCATGCGACTGTGCACACAGCCTTCTCTTGCAAGGCCACTGCCCGCCTCGCTGCACAGGATCAATGTCATCGCTTTTAATGACTAGAAATCCAATCCTCTGTTTCGTGCGAGTTCCCCAGTACATGATCCGTTTCTCACCTTCTCCTCCACTCCTCAGATTTTGTTGTAACGATGGGCTCACATCTGCTGGCGTGTAGCAGTCCTCAGCACGGTGTCTGCTTCCTTGGCATTGTTTTGACAGGGCGGTAAGGCAGAGCTAGCGGGGGTTCTCGTTGTGTGGGTGAGAAGCGTCTACTGGTGAGGATCAACTGTCTCTGCTAGGTGTAGGTGCCACTTTCAGATTATCTTTTTTATCTTTCCTTTCTCCAGCACTGCCCTTTGGCTTGCAGGAATCCCCTGCTCATCTGCTGTGTGTGCGCCAGCTTTTGGCAACAGGTACTGCTGCAGAGTGCGGACATGCTAAGCAAACATCAATGGCAAAACCAGTCCTGCCAAAATCATCTAACAGTCCAGCATCAGGGGCGGTAATAAGGCTATACAGCAGCTCTAACTCCCTCCTGTTGTGTAGCTGTGAACTCTGGGGTGAGACTGGAAGCATGAGATTTCTATCAGTGACTTCTGTCGCTGTGTTTGTTGGCAGCTGTGTTGCCACAAGTGGCAGCAGTAGCTGTAGCCCTCCGCGAGCCATCGATGCAGGAAGGATGCCAGTGGTTTCCCAACTGCTTGTAGAAGCAGAGGGATGCTGGATTCACAGAGATGTGGTGGCTATGGGAACTTCCTATTTCCTTTTCTCTGCAGATGTTTTCCTTTTATCCAGGATCTCTCCATCTGGCTTTGCATGTCCATGTGTCCCACACAACTGCAGCAAGTCCTTCACTACTCCCCACTTACTGAGATACACTTTCCCTTCCACCTGGAGCCAGCCTGGGAGATCTCCCAGTCTCTGTTCCAAGATCAGACATTGTATGGCTTTTTTGCTGGAGCAAGGACATCTCTTCTTGGCCATGTGGCTGTAAGGAAGAACAGATTCTCCTCAGATGATACATGTTATTTGGTTTGCCTGGGGGGAAAAGAGAGAAAAGCATGTTCCCTGCATACAAAGAGTACTGAGGATTTTGTTGCTAATCTCTGAATCTCTGTTGTGCCTGTGTGGACAGCAATTTCCAATTACTTATTGCTTGGTCATACTTGAAGTGATTTTCTTAAAGTAGGAAGGACATAAAACATTTGCATTCTGAAAAAAAAAAGGAGTGGTTAAAGACTCTCAGTTAAATAGTTAGGATTCTTTTTTATGTGAGTAAATTTTTCTTATTTTTTTCCCCAAATTTTGTCTTTGGACTGAATTTTTAAAAAAAATGTTCATGCCAAAACTAAAGCTAGTGAGAAATTGTATACAGTTTTCTGCAGCCTGGTGAGATTTGGGTGACAAACATGAATTGAAAACAGGCTTAAGCAGGAAATATTAGGATGTGCTAGCATTACTCCTATAACCTACAGTGCCTGTGGGATGAACCTTCAATGTTGGCTTCATCCAGCTGAACACCACAGAAGTCAGTTGAATAGCAGAGCTGGTTGGAAACCATTCCTGTATGGAAATCTCTTGCAGAGAATTAGCTGGATTGGAAAGCCCAGTTATTTGTTTTTCTGCATTTTTCAAAGGAATTATCATCTTCCCAAAATGTCATACTGAGATAAAGTGGAGCGTTATCATTTGTTAGAATCATACATTGGTCCAGCACTTTGCTTATTACATTTGTAGAGAACTCTAGGATGGGGGAGACTCACTAGAAGGAAAGTCTGTATTTTAAGTAATCCAGTAATGATAGAGGTTCAATCTAGGTGGAGAAAAAGTGTGATTTGGTAGAAAGAAGAATTGCATTTGGATGTGAAAAATCAGTTATGTAAATACACCCTAGGAAGTGACTGGGTCCTTTGTAGTTCAGCAGCATGAATCAAAGGATTATAGTGGATCACAAGGTGAACATGAGTTAACAGTGTGAGTTTTGTAAGTCAAATCATATTCTGCAATGTATAAGTGGTGTGGTTTTGCATGGCGGGGTTCTGATGGAGAAGGGGGGCTGTGGGGGTGGTTTCTGCAAGAAGCAGCCAGAAGCTTCCCCTAGGCCCGACAGAGCAAACACCAGAGCTGGGCTCAAGGACGGGCCCACCACTGACTAAGGCCAAGCCCATCAGCACCTCTGGAAAATCACAATCAGCCTCTTTTTGCCACCAGAGAAGGGAGTGAGACGATGTAAGAACCTGTGCAAGCACCAAGGCCAGTGAAGAATGGGGGGGAGGAGGTGCCTCAGGTGCCAGAGAGAAAGATGCCCCTGCAGCCCATGGAGAGGACCATGGTGGAGCAGGTGGAGACATAATGGAAGACACTATGAACCACATTCGAACAGGCTCCTGGCAGGACCTGCAGCCTGCGGAGAGAGGGATCTACACTGGAGCAGGTTTGCTGGGAGGCTTGTTACTCTGCGGGGAGGGTGGACACAAGGCTGGAGCAGTCTGCACCTGAGGGACTGCACCCCATAGAAGTGACCCATGCTGGGGCAGCTGGTGAAGAGCTGAAGTCCTGTGGGAAAGGACTCAATGTTGGAGAAGTTCATAGAGAACTGTCTGTCATGGACGGGATCCCAAACTGGAGCAGGGGAAGAGTGTGAGGAATGCACCACCTGCCCCACACCTAAGAAGGAAAACAGCTTGTGGGGAACTGACTGAAACCTTCATCCCCATCTCCCCCTGTGACACCTGAGGGGGAAGAAGGGAGTGAAATCATGACTCAAGTTCACTCTACTAGATGATGCCATGTGGTCCTTTCAGGCTTTACAGCTCTCTGATGTCCAAGTGTCTTCCCAAAGGCAATGGGAAGACAAGCCCTGAGCATCTCTTCATATTTTTGTAGACCTAACTAATGCTGCTGGCGTTGAGTGTTCATGAGGGTTTTGCTCTTCAAGAGTTCTCAGTGACTCTGCAGCCAGACATGTTTGGTTTGAGGGGGACGTAAGACCAACGCTACGCTAGGCTGGAGGTTCCAGTGGGGCATGGTCTGGTGTGGGCGAGTCCTGGGGAGAGTATGGCACTTGGGAGGAGGCAAGGTGGGACAAAAAGTAACTGGGGTGAGGGTGAAGGTCAGGACAGGTGCTGGGGAAAAAAACCTTTTCAGATGTAGTCCATTTGAAGCGTTGGAGAAGACCAGTGTGTGTAAGTCCTGTTCAGAGATGGGAATGATCTTGCAGTTCTCTCTGAAACCTGGTGAGGGGAAGAGTGGTCTCAGCTGCCGCGTCTGTTTGCGGTCTCCTTTAAGCAACACTTCAGTTTATATACCCTGCCTGGGAAACCCCGAATCTTTCAACCTTAAGGCTTCCAAAACATGTAGCAGCTGGCTAGCTCCAGCCACTCGCTGCTGTTGGAGATGAAGGTCAGGGTTGTTCCTGAACCCTCTTCCCGTGGAAGGAGCGGTGGCAAAGGCTCCTGTGGGAAAGGCTGCTGAGTCAACCACAGAGCATGCGGCTACCAGCGAGGCGGGGGAAAGCCTCCCCACTGTAAAAATAGCCACACTAGGAGCCCTAATATACTTAAGTGCTTATTTTTCCATATGTGATCTCATGCAAACCAAGCTGCTGGGCAGTATGACATAGCAGTTGGCCAAAAATAAAATGTAACTCAATTAGAATATTTTTTCTGAAGTTAACCTTTGATGGGTGGAAGGGACAGGTACCCTAGTTTCTCATTTCAATTAAGTTATTGTTAGAAAAATAGATCAAGGTGGGAAAGACATTTGAAGATGGGATTGACACCCGGTGTCCATGTTTGTGGTGATGGCCACAGATTAAGGATATGAATTGCAGTCCTCTTACACAGGAAAATCATGCCTATTATACAGTGAGAAAATGTACGTGGGATTTCTCTGGGTGCTTCTCCAGCTGATTTCATTGAACTGAGTTTTGGTTAGCATTTGATGCTGCCAAAATAGTATAGACTTGATAGGGTTTGAAGCTGAAGCCCATGAAGGAGACTGAATACCAACAGCCTTGGAAGAAGGCACTCTTAATCCCTGTCGATATGCCTCAGAAAAATGTCTTTAGAGGCCTTTAAAGGTTCATTTTCCTTCACTGTTTGATATTTGGCCTCTTAGGTGATTTCTTTAATATTTTAATTTTATTTTTGGTCAATTGTAGTAGATCTGTGTTGTGGAAAGTGGGCTGAAACGAAGAAACCTCTCTGACAAAAGCCATCAAATCCCTGGAAGTGCTGGTAGTTTGACCACTGTCCTGCCATTGCATGCTTCAGGAAGCAGACTGTCTTACAAATGCCTTGCTGGTGGAGAAACACACAGACCTAAGAACTAGGATTGCTTTCTTGTAACCTCAAAACCAGCAAAAAACCTTTGTAATCCTGACTTTCACGTGCAGAAGTATGTGCATCTCATGGCAAAACTGGGTAAAACCAGTCAGATTTGGGGAGATTATTGTTTTTTTTGTATTTTCTAACATCACTTCTGCTTATTTCAGGTTTTCTTGTTTCTGTAACAGTGAAAGCCAGGGCAGAAAATCCCAGACATCATAATCTTGTCCTTTGCTTCTCCTCTGCAGGGCCTCTGACCTGTTTCTGCTGGACACACGGGTGGTGTGGGCCTCGGAGGAGGGCTGGCTGGAGTTTGACGTCACTGCCACCAGTAACATGTGGGTGATGAACCCTCAGCACAACATGGGATTGCAGCTGAGCGTGATGACCCAGGATGGTAGGTTACAGGCCAGTTAATGCCTTGTGATCCTTTCGGATGCTGTCTAGATGTGGTGGTAACAGAGTCCAGCTGTGATATGGGGAGAGAGCGCCCTGCCTTCTTAGGCAGCTGTAGCCAACATCTTGAGCAAAGCTCTTTGAGGGCTGTCAGCTTCTTGGCTGTCCCATGACAGATGTGTCTTTCCCCATGAGTGAGGTCAGGTGCCTCTGAACAGTGCCAGGATGAGGAGGTAGAGACAGGCAGTGGTGGGGTCCTCGTTCCTGAGTTGGAGATGGAAGGGGCCATGGAGCTGGGATCCCGGGGTGGGGAGGGGAAATTTAGGGGTGAGAGGAAGAGAAGAGGGCAGGTATATGAGTGTGGGATTATGGCAGCCCTACTATCTCCTGTTACTGCTCTGATTTCATCAAACCTGGGGTGGGAGCCCTTGGATGGAAAAGTAATGTGGTCACTGCATGGAGGTGGTCTCTCAGGGGACAGCTGCAATGATAGCATTTCACAGCACACAAAAACTTCAAAACGTGGAAAAGGAGAGAAATGACTGCAAAGAAGCATGAAATTGAGTGTTGGAAGATAAGTGGTGGAGAAGGAGAGGACCTAGATAAGCAGATGATGACCAAAAAGATGACATCTTTCCTCTATGGGAACAGATTTCTAGCCATGTTTTCTTTGTATCACTTCATGCTGGGGTTGGGTACACCTGTGAGGTCAAGTGAGGCTAGAGGGGCTGTTCACTGTTCTCTCTGAGAAAATGTTAGTGCCAGCCTCTCCCTCCCCAAATGGGCTGAGCCCATCCTTCTCCTCCTGACAAAAGCACCCCATTTCTTTGCCTTCTGCTTTCCCTGGAGGTCTGCTAATCCCTAATCTCTGCTCTAATTTTGTCACATGTCTGGGCTTTGTAGTTTATATATCTATTTTCAATGTCCAAACTGGAGCAGAGATGCCATAGGGATAGCAAAGAGCCAGGTGCTGCAGTGGAGCCTCTTGTCCAGGATGGATGGAGCGGTGTCGTAAAAATGTCCGTGGGTGGCAGGAGCTGGAGTGTGTAGTGAGAAGAGTGTGAGCAGGAAGAGAGGAAACGCTGCTCATGTGGAAGCCGTGATTCTGGAAGGTGCAATCCAGCAGCACTGCTTCTCTAACGCTCATTTTCCCATTTGATTTGGAGGTTTCAGCATAAACCCTAGAGAGGCGGGCCTTGTAGGCCGAGACGGCCCTTACGACAAGCAGCCCTTCATGGTGGCCTTCTTCAAAGTGAGTGAAGTTCACGTTCGGACCACGAGGTCAGCGGCAAGCAGGCGCAGGCAGCAGAGCCGGAACCGCTCCACCCAGGCTCAGGATGTTTCCAGGGTGTCTAGTGTCACAGGTAATCACCCGGCACCCGTTTTGTCTGTAAGCTAAACGGTGACTTCTTGCAGTGTTTCGGTTTGCTTTGGAGTGCAAAAGCGAGAAGGGGGATGTGAGGTGGGACGCTTTTCCTTGGGGGAACAGGTTATACCTGCAAGGGGATGTGAGAGGGAGTCTCTGGTAGTGAGAATTGTTACGGGAGTCCTCTTGAATCCCCAGGGTGGAGTCCAGATCCCCATGTGAAGTTAGCATTGAATTTGGGGGGCGTTGGGCATTTAACTTCAAATGTTGTGCTTGTAGGTGCTTGCTAGACAGCATTTGCCTGGAATTACACCACACAAAATGCAATATTTAAAAGATACCATCTTTGCCTGTGCTGAGATTTATGGTATCACGGTATTACGTGCATTCCCAGTGGAGTCCTCTTTCGTCTTTCTGTGGGGAAACCCCGCTAGAACAGCGTGAGACCCTTTGGGTTCACTTTGTTCTGCTTTTCCTTACAAGGACAGCAGTGTCTGCACAGGCAGGGAAAAATGCTTGCCTTTTTGCTGCAGGAAAGGTGCCCATTCCAGGTGTTGTGCAGCCTTGTGAAGGCTGCTGTGGGCTGGCAGGACAAGAGGATAACTCTGAAATTTTGAAAAAAAAATTAAAAGTGCCCCATCTTCTAAGTCTTGTCTCTTTTCCAGCCACTCTGCTCTGCATCACAGTGCTACAGGTCCTTTGTTCATTGAGTACCTTCTCTCCTCTCCAACGTTTTTGCCTGTTCCAAGTTACTTGATTAATTTGCTTATGCTGCCCCCTTCATTTCCAGTAGGATCCCTGCTTTTCCCCGCATCTAGAAATGACTCTACCCCAAGGAAGAGTGGCCACTGTATTTTGTTAGTCTGTGTCCAGACACAGCATGGGGAGATGAGCCAGCACTGCCAAAACTTTGCCATTGTGAATCTGTAGGCTGTCCGCTGCCCTTGCATGTTCAGGTCCTGGATGAGCCACACTGCACTGGAGGTGGCCCCATGCTGGCCGCCTGCAAGGCCCCAGAGCCAGGGTGGTGGCCCCTCCAGGGCTGGAGGGCAGGCTTTGGGCATGGCTGCACATCAAAACAGCCCTCTTGCTCCAACCCAGTGTGGTGATGGACTTGTTCTTTGGGCTAGTGCCTGCCAGCAGCAGCTGGCCACTAGCGGCTGTTGCATATCGTCATGGGGCATGCCGCAGGGTGCCAGGGGGTTCCTGTGCCGTGCAAGTGCTGGACTCCATTGGGTGCAAAATTTTCCTTCATGGATTTTAAGGGCGGGAGGAACGACTCGGTCCTGCAGCCTGACCTCCCCAGTGGAGGCCAGCCAGTGCCAGCATGGCATTGACGGAGGAGTTACCATCTATTTCGCCATGAGAGCCCCCTGCCAGCCCCACAGGTGGAACCATCTGTCTGTTCCAGCTGCTGGGACCTGCTTCAGTCCCAGACTTCCTTGGAGGCCTCCAAGCTGCAGCTCTAAAGGTCGGCATCACAGCTGCTCCTTGATTTTCTTTCCCCTATGATGGACATGCCAAGGGCATAGGTGCTTGTTTCGCCTCCTGGGCATTACAACTTTTGTGCAGGCAGTATGCAGTTCTCCCACTCAGCTGCTGTGCTCCCTTCATCACAAGAGATGACTTTTAATGCATTCACAACACTTTGGGAAAGTTACTTGCTGTGTTGCTGTTTGTGGTGCTCATAGTGGAGTCAGGGTAGGCTCCAACTTTCTCTTCCCAGATCCACAAGCTTCACGGTGCTAAAAACAAGTTTTTCTCTACTGTTAAATCAGGCAATGTGACTCAAAGCTCCAGAGGGAGCAGATATATTGGGCAGAAAGGGCCATTTTTACATTGCTGCTTTCTTAACTACACCACACATCAGGTCACAAAATTACAAAATGACAAAAAAGGAAAAAATAGCTGATCATTCTGTGGTCTGAAGAGCTTTTTTTGAGCTCTCCTAGCTCAAAGCCAGCTTTAATTTGAAACCTGGAATTTGGCAGTTCAGTAGTCAACACAGTATAGTTGAACCTCTGTGGATTTAAGGTGGGGGAAAGGAGGGGAGTTTAAAGTTGAAATGTACGTTTGGTGGTTTCTGTGTTTAGAAAAGAGAGACTGCATCAGCTTATTTTCCTTTCTAAGTGTGACACTCTCAGACTCTGCTCTCCTTAAGGAGTGGTTGATTTAATAGCCCAAGAGGCACCAATGACTGATATGCATTTTTTAGTGTTAAAAAGGTCACAGGGATTTTTTTTTTCTTTTTTATTTGGGTGGGTTTCTACATCCATGCCCCAAGGAGGCATGGTGAGGTGGTGAAGTGTCTGCTCCAGGATGAAGCCGGAGGCAAGCCTGGGGATTAACCTGAAGGCTGCCTTGCTCTTCTGAGCATGCCCTGATGCATCTGGACCCAGGACAAATGCAGAACTGGGACGCTGTAGTCCTTTCCTGTGCATCTCCCTGCCTGCACATCCTCCTCTCTTGCTGTATCGTGCGTCCTGTCAGATTTTTGTCTGTGCTCTTCCTGACCCAGGGTTGCTGCTGCCTGTCAGGGCTTGAGGGCAGTTTCTGTCCTGGGGGGTAAGGCAGCTGGCAGGTGTTGGTGGGGTTTTGCAGACTGAACCTTCCTTTCTCTGTGTCAGTTATCCTGTGTTAGTGTTTTCTTTCTTCAGTACAAAAATGAAGCTCTCTCCCCAAAAGATGCTGGGAGTCGGGCTGGGGCAGTATGTTTAAGAAAAGCCCCCTTTACCATCTAAATGTGTGACGTGGTTTAGCCCCAGCTGGCAGCTGAGCACCACACAGCTGCTTGCTCACCTTCTCCCCTGCATTCTAACTCCCAAACGCAGCACTACGCTAGCTGCTAGAGGGAAAATTAACTGTACTCTGGCTGAACCCAGGGCTTTATGGAAAGCTTTTCAAGCCCTGCAGCTCGGGACATATGAAGTGTGCTGCTGGGCTGGTACTGGATCTGCTGAGCTCGGGGGCTACATGAAGGCAGGCTGGGGACCTTGGGACCTTGCTTTGTGCCCTGTGATGTACAGTTGTTGTCTTGCAGTCAGTACCAAGTGCTCAGATGCTAATGTCGTGGCATAAGGATCTCAAGGGTCTGTATTTTTTCTCCAGGAATGCTCGTTTCCCTGTATTATAAACACGTAATTATGACTGGCTTATATAAAGCAGAACTGAGCAACCCCCCACAGTTATAAACTGCTTTGGCATAGAGTCCTGTGTCAGTGCATTCCTGGAGCCAAGCTCTGTCCTTCTGCAGAAGGAGGGTGAACAGGAAGAAAAGGAAGTATTTTGGTCTGTTGAGGCAGAAAATCATAGGCCAGCCCTGGCCCAGGACATGGAGGCGCAAGGTGGGTGGGAGGAGTGTTGAGGTGTTTCTCTGCTGTTGTCTGCAAGCTCTGGAGACCCTTGCTCAGCCGTGTCTTGTGGCAGGCTTAGCTTGTGCTCTCAGATTCTGCGCTGACCCTCTAGTTACCCCAAAGAGATGGGGAGTCCCTTTGATGAACCAGACAGTGACCCTCAAGCCTAAGGCCTTCGTTGCCATGCAGCCAGCTCCAACAGGAGTTACGGTTCCTGTGCAGTGGCGATAAGCCGCCTCCTCTGCGAGTCAGCCTTCAGGCACATCCCTTTCCACCAGCCCCTCCTGATGGGTAGAGTTGCATTTAAATGTCTGACTTGGGGCTGCTCTTGCTGTTCTGAGTGAAAGTCATGGAACACCCTTTTTTGGGTCCTTCTCTTTAGCCACCCCAGGGCCCCCAGGCCCTCCAAACGGAGGGGCCCTCCGAGCGGCCTTTCCTCCCAGCAGCCGTGCACGGCACCAGGCTGATCTCCCCGCGCGTGTGGGAACTAAACACCGCAAAGGGCAGCACGCACAAACACTGAAGGCAAATGAGGCCAAAGGCTTTCGTGGTGGCAGGGGTCTTGTTAATAAACATCCTTATCTCCCAGCCAATCTTCTCGTCAGTGGAGCGCTCGGATGCAGACTGGGGCGGTGTGGCTGGCGGTCCTGTATGTGCCTTCTTCACACGCGGGTCCACGTCAGCCCCACATCTCCCGTTCTCCCCACCCAAGCAGAGCGCTTTCATGTGAAGTGGCTGTTATTTAACTGCGTGATCAGTTTACACCAGCTTTATCCGGACAAATCACCAAAGTCAAACACCAAGAAGAAGGGGCTGGCCTTGGAGACCTCTGTCAAAGCTATTTTGGACCAGAGAAGCAATTAATTACCGTGTGGAATTTGGTAAGCTGGCACCTTGGGAGCTGCAAGGGTGTTCTCAGATGGATCGACCTCAGTAAATATTTATATATTCTTTGCCAGCACTTAACGTGGGAGAGGTGGTAGGAAATCTAAGGTGGGCGCGTAAGTATCTGAAGGAGGAAGACCATTGGGGTCAGGCTACTTTCTCTCCCCTTTCAGGAGCACAAATGCCAGTGTCCAACCTTAAGAGAAACATCTGTGCTACCAGAAAGTCAGGCTTGGGTTCTGGTAAAGGCAGACAACGTTCACCACGAACAAGTCACAAAGAGACAAGCCGTCTTAACTGTGCTGCCCTGAAGATATTTTTAAGCGAAGAACTCGGGGTTTGGGTTTTTCGGAAAAAATCTCTCTGGTTTAGACCAAATAGTTTGCTGTGTGATCAAACACAGTGCCTTGTAAATGCCAGGCTGGTGTTTCTGAATTGGTACATTCAGGGGGAAAGAAGAGATGACTTTGCTAAACCCACGGTGAGCCCATAGGAGCTCCCTAAAATCACAGCGTGTTTGAAGGTGGCTGACAAGCAATCCCTGTGAATTGTGCCATGGCAGCTGAACATGGCCCTGCTGCAGGCTGCCTCCTCTTGGCCCTCTGGGCTGCCAGTGAGGGGACTTGTACCCTGTTGCCTCTCTGATGTGTTGGGTCTTGTGTTGCAACCCACCTCAAACAGCAACTTGGGCTCAAATGGTTGAGCACGCACAGGTGGGGTAGCTGATACTGCTTTCCAGGCTTTGGAGAAAAGGTGCTGTGGAGGCCAGCTTCTGTAGCTCAGCAAGCTTTACCTCACTGCCAAAAACCCTTTACTGTGTGGATTTCCCCTTTTTTGGGCCTACAGTTGGATGTACGTGCCTCTAAGGCATATACTGAGTCCCAAATTGTAGGGAACAGGTCGTTACTGTGCGCATCTGTGGCGCGGTTTCTTCACTGAATCCAAAAGCCACTACTGAGGGTTGATTAAAGGTTTGTAACATCCCTAAAGTTGGGCTAAAGTGGATTCCATAAAGCAGACGTGGTAGGCAGACATGTAACAAGAAGGGAGGGTGGAGGAGGAGCTCATTTTTTCTTTTTCCCTTCTTTTTTGGTTACGGACTTTTTTCCCCATTCCTGTTTCTTCTGCCTCCCTTGCCTTCTCCTCTTTCCCATAGCTGAATCGGGTAAGTTGTAGCAGGATTTGGAGCCCAGCATAGTTCTGTGCCCTTGGTGGTGAATAGATAACTCCACAGCAGCTCCCTGTCAAAGGCAGATGGTTTCCCCTAAGCAAACAGCATACTTCCCATTGAAGAGCAACGAGGTCATTTTTTCAGGTACTTCAAGCCTTTGGCTACTAAAAGGATCTTCTGCTTGTTTTTTCCCCTTGTTATGACCAGATTATTTAGAAGCATTGCGTGCTAGAAATTTGCTGCTGGGCCGAGCCATGGACTGAAAAGCTTCATCTGAAAACACCCACCAAACCCTGGTTTCTACGGGCCACGTCTGGCTGGGAGATGGAAAGCTCGGAAAGGGAAACTCGCTCCCATCCCTGCTACCGAGCGCTCCTGAAAGAGCGAATGTTTATGCTGCAGCGGGCTGCTAACCAGCTCTGCTCACCTGATTAAATCCCTGATTGAAGCGAAGCTATTGAAAGTCTGAAATGCAATCCATAAAGTTTTGAAACCCAAACTGCTTCTAAAAACAACTCCCTAATCTTTGGTGGTTTGGAGGCTAGATTTGAGGTGTAGGGTTTTTTTCAGCCCTCAGTGTTAACTGTACCCAGCTGTAATGCTGTGCTGCCCTTAATGTCCGTTGGATGTGCTTTTAGTATTATAGTTTTTCTTTTGAATAAATATTTGCATTTGTAGTTCCCAAACTTGGGGAGGGGGGTGGGGGGAGTGGGTGCATGTGGGATGTGGTGTTGAAGGGAAGAAAAAGAAAGGCCTATTCAGAGCCAAGGAACGAGTCACTAAAAATATTTTTCTATCCCAGCTGGCGCATTTGGGGAAAGCTGCGCTGGGAGGGAGGGTGCCCTTTCAAGCCACGTTAAGGACATGGGGGTGGCAGAGGGGGAGAGAGGGAGCTGGTTAGCCGAAAGGCCCATGGCAGCGGGAGGCGGGCGTGTCAGCATGTGGCATCTGCCTGCTGACGGAAGCGCCTCTACTAGCAAATGAGGCGTGCAGGAGGAGAGGAGCCCGTGTGGGGTGAGGCACCCGAGGAGAACACGGCTCTGGGTCCAGCTGGGGGACGAGCACACACATTTCACTGTGTGCCTGGGGACTTGGGCTCCTGTGGTGCTCAGCCGAATGTGCCACCATCCCTTCCGCTTGTGTTTGCCGTCAGGCGCGAAGCAGGGGTTGGTGCCGCGGCCGGTGGCCACGCCGCCCCGCTGCGAGGGTGGTTTCTGTGGCTGCCGTGCTGAGGTCCGGCAGCCGCCCGCGGCACGAAGGGATCGGCCACCGCCCGCCGAGGCTGGGTTTGTGCAGCCACCCAGGGGTGAAAGGCCCCTCTGTCGCAGCTCAGCTCCTCTGCCCGCTGCGGTTCCAGGTGTTCACACGCGGAACTGCCTCGCTTTCCAAATATAAATGGGAAATTCCACTCGCTGTCAAAAGCTGCATTTTGTAGGGCCATCGGGAGCAGTTCCTGTGTGACTGAAACATCCCCGTACGCTGCACCATGGCAAGGGGAGAGGTCTCTGGTCAGGGCTTTGCACCCTGTGCTCTGGCTCGTCTGTGCTGTATTGACACTAAGGACCAAGTCCGTGTTGAGAGCATGTCAAATCCTGTGTCATCTGCGGATAAGCAGGTTATGGGAAGAGTAAACTTGTTTGTCAGAGCATGGCTTGTGAAGGTCCAAGCTGGGTGGGTGGTGTGTGGAGCCGTATATGATGTCCGGAGCAGGCTGGGGGTAAGATGCAGAGAGGGACAGGGACATGGCTTTGCTGCCTATGGCACTTCTTAGCTGTTTAAGGACTTCTGCTAACCGGTGCAGGGGCACGGGGTGCTGATTAACCTTCCTGGGGTTGTAATTTTCTTGGTAAGTGTATTTTGAGCTTACCACCTGGGGTGGCACACGTTGGAAAACAGCCCAGGAAGTGGGGTGAGTTTGAGCACCCAGCAGGGATGTGGCCTGTGCTGTGCTGGAGGTTTATTTTTAAGAAATCATTTTACTGGAGGTGTTTTATGAGCTCTGCTTGTCAAGTTATTAAAGGCAGCTGAAGGAATTATAACCAGGTTGCTGTTACTTGGGTGCCTCCAGTCCCACAGGCATCTTAAAAGCTTCAGCCCTGCTTTGGATGTCCCTTAACACCCTTCTCCTTTTGGCTGCTGAGGGAGCTCGCCGTTCCTCGCTGCTGAGCCTGCAGCGTGCGCACATCTGGCCAGCTGTGCCCTCCAGCGATGCTCTGCCTGTTTTACTTCTTAAATTCCTGTTTTGTTCTTTTTCTTTTAACAGATTACAACAGCAGCGACTTAAAAACGGCGTGCAGAAAGCATGAGCTTTACGTTAGCTTCCAAGACTTGGGTTGGCAGGTGTGTGATGTTTCTCTCTGGGTAAACTAGACGTTTTGTTATGAAATGTTATCTAAACAGTGTCACGGTAATTCCACTCGGGGCTGCCATTATGCTTTAAAATGTCCCTTGTGCCTCCCCGCTAAAACCAGTCACAGGGAAGGGCAAATAAATATTGATAGTTGTGACATTTGATAAGATCCAGAGGAAGCTTGATCCTTTATGAGATGCAAGTATGCAGTCATTCTCTGTCGCTCGTGGGAGTCACGCTACGGGCAAGGGCTCTCATCTGTGTACCTCCTGTGATAAAGGGGGGGGCGGCTAGGAAGTGATGTTAAGCACTGATTTTAACAAAACCTAGTTTTTCCTAGTGATCAGCCTAATTTCTAATCTTGGCCATTGTGCTGAAGTGCTCCAGCCCTGCCCCACAGCTAGCAGGGGCTGCGGTAGGTAGAGCGAAGCCTGGGTTTAGTTGCAACACCATGAGGCCAGACAGTTGTTTAGAGTAAGCTATTTAGGGCCAGGCCACAGCGTTATCAAACATCACAGTTCAAAGAGTGCCCTCATTTTTCTCTTTTTAAACTTTTAAATTATTTTATTATTATTATTTAATTCAGCACTTGGTGATGGAGGTCCCGCTTCTGTCAGCCAGTGTTTTTACCAGACTGTAATTCAGGATGCCAGGGCTGCCCCCGCTGCTTCTCCAGTACCCTACACATGAAAGCCTTCTCCCAGCCAAACGGGCAGCAGCATTTTTTGTAGCTTATGTCAGCTCCATCCCACTGGCTGCAGCCATGGCTGGGTGCTGGCTCCAGGCCCCGCTACCTATTAGTGGCTTTTCCGTTCACTTGCACGCAGACTTTCCACCTCTGCCACAGTTCGCTTGCCCAGCTTCCAGGCAGGGAGCAGATTCCAATTGTGATGTTCACGGTCTCAAAGGTGCTGCCTTCGCCTTTCTAGTTGCAGACTTGGGTGGAGAGGTGAGCTGCTGCCAAAGGAAGGCCACAGGCCCACGGGGCTCTTTCTGCAGGAGTTGGAATCCGGCTCGACTTGTCACAGGGAGACGATAGAGGCAGGGGAGCAGCCCCCTGCACTTGTTGGGCACTGCTGTCTCCCTCAGAACATCCATCTTTGTTTTTTTTTTCTAGCATTAATTTTATTAGCAGTAGAGCACTTCCCTTAATCTTATACCACATTTAACCACACATTTAATTACACCGTCTGTACCAGCTTCTGTAGCAGGAGAGGGACTGTCTTAGGAGAAGTAAGTGGCTTGGTTTACCAGGAACAAATTATGGGTGAGCTAGTACAGTAAAATGAAGGGGTGGTTTTGCTACGCTCAGGTATCCTCATGTTAGCCATCAAACAGCAAGCTTGGCTGGCAGAGCTGCAGCAGCAGCAGCCACCTTTGCTTGCTCAGGCCTGCTATAGCAGTAGTCTAGTGAACACAGGCAGTATTTGCCAGGTGAAGGGGAAAGCCTCCGAGAATTATGCGCCTGTGAAGCATATGAGTGCATCCTCTTGCAGGGTGACCTCCAGGGTCTGATGCTGAAGGAGGAGAAAGGTCTCCCACTAGTTGGTGAGGCTTTTAATTTACCGTTGGCTCTTCTGTGTCAGCAGCAGAGGCTGTGATAGTTGTTACTGTGGTGAAGAGTCACTTTCTCCCATTGCATGGAGGCTCTCTGTCCTGCTCCTCCTTTAGGAGTCTGGTGGAGGTAGAGATGCTGGTAGGCAGCTAGAACTTCCCACAGTGGCCTTAGCAGACCAGCATCCCCATATAAGGGTGTATAAGGTAGAGTGGCTGTGAGGCACCACACCAGTGTTTTATATTCCTGTTCTGGAGCTCCCTGGCTGAATTGTGTGTATGTATGTGTACCCACATATATGCTTTTCTTGGGGAGGAGGGGGGCAGGGTGGGAAAGAAGGGATGCCACAGGCACAAGCTGAGCCTGTGCTTCAGCCTAGGAAAGGCAGTTCAGCCAGAGGTTCTAACCTGTAGGAAAAGTTGGACCGTCAAAGCATCCAACCCTCCAATCCCCACAAGGCAACCCAGCAAGAGTGTTAGGAATAAAACCGCTTTTAGTTCGTGGCAGTGAAGCTGTTCTTTGGACTTTACAATCAGCATGTCCATGGAAAAGTCATGGCTCACAAGAAAACCCCACAGCTTCACTGAAAACACATTTTTCACCCTCAAGAAAAAGTTAGTGGAAAATTTTCAGCTGCTCTTAATTGCCTGCAGTTGTCTGTAGAAGTTGGCAACTTCTTAATTTGAAGCACGTTCTGTTTGTTTCCTAAA
This sequence comes from Gallinula chloropus, assembly GCF_964237585.1. Classification (NCBI taxonomy): domain Eukaryota; kingdom Metazoa; phylum Chordata; class Aves; order Gruiformes; family Rallidae; genus Gallinula; species Gallinula chloropus. The sequence goes on from NC_140086.1 coordinate 92,460,961, forward strand.
AAGGACTGGATAATCGCTCCAAAGGGCTACGCAGCCAACTACTGTGACGGGGAGTGCTCGTTCCCACTCAACGCCCACATGAACGCAACCAATCATGCCATCGTGCAGACCCTGGTAAGGCTCCGGGAGGGCTCCAGGCCAAAGCAAAAGGTGAAGGTGTGAGCAAGTTCCTATTGTCTCAGTCGTGTTTTCTCTTTGGCGACAGGTTCATCTAATGAATCCTGATTACGTTCCCAAACCATGCTGTGCACCTACCAAACTAAATGCCATATCCGTGCTTTATTTCGATGATAACTCCAACGTAATCTTGAAGAAATACAGGAATATGGTAGTAAGAGCTTGTGGATGTCACTGACAAACAGTCTTCACATGGACTCTGTGATTCTACCACGAACGTCCATACTACCTTCTTACTGCCTTCCATGCTTTCATGAACTCTACCTTGGAGGAAAAAAACCCGACCAAACCACACAGTTGGTGACCCACCTTTCAGAACCCCGTGTATGTGCCTTGTGGGAGTAAGGGGTGTGGGGACGTGGGCTGGGGCGCGAGCAAATCGCTGGACCTCTTAGAGCCTGGCCCTACGCTGCGGAGCCAGGGTGCACAGAGCAGGAACATGCCAACCCCCGCCTTAATTGCCTGGAATGGTCTTAGTCTCACAGAGCAGCTTGGCTGTAGTCCTTGCTTGGTGCTGTGCTGCAGCTTTACCAGATGGGTACCCAACACCCAAAGTAAGTGAGGTAGTTTTTCTTTGCCGGGGGGGAAGAAGTGGGTGGAAGATGAAGGGAGAGAGGGGGAAGCCAAAGAAAGTGGTGTTAGTACTTCAGACTTTTAAGCATGTGTCTTGTACATGATAATGTAAAATTCCTAAGGTTAGGAATTGCCTTTCTCTTGAAGGACCAGTTACCACACCTAGATTGTTAGTCTCCTCCCGAAACCTGTCATGACCGTACGCATCTTCAATTGTGCCAAAGCAAATGCTTCAGTTCTCTTCTTCTCCCAGCTGACTTTAAGTCTGACGCAGCAAGCGCAGGAGGGCTGGGCTGCACCCTGTGTTAAGCACTTGTATGAGCTCAGACCCTGACTGGTCTTTCCTGTTCACTATTTGACTGAGCAATATAACTTCATACACTTGTTCTTATACAACTTCCTTCCACTCTCCACGCGGAGCTGCCTCATCTACTACCACTTGCCCAGGAAGGAAGTGGGGAGCGCTTTTACAGCCTTAATTCAGACATAAACGTTTAGGGGCCATTCCTTCTTTAGCTGGACATTTATTTACAGGAAGACGGAATGTCAACAGCATATGCAAGTCTTTGGCCAACCTTTCCCCTTCAGCTCACGCAACTAACAACCTGGTGTAACGGATGCGTTCGCAGTGTAGCCACGGTTTGTCTAGCAGAAGCTAATAGCAAATGGTTTTGATCAATATTAAACTTGTATTAAATGCACTTACCTCTAATTCTTCCATTTTAAAGGCTTCTTGTAAATACAAGCTATAATTTATTGCACTTGTCACTGTATATTCATTGTGCTGTATCATTTATAGAAAGACTGCTTTTTAAAAAAGTTTTTATTTAGAAAAAAAATCTCAGTGTAAACAATTGTACCACTTCGATTTTATACAAGAAACTCATGAGATTGTGCTTCACTAGAAAGTTGTTAAAAACGTGACAATAAAGGCTTCCTTTTAAGGCAGAAGTAGATACATTGATCTAATACATCTGCCAGTACATTGAGCTTTCACTGTGGCTTTTTCACCCTTACAGGTTTTTAGATCAAACAGGATCAAAAGCTCTGGACAGACAGTAGCGTGAAGTACATTCACCGATTTAAAAGGTAGCTGCTGTTTTGCCTCTTGTTTGCTTGTTTAAAACCCAACCTACTCCATATGATGGACAGAAAATCAGAATCTTGACAAATTAGTCAAATTAGCCTGTACCCATCCCGATTCCATGAGTTTCTGTGCACACGGGACAGCAGAGTTCAGTCCTTAGTTGGCTGCTGTTTCTGTAGCGTGCCAGTCTCTGCAGTGTAAGTTCTTTGGCTTTCAGTTGTGTCTAACGTGGAACACCTTACACACCAAAGAATGGATCCATATTGCAATCCCAAGGCACCACGGAGTGCATGGTCCTCGCCTAAAACTTACCAACGCTTACAGCTAGGAAAAAGGTTAAGGCTCAAAGAAGAGTGGAGAACTATTTTACCCTACTGCAGAACAGCTAAAGGGGGAAAAAAGTGATGAAAATTAAATATCGTACTACTTGTTCTCTAAGTACTCTGAGTAAGGAGCAGGTCAGCACAAAGTCTGGACTCGGGAGCGGGTAGGGAACACGTGTCCTCAGCTCTGAAGTCTGGACACTCTCTTAGTATTAAAGAGAGCAGCTCTATGAGGGCCTCTTCGCTTTGGCTCTGCACAGGTAGAGCACAGTGACTCCTCTGGAGCTGGACAGAAGCAGCCCACGAAAATCCACCTGATGCTCGTACGCTCCGGCACCGGTAATGTTCAGGCACATGTTACAGTACTGTCACTGTCATTATGGCTAGGCCTCCCATGATGAGAGGATTAACAGGAAACAACCAGCTCATGGTGGCCTGGTATCTTCCAAAGGTGTGTGTGTGCGTAGGGGAGTGTGTGCATGTGTGTTTGTTTTCAACCTCCTGTCACTTCCCATTTCTTAACCAGCAGCCCTACTAAAACAAATGGGGTTTAAGTACAGTTGTAGAGACAGAAGTGACTCAGCACAGCTGTAGCTTTCACCTTTCTAGTAATGGTGGGCCATTTGTAAGGATTACTTTTTAACCAAATCTGACCTGAAGACGAAAATACTCTACTGGTGGCCTTAAGCTGATTCTCTTCATGTATTTTAGTCTCAAAGGAACCCATTTACACTTCATTGTGGGAGTGCAGAAATGCGGTGACACTACCAGGGCTGAAAAGACTCTCAGTTTGCACAGTAACCACTTGTTAGCTTTCCCTCACTCACAGGGAAGCCTGTCTTTAACACACACACACACAGAGGGAAGATACCAATGTTCAGTACATTCAATTCCCTAAAAACAAACCAAAAAACAATGCCCCCCACCCCCCCCCTCCCAATACACTATTTTAAACTTAGCAATGAATGACCTCCCTCAGCTACCATACAAAGACAGCCAGGGGTGGAGCATCCAGACCTTTATTACAACTCATCCCTGGCCTGGCGCAGGACAAAGCTGTGCAGTGACTGAAGGTCTCTCGTTCCGTTGTGTTCGCTGACTTTCTTTCCGCCGCGGAAGAGCAGCAGCGTAGGGTAGCCACGCACCTTCAAGAGACACCCCCACACAAAAGGAAACTTGTTACCACAGACTGAACTCACTGGTTTGAACTTCTCTGACAAGCCACCAAACCCCTCTGAACCAACAAGCCATTTTAATTAATTATGGGGGGAGAAAAGGAAAACCAGCCACCACACCAGCCCTTCCACTGCCAGCCTGCAAGCTCTGAACGTGTGAACACCTGTATGTGCCTCTCAGGCTCTTCCACTGGCAGCTGGGAAAGGCAGCTCCAGCTCTGTTTTGGTGTCTGCCTGTCAGCAGCACCAAAAGGCCACCTTTATTTGTTTTGGTTTGGTTTTTTGTTGTTTTTTTTTTTTTTCCCCCCCTAGGGACACAACTTTCATTGGCTGCCACACAACTGCTCCGGTGCTTTCAGAGGGACAAGGGACGCTGCTTAAATTAGGGACTCCTTCAGCTTTATGCAATAATGAGAATGACCGTGTCTGAACAAACAGTCTAGGCAAGAAATGGTGTCACCAGGTGCTGTTCCGAACTGCCTCTTTTTTGGCTAACGGCGAGCACAGCTGTGCTGTCACCGGCGCCCACAGCGCGGCCGCCAGCTCGGCTGCACGCTGGAGCCGCTAACATTTGGTACACAACACTCTCCTGTTCATTTCAGATCTTTCACACTTACAGAAAATCTGCTGCAGACGTTACGTTCCACAGTGCAGTCTACTTCTGCTATTTTGACATCAGTCAAACCTGGAAATTGCTCTTTGGCAAGGTTCTCCCAAGTTGGAGCCAAGTTCTTACAGTGACCACACCTAGAAACAAAAGAAAGAGGGAGATTTGTTTAGCAGATACACCTTCCAGTTTATCTTTCTTTACTGTCTTGCTGCAAGAGCCCTAAGTTTAACTAGCTGCCTTTCCTATACCCTCAGAATTTGTCCCTCCAACTCCCCTGCACTACTGTGTCAACAAACGAGCTGAGAAAATGAGTGACTTTACGTAAATTAGGGACTGGAGTAGTTTCTGGCCTTCATTAGTCTCGACTGGAGTGGTGCTCTGGAGGTCAGCGTATGAACATCTCACCTTACAGGGGAATACCAAACCAAACAAAGATGACCATGGAGGATATTCAAATGAAAAATAAAAGACTGTCAGAAGAAGCAAATATTTCATGTAGGGCACAGAACGTCTGCAGCACGGATCAAGGTTTCAGGTAGCATATAAAGTTATGCTACATGGCCCGAGTTTAATTATTTAAGATTTTAATTTTAACTTTCTTCCAGTTCCCAATGGCCTCCTTCACCAATGTACCATCTCCTGATGCTGGAAACTCCATTTTAATAGAGGCACTTGTCAACACAGGGTCTGTTTTTAAGGAACACTCCAGTAGTTTAATGCACTTCTTCCCTGAAGGATATTTTGGAGTTCAACCACTACCACAGCACTTTCAGGGAGATCTGCAGTGGAATTATTTGAGAGGAAGTTTCACTTAGCAGATGGAAAAACTTTATCAGGGCCCATTCCGATTGGCGCTAAATAGAGACTCGTTCCAGTTGCATCATCAGTAACACCAAAATGACTATTTCTATATTATTCCCTTGTGCCTCCAGAGTAACCTGAGAACGTGGTCCACACCATGCATGCACTGAAACACTAGCATCAAGAGAGAAAACGATACTTTAAAATGGCAGAGACTATAGCAAAGTATTAATTTTGTTTATATTTTGGACTTGGCTAAGCCGAGTTCGTAACGTGAACTTCCCGACGCCTTCGAGGAGAATTCCCAAAGCGCTTCAGACTTTAAAGCTCCACTGCTCAGTCTGTTCTAACCCAGCTGCACCTTCGGTGGGCTATTAGAACAGCCCTGCAGTTGCCTCAAGGCTGGACTGGGGCATTTACAAAAACCACAGAGATGTCTCTGCAGAAGTTCTCTTGATACAAGCCAGCATCTATCTAAACCACCTTGTTAACACACAGCGATCGTACCTAAAAGCATTGCCAACTGTGCCCAAGAGGGCTTTATGCTTACTGTGTAAGTCAACGTCAGTATTTATCCAAAACTAACTGAAAGACAGAACCAATGAGCAACATATAATAGTGTTTGCAGAGCCCTACATAAGCTAATCCACTTGAAAGAGGAAAAAGTCATTTATGTGTGGTGCACTACAACAGTATACATAAGCCTGACTTTCCGAGCTAAAGCTGGGCTACCAGCTACGTAAATACAGGAAATATTTTCCTACACGGTGGCTTTCTGAACGTTGTGGCCAGGGAGCACATAGTGGCTTAAGAATTTGCCTCTCCGCGTCCTGAACCGCTGTTTCTCAGCCTGCTGTCCGGCACTGATGGCATCTGTGAGATCCAGCAGCACCCGGTTGGAATCCCAGGAGGTGAGGAGACAGTTCAAGTGCAGGACCAGTGTGAGAAGTTGATTTTAGAAAAGGAGCGTTTCACCTCAGGCTTTCCCAGAAGAAGCTTCTCAGTGAACGCCTACAGAGGCCAGCAAGCCCTGGGTGCAGGAACTGGATGAGGAGCTGCTTTGTGCACAGGTGTAAACTGACCTGACCGGCCAGTTCTGCTGGTAGCACCGTGCAGGCACAGACTGCATCTCAGTCCCTCACAGGAGCGAAGAGCGGGCAGCAAACCCCTCTGCGTGGGTAGGGGCTGCGTGTTCCATAACACAGCAGAGGCAGACACTGATCCAAAAGCAGGTCTTTCAGACTTAGGAGAGCATGGAAGCAGCTCTCAAGCCTCAAACCACACTGCAGTAGGAAGGGTGACAACACTGGAAACAGACTGCGTCATCGAGATGACGTGAAACAAAACACTCCCCGGTACTCCTGGCCTGCAGTGAGAAACACATTCAGGACTCCTGTCAATGTTGAGCTGCAATAGCTTGATACTCCCAAGCAGATACTAGGATGGGTTGCACCTGGTTGTGCTGCTTGGCAGTGGTGACCTCTTGCCCTCAGCAACAATAGGTCTTTTCATATTTTACACACTGCGTTAGTGGGATGGCTGGTGATGAAGTCAGAGATGTGTTATCTTCTACTCAGTGAAAAACATCTTAATTTCAGTCTCTCCCTCTATGCTTCCTTCTACTGGCTAAGAGACTGGGCATTGGAAGAGGAAGATGGTGTGCAAAGCTCCTGAGGAATCTGCAGAGAATGAAACGTGGGGTTTTTTCCTCACAAGGGAAATAATAAGAAAAGAGGGAAATCCTTTTTCTGTGAGTTTGCAATACTGAGGCGGTACCCCAGCTTGGGTCCCAGGCTGTGCTGGATGCGCCAGTAACAGCAGATGCCTGGTAGGACACAACTTCCTTCCCCCACAGGGATTGCACACCTACACCAACTGTATTGGACAGTTCTACCCTGGGTCACAGTAAGAACCTATTACATGGGATATGCTCTTAAGAACACCTCAAAAACTGCCACTTGTGCAAATTAGATTTCTGACAGTTACCTGAAGAGTAACAGCCAATTATCCATAGCTCTACAGCCTGTATCAGCTCCCAGGTGCTTGAATGAGGCTTCCAAGACAGGTTGGCTGTGGCAGGAGAGGCCTCCACAGCCAGCATGCTTTCTTGTTTCAATGCTGGTGACACACTCCCCTCACCTCACCCTAATCAAGGGCACGGGGGCATGGAAAGCCTGCAAAGAAAACTTCACTCTCCTTCTTCCCCAGCATTACCTACCTGGAGGCTGACATGGTAAGACTTCTCTGTCAGACTTTCCACAGACAAGAAAGCTAAAACTGATTCAGCTTCTTTGCTCTAACTCTTGCCAAACACACACACTCTTCATTTAACTCACATTTCAGATCCAGACAACAAATACAGCACTACACACAACGCAGCGACCTACAGCAGCTAATGCACTGGCAGCTTAGCCCAGCAATGATCCTGAACAACAGCTGGTGTCAACTTCTTACCATGGAGCGTAGAATTTAATAAAGGTGATCCCCCTGGCAACGGTGGCATCAAAATCTTTTTCAGAGAGAGAGAGCACTCCAGCCTGTTAAAAAAAAAAAAAAAAAGAAAGAAAAAAAAAGAGAGTCAAAACTTTTTGCACATGTAACACTGGCCAGATGAGCTCTCAGCTACCTGAAAGGGAAACTCAGACTGTTAAGAGAGAGGATCGCTGAGAATATAGACAAGAGTAGCAGCAGCACACCTCACTTTCATCCCTCAGCTGCTTTACTCCCCTAGAGAAATGCGTATTTCAGGCTGAATGTCATCCATTAATGGAGAAACAAAACATTCCTATTTTCAAGGCATTTGCCTGTATCCGGATTTTTATCTGTTAGGGAAAAAAAAGTCACTTTCATTTTAATACACTGCCATGCAAATGTTTCCAGGACCATCCCTGAGAGGAGACTGAGGAGCTTAAAGTGCATCACAGCCACCTGAGAGTTTAATGACCTAATTAAGGCATAATACTGGCGATGCCTTGACAGCTGCTCTCCCTCTGCTATGTCCCCTTGTTCCACACAGAGAAAAAGCTGTTACCAGAAACATATTTTTTGCCCAAAAAGAGAGGACAGCACCACGCCACACTCACAGGGACAGGGAGGTACTTTTACTCCTGGTAACATCAGGAGCGACGGGATGGGAGCGGCGGGAGGACAGCGTGTTGCTGACAGACAGTCTCACACACAGCACCAGAGCACAGAACCCTGACAGCACTTTTTTGTGTGAGACCCTTAAGGGTAGGAGGCATTAAAAATAAATAAATAAATTACATCTCATAGAATCACAGGCTGGTTTGGGTTGGAAGGGACCTCAAAGATCATCCAGTTCCAACCCCCCTGTCATTAGAAGTTATATTTTCTAATTAATAAAGAATCACAAGCTAACAAGAAAAAAATTAACAATAAGAGATTCTATTCTGGATTTCCTAAATGGCTATCTAAAACAGATGTTCCAAACATTTACAATCCAAGATACCAAATCTGAATGCCTCATAAATAGCATCCTCACACTAAAACAAATTTTGAAGACCTGTAGAATGCTATCAGAATAGCAGCGTGAGCTACACATCCACAACTATTAGGCATAGTATCAGATAGCTCAATTTCAGCTTGGTTTCTTAAAAAACTATGTCTTACACAATCACATAATCTGAGCGGCTGCCAGTCACTCTACCTGAATCCATCTGGATCGTTTCAGAGTAATTTTAGTGATGTGTGGCAGGAGAGAAGTCTCACGGACACAGAAGTGCAGCTCCTGTGAAAGGGTGGGCAAGTACTGGGCCCATGTACGACCCAGGGGATTTCATGTAGGGGCTCAACACTGGGGCACAGATTTGGAGTAGGACCTCGTTGCCTTTTGCTGCCCATGGTACAGCTGTGGGCTGCTGCAGATGGTAGAAGGTGTCAGTGTTTGCTGCCAACATGGGCCTGACCCTCATTTCAAACCTTGTGAAAACAAAACCAGAACCAAGGTGCCTCCAGGTGAGTGACCAAGAAATGGTGACACCCAATGCTGCAACGTAAAGTTACAAAAAGTTTAGAACTACGCTGTGTCTACTATTATTTGATAAAAAAGTCCCCCCCTAATCCTTTCCTGCCTCCACATGTGCTGGTGCAAGCCAGGCCTAAGTGGGAATCTGCATCACGTGTCATTTCTCCAAAAACAGAAGGACAACTGACTACCTTCTGCAGTCTACTAACCTCAGCTTGTCAGGATCTTCCAAATGTGAGGTCAGTTAAAAAATATATAAATACCTGAGGCATGTGGAAACTGCAAACCAAACCACTGCTGGCAAGTCATTTTATGGAAAACGAGTGACCCTGCTGAAAGACTGGGATGGGAAGGGCAATATTCACCCATGAGAAGCTATACATAAGCCATATTTATCTTAATGCTGTTTGTGCTTTTTAGTTACATCAGTTCAATCTGTATCACAAAGGAGCGTAGATCTTATTTTCTGGAGGCAGAAGTGTTTTCTCCACATCTGATGACAAAGTATGCTTGAAAACCATCTGTCGTCTCTCAACCTCACCGAGTTTATATTCAGCTTCCAAAGACAGGCAGATGAAATGCCAACGTGATTAAAACTGACAGAAAACTAAATGACAACTATGCAAAGGTGAGAAAGTTAGCCCTGCCAATTCCCTGGCAACACTCCTAACCCTTGTAGGTCCTACAACCAGGATTAGAAGAAGCCTCCAAACCTGAGGCGTTTTCTTGCCCCAGGACACATTACCATGCCACATTTAGATCAGACTTCATAACCTTTGCTTGTCTGATGTCAGTAAGTACAGGACCCTGGCTTTTCTTGGTGGCTCAGCAGCTGCACCATCCTCCTGCGTTCAAGTAAGAATCTTGCAAGAAACACAGCGACAGAACGTGCTGTCACACAGACCCAGGCACCAGCAGTTCCGCAGACCAAAACCAACCATGTACCATGCACTCTGAACTCATTCAACCACAAAAAAACCCCTCAGAAACATAGATTATACTTTTCCCTTCTCCAAGTCACCAGGTTAGTAAACTAGGATTGATGGTCTGACTCGCACTCATCAATTAGTTAAAAAAATAACCAGGTAGGTATTGGGTACAGCTTAAATGTAGACATTACCAAGCTATCAGAGATAAAAAAAACATGGAAAACTTGGAGAGGTTGCTGGAACAGCCTGAACATCCTTAAGACTGCTGCAGAGTGCAGGAGCACTTACCTCAACATGGGTGGGTTCTGCGGGTGGCTGTGGGGCTTCGGTGGGTTTATCTGCTGGTGGCTCTTTCACAGAGCTCTGCAGTTGGGAATCCACGTACTCCTTTAAGGAATCAAAGTCCCTCTTCCCTCTGTATTGGTCACCCTACAATTATCAAACAGTTAGTGCACATGCATGTACGTAGTGAATCTAGCAAAGTAGTAATTAGCAAAAAAAAGTCATTATCAGCAAAACATCCGATTGCCAAGCATAAGCGTATTCACAGTAACTACAACCATCTAGTTGTTAAACCTCTCCATGGCATCCAAATCACTCCACATCCTCAGGATTTGCCATAGATTCTTTTGTACCAAAAGGGAACAATCTAAAATGTCCTTGAATTGAAAGGTGTGGTAGAAACACAGGAACAAATTTTAGAAACTTTCCCACTTGGACCTTCGTTTCCCACCCTAGTCAGCATTTTTAATGTTTTATTTTTCTGAATCTCAAACTATAGCAAGGAATAAAAAAAGTACTCTCACCACTCTCACAAAAGCAAAGTTATGTTTCTGAACCTGCAAGTAAAGCCCTCAGCCAGCTAGCTTCAAGAAGCCAGAGCCTGCCTTAGGTGCTTCCCCATATCACAGACACTTTCAGAACTCTTGAGAACAAGAAATCAGAGCACCTCTGAGCAGTTCTGAGTCTCAAGTCCACTGTTGGCCATGTCCAAACTGGCTCTTGCATGACTGCCCTCAGCACGTTCTGCAAAAATTAGTACTAATTTCTCTGCTCAAAAGAGAGATCATCTCTTTCAGACACTACATACCCATTTTGGATAAAACTCTTGAGTTTCAGTTCCCGTGAGGTGTGGGCTACAAGATGTATATCCTCTCAGATGAGGAGCACCTCTTCAAGAAAGAGCACACGATCTTCCATACATTGAAAAGAAGAAGAGAGGTAGTGGATTCCCCGTCCCTGGAGGTGTTCAAGGCCAGGTTGGATGGGGCCCTGGGCAGCCTTGTATAGATCCAGGCCTGGAGGTTGGTGGCCCTGCCTGTGGCAGGGGGGTTGGAGTTCTATGATCCTTGGGGTCCCTTCCAACCCAGACCATTCTATGATTCTATGATTCTATGATAAGAGACACCTGTGCAACTACTTCCTCTACACCTCTGGAACTCTTTCCACACATTTTCCTTCTTTTGTCATTCATAATGTTGCTTACAACTGCAGCCACTTTCTTCCCCACACTGGGTCTAAGTCACAGAAGAATCAACCTAAGATGCCAGGAGAAGCCTGCCCCTGCATGTCTGTACTCACTTCAGCAGGGCAGGGTCAGTGCCAGTCATTGCTCCCAGGGTTTCCGCTGTATCTAACCAAGAGGGATGGTGTGATGCCAGACTTCAGTTATGACAAAGGGGATGATGGTATTAGGGACAACAATGCTGGATGGCTGAAGCAGTTCTCCTCCCTCTTCCTGAACAGTATAAAAGCAGCCTGAGAGATTTCCAGGAATTTCTGGGTCCAATTATTGGGAAGTTGTTGGGGCTGTTTTGTGGTTCGGGTTTGGGTTTTATTTTTTTTAAATATATTGTATCAGCCCACGAAGGAACAAGCAACTCCGGTGGGACCATGTCACCAGGGACTACCACACTGTCAATGGAGAAAAGCCAGTTTGATGTCAACAGAAATGCATTGTTCAGACTAATGGCTGAGATTCAGCTTTTGCAAATGTAACACCACTGATCTGACTTCTCCTTTCACTGTCCTCTTGATTCAAATTACTCCAAGCAACTCAATCTTCAGTAATTAGAAAGGGTCAAAAAAAAATAAATTGATCTGGCTTGTTGAGAAAAAACAGAGCTAACTTTTCTAGATGGTTCTGCCAAGGTGGCTCACCATCTGTGGCTATCTGAAAAACAGATGTAAAGCAGGTGGGAAACCAGTGGGGAGAAACAGCAGAACAATTCCCCCTTTTTTCAGACTCATGCCATACAGAAACAAAAGTTTAATTAACTGAAAACACCTCTAGCCTTGGGCATGCCACCATGTTTGACCTGAGCACTGCCTCGGCTGCCCATTCAATTCGGCTTCCGATACGTGCCAGCACCGCTGCTCAACCAGCACTAAGGCCACGCACTTCCTGTGCCAATCAGGCTGCGATTCAAAACCCCAGGTGCTGCTTCATTTCAATTCCCTGGCGTGTCTGACCTCACAGGGATGCCTATACCAAACCTCACAGGCACTGGTGTTTGTGGCCACTTTCTGTCTTGAGTGCCAGAAAAACGCCACGAGCAACAGCCGCTGAGCTGGACTGGGTAGCAAAACCTACATCTCTGATGCTGCAGAGGTGCAAAAAGGAATGCAAGATGAATGGGGCAAAAAGCCAAAGCTCCCCAGAACCTGGTGGGTAAGAGCTGCAAGAGGAGTCCTGGGTTCTCTGCTTGCACACCTATTTTTAATATCCATTTAATAAATAACCTTTATCTTGAAAGTGGGAAACATGTAAGTATTACTACTATTTATATACTATACAATACTATTTATATATTCATGTACACATTATTTATATTTTACTTGCACATAACTTCAGAATATTGTATTTCTTTGAGTTGCTACAAGAAAAAATGCCAACTGGACCCACAGGACTCTCACTCAGAGTATCCTATGAAGTGTTCAGATCTATAAGAAGGGGAATTTGCATCACTTGGACACCACTCAGCAGACAGGCACCACTTACAGATGAGAACCCTCTGATACACACTGTTAAAATTAAGTAATTTTTTATTATTTCTATTTCATTTATGCTCGTGTTCCCTAGAGGTATTAAGATAAAGTGCACTCATATTTCTCTTATGGGGTAGAATAATTGGAGATACTGCTCACCGATTTGTGAACACCACAGCAGTTATCTGCAGAGCAGAAAGGGCAAAAAGCTTTTAACTTTTATCTGTGGATGAAGGATACCTCTTCCAGTACCAGATCGAACTCCCAACATCATTTTGTCCCCCAGGCAGACCTTCCTATGTGCCCACTTGATCTTTTTTTCCCCAGAATGCAAACACAGTCCGAGTATCACCCAGAAAAAAAAAAGTCCTGATCTTTTGCTGAGCTTGCAGACTCACCTTTACACCATTCCTGAACCAGAGGAGCGTGGGATAGCCACGAACTTGGGTTTCAGAGCAGACTTCAGAATGCTGAGTACAGTCGACCTAAATTTTGGAAAAGAAAACCAAAAAAACCCCCACTCAGCACACAGAACAGACACACAAGCAGCATCCCAGCTGTCCCTTCTGCAGGAACTAGCAACGCATGGCTTGGCAAAACTCAGTACCAAGTACTGTCTTGAGAACAATTAAATCTGCTTTCCAAACAGCGGTTTGGTTGTGTAATTGGTGTGTATTTGCCTTTTTTTGTGTTAGGAGGGATTGGGGAAGGAGATATGGATAGAAGGAAGTAGTAACAAAGAACAATAACGACATAATTAAATATTCCAATTAAAACAAGTACTTGGTATTCTCAGTTAATAAAAATCACCACACAGACAGTAAGACACAAAACACTGATGTGAGGGAGCTTTAAAGTGAAGATGTATTGGCTCATTCAGTTTTGAAAAGACTCCTCTTTAAAGACTTCGGAAGCTAGCAAGTTGCCTTTGCTCCAAGGGAAATTCCAAGTGCATAGCAACATTCAATTCTAGTATGTTATAAACCAATCCATAAAGTTACCAGTTTATAATCTTTTCTGAAGCTGAGAAAAAAAAACCCCAAAACAACCCAAAACTTCAGTACTGCAGCCTTTGCTTGAACACAGCACTTGGATTTTGAATTTTGCATTGAAACCACTTTGCTCCAGATCACTGGAGATCAATTATGAAGATTTAACATAATCCTGCCATACATATCATTGCTATTAAAACACTATTCTCCCTGATTACACAAAGGTCATGATTCAACCTTCTTAGGAACAGCTGTTTACTTACAATCTCAGCCAAGACATGTTTCAAATAGTTTCATAAGGTATACAGTTACACAAAGCTGACGAGGCGTCAAGACAAATCTTAGGGGCTGTATTAATGGCAAGCTTCAGTAATAGCAACTGGGAACACAACAGACAACTGAATAAACCAGGAATTTTGGAAATCTTCTGTTTATTTTCTGTGGATAACAGAGAATGGTAACTTCAAGAAGATACTTAAGCTAAGCAATGATTTTATCAGACGGCGAGCATTCCAGGTTCTCAAATAAAATGAATCAGCAGATGCAGCATTTGGTAAAGACACTGTCAAAGCAGCAACAGCCTCTGATATTTTATTCTCAAGGGGAATCTAACTCTATACCCTCCAGGTCTCTAAATTTTATACATATATACATCTTCTCTGAAGTTCAACTATGCTGACCTGCTCTTGTACATCTCCAGTGTATCTGAATGAGCAGATTTTCAAAGCAGTAAAATGAAAAAGAATAATTAAAAAAAAAAAAGAAGTCAAGCTCATCACCCCTATCAACAGCCAAAAGCACTATGAGGGCAGCAGCAGGAGAGACAGCTGGGATTTTGCCCCTGTGCAGGGCCAACACCACTACTAACCATTATATGGTCTCTGAGATCAGTGGAACCACTCTGAAAGCTTTGGGATATGGAAATTGAGCCCAGTCAGTTTTCTACTGTTGGCACATACAGATGGATTCACGTCACAAGTCACCCTGACTTAGGTATGGGTCAGCAAATAAAGCCAGTAAGTGCAATTGCCAGACCACTTCCATACCTCTGCAAAGAAGTCACTCCACGTACAAGTAACAAGCTCCCATGGTAAATACACCACAGAATCTGGTTATCAACCCTAAGGGAAATAGTAAAGCAGGACAAGGTATCAGTTTTTAAGGTGGAAGACCCCCTGAAAACTTAAGAAAGTTCCATGGGGGTAAAGAAGGGTGGGGGGAAAGAAAAAGAGAGAGAGAAAAGAAGGAGAAATAATTCATCACAAAGAGGTCAGAAACTTGCTAAAGAACCCAGTGCTCTAAATAGCAAACTGGAAATCACTTTCCCACTCAAAATAAATTCTGAAGTCTATCAAGTTCTGACAGAGGGGAAGTACAATAAAAAACAAATGTCAAAATATTATTCTCTGCATCTGAAGTATTGCACTTAATCCCAGCTCTCTCTGAAGCACGGGAGCTAGCTGTGTTTCTCACATGTCCTGGCTTAAAAGGAGGGAGCCCTGTCACTGTGACGAAACAGCCTTCTCTCCAAAACAGAGGGAACTACTGTGTGCAAGGAAAAGACAGGCGTCTCAGGAGCTGTGACTATAAAACCATTGAAGAGGCGACGGACAGAACAACTGTTACTTGCAAACCACAGCACAAACAGGATGACACTTGGCTGAAATACTGATTCACACAATATTTTCAGGCAAAGAGCATTTCACCTACCTTGCCAATCTTGACAGCTTCTGAATGCTCAAAGGCTTGAGCCAGCTGTTCCCAGGTTGGGGCCAAAGCCTTGCAATGCCCACACCAAGGGGCAAAGAATTTGATAAAGTGATTGCCTTTCAAGTCAAAGAAAGAAGGGAAAAACAACAAAAAAAGATTAAACACATTTGGAATAAATTTGGCTGCAATTAAAGACCAGGTACTAATCTCAGACTGGTCATTTATTGTGGTATTTCCTGAGTTAAAGATAGGAAACACCGTGAATCAAAGGCCAGGACTGAATACTTCAGCAATTAGGTTTGCAATACCGTACACAGTCCCACAGCGTTGCCAATTTCCCTGAAAATACAATCAGCCTCTCAACCTCAAGCCAACAAATATATTAAAACTGGTATTTTTAACCTAGCTATTTGCTACAATGCCTAATTCTATGGTGTCAATCACTGTCCTATCACAGAGCAGAAGGAAACACCAGGGAACATGTTATTTATAACAGCATGCATGAAAGTAAGTATCAGACTCACACTTTCTTAGGAAAAAACACTGCTTAAAATCACATCAGCTACCTAAATAATTTTGACCACTCAGCTTCCCATTCTCCCTTTTCTGCCCCACTCTTTGTATTTTCATGTCAACTGTTCAGAAATTGTTTCCTTCAGTAGATTTCTGTGGTGTTTTATAGAGAGAAGAGTGTCTGTACTATCTCCTACTGATGCTTAGTTTAAAAGTACAACCTTAACTGCAGAGCACCAGAATATGTGATTTCCTTCAATTAAGAGTACTATTAATTCAAGATGCTGCGTGCTTTTGCACACATCAAGGCAAGGCTCTGTTAATACAAAACAAAAATGAACTTAATTAAGACAAGGAAAAAAAAATCCAATTAGTTTGAAGGAAACGCCAGCAACTGGAGAAAAAGTTCTTTTTTTCCAGAATTATTCATCATCCTTTGAATACTGCTGTGGGGCTGATACGACTACAATTCCTTCCTAGTTTGAGGGCTTGCTCACAAAAGGAGGTCTGAGGAAAGATGTCACAAAATAACTAGGAAATGTAAACTGCCATGGTAGTGTACTCTAACTTGCCTGTTCTGCATCAGGAATACTTTCAAGATAACAGACATGCTCTGCTTTGATCAAGTAAACTGCAAACTGAAATTTCTCATAAGACCACCTAGTCAAAACCAGCTATTCTACACCACATACTCTGTGATATTCTCTTCTCCCTGACAGAAAAAAAAAATTAAAACTCTTTTTGCCTTGGAGCTCCAAAAAGGTAAAGGGACACTTCAAGAACAAAAGTCAACCTTCCAGCTGGAACTGCTAAGCTCCTGCTATATTTAAGCACTGAACTTCTTGTAATTGATGTCAGGAGAGGACAACAGCCTTACAGATGACTGGCTCAACCATCAGATACGACCATGGGAACATCTCCTCTATGAATGCCAATGGATACAGAATAATAAAATATTTCAGTGAAAACATTAACACACACACACACACACACAAATCTATTTTCTCAGACCGTAAAGCTGTTCAATGCTCAACATCTCCCTGATGGTTTAGAGAAAAGTCCATGAAAAATTTGGAAGTAATTCTGTGTTAAGCCATGCAGGCTGGGACATTTGAAAATATTTCTAGTTAATGGTTACTTTAAGAATCTCTAGTATTTACCTCACTGGTGGTATCACATGGGCACAGACAGTTAATTTAGTTTGGTCTTTGTTTTTAGGTAAACAGAGATGATAGAATCATCTGTTGTTACAGGAGCCCAAAATTTGTATTGTAACCTCATGCTCATGCTTTAAAGACACCCACCATGTGAGGGGTGAAATCTCCTGTGTAGGTATTGATTTTAAAGCTTCCAGACAAAGGATTTTTAAAAAACAGCCAAACTGAGGTGAAGTGTTTTGTCCACACTAAATTCTGGAGGAAGGAAGGAAAACAACATCAAATAAGGGGCCAGACTGGAGTGCGATGGGGACAGTAAGGAGGAAGCAGGTGGATTATGTTTATCCAGAAGAACAGCCTGGGAGTTAAGTACAAGTCAGCAGCAAAGGAAAGAGAAAGTGGGATTTGCAAAAACCCAGTGAGTGGCAAGGCTGTAACTGAGCAAGGGACTCGGTGAAAAAAGACAGTTTAGTACTGCAAGCCCCACTAGCTTCTTCCACATCATTAGGGGCCTTAATTTTACTGCCTTCTGAGTGGGGAGCTCTTAAACTTTCTCATGGTGTGTGATGTGTAATTAAACTACTACATTTTTACAGTCTCTGGTTTCATCCTCTTTCACTAGGTATTACTGTAAAATGAAGGTGGGAAGGAGGGACCCTGAAAAGTAACATTCCATTTGCAGACTTCCACTCCTAATGTCTCTGTAAGCAAGAACCTTTTGATTATGAAAAAAACCCAGTTACCTTCTGCTATGTGCATCTTGAAATTGTCTGATGAGAGTTCATACATTCCCTGCTTTGGTTCAGGGGCTTTTGGTGGTTCCGCATCAGATTCTGGTTCCTAATCATGAGAAAAATTAGCTTTTCAGACAGTAAATACACAATACTTGATTCCTGTATCATGCCATTCTGTGGCAGTGTCATAAACCCTGTACTCTGAAATGTTAAATTTCTAAAGCAATGTCCTTCGTAAGCTTGACTTCAGTATCTAGGATTTCCTAACAAACAGCTACTTGAACGCAAAACGTGAAAAAGACTACCACTCAGAAAAGAGCTGTCAGAGTCACTGGAATAACAGTCTTTCACTGGAGTACAGTCACAGAGCACAGTAATTCCTATGGCACTTATCACATCACCATATATTACTACGCTTAGGTTCCATAACAGGTCCTCTGTAGCATCACACACCAGCCACATCTGCCATCACGCCAGTTTCAGCAGCCTCGGGGCTGTTTAAAAACAGTGAAAAAGCTGCTTTCTGCTCCCCTAATGCAGGGAGAAGGGACCCATTGGCTTCATAAAGGCAGCAGCCATGGGAAAAGAGCAAACATTTTATAGTTATAACTTGCAGCAAACCCACTGGCACTTCAGCAAAAGGAAGTGACTACTTTTTAGGCACTAGGGTCAGAACTGGAAAGAATTTTTTAATAACCTCAAAGAACATTTCTTAAAAGAGTTTAGCATTTTAATGCTTGATTATATATAAAACAAACACAATGATTTTTTAATAATTATGTTCTAATTGTGGTTCAACAATCACTGAGCCAAACCAGCAATTACAGATTTAATTTTAGGCAAGGCATGCCTACCATATGTAAGTGCTGCCCCAAAATTCAAGGGCTTTCCTAGTGATGGTATTAGCTTAAGTTACTGATTACTTTAAACTCTTGCTTTGGGCTACAACATTATCAGATAATAACTGGGCTAAAGATGGCATCCATGCTTCAAGAGGTAGTTAAGCCCAACACAAATGCAATTTATAACATATTAGAGCTAAAGCGCTTTTCTTATTCCAGAAACACGTGGCTCGTGGGTGTCAATGTGTTGCACATTAAAAGCTGCATTATGTTTTACATACATGAAACAAAAGGCAGGTCACAGGATGACAGCTTTATATTCTGACTTATGTGGAAGCTGTTCCACTTTGTTATTGCCTCCTGACTTTTATTCTCAGGACCAGACTTCCTCCAGGAAGATGAAACCTAACCTATAGAAATCATAGACAAGCAAGTCTGCAGAAGGGAATATTTCCTTTTCTTATTTCCTTTTCACTTACAGATGGTTCCTCATTTAGTTTCTCCAACATCCAGTTCTCCAGTGCCTCAAAGTCCCTAGGGCCTTGGTATTTCAGAGGCTCTTGTCCCGGTTTAAGCAGCTTCAGCCTAAAAGAACAAAAGGTAGCAAAGAGTGAGGCAAAAATGTCCACCCAGGAAGCTGGAAAGCTACCTCCCCTTTGCTAATCCACAGCAATGCAGCCTGCCCTGCAGGAACAGCTCTCCTGACTATGAACATCAGCATCAGGCATCTCTCTCAACTTTAGGGTCATGGCTAGAACCTAGGACACTTTTTCTTTCCCACGTAAACTTGTAAAGGAGACTGGAAAAATAGCAAAAAGAAATAACTGCATTAAAATCACCACAGCTTCATATTACTGATCAACAAGCAAGAGCAAACAAAACACTGCAGCATTCAGTCCTAAGGTTAATCATTCATTATGCCTATGAATCCAATTTCAGTTTGGCTAAAAGCATCGGTTTTGTTTTGTTCACCCCTCTCCATCACCAAAGGAAAAATATCCAGTGCTTATTTTCCCAGGAATTTCTTTCCCTGAGTGCTCTTGGAATGCAGGACTTTTCACGTGGTATTAAACTGATTAAAATCACGCTGAAACAACTCGATAGGACAAAGATGTGACTGCCTGTATGGATTCAAGACTTCATTATTATAACATTTAATAACTGCTATCAAAACTTTTCCATAAGCTACCTAAAGCTTCTATTATTAATATTTAAGTTGAAATCCAAAATATATTTAGTAAAGGGGCAACATCAATGCCTGACATTTCTTTTTTAAAGCAAACCATATTTTCAGTTACTGTGGTCACCTAGCTCTCTGTCCCCCCTGCCAAGCTGTGATTTGTATTGCTTTCTCCTGAAATGTTTTTCTCTCTTTTCTTGTTCCCCAGCTGGAAAAAATGAACATATGCAAGTGTTGAGAAACCACATAATGCAAATAAATTCAAAAAAGATAGGAGCTCCCACTGTCTTTTCTTGAATGTTCCTTGTGATGATAGAAAAATCAAAATTTTTCTGAGGAAAAAAGAAAAAACAACAGCCACCCAAATTTTTCATAAGAAGGAAACAAAAATGAAACAGAAGAACATCTAAAATGCACCTCATGGCAATACTTTATATGACTAACAGGGGAAAAAAGAGAAGCTATCCACTTTAAAAGCCAGCTGCACCTTTATTTTCTTCAAACCAGGGTAGGTTTTTTCTAGTTCAGCTGAGAGTGTCTTACAGCACTGAATCATCCCAAGACAACTGCACTAATGAGCCCAGGGACCTGCTCTGTCAGTTTTACTCTCAGAGAGACGGAAAGGGAATGAAGCCATCCTGGACTGTCCCTAATCCCTCTGCGCCTGAGGAAGCTGTGGAATTTCCCTCACTGGAGGTTTTTTAAAACAGGCTATTTAAAAACTGACTCAGACTGGAAGAGAATTGATATTACGAATTCCCCTTCATCTCTCTATTTCTATAACTAGCAGAGAACTATCATTTGAACTTTTCAAGAGGAAGAAAGCTAGCACTAGCTATTCCTAGATACTCAGTGACCCTAAGGAGGAGGGGTAAGCAATTGCACATCCATTCAATTTTTTCTTACTCAATTCTCTGCCACTTTTTCTATTTTACAGGGAACAGCACCATACCACAGTCTACTCAAATATCCCAAGATGAGCAATGCTCACTTTCGGGGGCATTAAAACAGAGTTGAAGTATTTGTTGTTTCTTGGTATTTATCATGGACATAAGCCACAAACTGCCCTTAAGAACAATTCCTCATTCAGCAAGGACTTTGCTATTTATAGCTCTCAACTTCTGCTCAGTCACTCTCAACTGTATCGAGGTGGGTGCATCCAGGAGCATTACAGGGAGTTCAGGCAGTGGCTGGGGACAGCAGCAACACTGGGCAATGTGAGCAATGGGAAGGAAACTGGAAAACACAGGCTGTGGAAGGGCTACAGAAGACAACCTTCTGCACGTATCCCACTAAGATAAGTAACTAGTAAAGCAGTTGAAATGATCCCATCCACTTTTGCAAGCAGCTTTAAAGAAGACACAAATAAAAGAAAGCCCTTTGCTCCATTTTTTGGCAGCTAAAATGGGAGCACGCCAATCTAACCCAAAAGCGCTATCCAGGCTGATCTCTCATAGACACTCTGGATTGCAGTCTGCCTACCAAAGCTGAGGTGGTCTGGCATATATCCTTTATAACAGGGCAAGTTTAACAACCTTAAACTCTAAATTAATTTATCCTAGAAAATTCAATAGAAGCAAAATTACCTAGAAAAAGTTTGTTTGACATCACTGCTGCTATGATAAGTGATGCTATTAATATATCATTTTATAAGCATCAAGTTAACCCCAAAATTTAAGAGATCCCCTGCACGTCAGTAATGGGTGGTACAGTGTACTGATAAACTTGTGACAAGTGAGTTTTTAAAACTACTGTTACTGGTGACCAGGCTCTATTATGCACATCACAGCTGTACAACATCCTGTTGCTTGAGAAAGCACTTTCAGAGAAAAGGAAAGGGAATTTTAGGCTTCATTTAAACACAGCCATCTTCCAAGACGTAAAACAGCTTCTTTAAAAGAAAAAACCCAAGAGAGCAGAAATAGTATGCATCACATGATACTTGGCAACATAGTAAAAAGCCTTAAAATGAACACACAAGGTCCAAGGGGCTACAAAGAAACCCACCAAAAATACAGCTTAGAGGTTAGCTTCAATAAACTGGCAGAGGACCATGGAAAACTAAAAAAGAAACAGGAGGAGACATCTTTTTGTACTTACGTGGGATATCCACGGACGCCAAATTCCGAGCACAGTGGAGTTTCTGTAGTACAATCCACTTTAACAACGTAGACCTGGGGGTTTTCCATGTTGTTGTATTTATCTCCCAAATCATTCCAAGTTGGCTGGAGGCGCTGGCAATGTCCACACCTGCAACAGAAGGTACAAGATACTTGCTGGATAGTTGCTTGTGTTCAGGAGGGGGTGAATCTATGGAAAGGCGTATGCAGAACGGTTGGAGATTCTGATAAATTTAAAAACAGACAAGTCAGAAACCTCCTACGCTTGAGCACTGTTACACTGAGCAACGGTGAATACTGTTAGGTACCGTGGGATGCTGCATCTCACATAAAAGAATCATCAAGAGATGAGAACTCATCTTTTTACATGGCAGCCTACTGAACATTCCTGAACTTAGTGAGGCTATTAAGAAAAGTATTCTCAGTCTTCCAGCTTTCTAGAAAACTCCTGTGAGGCTGTCTAGCTTTCTTTCTGCTCTAGTGTTCCAAAATACTGTGTATTTTAGCACTGATTCCTGTACGGGGTTTCCCAGAATTTAGGACTAATTCCTGAACAGGGTTTCCCAAAACCTTCCCATACTGTGCTTTGCCCCAGCAGCACACCATCAACTAATTGTATCCGCTTATACGCAAAAAACCGGCCTCATACAGTTGCTGTAACAGCAGCTCACCCCAAGTAGAAAGTGGCTATTATTCTTCTCACTCTTCTTCTAGTAATTTTCTAGTCATTGTAGCAGTACCCTATTTCTGTAGCCACGATGAAAAACTTTAAGGAATGGATTTTCATTTCTCTCTAATGGCTGCTTTTGCCAACCCTCCAAGACATCTAAAAACACCTAATTGGATTAACAGGAAACATTCTCAACCTGACACTATGAAAGCTGGTATTGCCCTTGGCATGACCTAGACTGTCTACTTTGTAAGTAACAGTTAAAACACTGTTTGGAACTTTGGAGAATGTTGCTCCCACTTGAAGAAGTTTCACTTACACAATGGTTTTGAGTCCACTTGTGGGAAGCCTGCACAGATTCACAGCTTTCTATGTATCTTGGTATAATTAAGGCAACATTCCCCCTCTCCCCCCCCCCCAAACCTCGAGATCTGCTTCAACATAAAGAACCTCAATAAGGTCCTGCTACAGTCAGTCACAGTGTGTCACCCGTACTCCCACTACGTGGGGAAAAACGACCTCCTGTATCTTATTCTGAGCTGTCATGGCAAAGGATTATAATGTGTTCTTAATAAAATCAAACAGTCCTTAATTATTTAGCTTCAGACTGAAGCACCTCCATAGTCAACTCTTTCATGGAGCTTAAGAGAAGCATTTTGGATTCCCTGGTCCCTTCCTCAAGCAGTTGTGAGGACTTTAAGCACTGAACAAATACTGACTGGTGTTAAAGAACAGAGCATGGGAAACTAGGTAAGGAAATGTCAAGTAATGGACCTGCTGGTTTTTAAGCACAGAACAGGGCTGTCTTGTCCACATTTAACACCGCAATCTCTGCTACACACAAAGTTTCCCCCTGCCTTCTTCAGATTACATGGGCTAAAATTGAAAATAAAGCAGGAAAAATGCTCATATCTGAATCAGTAATTAGCTCATTAGTCACTCCTCATTTTCAAAGAAAAAGAAAAATCAGCATTACAGAGAAGGAAATAGAAGACAAGGCAATCCCCAAAATATTTTTTCTGAAATTCATTAAGTGTAGCTACAGAACATATGAAACTAGAGAAGTCAAAAATAGACCACTACCATGCAACATCAGATATCTACCTTAGACCCATCTACCTACACAGTCTGTCACTACTACCACTCTACACGACATCAGTAGGGCAACCAGTTCCACTACTGGCAATGGTGGATACCTGGGCATCAACAAGGAGTCCTATCCTTCCTTCTCTAATGGGGCTAGGAATCATAGAATCACAGAATATCCTGAGTTGGAAGGGTCCATAAGGGTCATTGAGTCCAACCCCTGGCTCCACACAGGGCCCAGCCAGGTCAGACCATGGGACTGAGGACATCGTCCAGACGATTCTTGAGCTCAGCCAAGCTGGGTGCTGTGACCACTTCCCTGGGGAGCCTGTTCCAGTGCCAGACCACCCTCTCAGTAAAGAACCTAATATCCAACCTAAACCTCTCCTGTCACAGCTTCATGCCATACCCTTGGGTTGTAATGCTGGTCTCCAAAGAGAGGAGATTGGTGCCTGCCCCTTCCCTTCCCCTTGTCAGGAAGCCACAGACAGCGATGAGGTCTCCCCTCACCTCCTCTTCTCCAGGCTGTACAAACCAAGAGACTTCAGTCTCTCCTCATAAGACTTCCCCTCCAGACCTTTCACTATCCTCGCTGCCCTCCTCTGGGCACTCTCCACTAATTCTTTGCCACTTTTGTACCGTGGCACCCAAAACTGTACTCAAGGTGAGTACACTACACCAGTGCAGCATAGGCAAATGTAATGAAACATAACTTACATTTACAAATGTAAATGAAGATCCAAAAGAGGCTAACAAGGTCATAGGGAAGACCCACCTTTCCAAAACACAAACCAACAAAAAAAAAACCCCTCTGCTTCTTATACATTGCTAATATCAGGAGGTATGGGTGAAAGGATACTGTAAGACTTTGCCCATTTTAACTCTGAGCAACCATGTGCCACAAGTGCTCGTGCCTGGAGATGGTTTTGCTGTGGCAGTTATCCATAGAGCGGTAGGCTGCTCTACCTCATGCTGACAGGTCAGTCCACAGTATCAGCGCTTCTCATCTGGATGGCAGACTTCCTGGGCCATGACAAGAGGAGATGCTGAGGTACATGAGCACCACACATGTCAAAACTGCAGCTGCTGATAAGCCCTCTTGCAGTCAGTGAAGGACAGAGGCATTTCTGAGGGCCACCAGTTCTGCAGCTAGCAAGGGCTGCCCCACAGCAATACACAGGACAAATCATCATCCAATTAAAAACGCTGTTTGACCCTGGGATAGACAAATGTAGTGGTACAAGCAGCACAGGAACAGTCTCATTCTGGATAAAAGAATCCAGCTAAGATAAAATCCAATTCAACAGCAACAAACTGGTGATCATATCTGCTTTGGCTTAGTGGATTTCCTAAGCTTTACCATGAGACCACATACATTGAGAGGACCTGGAATGGTTAAAATCATGCAGTGAAACTACTTTTTTGAGATTCCTTACAATTACAGAATCAGAGGAACCTCATTCCTCTGTAGATACACAACAAGCATGGCCAACATCTTAAAGACTATCTAGTGCCAGCAAGAGTGTGGCCTATTCATGGTTCTGTCCCTTGTCAAGTGTAGCTACCAAGGGGGACAGCTTGAGCATCAAAAACCTTAGAACATGATGGCAAATGACTTGGAAAGCTCTCTCTGTGGAGTAGCCCACAATATCTGAAACAAATGTAGGACTTAATGTACCACTGCTGTCTGTAAGAGAGGTTCTCAGCAACATTTGTTTCAAGAATCTGGAAGAGTTAGGTCAGCTCCTACCCAACCCTTGCTGGTAACACTGACAATGCAACAATTGCTGCATCCACAACAACCTGACAAACAATCCCAGCTGAGCAGTGGGTTGTTTGGCTTCTCCCTTGCAATGACAGGCAGCAGCGCTGAAAAGCACACCTCTGTGAGAAGCATAAGGTCAACATATCACCTAGGAACAAGGCAAGAAGCGTTAATAAAGACTGCAGGGTTGTAAGGTTGCCACTTGACCCCAGTGATGATAAAGTGACTAGTGCATATAAGCACCCCTCTCAAGCACTTGGATGTTCCTTTTGTCCTTCTCTTCCTCTTGGACCCAAAACCTGGCCCTGTTGCTGCCTGCCAGGAGTCCAGATCAAGAGTCCTGAAGCCAAGTCTTATAAGCCAAGACTTAGAGATCTGGAGGAGGCTTACAATGGCTGAGAAGAACATCCAGAGAAGCTGCAACAAGTCTAGGAAATGACGCAGCTCCCTCACGCTTGAGTTGGGCAGAGAGCCTCAGCCCTCCCAAAGGCATGACATGGTTCAAGATTGCAAGACCAGCACTCTCTTTGATGCACACTGTGGATGTGCAGCATACATTGGGCTCTGCAACAGCCCATCTGGCACACGGTCTCCCATGAAGCCTGGGCCAAAATAAAAGCTCACTGGCCTTTAGGGATGCCTGTGAAAGTTGATCAAAGCTTGGACAGACAGACATTATCACCTGAAAACAGAATGGAGCAGAAGCCATCCTGCTCCACACAGGCATTTCTTAGGCCTTACAGCACTCTCAGGCGAAGGTCCTTCACCAGCAAGTCAGGTGTCCTCTGCTTTCTGATCTTTTGAGAACAAAGGCAGGTGGCTGCTCTTTCAAGATTTTGCTTAACTTTTTGCATGGCATAAACAAGTTGATGTTTAGTAACAAAAAAAAAGTAGTTCCTCAGCTTTTAAAGGAAATCCTTTGCTGCTGTTGATTTTCAAAGCATGTCATGACTCACGTATGCCTCGGTGGCACCGTGTACAAATGGACTGCTTTGGATCAAAACGTAACTTTTGCACATTGTTCCCTTTATTTTATCTAACTTTAAGAAAACGTGGAGAAAAAACACCCCAAAGCAACCTAATAAAAAAAAAAAAAAAATCCCCCCTAACCCTAAATCAGATAAAGAAGGACAAGGGAAGTGATCATGAAAAAAGTAACACGAGCAGCCTCCAGAAAGGCCCAGAGATGGGGCGTACTGTCCTCTTGACAGCTGTAACATCCAGCAAAGCCCTGTTCTCCCACTGGTCTCAACTGTTCTTGTGTCACACTGTACCAGTCCAGGACAAAAGCTACATAGGTCTCTCATAAATCGAGAGCTCTCCAGCTCTGCTGCTGCTGTCTGCGGCCCCTGGCACTCGCAGCACTGTCATGATGCTGCTTTTGCTACAAACCTAGCCAGAAATTCCACACTCGCAAAGAGAACCTAACTTCTGCGATTAGATTCTCTGCGGGGCTGAAGGGCACAGCGCTAAGTAACAGTCACCGCACTGCAACTCGGCCCACACACCGAGGCCACACGCTCTCCGTGCCTCCGAGGACGTGTCAGAGGGAGTCCGGGGAGAGACGGGGAGAGCCGCCGGGGACCGGGGCCGACTGCAGCCCGGCAGAGCCCCAGTGGAACCGGGTCTGCCCCAGCTCACCTCCGTCGCGCCCGGCGGAGCTGCTCCACCCGCAGGCCCCACGCGGGGGGCGCTGCCGGGCGCCCGGGGGGTCGCTTCGGGTGCCGATGCACCCCGCAGCCCCGGGCCCTTGGCGAAGGGGGCGGACACCGCAGCGCAGCGCGGCCCGGCTGAAGCCCTCCCGGCACGGCCGCGGTGGCCCAGGCCAGGAACACGCGAGGCTTCGGTTTCAGCTCCCCCTCCGGCGCCCCACAGTCCCCGGCTGCCGTTTAACGCGTGTCCCCCTCCGCCACCCCAGGGGATGGCGCCCGGCCCGGCCCCAACTGTTGGGGCTCAGGGCGGCGCGACCCCGAGGCCTCCCCCGCCGCCGGCCCGGCCGCTTCCCGCCGCCACGTCAACGGGGGAAGAGGCGGGCAGGAATGCGCCGGGCCGCGTCGGGCCGTGCTCCGCCGCTCCGGATACCCACCACGGGGCGAAGAACATGACGAAGTGGGGGGCGGCGGCGGTGCCGTGCCGCAGCATCTCCGCGCTGTAGAGGTGCCGCCCGTGCGGGTCCGCCTCCGCCTCCGGGCCCGGGCCAGAGTCCGGCTCCGGCTCAGCCCGTCCCGGCCGGCCGAAGAGGACGGGGCCGAGCACGGCCAAGGAGAGGAGATGCCACCAGGCCGGTCCACAGCGGAGCGGAGCCATCGCAGCGTCGAGAGAACGAGCGGCCAAAGCCCCGGGCGGCTGCTGCCGCCTCCGTCCCTCCCTGCCCCGCCCCCCCTCCGCGCACGCCGCGCCCGCCGCGCCCGCCGCGCCCGGGCTGGCTCCGGCCCCCGCCCCCGGCTGCTGCCGCCCGCCTACCCCCGGACACGCACCGAGCCCACGGCACACACATCCCAACCCCCTCAGCCCTTCCTGGGTAGAAATAAAAAAGAAAAATAAATATATGCCTTCTGTGTTGTTTATATGGAAAGTGTAATATTTAATTTTATGGTTTATTTTATATTAGTATACAAATTAATACCAAAATTTTAAAGCAATCGCAATAATGTTACAAATTTATATATATATATAAATTATATTTTATATATACGCATACATACCACGATGAAGCTTCCCTTAAAGTAAATCAATTGAAAAAAAATATATAAGAAAAGGAAAGAAAAAGGTGGCCTCAGTTCCTAAGTATGTCGTGACTCCTGTGAGAAAACTGTGTCCAGTGGGAAGAGGCCTCTGTTCCTCTGTTCCTCTGCTTTCCTGTCCCATGGTCCCTGCTTGCTTCTGAGGGAAGGGAATGGGTGCTGCTCGTCACGGCTGTTTAATAAGCTGTACATAATAATAGGAGTAGCAAATATTAATAAAAGAGAATCTGTATGAGATAGCTGCAAGCTGATATGATACGGGAGAGGGGGATGTATTTCCATAATTGCTCCAGTTTCAATTAATTTCAGTTTAGGGCTTGGGTTTTTGGGTTTTTTTTTAGCGCAAGTCCTTGAGTTTGGGATAGCAAAGTGGGTAAAAATCAGTAAAAAACCTTGCCTAGTTTATCAAGAAAGTGCATTTAGATGAAAATATCAGGCAGGTAAATAAATCAGCGTGCCCACGTACGGGCGGGCAGGGGCACACGAGGCTGGCCTTTGTACCTTGCGCGTCCACCCCTGCAGACATCTGCGCCCCTGTAACATCGCGGCTGATGCCCGGGTGAGCCTGGCACCGCTCCTCCCTCTGACAAGCTGCTGCTTGCAGTCAAGTGCACTGATGTGTCCAGACAGGTAGGCTTCTTTTCATACTGTGCCTTCCCAGGCTCCTCCTTACCCACATCATCTCTTCTCTGAACGCTTCCCTCTAACGTTACCTCCTCCACAGAAGTGGCACCAGGAAGGAGCTGGCTGCTGTGCTGCCTGTGCACACACCGTGCGACACTCACCTCGCTGCCTGGGCCAGTCTCACCTTCAGAGCAAACACTGGCTCTGGTCACTCAGCTCGCTTTGCCAAGCCACCTGCCTGCCTCAAAGCCAGGCTTCCAAAAACCTCTCCTACATATATGTGAAATAATTACAAAATACTCAAACTGCATTTATCACCAAGCCAGAGAAAACCCAGATCATCCAGAACAGTCACTAATTACCAGAATCAGAAATCAAGTACAGATCTATCCTTTGACAGCAGTAGCCTGTTCTTTAAACGAGGTTTATTTCTGTGCTCTTCAAATTCAGTGACTGAGGAATCATGAATTCAAAAGGGAAAAAAAAAAAAAAAGACAAGTGCACATTATTTCCCACCTGCAGCATATGAAAAAGCCCCAGCAGAACCCCCTAAAACAAGAAGGAACTATTGGGGAGGGTAAGAATGACTAATTCTCAGACCTTGAAGTCTGTCCTTGTGTCTCGATACAACCAGGTGAGCTGTCTAACCACAGAAAGTATCTCCTCTCATTAAGCAAGCTGGTTTCTTTTCCGTACAAGTATATTCTTGGTCTACCTTTTCTCTGTACACATCTTAAAATAGACTTTTAAATTAAATTAGAATATGAAAAGATCCCTTTTCCTTAATTAAAAATAGATTAACAGCTATTTTGAAATAAATTTTAATGAATGTGCAAATTTAAGGTTTCCATCTAAGACACAGACCACATAAAAATGACAGAAATACAGCATCACTTTCAATAAAAATACAAGTATAATGGTAAGATTCCCAATATGAACCAGTACATGAACTAGTTAAGCTCTAGTCAATTAGCAAGAAGTGCTGCTAGGTCAGAACTACCTGTAAGAATAAATCTTACTCTGAGAATACTTCTCTCCATAAAATGCTATTGAGATTAATATTGCACATGTAAATTAGTGTTTGCTGATTTGAATCTTGATTAAAATACAGTTATACTGTCCACCACTCCAGTTCCCTGCTCCCTCTGCCTTTGGTGCTGCTAAACTTTCTTTTTAGCTCCTATTTCTATTAACTGCATTGGGAACACGGCAAGGATGGGGTGAACAGTTGCCGCTGCTTTATGGTTACCCTGGTGGCAACTGTTGTCTCTCTCTTCGTTTACTTGGAAGAACACTCACCGAGGTTTCACACAACCCAAGCCATACTCATGTCCCATCACATGAGGGGAAGGCACATCACATTTGCAATGATACTCATCAACAGGGGTTTCCTCCCAGCCATGAGTACAGTCAGGAGCTGAACTGCCCAGATGCCTGTCCCAGGGTAAGCACTTGAGCACCACCATGGAGCAGCTGAGCAGTCAGGACCTCAGACAAAAGGTCCCAAAGATAAAGAGTCACCAGCAGTAGTAGCAGCTACTGCTCAGAGATGGATCAGGGGCCATTACTTGTGTTTGCTGCTGTGGCTCCTCACTGAGCAGTTCACAGCAGCTTGTTCTGGGTGACGATGTACATCCAGAGGAAAAAAGTATCAAAGCCCATCAAGTGGTAGCTGATGTTTGCAACAACTCATCTGAACTAAATATGCAATTAAGATAAAATTGCCAATATGCAGCAATTAACTGGCATTGCTTTTTAGCAAGATGGTCTCACCCTTGTGTGTCAACAGTCATCACTGATGACCACCACCTCCCCACCACCCCAGTGAATCCTACAGCCCTCTCCCAAGATCCTTGACCTCAATTCTGGAAGCAAAACTAATCTCAACATCTTTGCAAGGGAATAATCCTGATACCCCAACCCCAGCCCACCACCTCTTGGCTCCGCAGGCAATCAACTCCTGCTGGTTAAGAGGCACTGGCTCATTCCTAATAGATGCTTTGGCCTGCAAGGTAAAACAGGTCAAACAAGGTTTTATCCCCATGTTGTGTTTGTCCAAAGAAAGTCCTTGGTGGGCAGTATGTGGTCAGGGAGACTGTGTGTTGCATAAGGCTGATGAAAATGTATTGTTGGACCAGGGGAACCTGGGACTGGAAAGGACCTCAGAGGTCATGGAGTTTACTCTTGTTTTGACAAATAATAGCATCATGCAATCCTGTTTGTAAACTGCCCTAGCTATATTTTAGAACAAATGAGAGGAGTTCTTTTGCCTACACTACTCTGAAAGTTTGTTCCTCATCTCAGATTACAAACTTTTTTCAGTCAGCCTATATTTATATATTTATAGCTCATTCATACCCAGGCATCCCTGTGCCAGCATTGTCCCTTAGATGAAATATACTCCTTTCCGCTCACTGACAGCATTTAGAGGTAGCAGCGTCATCCCTTCTCAGTTTTTGTTCTGCTAGACTAAACAAGCCAACAGCTCCCTTCCATTCACCAGTCCCGTCTCACAGATCTGCGCAAACCAGACTGGCAAACAAACAAAAAATAAAAACCAGTCATCCTGTAACTCATTCACACAGCCCAGAGCAGCAAACGTGTTGTAACGCCTGTCCACCTTCATCGCCTATTCCCCGACATTAAATGCATCCCTAATATGGGACTAGCATCTTATCTAAGAGTTTGACTGCTCTGCAGATGTTTCCCTTTCCATTCATGTCGCAGACAACTACTTCCCTTCTGTGGCCCTGACACAAAAAGGTGACTTTATGTACGCATTTATTTGGTTTGGTGGTTTTAAATGCAATTTGCCTACTGGCAACAAAAGCCATCTACAGCACGTGACTGCCCTACTTAATAAAGCCCAGAAATAAGTGCTCTGAAAACCAAAGCCTGAACCATACACACCTCTGCACTAAGCTTTTTTCTCTTTTATTCTAATGAAGTGATGCAGGACTATTTTCTGGCAGGGAAAATGATGCAGCTTTGTTGTTCTCTTTTTCTCAGCTTCCCATTTCTTGCTTTTATTTTCCCTCGTTTCAAGAACGTCACTAAAGCCAGGCTTGTTTTCTTAAGTGCTTCCTGTTTCTGATAAGTATTTTACAAGGGCAGATGAAATTGTGGCAGCAGAGGATGCTAATATCTGGAAGCAGTGAAGGCAAACAAGAAGCAAGAATCTGCCCAAGACCCTCAGGGAAGAAACACCAGATGCATCATCCAGGCCAGCTAATGCAATCCTCTGACCGGGGCCTCCAGCTTTTACCGTTGTAAGACCTTCATTGGCTGTGTTGAACTTTGCTGCCTTCTGTCCTTTAGAAATGTTTTAACTAAATCTTTTTCATCAGTTCTTTGAGACGCTCGGTTTTAGATGGGACATGAAGAACCTTTCAGGAGTTGCTGTGGTCCTCACAAAACCTGCTCTATTCTGTTCCACTCCTTCAGATAGAGGTCTGGCCACATATTTGACTTACTCTACTGGTTTTGGCTGGGATGGAATTAATTTTCTTCATAGTAGCTCCTAAGGTGCTGTGTTTTGGATTTGTGCTGAAAAAAGTGTTGATAATGAAGGGATGCTTTAGTTATTGCTGAGCAGGCCTCACACAGAGCCAAGGCCTTTCCTGCTTCTCAAGCTGCCCTACCAGTGAGTGTGCTGGGGGGGAACACGGCCTCGACAACAGACCCCAGCTGGCCAGAGAGGAAAGAAGAGGAGGAGACTTTCAGATTGGTGATATTCATCTTCCTAAATCACCAGTACATGTGGTGGAGCCCTGCTTTCCTGGAGATAGCTGAACCATGGGAAATGGTGAATTGATTCCTTGTTTTGCTTTGCTCATGCATGGATCTTTTGCTTTACCTATTAAATGATCTTTACCTCAAAGCATGAGTTTTCTCACTTTTATTCTTCTGATTTTCTCCCCCATCCCATGGTGGGGTGCGGGGAGGAGGAGAGGGAGTAGACAAGCAGCTGTGTGGGGCTGAGCCACATACCAAGGCTAAACCACAACATTTATCCAAACTAAGATACTTTTCCCAACCTTCACCCTCATTTTTTGTTCTTGTTTGAGCAAATATAAAACGACACAAGTTTTTCCCTTCCAATCACATTCAAAGGCTGCACTGAAACTCTTTGATTTAATGTTTTTTCCTAGCAATTGTCAGGCACTCACAGCCAGTTACAGCAGTGGAGGCTACTGTAGCACAGCTGACTTGAGACATTAGACAAAACCTGGAAGATCAGAGCAGCTTTTACTGCACATTGTGTGGTGTGATAGTACATGAAACAAAGGAAAAGAAGAGTTTTATCATAGGCCAAAGCCCACTGAGTCAGTGCAGTGCTGCCATTTGTGTTAGCCCTCATTTTGACCCCCATGTTTTACAGCAAGCACTAGTAATTTTAGCGTGATATTTATATCTCAGGTGTGCCACTTAACTTGCCACACAACTGTAGTTTTCCCACTTACATTCCACTGTTAACTCCATCCATAATCCACCCAAAAAAAAAAAAAAAAGGAAAGAGAAAAGACAAACTCATATGCACGACCCCCTAAGAGACTTCCAAAGCTCAGAACAGAGCAAGTTGTATTTTGACAGCTGTCCTTTGAATCCCAATCTACAACCCCTCAGGGGGCATAGCATTATGTAATTTTAGTGACAGCACAATTGTCATTCAGCTAGAAAAAAAAGGATATTGTGATCTCAATGGAAAAGAAAAGCGATACTGCCATCTGTAAGCTTATAGCCCTTTTTCTTTGGTAATTTGTACCTCTCATGAAGGGTTGGGAGTGGAAATTACTACAAGCTGTTGAATAAAATGACATCATTTTGCCACCCACAAAATGTTATGAGTTTGACAGGCTAGAAAATGGCACAGCAAGGAAAGAGCAATCTCATGGCAAGTGAGTTCTCTTCTTTCTGGAGGAAACGTACACACATTGTGTCAGCTGACCGCTATCTCTGTGGGGCTTTGACCATGGTGGCCACAAAACCTGGTTTCAATAGTTGGCCTCTCCACCGGCTGCAGGAAAGGAATATATAATTGGTGGAAATGCTGCTCACTCCATGGTCTTCCTATGGTTCAGTCAAATGAAAGAGAATTTTGCTTTTAGGCAATTTACTCTCAATTGTAAGTCACTATGCAGCAAAATTAATAAACAGGGAAATTCATTTATGCAATTAGAAGTTGTTAGGAAGAATAGGATAATATAGATTGAAGATTTCATGGATCATAAAGAAAGAATTTCCTGTCTATTAATTCTGCAGCTGCTTTAATGTGCTCCTCTTAATGATGGAATACTGGAGGCTATTTTTTTCCATGGTTGAATTCTCTTCCATTACACTGCACACACCCTCTTAAGTAACCTGCAGCTGCTTTTATCTGCCAGTACGAATGCTGGTCCATTGTGATATTTGACACATTATGGAGCCCCACGCATTTCTCCACGTACCCTAAAAAAAAAAACCCAGCCTGAAGCACAAGAAATGGGGGCTGCAGGTGTGAGCAGGGTTTTAAAATGTCCCGAGACATCCAGAAGGTGAACGAAGATCAGGAAAAAAGAAACCAAAAAACATTTGTGTAGAGAGAGTTACTCATAATTTCTGGCCAACGCTACATGCTGTATAGCAAGAAAACTGTTTTTAATTATTTTTTAATCAGCACTTTCTCCCTGATCTGCCCTGTACCCTTCTGGTGGCTCATAGTGAGCATACTTCAATATCCACCCAAAGAAAAGTTGGACCCTGATGTTGCTCTTTTGAAGCCAGCTGCAATTTAGGGGACCAATAAGAGCAATTTTTTCCCTTTGCTTCTCTTTCTTGAGCTGCAACATCACCTCTCTTTAGAAAAGAAGACCCCAAACTATGGAGGACTGTAATTCTAACTGACAGTGCTGCCATTACTTAATGTTTGGTTTCTGCTTTTGGTGTGTCACATAATCTAATTTGGATGATTTGGAGCAGTAATGAGCTTCTTTTCCCTGTAACAGCTGATGTCAAATGCAATATTTATACTTTCACAGAAGCAAAGAGGAATGTCCCAAGATTCAAGAATAAAGCAAATACCCACCCTTTCAAATGGGAGTTCACTGATTAGATTTTAAATACAAATGCCTTCCTTATGCACTTCAAACTTAGTTCTTCTGTCCTACAGTCTACAATTTTGCACTTCTGGTATGAGGACTTCTTTCTTTCTTGCCCTCACCAAGAAAACAGCTTATTTCTTTAATTTTCTCTCATTATCTTACTGCTTTGTCTTACTTCTTTATACCCATACTTCTCAGTACTTCCCTGTTTTTTACTATGGAAGCATATTAATTGTCAAATTGCTGTATTACACTCTTCTATGGATTATACAATTAATTCTAATTATCAGATGGTAAATGAAATAATTTTTTTAAAAATACATATTAAATACTCATTGTGTTTCTCTCTCAGGCTGACATTCAACCCCCTTTCTATTTCATGTACTTGACAGACCCATCCAAGACATACAGAAAAATAAGCTCCTGGTCATGGGATAGGTCTACAGACAGGACTTTACTACATACTACCAGAGGAAGAGCACAGCACTGGTAGGAAGAAAGTTTGGAGACAGATAAGGAAAATAATTTGCAAAATAGATGAGAGCAGCAGGGTAAGAGAAGACGAAAGGTAACCAGGCATGGTCTGCAGTAGAGCATGAGAATTTGTGAAAGGAGACAAGAAAGATCCAAGGTAGAAAGGCATGAAGACAAGTGTGTGGTCTGGGGCAGCCAGGGTGGCTATCCATGCAGACAAAGGGAGAATCAATCTAAAAGAAGGTACCTGAACCCAGTAACCTGTGCGTGCCTGCTATAGGACCTAGAGCATATTGCAGGAGAGATGACACCTGGCTAGGTCTCTTATTTAAGTTATCAACTGGCTGGAGGTCAAGTGGTCACCCACTTAACTCAAGAGCATGAGACCAGCTCTAAATTACCTTGGCTGGGAGACCCCACCTGAGGCTGCCACCAGAGTTGGGGACCACAGGGCACACCGTGCTCCACACTGCAAAAAGGCAGCCACTGGGCAGCAACCGTTCGGTGGTGAGAGGTGCTCTCAGAAAGGGCTGTCAATACTTACACCTTTTTATTGATAATAATAAGGCAAAGATCATCAGGCAGGCAATTATTTTAGAGCATGCTAATTCCTTGGTAAGCTGGGTATCTTATTGAACTTGAATATAAAGTCACAAGCTTTAAAACAAGGGATCACATGACAACCTAGATTGTAAAGGATGGTGTTCAGGAGGCAAGAGCTTCATGAAGGACTCGGGAAGCATTTGGCTATGTGGTGAGAAGGCCAAAGGAAGAACACGGAGGGACATTTCCCTTGAAACCAAGGAGAAGGGAGGAAGAGCACTTGTGGACAAAGAAGGCAGGAAAAGAAAGAGGAAACGGGGAAGAAAAAGATAAAACTAAGAAAAGACAATTTTTCAAACAAGATGAAGTCACCAAGGAGGCCAAAGCTAGCAGAGAAGCATGCCATCATTCCCCTGAACACAGGGAGTTGTCTGGGAATTCTTTGGAAATGTCTAAAACTGTACTTCGGAAGAGAGAAAAAATATGAGAGGACTGCAGATAATAGTGATTAAATATAGCTAATTTGGCTGGACGATGATTTAGCCAAATTAGCTTTTTCTAGCTTACCCTCATTGATCTGTTTCACTCCTGCTTGGTGGAGAAAGACATCAAAACAGCATGCAGGTTAACCACTGTGTTCAACAAAAATGAATTACCACTGCTGCTTCATGAGACAGGAAAGGGGGTTGTGGTAGGATCTTTGGAGTTTGTTTCATATGCCTGTACCCAGCGTAGTTTCATCAGCTTTTCACCTGTTTTCCTTACGTGTCCAAATGGTTCCTAAGCAGAGGCTTCTGTTTTGGGAGCAGCAACCATGCCCTTGCCATTTCAGTTTGCTCTAAGTTGTATTAACAATCATAGGCTTTGGGACCATCATTCTCAATGAGAAAAGCTGCTCTTTTTGTAGACAGAATTTAATATTATCTATCGAAAACTGTGTTTCTGTCACATTCATTGTGCTAGAAGAGTTTTGGGTACCTACATTTCTGATCTAATCCTTGGGTAAATAGGACCAAATCAGTGACTGTAGCTTTAGGCATTCATCCAGGGAGAAATTAAATTTCCATGTTGATGTTTTCAGTGAAAAACTCAGATACCTCAAACAATTTAACAAAACTAAACATGCTAGTTTTTCTGTGAAAGCTCAGTCTATGGGATAAACCCCAAAACACTCGTCCTTGATTGCCATCTTACCAAGATACACAGACTATATGTGTGCCCACTACTAAAACGTATTAAATAAAATATTTTGATTATGAGCTTGAATGCAGTTTGATAAAACTCTTCATGTAAAAAAATATTAAAAATCTTATAATTAAGCAGTTATAGTTCAATACATTTGGAATAACTAACATTTTACAGAAATCTTAAGCAGCCAGCCACACAAGTGCAGCCACTCTGAAATTGCATATCTGTATTTTTTTCCTCTTCCCAGGTAGATCTGTGGCAATGGATTCTTCCTCAAGAGAGATGAGAAATATCCTGCAAACAAAGGAAAGACAATCAGCCATCTGGGCAGAACACTGGGCTGTCACTGAGGTATGCAGCCTCCAGCATGACATCCTGCAGGAAAATGGCAGTAGCCTGCAAAGAGGCCGGAGCAGCAGCAGCCACCACTGATGGCTCAGAACCATCCACTGATGGCTCAGAACCATCCACTGATGGCTCAGAACCATGTACCACTGGCCTTTGAACAGTTTAGCTTCTTTCTCCATCTCATACAGAAGAACATGTCATTGGACCCGCCGATATGAAAGAGGGAGGTCCCAAGGTTAGGCAGGGACCATCCAGCCAGTGGCATATTAGACCACAAGTTCTGTTTCTGTCAACCCTGGTCCTAATGGAAAATCCTTCATGAGAGCCTAAGGTCAGTTCCTCATTTTTTGTTGGGGGTTATGAGGTTCCTCTTCAAGACAGTCAGTCATCAGCAAACACCGTGCTAAGGCTTCATTCTCTACAAAAGTTCCAGGCAAATAAAGTACATTTTATTCCACGTATCCTGCTGCTTACCTTCCTGTTTGAGAAGGGAAAGAACCTTCGTTTGTTTTCATTATATTAAAAATGTAGTTATCCTCACACTTTGCTTCCTGAACTTGTACTATTTATACTAATCAAAGATTTCAGGTACTCAAACCCAGCAACTGGCTCAAGGTCTGGCTTGCTTTCACACTAAAGACCTCTCATCTGCAAACAGCAGAAACTGAGCCATAACCACTTGTTTTTCACATGTACAAAGTACTACATGGAGTCTGTGAAGGCAAGCAGATCATATTGCTAAATCAATAATGCAACGTAGGCATTTAACAATCATTCCCACTGGTGCAGGGCATGCAAGGCAGTGTAAATAGGCGTGTGTCTCACCCTCTAGAAAATGAGGAAACACACTTTTCCCTCACACCAGCAAGATGCCAGGCAAAGTGGATATGCCTTTTATCCAAATTACAATGTTAGAGTCAAAAAAGATGAAATTCTTTGGGAAGACTTACTTGACTTTGAGACAGCATCTTAAGAGTTTTACACTTCCCTCCACAAACACTAGGGCAATAATGGCAAAGGTCTAAGTGTTTTTCAGAAGATGGGAGCAGGGGAGAGCGAGAGAGGAAACCCAGGGTTGTGATGCAGCACCTGGTAGATTTATGTTCAGTAAGTGTGACGTAATTCAGATATAACCCAATCATTCTGCATATATTTTATTCCAATTCTAGTGTAAATTTGGAATAACTCAAGAAAGGAAGAGGACCGAGTCTCCTGTCTTCAGGGCACCCATGCTTTGAAGTATTGCAAGGGAGACGACCAGGAAGAAGCGATAAACATTTACCACTCAGGTTTACGTGTCAAAGAATACTTCACGTGACAGCCTTTCTTTGCTTGGAAGTATACACCTGGTTCTAGGACCCATACCTACCGAAAAAAACCCATTATCTCAGACTTTGAATTAACCATGTTAAAATGAAAGGACATAAACCAGTCAATGAAACGGTGTTTTTTCCCTCCATGTGTGAACAAGATGGATCGGAACGAAGGCTGCCTGGAACAACTGTGTTGACCATAATATCATTTGACCATAATACCAGAAAAACAGAAAGCCTTTTTGTCTGTACCTCAGGGAACACACAAGCCACCCTCCCCACATGTTGGCAGGCTCTGGATCCTGTTTGATGCACGGCAGATCCTCCTGGCATGGGTATCACCTGTGACTGGGGAGCCTGTTTCATTTGCTGAGGTGTGATCCTGCCTATGTTTTATTTCTCCATTATCTCCAAGCAGAGGCAATATAGCTTTCTTTACATAAGGCTATGTACACAGGGCTTGTTTAGAAATTGAATTGTTTGTTTTTTTTTTTAAAAATGGAAGATCCTGCTTTTCAAGTGGATCTTTTATTGTCAGCATATGACTGACAGGCGGCTGACTTGAGCCTCCAACACCCTCAGTGGACAGGCACTGCCTCTGTGAGCCTACCCTAGTTGCCACTGGCCATCGTACCCAAACTGAAGCCTATAATGTTACCTGGTTGGGAGGGAAAAATAAACACTAAAACCTTTCTGAAGGGTCACTGGACAATACTTCTGCTTCACTGAAAACGAATTTATACCCAGTTGACCTCAATGATATGATGATTCTTTTTTTAATACTTGCAAATTCCTTTGGAAAAAAGTATGTTGCAAATAGTAAATAAGTTCTACTAAGCACTGGAGCTAGCAAATTTAGGGATGACTTCTGGGACATGATTAACTTTCACTTTATTCCTCCATGACGTTTGTTGTTTCCTGTTCCTTTAACATATTCACTCAGTCACCCAGCTCTATTCGGGCCACCCAACTATGCAGGGAAACATTAAAACATGGACTTTACAAAATATAATTAGGAGAAATCATACTGAAAAATAAGCTTTTTGATATCTGTAATTACCATTAACATCTGTCACCTCAATGACATCTGGCTTGGACCTCTGTTTGCTGATACAGCTCCGATACCAGAAGAAGGAAGCATAGTTCCTTTATACGACTCCGTAAGTCAACACACATCGTTGGCTTTATTGCAGTGAGTCACCCTTCCAGGCCTTTGCATGCTCAACAGCCGCTGGTGAAAGGAGACTTTCCATTTCAGGTACTCTAACACAACAATTACTGCTGTTGGACTGCAATCACTATGGATTGGAACCTGGGTCATACTTTTACAGAGTTGGAGGACACACCAAAATCAAGGGCTCATTCCTGTCTTTAGAGGTTCCTCACTGCCTCTAGCTGCTCAACTCTTCAATGGTTGCCAGAAATGAGACACTGAGAAGGAGGAGGTGGGGATTCATATGCTGCATTTCTTGTACTGATCTTCCTGGAGTCCCACTGAAGGAAACAGACCTAGTCTTAGGGTGTAAACTATTAATTTTACATGGTACTGCTGTGCAATATTGCATGTTTATAGCCATTCTTCCAAGGCACCTCTCTGATACATCAGGTACCTAAAGACTCTGCTTTGTCAGTCACTGACCATGACTGAAATAGTAGTTAGAAAGGTTGTATAGCAGAACAATTTTCTAACTGTCAAATAAAACAGGGAGGAAAAAGAGAAAGGGATTAGTTTGTAAAATTTTGATTTTGACAAAGGTTTCACAGAAAGCACTCTCAGTGGATGGTGGAAGGCACTGGCAACTGATGGAGGAAGAAGAATAAATGTTTTGTCTTGAATTAGAAACCAGGGAAGAGATGGAAAAAAACTCAAAGCCACAAAAATGCAGAAAGGAGCAGTCAGTGGACAGAAGCATTCTCCTGTGGTTCTGCTGTTCAGTACACGGCACAGGCATGACACTGTCCATGGCTGGAGCCTTACATGCTATTACCAACTGTAGTGTACAGGGGCAAGCAATGCAAACTACGTGTAAAACATGGATAGCTTGGGTGAGCTCATCATCTGAGGACGTGTGTTTATCTCATTT
The DNA here is from genome assembly GCF_964237585.1 of Gallinula chloropus. Taxonomy (NCBI): domain Eukaryota; kingdom Metazoa; phylum Chordata; class Aves; order Gruiformes; family Rallidae; genus Gallinula; species Gallinula chloropus. Next base: position 92,501,776 of record NC_140086.1, read on the forward strand.
AATGGACTTCAGCAGAATACTTCTTCAGGTATATTGGTGTATACATCTGCATATTTACCTAGATGTAGGTAATGTGGCTATAGGTACTATATATAGGAAAATATTAGAATAGATACTTTATCTATATACTACTATATATATAAGTGAATAGATACTTATATATCAATACAAGATATATGCCAATATACCACAATCGTGTTACATATATACATAAAAATATACTACAAAAGTGTTAATATTCAAGAGAGTAAAGCACTGGCCACAAACATGTATATCCATCAAGGATAAAAGTAAAAATTACCTAAAAAGCTTTCTTGTGCTTATTTTTAAACTTCAATCCACTTTCAGATGTTACCTAATGAGGCTGCTTCCAGAGGTGGAAAAATCATTCTCTCCCTTTATGCTCTGGGACAGTGAGGAGAAGGATAAGGCTGGAGTGTTGAGTCCCAGGCTGACTTAGTAGAAACTCTTACCAGATGCTGAAACTCTGCAGCGGTGTTCCAGAAATCCTGCAGCTGACTCAGAGCGGGGGCGTCTCCCTCCCCCTTTGCAGCCTTGTTCCACCCCAGCAGGCAGCCTGTAAGGAGCGCACAGCCCTGACCTGCCCACAACAGGCATTTTCAAGAGTATCCTGTAACCTCTAAATGCTGTCCTGACACCGGGAATCTCATCTCTTCAGAGGTGAGGGAAACATTTGAGGTTTGCATCCCTCCCTCCTTGAATGCTCATGTACTGTGGCACCACAGCAGCTGCTGAGGGACAGTATCAGAAAGGCAGCCTGGCCTCCCCACCATCACATCAGGGCACTAGATTATGCTGAGATTTGGACCATTACAATGCAGGGACAGGTTATTCTTATGCTGAGCCCTGCACAGTCAATGACAATGACTAAACACCTTTTAACACTCTAAACCAGAATCCTTCCGAATCTGGAACACTCACAGTTTGTGAATGAGAGTCCCCTCTGAAATAAGCTCTGGGAGATGAAGGCAAATTCAATCTAATGTTTCAGCAGCTTCCAGCTGCCATCTTCTGAACTATCCCTCAGAATAAAGCTACCATCCCACCCATGGCTTTTTTTTTTTTTTTTTTTTTTTCTGGGAGCTCTCCTGGTGCTGTGTATGAACCATGTCTGAAATGTTGGGAAACTTCCAGCATCCTCCACATCAAGAGAGAAAACTGCTTTTTCACAAGTGTATTTAATTATTAGTACACTTTGTGAGGAAGGCACAGTCCACAACAGCTCAGAGTAGCAGTATTTATTGAAAATCTAAGAGATCTCATACATCTCTGGGTCTCTGATTTGTTTATATATATTAGATTCACAGATTCACAGAATTGTAGGGGCTGGAAAGGACCTCAAGAGATCATCGACTCCAACCCCCCTGCAAAAGCAGGTTCCCAGGACAGGTCACACAGGTAGGCATCCAGACGGGTCTTAAACATCTCCAGAGATGGAGACTCTACAACCCCCCTGGGCAGCCTGTTCCAGGGCTCTGTCACCCTCACTGTGAAAAAGTTCTGCGTATTGGTGTGGAACTTCCTATACTCTAACTTGCAGCCATTGCCCCTTGTCCTGTCTCCACAGACAACTGAAAAGGGGCTGGCCATTTCCCCCTGTGTCCCACACTTCAGATATTTATAAACATTAGTAAGATCCTCTCTTTGTCTTCTTTTCTCAAGGCTGAACAGCCCCAAAGGAGGCAGATTCTACTACAGTCTACAGATCTGGGTTAAATTAGAGAAGATCTCAACTTGAGCTGTATTTGGAGGAAGGGTTATTTGCCTTTACCACTTTCAAATGCTATTTTGAAGTACCATCAGGTGCTCTTCAAGCAGTGCTGTTTCCTCCCCAGATACTCAGGAACACCTACCAGGTGCATTTGCGGTGTGTTAGCAGATTAACACACCCAGGAGGGGAGAAAAACCACAAACAGCTGCATCTGCTCACGTAGAAAGGAAGTGAGCAGGCAGCTGTAAGTGTTACCCAACTTGGAGTGCTTTACTTTGTAATAAAAAGAAAGGTTACTACCTGGCATGGCTACCAGATACACATTTTGGGCGTGGGCTTAACTAATTTGCAGCATGAAAGGGCTTGGAGAAAGATGAGCTGACTGCTTACCATCCTCTTTGAGCCAACATTACTGCTCCATATGAAAGCAGCTCTGAAAGAAGCAGCTGAAGGTCCAAGTGGACGATTCCCGAATGGTATCCAATCTGAAATACCAGGACGCTGCCAATGCCAGTAGTGAGAGGTGGAGTCCCTCAAGGTCTTTGAGACAGCTCTGTTAGGAGTACAGCACAGTAATCTGTGAGAGGATAAAAAGCATTGTCAGCTGCCAAACGTATCCTGAGCGCATAGATGGAGATATACAGTCCAAAATGTCTGGTAACCTCACCTGCAGGGGGAAAGCTGACAGTCTTGGTACTGCACTTCCAGGTCTCCTCCATCCTGGAGCATAACTCCTCTGGTGGGTTCCTTCTTACTGTCACTTGGAACTGAACAGTGTTTCTTGGCCTTTCCAGATCAGAAAGCTATTGGAAGCATTTTGGAGCCTCAAGCATGCCACACTGCATCTGAAGTGGCTGTACATTTTTATCAATTTTTAGAAAGACATTTATGACAATGCTCCCTTCTGATCTCATAGAAGGTATTAAACTTCTTCATCCCCTACAGTTCTCTCGAGGATCCAATGCAGTTCATGTTCCTTATCTATATTCACAGAATCACGAGGTTGGAAAAGATCTTTGAGATCATCAAGTCCAACCATACCTGTCCTCTACTAAACCATATCCCTGAGCACCTCATCTACCCATCTTTTAAATATATCTAGGGTCAGTGACTCAAACCCCTCCCTGGGCAGCCTGTTCCAATGCCTGATAACCCTTTCACTGAAGAACTTTTTCCTAATGTCTAATCTCAATCTGCCCTGGTGCAGCTTGAGGCCATTCCCCCTCATCCTATCACCTGTCGCTTGGGCAAAGAGACCAACACCCATCTCTCTACAGCCTCCTTTCAGGTAGGTGTAGGCAGTGATAAGGTTCCCCCCCCCGCCAGCCTTCCCTTCTCCAGGCTAAACAACCCCAGCTCCCTCAGCTGCTCCTCATAAGATTTGCTCTTCAGCCCCTTCTCCAGCCTAGCTGCCCTGCTCTGGATACTCTTCAGGACCCCGATATCTTTCTTGTAGTGAGGGGCCCAAAACTGAACACCGTACTGGAGGTGCAGCCTCACCAATGCCGAGTACAGGGGCACAATCACTTCCGTAGAAATTTTAGTTGCTGACAAGACAGGAAATCTACAGCACTTTGAAGAATTAGATAACTTCCATCCAGGATGGAGAACTGTGTTCCAGCTTCCTCAAATCCTTACCAAAAAAAAAGAATCTGAATGCAAAGCAGAATTTAATCTAAATCAGTCTGATAGCACATCAGTACCATGAAAATCAATGTTTTACATCAAATGCCAAACAGGTTGTAGCACTGCTAACACTTACGTGGCTTGAATGCTTGGAAACACATGAGGTGAGACTGTGGGCTGAAAGCCCCAGTACCTTGAGGGGCATGCATACTAATGGGTTTTTAAAGCCACCTGGTTGCTCTGGGCTAACACCGGGGAAGAACAGACACTCATCCACTCATTACTGTGCTGAGGTAAGTAGAAAGTCACACTGATGTGAGCAGCTCCTGGCCCCACTGCTCCTTCTCACCCGTGCTCCTCCCTTTCTTCTTGTGCCAGCCCTTGCCTGGTAGAGCCCCTCGGGCCACTCATCCTGCTGGTGAGCACCCAGCACAAGGGAAGGCCACTACAGCAACAAGTAGCAGAACTTGGGGGTCACTGCTAGTCCCCACAGGGAGTTATAGCGGTCCACAGAGCATCTCTAGCCTTGGCCCTGCAGTTGCTTCCCACCAGTGGCTTGCGTGGTGCTGCTCAGCCAACAGCTGCTACACTGCTCTGCCTTGTCATTTAGGTGCCCCAAACGTCCTTGAGTATCATGGCAGCCTCTTTAGTCAGGAACAGGGGTGCTGCAGTGAAGAGATGAATTTCATTCGCAGAACACCAAACATGTTGATTACTCCCAAGAGAGGTTGCATTTCGTAAGAAATATATTTATTTTTAAGTGTAGATTTCTTATTTTGCCTGGTGATCTAATGTAGCTTTTCCTTCCCTGGCACCACACTGGCTATTATTTATTTATAGAGCAAGCAAAAATGGGCTCTTAAAAAAAAAAATCTAAAAAGAAGATATGGGAAAGGTGCGGTCTCTTCCTCCAGCACTAACAGTCTAACTTTAGATGTGATGGTATAAGTGGGAGTGAGAAGACAGGAGGTTGAGATGGGCTCACGGACAAAGATTACAGCACAAGTACATTTTGGATGTTCGAATTTTACAATAATATTGTTGATTCACAGGAAATCATTACTTTGCCACCCCAAACGCAGATGTACCTCTGAAACCAGTAACTTTCTCATCTCTTTGTCTAGAGGTTCTGAAAAATTTTATTGCAAGCCCTCTCCTTGTTGGTTTTTTTATCCCTCTCTGTTGTGAAACAAAAATAACATTAATGGCTCCGTGAAGCCTAACTTCAGAATTTAAAATACCAAGAAATTTAAAGCTGTAAAAACATCAGTAATTTTGTGTTCTTGCCTCAAAGAAACAAATCTTAAATTGGCTATGACGCTACATGGAAGCCACATATGTACATGGGATGTGAAGTGAGAAGAAGTGATCAAACAGAGTTTGAACATTAACACCTGGGGTTTTTTTTTTGGGGGGGGGGGGCAAGAAAGCATGTGCCTCTCAGATACTTACCAAGAGCATATTGCAAGAGGTCTAAGAGCAGCACATGGGACAATAAAAGCACAAATAAGAGATGTGGCTGAAGTTATGGAAAAGCAGGATCCACAGAAGAAGTGGAAGGATCTCAATCCAATCTAGCTGTGTAAAATGTAGGAAGAGGAAAGAATAACAGTTATCTCTACCAAGCCAGACTGGAAAGATGGTTTCTGACATCAAGTCAGGTCATGAAGGAAATTTGGGTAAAGCACATAAAGAAATGGCAGAACAAATGAACAGGCTCAAATTTCTTCTTAATCTGAAGGGGGCTTAGTGGTAGGAAGGCCAGCTGCAGCAGACAAGCCACAACATACCATTTCATGCTGCTTCCCACCCTAAACCCCCAGATTTGCTGTATTCTTTTGTTTAGCTTAACACATTGAGCCATATTTCATTAACCATAATGAGTTTTGTGCCACATGGAATTCCATCTTCGTGGGTGTTTTAATTAGATTCAAAAGGCTATTAAATAAAGATGTCCGCTTTGTCCAAAAAGCCGTGCAAGTAACAGCTGTGTAGCTGCATAACTGTCCAAGAGTTACCATGTTTGTGAAGTCTGAGTTTATTTAGCTAGCTAGCAGGGGGGTCTTCTCTCAGAGAGCGCCACGATGCAGTCAATAGGTCAAACTTTGATAATTCTGTGAGAGAATTTGCCCTCAGGTGTTGTTATTTCTTTCTCTCGAGCAAAAGAGCCATCGGGATCAGTCACAGCTAACTTGATGTGAACTCACTGTTGTGCAGAACAAGACTCAGGAGAAGCAGGTAGCAAACAGCAAACATGAGCTGCGGTGAGCAGATTTCACATCACCCATGATGCAGGGTGATGGCGACTCCCTTGTGCTGGAATGTCATAGCGCTTCTATCTGAGGACATCTTAACCAGTCCAAGGGCTTGTTTGCATTCATGAGCAGAAGGACCATACCTCAGGACCGAAATATCACCAGGTCTTTGTCAGTGTGGATTTGGCACTAGAAAAGAGCCTGCTGCATTTCGCCTACTGTGCCGTAGGCTACCAAGAGCATCTGGCTGGTTATGGCGGAGCGCTACGTTAAGGGGAGGGTGCCGGCCTCCTCCTGTGCCAGGTAAAGCCTGCTATGTCAGCTTGGCTCTCGGTCGCATCCTGCTGTTTATCTGTGGCAGGCAAGCAGCAACCCCTGTGCTTCCAGAGCTTCGGCCTCTCCCTGCGCTGGTGATAAGTTACTCCCCAAATCCTTTCTGCCAATTGTTCTTGGCAAACGGACCGGGGAAGACTATTGTTGTTGCTGGCTGTTATCTCTGCCTCTGACTCCACTTGGCAGGGGTGCAAATCCATCTCTCTAGTGTGGAAACAAGCTGCTGGACTCTGGATGAGTCAACTCATTAATAAACAAAGAGTTACAAAGGAAACGGGAATCAGTCTTAACAAAATAAATGCATAAAAAGTTTATTGGATGCTGGGGTGTTTGTCCTACCCAGCATGACACTGCTTTATCTCAGGCCCCAGCCTTCCTATCAGAAAACGGGGAAGTTAGTAGTTTATCAAATTTTAATCAGCTTAAATGTTGATGTATTACTTACATAGCATGGAAAGTATTTTCTGTGCCGTTACTGGTGAAGGTGGGTTATTTTGGAGTATTCATTTATATCTGTTTCTCTGTTTCTATACCTTCTGTGCTCTGCAGAGTGCGCCAGGGCTAGCTGGAAACCCTCCCATCACCTACTGCTTACCCTGTCCCTGTGAAGCAGCTCAGGCCAGCTGCTCTGCGGGAAGCCTCAGACCCAAGTATTAAATTCTCATGAAATTCCCTTCTGCGTTTAAGCAGAAGTATGTCATCAGATTCAAGAACACTGGGCTTGGGAGTTTGGAGTGGGGCGGGGAGACAGGGACCCGACACGGCACTGCAGCTTTCTGATGTGGAAGGCAGCAGCATTTGCTCTGCAAGGGGCTTAAAAAAGGAGACAGTTTTTGTATTTTCTCCTTACAAGAACAGCCCTGTGCATAGCTTGCTGCAGGCCAGGGAAGATTTCATTTGGGTTGGGCCTTAGTGTTTGGCCAGCAATACCATCATACTGGTAAAAACAAAGCCTGGCTCTTCGCAAGGATGCTTGATGCTCCTTATGCCCATAAGGACGGTACAACCACTGTTTCTTGCAGCAGCGCCAGGAAAGCCTCTCCGTTTCCTCGCCTGTGGGATGCCCCCAGCCATATCCCCCTTCTCTCATGATCAGAAGCCAGTTTCACCCTTCAGCTGTCACTCCCCACGCGAGCGCACAACCGTTCCAGTGATGTGAAAATGAAGCGAGGTAGACACATTACACTCTATAAGAAAACCTAGAAGCAAAACCAGCTGTAGGCAAACATACGCTGCTGGACTACTGAGTTCCACATAAAACAAAGCTCGCTAGATAGAAACCTTATTTACTGAAAACTCTTATTAAGCAGGAGCAGAAAGTATTACAAGTTGGGCTTAAACAGCAGCCACCTGACCTTTCAGTGCCTTCGCACGAAGTGTCTGTACTTCAGGTATTATTTCAAGGCCCTGGGAAGTTTGTCTAATGGCATGGATCTATTCCTTTACAGGAAAAAATTAAATTCTTCTTATTTTCCTAATAGGGATGCACAGTCTCTCATTCCCAAGTTATCCCCATACCACTTTCCAAAGCCACCTCATCACCCACGAGGTATTTTGAACAAACAGCACTGCCTCCATTCTCCTTCCTGCCCCATATTCACTGACAAGTTTTACTCTGGAAATAACTCAAAGATGACCAGCCATATGCATGCTCCTTATTAAGCTTTTTCTGAAATACGCATGGATCTGCATCAACCAAGAAAAACATCAAGCTGGAATAGGATAGGGAAATCTTAAGGGAAAGAAAAGAATGGAAGAGCATACTTCTGGTAGAACTTCTTTGTTTGTATTTTGTTAACTCAATCCCAGAGTTCCCCAACTAATTTTGAATTAGATGTCAATTCTTACATGAACACATGGTGTGAAATACAGACCTAAAGCTGAGCATCTGATGAGATGTCCTCAACTGTGATAGAAAGGGTTGGGCAGAGGATATTGTTAGGAAAGTCCATGATGAAATTTGCCTTAAAAAGCCAATAGAAAGTTTCCTAAGTGTGGGCAATTTTCCCAGAAAGTTCACATAGAAAGCAGTCGGTCAATGGTAACCTTTAGTGTAGGCTACAAACTGTGTTACATAAGAACATTTTTTTTAAAACAACTGTAAAGCAAAAAGATATTTAATCCATTTTTCTTTCTACTCTTGAGAAATAGAGAGATATGAGTAGACATATGATTTGCTTTCTCTGCACTTTACTGTATCTTGATTCTCGAAGTTACACCTTTAAAGGTTTCTCCATATACACACACTTCTCCAAACTCCATTATATTTTCACCATCCTTCTCCCATCTCTGTCATATCCCTTGTGAGATGAAGCAAACCATATTTAGGAGTACTAGATATCATGGTATTACATTATTTTTTTTTTTTAGTATTGTTCTCTCATTTTATTTTTAGTGTTGTTCTCTCATTTTATCTTGATACAACCTAATTTCTCATGCATCTACTTGCTTTTTGGCCAACACTGCACAACAAAGAGATGTTTTCACTCAGTTCTCAGCAGCAACTTAGAATCATAGAATCTCCTGAGCTGGGAGGGACCCATAAGGATCATCAAGTCCAACTCCTGGCTCCACACAGGGCCAGCCAAGTCAGAGCATGGGACTGAGGACATTGTCCAGATGCTTCTGGAACTTGGCCAAGTTCTGTGCTGTGACCACTTCCCTGGGGAGCCTGTTCCAGAGCCCGACCACTGTCTCAGTAAAGAACCTCTTCCTAATATCCCACCTAAACCTCCCCTGACTCAGCTTCATGCTGTTCCCTTAGGTTCTACCACTGGTCACCAGAGAGAGGAGATCAGTGCCTGCCCCTTTGCACCCCCTCATCAGGAAGCCATAGACCACCATGAGGTCTCTCCTCAGCCTCTTTTTCTCCAGGTTGAAACTTGTGCATCTTTCTCCCAACTGTTTTCAGTACAGTAAAATCTAGTATATATCAATAGACAAAACTGTTCTCTTAATCACCTTAAACTGCAATCACAGCTCCACCACCACGTCAGATCGCCTGCTTTTTTGTTTGATCCTTCTACATTTCCTTCTTACCTTTCCTGAATGTGACTGAGTAATTCCTTTGGTCATCTGTTGACTTTACCACCCTGCTGCTTGTGCCTTCCTCCAAATCAAATATTAGACAGCGCCCGCACCAGTACAAACCTTAGGGGAACTCTGCTTAACTTTACTTCGACCCTATGAAAACAACTTGCATCTACCTTTTCCATTAAAGTCTTAGAGCTTCTACCATAAAGTAAACCAAACTGACCTTTCCATGTTGAATAATGAAAAAAAAATAAATAAAATAAACCCAGGACTCAGCTGAGCAACCCCTGATTTACTCTTGTTGAGAGAAAAGCATGGTCAGAGACAAGGAGGGTAAAGGAGGAATGTTAGAGCTCAGAGGCATCATTGTTCACCGGGAGTCCAAGCACAGACCAGAGAGGAGAGAAATCACAGAGTGGATGTGCCCCTTGGAAAACAGGTCTTGAGGGCAAGTCCCAGGTCACACAAGGGCACCCGTACGCACCAGGTACCTCTGACATAACGTGTGCTAAAGGAGGGGAACAACCATTGCTGGAAGCGTACGTGTCCTAGAGGATCTCGTCTCCTGCAAGCGCAAAGGCAGCTGCTGTACCTCTTGCCAAGAGTTTACAAAACACAAAAAACAAGTCATAAAAAAAGGAAGAAAAGGGGTCGGGGCAAGGCTAGAGCTCTCCAATCCTCCCAGGTATAATTACAGAAAATAACAACAAAAATAAGGTGGCTTCTGGCAGTTTTGGTGTTCCGAGGCGTTTACTGTTTTGAGTCTCGACTGCGGTAACGTGTAGGACGCATAAACACTCAAGTTGGCCAACCAGATGGGGCACGCAACCCTCTAATTGGGGAAAGTCTGCCCCAGCATCCGGCCACCGGCTGACAACACAACAGCCCCCAGAAAGTAAATTTTTAATTTGATTTTTTTTAAAATTATTATTTTAAAGGTTGGCAAACGCCCTATCTGTTTACGCAGCACCACTATCCCTGCTGCTTCCATTTCATCCTTTTCCTTACTTATACAGACATTAGACAGATGCCAGGAGCAAGACATTATGCTTCTCACAAAACACAGCTACTCCAGTAAGATATTTGGGGAGGGGAAAAAAATAAAAGTCAAAAAACTCTCCCGGATCCTCACTACCCTTGGATGCACAGTACAGTTATTGGTTGGAAAGAAGCATGAATGAAGGCTTTTTCTTTCCTGTTCAATTTTATATAAAATAAATGTTGAGCCTTCATGACTCAGTTATTTGCACTGTAAGAAGAGGTGACACTCCTGTTTTCTACCAACATTAAAATAACAGATAATAAATTCCACTCTTCTCTAATAAATTAAATGTTAGTGGTTTTTTTTTTTTTTTAAATAGATTGCCTAAGGTCTCCAGACCATATGTCCTACAACATACTACGTTTCCAAGCAAGCTGATACTTGAGTCTTCTAGTCTTTAGAAGTTTATCACTCAATTTCTTCTGATCAAAGGGTTTAGCAAAATATCAAGATAGATATTATAGAATTCCAAGACATAATAATGATTCTTAGTTTGATTTACTCTACTGGGTCTGGCTTTTTTCCCCTTTCTTCTTTATGATCCTTTAATGGAGTGAGGGTCTGATTCTCAGCCCAAGTTTTAGCTAATAATCCTTCATGCACACCTAATTGCATGAGGCCACGAACACTCGGAGTATTATGTAGGTAAACTACAGACTTATAGTTGTGAAAGGTGGCAACTGAAATAAAGTTCCACATTGTAAATTATCTGACCTTTCAGTTAAACATCTGTTACCTGCTTAACCGCAGCTAAGTGTTCTAGTAATAGAAATAGTTTACTACCTTTTACTCCTTTAAGATTACATTGCCAACTCAGCAATGAGGCAAAATGAAGCCAAAGGGACAGTACTGGTGAAAAGCAGAGCATCAAGTCCCAGGACAGGCTTGAATCCCACCATCAGCTGCAACCATGAGGTCATTTGAAAAGAATGGAGGGCGAAACCTCCTGGAGTCCATCAAAACAACCATGGAAACTCTGAGCATATCACCTCTTTACCATGAGCTAAAGTACAGAAAGCGAAATGAAACCAAGAAATTCTCCTTAATACATCCCTGTGTGCGCATCCAGGGCTGGAAGGTAGGCAAAGAAAGATGTATTTAACAACAACCTAAATTTAAACTTTATTGGTTTTTGGTTCACATAGAAGTCACTTTGACATTCTGGTATTCTTACTGTGTACATTTTACATGTAGTACAAACCAGTCTGCTGTTCACAAAGCATGTCATGAACCTAATGGTGTTTGACATCATTATTGATGTCTAGTGATGTCTAGTGACTAGCACAAGCTAGTGTTGAGTTGTGATGAACCAATTAAGGCTTGATATGGCAGACAGGATTGCTATTCATTAGTTCATAACACAGAAATTAGTAGATGAATTACGAACCTGCAACAATTTGAAAAATACCAAAACAGTATGGGGGCATGGAAGTCAAGTGGTACAAGAATAGTTGATTACATTAATCACATTTCTTTACCGTAGTTGAGTGGTGTAATTAAAAAAAAAAAACCCAAACTACTTGCTTTCATCCTTGAAGAGTCATGCCTGACTCCAAAAACTCTAGTTGCAGTGCACTTGATGGGAATTTTGCTTAAGATTTCAACAGGAGCAGGATTTTATCCTTCTCTTTTCCCTGCCACAAACAGAAGACACTGTGGACACACACAGAGCGCTCTGCTGAGCCTAGGTCTTTCTGGTCAAGCCATCCCTTGTAAATACTGAACCTGCTTCATGATGCTAAGTACAGAGCTTGTCTCTGCAACCTCCAAAGCTGGCAGGACTTCTGACTCAAGTTCTCTCACAGAATCATAGAATCATAGGGGCTGGAAGGGACCTCGAGAGATCATTGGGTCCAACCCCCCTGCCAAAGCAGGTTCCCTAGGACAGGTCACACAGGTAGGCGTCCAGACGGGTCTTGAATATCTCCAGAGATGGAGACTCCACAACCCTCCTGGGCAGCCTGTCCCAGGGCTCTGTCACCCTCACTGTGAAAAAGTTCTTCCACGTGTTGGTGTGGAACTTCCTGTGCTCCAACTTGCAGCCATTGCCCCAGTATCAGAAGAAAAAAGCTTATTTTAGGAAAGCTCTATGATACACATATCTTCTCATTAAATTTGAGCTTTCTTTTCTATATCAGCTACACAGAATTTATGTATTTCCCATTTATGAATCTTTTCTTCAAACTTCATCCAGAAGCAAGAATGAGGTAAGGTTCAATTAAGAGCTACTGCTTAGCATTATTTGATTTTTGATGTCGATTGACTGTTTTCTTGGTATGACTTCGCACAATGAAGAGTGCCAGGTTCCCCGTGCTACTTTGCTAAAATGCTTCACCTTGGATCAAAAGACACCTTTCTTCCCAAGTATTTTCCATCTGCTTGATTATTAAATAAAAAAAAAAGTGAGCCCTTGAAAGACCCAGAGCACCAACTCTTTTCCCAGGAGTAGCATTTCCCTTCTTGGTATGCCTATATAATGTCTACCATACAATTAAAATTTACAGCCCCATCTAAGAACTATCCAAACACGATGTGAGCAAGCTGAAAATCACACTTAACAGCCAGCCTGCCAAACCGGTGTCTGAATACTCTTGGTATATTCACTCTTCTTTCCTTCATAAGCACCAGAAAGAATGAAAAAAAAAGCGCAACATGAAGTGAATACAGGGGCAACAGATGCCACAAGTCACCTCAGTAACAGGAATGGGACCATGGCAATGCTAATAAAAATTGTTTTCCTTGAGAGGCAAGAGAAAGAGGTCAAGATGTTGTTCCACTCCTAATTTTTTCCTCTGTTTTTTCCTGTTAACAGTGCAGTTCTCAGACCATCCCACTGGCTCTGTTTCGTCGAGATAAAATGGCAAAACCAAATATTTTAAAATCTGTATTCTACTTTCCCATCCCTAAGTAAATTTGGTTCAGGTTTTGCTGTCAGGTTCCTGTTTCTCCTACCTGTAATTCACGCAGTTGCTGCTGAGAGCCCCCTAAGAAAGAAGCCATGGCTGTCACCGGGCAAAGGAGAACACAAAAGCACTTCATTGTTCCTGCTCTGAAGAAAAACAATTTGCCAGAGCCAGACCCCCTCTCCCAGCAGTGCCAAGTGTGGGGTAATTTATTACCTCTGGATGTCTGATTCCAAGCGAAGGAAACTGAAATGTCATACCTTCATTCATAACACCGTCTCATGGAATTATTTTTTCCGGATTCCTGGGAAGTTGAAATATTTGAGAAGAATATCAGGAACTCTTGCTTTGGCCTGTTTGGCGAGTAGATAATTGCCTTCCAACTCTATTCTTTCAGGAAATGATGTGAGCGTTGCATTGTTCCTAGACGGGGGCAGCGATGTTTTTTAACGAGACACATACATATATATTTTCAAAAGAAACAAAACACAACAAAAACACGCTGTCTAAGCCACTGTACTGAACCAGACTGTACTGAACCAGACTTTTTGAATCTGGTGTAGATAAGAGGCTGGCCCAGACAACGTGTCCACACTTCCCATAACTTGGAGCATTCTTTAGAAGGGATGTAAGCAACACTTTTTGTTGAAGAAGGAAAAAAAAAAGAACTCTAAAACAAAACCCTTTATGATGTGGGACTAAAAAGCTCATTATGTTAAGTGATATCAAACATGACCAGAAAAGACCCTAGGGAGACATTACACTTCTTTATTGGATTCTGTGGGACAAACTAGCCTGGGAACTTGAAAGCACAGGGAAGGTGCACGTGGAAATCACATCATATATGAAGAATAATTTCTTACCGTGTGAAAATTATTTGCAAATAGGTTTCAGCTTGAAGTTCCTCTTTATGGCAGCCGTTTCAAAGGGAGCACACTGAGGCCATGACCTACGGTAGCACGGCTACAATAGCTGCTGGATAACCTCCTTGCAGAGGTATGCGGTCTTAGTCATGCCATGTCGACAGGCAAAATCTAACGAGCACTGAAGTGCCTAACAACAGAGGCTTGGTTGGAGCTTCTTGTTCTATTTTAACTGAAGATGATACTGGCAAATATTCAGCTCCAATTTTCAATTTCAATTTAATTTTTGGTAGAAGTAAAACTGCTCCTGGAAAAAAAGTAAATAGGGAGCTACTAATTCTTCTCGAGGAGAGGATGCAAAGGATGAAGGGGAAGCATGCTAATACTTTTCCTGCTCCAGTCTGACCAGAACACATTCCTCTAGGACTTACACCCTCTAAAAACAACCAACCTGAAGAAACATTTTGCTTTTTGTGATCCTGTGGTGATGAAGATGGAAGGCCACCTCAGTGACAAATACCAACCACCATCCTTCAGCAACCCCTAGTTCATCATCTGGCTAAGAAACAGAAAGCCAAAATTAAACTGTATCAAACCCTATCCATTCATGTGTGTTTTAAAGGAAACTGCATTTGCTGTACCACCTGCAACTCACAGCGGCAAGAAAATTTCGAAACACAGTACATCCTGGTCGCCCCACATTAATAGATATATTTTGGGTTTGGTTTTTTGCCTATAGCCAGAAACATCAGCCTGTGTTGGGGCCCACTTCTGGATACACAGATACGCAAAAAGCCTCACACAAAACTAGAGTAAGGTACCGTCCTGCACGAGGCATCTCTGCAGCATTTGAATTCTGCACTCCATGTGTCCCAGGCAATGAATTGAAAGTGTTTGCTGTATACAACGAGCACCTCTAAACTTGCTCAGGGCACAAATACTGAAGCCCTACTACCTTTGAGTGCTTCTTCGTTCCAGAAAACTTTCACTGCTGTGATGTATTGCAGGCTGCTCATTCTGAAAAAAAACCTGAACTGTTTAGACTTTGATAGGATAATTCCTCCTTAGGGTTCAAAACACTAATTGGTTTTAACTAGGGCCACTACTGTAATTCTGCTTTAATATTTACCAAGCAATGTTGAAAACTGTAAGTTTTCTAAATTATGCTCAATTTTCTATCAAATCAGTACATGGGATGGACGCACAGTACTTTTTCCTATTTATGTAATTCAGCTTAGAAGCTTTCTAGGTGACATAGTAAATACTGGAACAGATTTAAAGCCATCTGGAGAGGGGATTTTCAGGAACCGGAATTTATTTAATGAGGGCTAAAAACATCTGGAAAGGACAAGCTTGGGTCCACTCATAAAGGACTTCCTATGACCTCAAGCAATCCGGAACTAACTTCCCTGAAGCTAAAGCTACTGAAAAGCGCTGTGCATATTCTAGAACACGTTACTGCCTTTTTGTGTATCCTAGCTTGGGAGGGCATTGGCTGGGTACCACCCCCCAAGCTTTCCAAAGTATGCTGGCAAATTTATTTTACATTTAACTTGGAGACAACTAAAAATGCTTATCCAGGCCCTGAGGTGCTTGCTGTGGCAAGAGCAAAGGTTATTTTTCTCCAGATTACAGAATAGAGGGACCATATCTCACGAAACATTGGATAAATCCATAGGTTATGTCCACTTCTAAAAACATGGTTAGTAACTAGCAAAAGCTGTAAGCAGAGCTTTGGTTTGCACCAGCTTCTGTTACATCAAGTCAAACGAACAGTGACACTCGGTTGAAGGTCTCCCCGTACCCACCCGTGAGCCATGAGCAGAGAAGACTGAGGAGATACAGTATTATCCATCCTTCAGTGCAATTGTCTTGAAGACTCATATTCAAAGGGTCAACTTTTCCTTCACCTTCTATAAAATGACGTTAAGTAAAAATCTGAACTATCCAGGTTCTGATTTGGCCCGAATCAAGCACTTACTTCGGGTGGTGTTCTGAAACCCGAGTGCTAATTTAGCTCCAGTCCTACTTAGGAAGCACAAACCCTAGCCCCAGATTTTCAAAGCCACAGCTCCAAGCCCTAGCAGGACTCTGGCAAGCCTTTCTTCCTTCCGATGCTCACCATTGCCTTGAATAAATTTGTTTCTACTTTGCTAGTTACCAAATATAAAACTGCGACCTGTAAAGCTGAAAAGGTACCGCACATAATGCTGTACCCTCCCCAGAGCTGAGAGGTACCACCTTTCTAAGGCTTGAAATAAATCTTTGTTCCCCTGTAACTTGATGCACAGACCATAAAACTAAAGCAAAAGCACTCTACCTTTACTACTTTGAGAATTTAATTAGAAGCAATTAGAATAACTGGCCTGTTTAAGAGAGAGTGGTATGGTAATTTTGTTCACAAAAGTTTTTGTAGAAGTTGTTTTTGGCTTTTGGGGTTTTTTTTATAATGGCATGATCTCTCTCCAGAAGCACCAACTTCTGTCTCAAGCCTTCAGAAAACCTGATCCACTGAACTGGACAGCAGTACAAAAACGTGGCTCTTGAAGGTTTTAAATGCCTCCCACAGAGTCTAACTTCAATTTATTGTAAGTATTAATTGGAACACCGAAGTATTGCGGGTGACATAGTTTAGATCAGCACGTTACGTAAATAATTTTAAGAGCGACCTGTTGCAAGGCTTTTCAAGGACTAATGGGGCAGAACGGTAGCATCATTTTTTTCATTTCAAAGCATGTGGTTTCATCCACAAAAAGCCCCGGACTTACAAAAACGCTGCAGTACAGCCGAACACAAGCACTTGCGTTCTGCACCTCATAAACCCAGACTTTCCAGCTTTCCTTCTCAGGCCTGCACCGACACCTGCTGGGGAGCATCTGGAAAGCTCGCTATCCGCAGCCATGAGACACGAGAAGCTTTTCAATTCGGGAGCGAGCTACCCCGGGATTCGAACACTGATTAGGGTGCTTCCTATTTGACCCCTGAACAGAACTCCACAGTTTTTGAGGAAAGCTTTAACAAGGTATAAATTACCAGAGCAGATGCAATGTTCCAGCTGTGATTATGGAATTTTCCTATAAAAAGCGTTACCTGGCGTTAGCATCTAAAGCAGCAGAGTTCCTGGACATAAAGCAGCTTCCCCCCTCCCCTGAAATTAGAACTTGTGATATGCCTTAGATATAAAACATTCCAAGTAGAACAGCACAGGGGTTCATTTTTAAAGCACGGCAGCTAAAATCAAAACAACCCCCTACGTATTTCTTCAGTTCCTCAGTTTGTTATTACTCCTAAATACAGCCACAGATTTCCTGTAGGAGTTCTGGGACAGACACCAGTTTCTTGCTACGTATCCATTGGAACAGAACAACTAAGAGAATATTCCAGTGATCACACAATATCCTACAGTTCAGCACTAACAGTTAAGCAAAAAGTTACACGTGTAAGTCTGGTACCGAGACGCATGGCAACACTCACCTGCCGCAGTGGTTAACCGAAGTGTTGAGGCAGCTTTCCAGCTCCTGCTGGAATCCCACCCAAACTTCCATTGAGCTTAACAGGGGGTAGAGACACCCTCAGCATTTTTAAAACTATGAAATTCGGTCACTTAAATATTGTATTATGTAAGTACAGAACACTTCTTTCACGCACCAGTGATGTGAACACAACTTTTAAACTATTTGTTCTTTTACTTCTCCCACATGGTAGAGACCATGGAGTAACAACACTCGAGCCTTGCAAAGGAAGTCCCGCCATGGAGCACTACTGTGCCCAGGCAGACCATAGTTCACCCTGCTAAAAAACTGCTGGGATAGGAATCTCTTAGCCATCTTCTGTGTTGGGATAATAGTAGAGACATCAAGTTGGTTTGTTGG
This sequence comes from Gallinula chloropus, assembly GCF_964237585.1. Classification (NCBI taxonomy): domain Eukaryota; kingdom Metazoa; phylum Chordata; class Aves; order Gruiformes; family Rallidae; genus Gallinula; species Gallinula chloropus. The sequence goes on from NC_140086.1 coordinate 92,519,435, forward strand.
AATTTTTAAGCATTTGGACAGAAAAAGTAGGTTTTCCTGGAAGTGCTGACAAGTTGCTTCAAAGACAATTAGGCACTTCCCGTAAGGATCATGATGTCCAACTCCTGGCTCCACAAAGGGCCAGCCAAGTCAGAGCACGTGAATGAAATAATTCAGCAACAGACCGTTTCTGGGTAGTCCCCACAACGAGTAAGAGTGGGCCAACAGGAGGATAGAAACTATGAAAAGTGTGCTCAAATTACATTCGGCATAAAAATACCCCTATCTTTCTAAGAGGGGGACACATTCTCAGAATATTTAGAAGACTTTTCTTCCTCCAATATTTAGAAGCTTTCCAAAGAATCATGAGAGTACATCCCAGAAGATCTTGGAAAGAGCACTTTATTTTCCAGTGAAGATCCAACTTGAAACACTTGCAGTCATTGTTTAAGAGCCCTCAAACCGACAAAATACTAAAATCTACAGCTCCAGTGCACAGTTAATTAGATATCTAAATCTTAATAAAAATTATCAGTGCAAAAATAAAAATTAATTCAGTCTGCAGTTAAATGCATTTTGTTACAAAGATATTTGGGCTTTGAGCACGTATACATCAAATAATCTCGTAGGAGAGAAGCCGTTTTCAGTCTGCGCTCAAAACATCAGAACTGTTCCACACCCAGTTGTAAAGACAGGCAAGAACTATCTTTTTCTTTTGAAACGAAAAGTCTGAGCTTAGTTACAACATCCATCATGGGTACATAAACTGAAAAATATTACAGAGGTCACCTTCTATTCAAAAAGGGGTTATTCTAAAAGAGGCTTTCCTATTTTTCATGTGTGGGATACTTTGGAGACAGCCTCACTTTTTTCCATCCACAACAGAAAATTAACAACATTCCAGCGTGCCCCGGTGTTGGCAAGTCCTCTTTTCAGTGCACATACACAATGATGATTGATGAAGCTGTTGGGTCTACAGTAGCGGGCAGAGCAGCTTGGCAGGAATTCAGTGTTATTGAAAGAAATCTCAAATACTTATTCCATCTCCTCCACCAACTTTAATCGCACTATCAACATGCTGCCAGGAACGGAGCCTTGACACCAAGCCATAAGCTTACACAAGCAACCACTGTTGGCATATTACTGCTGCAATGCAGGTAAAGGGTAAACTCTGTTTATTTTTACCTGTTTCCATTCTATACTGGACATCAGCTAAATTATGGAAAGATATTTCCTGTACTAACGGTTAGCTTGCAGCAAATTTCATTAAGGTACTATGTCTCATTTTCCTTGGTTAATGAACTGATTAAGTTAACTTCTTCAGTTACACCGCTATTAACTTTGAGCTTTAAATAAAAGAAAGCACAACAGGAGCTTCACATACCCCATAAATGTAACAGTAAGAATGCAGATGGGTACTACAGGCCTTTTACCACTAATCTGCTCATGTGTTATGCGGATGAAATAACAAAAATCTTTCCTTGATTGCTTTATAAAGTTCTGACGAGTTTATCCTACGTAAACCAACAGCATGTCAACCATTTAAGGTAAATACTGTACTAGCTACAAAGCTAGTAAAGAGACCAATACGCTTCTCATGATTACTTTCGAGCTTGTTTTGGCTTTGCTTAGAACAGTAAAGCTTAAGAAGAGAGGTCTGAGGCATTTAAAGGGAGGGAAAATAAATCCTTGTCCAAGCTCGTTTAGCCATTTTTGTCAGGAAAAACCATTTGAATCTCAACTATACTTGATAATACTGAACACACAACCCCAAAATTGGAATTACAACTGGCTTTAAAACTTTGCTGGTATCTGCCATTGCCAAAGCTTCAGAGTAAAGCATTCCATAAAACAAGTTGGTTTTCCTGAAATCTGTGAACAGGAGTTACACTTTCCCCAGCTACCTATGGCTGAAACCTTTTACACCTATGTTCTGGGAAAAGTCCGTGGCCACACACTGGGGTAGTCTTTTTTTTTTTCTCAAATGATATGATACTCTCTGCAGATGGGAGAGAATTCCAGTTTGCAACTCCCTGAGCTGATGTAGTCACACAAATGTCATTTCCAGTCCCACCTTCCAGCAAACGAAGAAAAACTGGCGTTCCACTCGCCCCCAACACAACAAGCAGAGATAGGCACTTAAGTTGAACGTATGCAAACCTTTTCTTCCCGTACTAAGCCTGTGGAGGAAAGTCTCCTTTTTTCTTCTTTGTTTCAGCTTTCCAAAAGAATCTCAATTTAAGTCAGAAGCAACTGAGTATTGGCACAAACCCAGCATTATTAAAAAAGAAAGGTCTTAGAAAGCAATGTTTTTGGCCAGTTCCTTCTCCATTTCGGAATACTGCTCTCTGAGGCGCTCCATAGCTTTCCTGTGCTCCTCGTCCACCTCTGCCCGTCTGCTCTGCTGCTCTTTCATGAATTCCTCCCGCTGGGCTACAAGCTTCTCTTCACGAGCCATCAGCTCGTCCGCCTGGCGCTGAGAGAAGGAAAACAAGAGGTTTTAACAGTCCTCTACGGATGAAAACAGAGGGTTTAATTGAGATCTACGTAACGTTAACGAGTATCAGAGAAACGGAGCTTTTACTTTAGGGGAGGAAAGTGAAACTACCAAGAAAACATATGAAAAGGTGACAATCCAAAATGAATGGTAAAACGCCTACAATACGATTAACATGACAGCATTAACAACAGCAGCTTTTCTCTGCTAGAGCCTGTCAAAACATAAATAAATCCAGAGACCCTTTAAAGTTTGCTACCTTCCTTAGATCGCTTCATTGAGTTTCTGCAGGTCATGCTTGTTGCATTATTTGCTCCACCGACCACTAACAACATTAGAAGTCACGTTACCAGCTGATATAAATTCGTATTATTGTACAAAGATCTTCTTTTAAAATGAACTTCCGATTTTGGGAAGTGTATTCAGTGGGTTTAACCCCTTAAAGTATGGGAAAACTCCCACCCCAATCAGTAAAGAGACACTTCTTTTTCCTTTTTGCCTGCCTCCACCCCCCTTCTTTTCCTGTGTTCACCTAGAAAGAAGCTGCCGACTAACATGGGCAGACTGAAGGATTCTACTGGAATGAAAGTAACTAGAAGAAAAATAATTTAAATAAAATGCAGCTGATGTTTGGTTAAATGGTCTTAAAGAACTGGCAATCTGCAGCCAGTACAGCAAGCACAGAAAGGTCTATGCTAAATACGACACAGAGCAGGAACGCGCTGGAACCGTTAAGAATTATGAGGAGAAAACAATTTTGGATTTGTGAGTGCTAGGCAGAATGCAATTTCAGAGGGTTATGTATGTCTGTTATTTAGGTACATGCACTTTACCAGAGATTACCACTTCAGCATTCAAGACATTTGAAGTTTCATGTCAAAAGTACATAAATAGAATGCTACTGCATTTCACAACAAGTTACAATTGCTAATAAAACTCCTGTAATTTATACACCACCAATCCTTCAACATACTGCTCCTCTTTTCTTGCCATTTACTGCTTTCCCCTAGAACGTATCACCATTGAAACAAAAGTATTTTCTATGTTCTTGAAGACATTTTTAAAACTAGGAAAAACACACAGTTCTATTTACCATAATGCTTAGGTTCTGCATCAGGTCTTAGTCTTGATCACAAGCCCCCAGTACAAAAATGGAAAGAGCAAAACAAAATATAACAACATAGATATTCAATGTTTTGAAACAACCAGGTAGTGTTTCTGCTTTAGCCAGCGAGGTCAAGCTGTGATTAATGTCTTCCTTGGTAAGTTATTTTCCCCCCTCATACTATGATACTGCTTGGCTTCTGGTAATTCAAATTCCTTTCATACTCTTTATTTTGAAGAGGGATAAAAAAACCCCAAAGAACAAAAAGCGCAGCTACCTAGGAAGAGAAGTCAGGCACACATCCTATATGCATGTTTAAATGACATGTACTTCTGTGGAGTGCTTGCATACAGTGTTAACAGTCTGGCCTCTTTATATTATAGACACTGAAGTCATAAGAAATCTAGGAAGTTGTTCTTACATTTGGTCCATCTTCCAGCAAAACAGAGAGTACTTTTCGCACTTCACTTCTGTCAACTCCAGGCCACTGGAACCCATTCAAATATTCTTCAATACACTCCATATGTTGTTCTTCAAGATCTCCCACCCTGGGTTAAGGCACTGTTTTTGCCATGCAGCATTCTATATACCTTGTCATGACATTATGCCAAAATCGCTTTGTTTGCAACAGATGCAACCCCGGCCAGTCACAAAATGCACCAGTGTACTCTAGTAGTTTGACTAGTGCAGTACTTTATACTCAACAGGCTTTGAAACTGTCAGTGCCTCACACATTTCTGACAGGATTGCACAGCACTATCTTTAAACTACATTCATTGACGTGTACAGACATCTTGGCTTGGATTTGTATTGGTTAACTCAAAAGTTACTCTCAAAAAGCTAACTGTTTGCAAAAGTTAACAAGGTTACATATATTAGTGATCTGGAACAACAACACTGAGTGTTTTTTATGCTATCAATTATAATTTCCAAATGTATTGATTTGCAAAAAGGTTTGTTGGGTTTGTCTGTCGTGTCGTTCCCTCCCCCAAGAAAACAGTACACGTAGAATTTGATAGTGTGCCTGGCAAAACAATTTCCAGGGTGATTTTGTAAAGATGAGGAAAATAACATATTCATTTTAACATAACAGAACTTCAGGTTATTTTCCATCAATTTGTTGTACCTAATATCATATTACGTTTCTTATTCCTCTAAGTCTTAAAAACATAGAAATAACTTCAATCAATTTAAATATTAACACAAATCGGTCTTGCGGCCTGTGGTGGCTTGACCCTGGCTGGAGGTCAGACACCCACCAAAGCTGCTCTACCACTCCTGTTTTCAGCTGGACAGGGAAGAAAATATATATTGAGAGACTTAGGAGTCGAGATAAGGACAGGAAAAGATCACCCTGCAATTACTGTTACAGGCAAAACAGACTCAACAGGGAATAAAAGAAAACACTCTAATTTATGACACTGCACTGCACACTCAGTGACACCAGAGTCGGATAACAAGAAGTGTGACCAGATCTTAAAGCACCACCGCCCACCCCTCCCTTCTGAGCAGACTGAACTTGAGACATGATTTCTCTCCCTTCTTCCCCCCCGCCACTGTGACGCAGGGAGGGGCAAGGAATCAGGGTGGGGGAGGGAAGCATTCCTCACACCCTTCCCCTGCTCCAGCATGGGATCCCACCCATGGCAGAGTCCTCCATGAACTTCTCCAACTTGAGTCCTTTTCCACGGGGCTTCAGCTCTTCACCAGCTGCCCCAGCATGGGTCATGTCTATGGGGTGTGGTCACAAAAGTCATGGAGTGTCTCTCAGTCTCTCAAGCCCAGACTGCTAGAGCCTGGTCCCCAACATGGTCACAAGCCTCCCGTCTCAGCAAACCTGCTCCAGCATGGGTCTCTCTCTCTTGCTCATCTGTGTCTCTCTCTCCACTGGCGGAGGCTTACTCCAATGTGTGCCACAGCGTCTTCTGTACATCTCCACCTGCTCCAGCACTGGGCCTCTCCATGGGCTGCAGGTGGGGTCTCAGCCTTTTCCATGGGCTGTGGGGGGACACCCGCTCCACACCATGGGTTTCTCCGCAGGCTGAAAGGGAATCTCTTTCTCTCCAGCACCTAGGCTGCCTTCCGCCCCCCTTCCCTGACCTTGGTGCCTACACAGCTCCTTACATCTTCTCACTCTCTTCTCTGGTGGCAAAAAGCAGCTGCTTGCAGTGTTTTTTCTCCTAAATGTGATTCCCAGAGGTGCTGTGACCATCGCTGTTGGGCTTGGCCTTGGTCAGCAATGACTCTGGCCTTGAGCCGGCTGGTGTTTGTTTTGTCAGGCCTACAGAGAGTTTCTGGCTGCTTCTCCTGCAGCCCCCCTTCTTCACCAGAACCCAGCCATGCAAAACTACAACATGCCTTAAGCATCATGATCCTTAGTTATGAAGCACGAACTCATCACACCTTTAAACCCAGGCTAAGTAGAAAGGGGCATGTGAACATCATTTCCGAGGAACAATCTTTGAAATACATACTTTCTCTAGCTAAATAGGAATGGAAAATTGAAACAGACAGGAATCTCCTGCTGACACAAGTATGACAACAGTAAGAAGAACGAGCAATCTCTAGAAAATCTGGATAAACTCAGTTCTGCTGATAATGCACTAAACTCCCATAATTCTTTTCTAAGTTATCACGAAGACAACAAGCGACAGTAACTCATACTCCAGCTTTTGCAAGTTCTTAGAAATTCTGCATTCCAGAAAGGTTCAACAATAATTAGCTCTATAAATGGTAAAGTTTTAAGTATCAGACAATCCAACACCTCCCGCCACACTGTAGCGTGAATCGAAAGATCATTTAACTGTCAGCAACAGTATGTTATGCTTTAGGCTTTTACTATCTGTGTTAGTGACTTGCACTTACTAACATCTACTGTGCAGGAAAAAAGCCAAACACTTTTACCCCACCTGAAAAGATCTATAAGGCAGCACACAAATGATATTTCTCCATAGCTGCTATTTTAGCAAAATTTGGATATATTTTATTTCTGTTGTTAATTCAACCAGATGATTTTCTCCTCACCTCCAAACAATCTTCGAGCTCTAGCTCTCTCCAATAAAGTTTCCAGCTCCAGACAACACTGATACAACTCTGTCCTGTTTTTGACTGCTAGTTATCCATTCTTTCAGCAATTCCTGTGCCCCAGTATATCTCAGCTGTTCTAGGAGTCACTTCCTTCAGTGACCCAACATAAGCCATAGCAAGTCACTTTTCACACGTAACCTCAATACTCATCCTCAATTTCTGTCTTTCAGTGTAATGTTATAAATACAAGGCTTTGGGAAACTCAAACTAAGCTTAGAATCCTATCTGTTTTTAACAATGCCTACTACCTATATGTGTAAGTTTTGTATAAGATAGACACATCACTAAATTTGGAAGATTTTTCAGCTTTCACGTTCATTTAAAAAGTTGAAAATAGTTTTAAGCTAAAGTTTCAGAATTTGCTTTAGATATAAACCAAAGCTTGTCTAAATTACATAATTGCTTCTTTATTAATTCCTTTAATTCCTTTCTGGGAATTCCCTTTGGTGTGTTAGCAAACTTATGTATTTTGGCAGTGACATCTTTTGTATTGCTTTTATATCAACATCGAAGTTCAGACATTAGTTATTTGATAAAAAAATCTGATTAGGAAAGTATTTTTTTACTCAATAGTGCACACTGCTTGAACTTTAAAGATAACAAAGCCGCCCTGTATATAGTACTGACTCATATGACTATTGCACTTATTTCTATCACCACTGGTTATGCAAAAAAATAACTTTTTAAAAAAAAAATCCCTTTTTTCAGTAAACTTTGTTTTTTGTATTACTTGGGTTATTTTTTCTGAAATTAAACAAAAAATCCAAACAAACCCCAAAACTACATCAACAAAACCCAAACCAAAAAATATACCATTTGTGGGAGGGACAGGCTTTGAGAAACGTTACTGTACTAGTTCAAGCAGTTAAGTCCACAATGGGAAGTGTAGTGTAGGGGGTAGCTTCCAAGCATATACCTGTACCCTTCTGCATAAAAATATTTAAAATGGAAAAAAAATATATTAAAGTATAGTACACAAAAGCAGGTTTAAAAACATTCTTGAAATCTTCTTTGGTTTGTCCAACAAGTTTAAAGTAATTTCCAGCTTGAGCTACTAGCCAAATATTACATATCTGGATGGAAAGACTACTCAATGAGACAGGGAATTCCACGACTGCTTGTTTCAGTGACACTCCTGTAATCACAAATTACTTTACACACTAAGTGAGAATGTGGTAGGAACCATATCATTTCCCTTTTGTTACTTGGTTGATGCCAGTAGCCAAAAGGAACAGCAAAAAAGTTGTTAATAAATAATCTTAAAATTCCTCTTATTCAGTAGAAACAGAATCAATTTCACCGAGGGCTGCTAACACTAAGCACCTGACACTACATCTTATCAAAACCCCGTCAGTTTTTCAGAACACATAATTTCAGAAAGAAAAGTAAGGAAAAAGAATTTCTCCCCAAGCAGCTGAACTACACTGACACCTTCTATCTACAATTTTTAAAAGTTACCTACCTGTAGCTACTCACATTTGGAAAGTCTTACTATACAAGCTTAAAGAAACTTTACAAACCCCTAATAGCTATTAGAATTGCTCCACTGCACATAAAAATTGAGTGGAAATACACAGCCAATGTTTTTAATAAAGAATGGTGAGCGCACTGATCAAGTGACCATTCATTTTAAAAGTTATAAAATATTTGTATTCAAGTTTTGCTGTGAACAAGCAGTAGCAGAACTACAGGAATTTCCTAGTGAAGCTTTCTTCCAGTACCTACACTAGGGTCAGCCACAAGCGCGCCCTGTCAGGGCTCAGCAGCGTGCTGTGCGCACAGTACCGGTATTGAGCGGCAGCCGGACAGCCCATCTTCATCCATTACAGAGAGGAAAGAACAACACAACTATCAGCTTGCAGAAACCAACCTGCTGCCTGTCTTGGGTGATGGCCACAGAAACATCTTCAGCTTTTCTGAATTAAATGATTCGAAATAACATTTTGCAAGAGAAAAGATAACACAGGAACCCAATCCTGAAGGAGCCATGGGAAAACATGAAACTAATTCCTTGTTAATTTTCCCAATTCCAGATTCGGGGCACATGGATTTCAGATGAGCAAAGTGCAGCCAGCTGAAAAGATTCCAGTGATTCGCATGTTCCTATAATATGGCCCTTCATTAAGTAGCCTATCCACAAGAGAAAAACACACTTCCTTTTCAACAAGCAACATATAGAATACAGTCAATGTTCTCAGCTAACTAGGCAAGATTTACATTTCCATTCTGGTAGGTTGGTAGGTGGGTTTTGTTCCACGGAAATTTATTTTTTTTTAAAATTATTTTTATTTAAGCTTTCTCTGTATGTGACAAATCTTGTAGTTTGAGGTAGGAGGGAAAATAAAGCAGAGGAAATAAATTAAAAAAAACCAGTTTCCATGCATCAGGAGATTGTAGGAAGAGGTAGTGATCCATTAACTTTGCAGTACTAGAACATACATACTGCTGCAGCTTGCATCTTACAAGTGCAGAGGTCACAACAGAATTTTACTGCAAGTATATAAAGTATAGAAAAGTGTGTGCTATACAGAAGGCACACAGACTTGCTTTAGAAGCACAAAACTCTTACATAGGTCACTTTATAAAAATCTATCCATCCATCCTTTACCTTCCTCTCTTCATGCTCCTTCTCTTGGAGTCTGTGGATCATACCGTTGGCAGCTTGCACTGAAATAACAAATTACAGGAGATCAATCTGCTGTTCTAAATGGAAGGAAAACTCCCCTGAAAGGGATTTAAAAGACACGAGGCTGTTGCAAGGCAAAGACTGTATTCCACTGTGTCACTTAACTGCACAAAAAAAGCCCTGTCAGTACTTGCAGAAGATGCTTTACACTAACTGTATGTAGGTCTATCACCAAGCTCCCCCTTGTGCATTCTGTTCTAGAAGCCAAAAAGAGAATGACAGCCTGGTCCTCTTGTGATGCTGATGAGAGAGTGCACTACTCAACGCCTCAGAAGACATCAAAAAACCTCTCAAGTCAGTAAACAGACACAGATTACCAAGCTCTATGTTCTGGTTGTTGATCTTAAACATACACACACACACACACACCCATCAAATGTAAGAAGAGATTTAGTATAAACAACCTAGGTGGACAACATCTTTGTGCTGGAGCTAGCCTCTTCTCTTGTGAAACTAGGCCTAGGAAAACTTCTCAGTGGAAATAGGAACTGTATTCTATGCAGTTTTTTCCCCTAACTTATTTAATACTTAATTAACGCAGAATAGTTTCCCCAATGCACTAACAAGTTCTAGCATTGAGAAATACCTTATTTATGGCTCTGAATCTTCTCACAGCAGAAGGCAGGCTCCTGCCCCCTGAGGACTTCCACTTAAGAGAACTTGTTCACTGCTCTAGTGGCTGGTGAGGAGCTGAAGAATCATGAATCGGAGCATCTGGTGGCTGAGTCTGAGCCACTCAGGATCATCAGAAGATAGTGGCAAGCGACAGCTGTAGCAGACTCCCTACAGCAGGGGCTGGAGGCTCCCCACCTGTCAATATGTTCTGTCACCTAGGGAGGTCTGACTCTTGCCAGGAGCTCAATTCAGGATGTTACAGAGAAGCTACTGAGGCTTGGACTATCACCCTGCTGCTCTTCCATGTAGACACCAGTGGTACCACAGGGGTGACCTGAGAAGTATCAGAAACGACTATAAGGATCTGGGAACAGTGGTCAATGGCATGGGGTCTGGATAATGTTCTCCTCAACCTTCCTGGTGAGGGGGACTCAATGGATTTCTGGGGTTAACAGTTGGTTGCACAGTTGGTGTTGGCAGCATGGTTTTGTTTTCTACAGCCATGAAATCCATCAACAGCTGCTTGGAAGAGAAGGAATCCACCAGATTAAACAGGGGAAAAGCACCTTTGCCAACAGGTTAGCCAATCTGGTAGGGACAGCTTTAAACTAGAAATGACAGGTAAGGGGGCAATTCCTCAAAAAACCAAAGTAAGTTGGGAACAGGCTGGCAAACCAAGGGTGTGGGATGATAGTAACAGAAGGGATGTTGCACCTTTTTTAAGGATCACCTCATACGCTCAAGAAACATCTGTGCCAACAACTATCAACCAAAGGCAGCAGGAGGCTGGTATAAATGAGCAAGGAGCTTCTAACTGAATTCAGACTTAAAGAGGAAGTATATAGGAGACTGAGGCAGGGGCAGGCATCCCAGAAGAGACAAGAGTTGCTGTGCGATTGTGCAGAGACAGAGTTAGAAAAGTTGGATTGACCAAAAATAGCTTCTTCTTAAGTCAACAAAAGGTTTCAACGTAACCTTAGCCAGAGCTGCGATGGCAGGACCAACAAATAGCAAACAATGTCCTTGTTGTTTCCCTTTTAAAACGCCACAGAAATGAGAGCTAAGTACATAAAAGGTCAAAAACTTATCCAAGAATGGCATTTTTTCCACAAGTCCTGTTTTGAAACATAACTGTTTAGATTATTCATCAAAATGACACAACAAGGGAAATAAGAAGCAGCGTGCTTACGTCTCTGGAATGCTTCACCCAGGCTGTGGTGCATTGCCTGCTCACACTGAGGAAGGGCGTGCTCATTGGCCTCAAAGACTGTGTTCTTCAGGCTGTCCAGGACTCGCATCTCCCGGAGACCCCGTTTGTCCTGCCGGGAGAATTGAAAGAGAGTCAGTGGCCAACAAGGAGCTCCACGTCCCAAATGAAGATGGTTTCTCAGCTGAAAAGCTAACTGCTTTCTCTCAAAGACTATACCATTGTCGATTAAAGTGTCGCTCTGCTTGTTTAGCATGATTGATAGCACTAGTTTTGTGAGAAAGAGAGAGTTAATACTCAGTTCATCGTGCTAAAATGCAGGAATACTTTGAATGACACTTCCTGGCCCTTGTGGAGGAAGTTGGTATTTACTGATGAAAAGACTGTGGAAAAATGCCTTGTTTTGTATAGATAATTTGAAGTGTATCCAAAACAACCGAGAGTGCCAGAGGTTGGAAGCACAGTGTTGTCATAACTCAGCTGCTACAGAGAAGTAACACAGCAGTGATTCTGCTCGCTCGATGCCTGGCCTTCCAGATTTAGCATGCTGTGAGGTTACAACAATGCAGGTAAAACTGTTTTTACTGAAGTAAAAACTAAAAAATAACATTACACAGCTGGCTAAAGAGGCAGGTCTTCTTCTGGTATATTATAGATCACAATTAATTACAAGAAGAACCAGCTCTTGCTTTATTATTTGCATTTAAAAATTTTTTTTTTTTCTGAAGCCACTACACTGCTTCCACTCTGAATCCCACCTGCACTTTCCTTTAGACAATGAAAAGGATTCTGAAGTCTCCTCCAGGCTGCTGCCTGACTGCTCCCTTCCTCATTTTCCACCTCTTAGTTATGAGTAGAGCTGCACACAACCATTCCTGTACTGTAAGCTGCTAACTGTAAAGCAATTCTAGGGAATAAAAACCACGTTGCACCACATGAAGCGGGCAACTGGATCACCACACCCACATTTCAGAACTTGAAAATCAAGGCACAGACCTGTAAAGGCACTTAACAGGTTCTACACTTCCTAAATGCAAATCTACATTCTTTACACCCTAGATGCTAGTCACTAAAAGCAGCAGCTTATGTCCTAGTGACATCTTAAAATAATGTCCTACTGATATCTTAAAAAATATTTGATATCTTAAAGTTAGAAACAAATGTAATTTCTGGAAGAAATTTTAAGTTGCAAAAATATAAATAATCCTCTGCTATTTTTGCCCTAAAAATATAAACCAGAAAAACTTCCAGAAAACGGCTAAGAATGCATGAAATTTGTAAGTAGAACAAGATTTTGGGTCCAATGACAAAAATACCTGAATTATAAAAATATAAGTTACTATTTCTAGTTGAGTGTAAAATTAGCTTCCTGTGAAAAGCCACATAAAAATATTTGCTGTATCCTGCAACTTGCTTAGGGAAGGCAAAGAAATGAGATTATTTCTTATGACTCTGAAGCCATGCAATACAGATCTGATGAGAGTTTATTTCACATACTTATTTTGCTAAACCAGCACAGAGACAAATTAGACCTGCTTGAAATATTGGCTACAATAGAGGGGTGACAGACATTTTAATGCCTTTTTAAAAAAAAAATCAGCTCTGCACACCAGAAGTTTAACCATATCTTTAGGATTAATTTCAAGATTTTAAATCCCACATTCTGTAAGAATAAAAATCTACTCAGAAATAGCCAATAGAAATCTTGTTGACACAAGATTCTACTTTTCTATGCTTTTGCTGCCATCTCGTGGAAACCGTATTACTCTTACTAAGCCAAGCTGCATATAAACACTGTTACACCTTCAGTACTTCAGCCTTTGATTTGCAGCCAATCAGGTAACATTCACTCAATTTTTAATTGTCTTCTTACTTTGCATAACATGCTGCTCTTCCAGCAATACTACCTTCTTTCATTAAATAAAAATTATAGCAAAATGACATTAAAACCATGCTAGCTGAATCCAGCTGAGGCACAAAGCAGTTTCTTCATCAGATTAAGGCTGCATTGGCCAGCAATATTTTCCTTGAACCAACTAGACTTCTCTTAAAATGTTAAGGCTACATTATTCTCCTACATCAGTATTCCTGTCAGTCTTCTGCAGGAAAAATATTGACGCCCCTTTCAAAACTGCCTCAATGCAGACATATACTATTGGAGTGTTAAGTTAGTTTGGGCAAGAAATGCAAGTCAAGTCTTTCTGAAGAGAATTACATACATATTATAACCTCTAAAAGATGCTGAAACTGTTTAAAGTTTCAGACTCAGAAGATTACAGCACCCAGCAAGATACAAATACTTACTTCAAATTCTTTAATAAAGTACCGTATTTCTCCCTGAATTACTGGTCTGTGATCCAGTAGTCTTGAATAGATTTCCCCAACATCTAGAAGAGTAATGAAAGTCAGGTTTTTAGTTTTTCTCTCACACTCCATGCTGAGGCTACACAACACAAGGTAACACACCATACCTCAATGCAAGAGGCACCAGACACACAAAGCTAAAAGAATATCAAGAATAATATTCATAGGCTATCCTATCAATAGATAGGATCAAATCACCAATGTAGATAAAATGGAAGGAATTAATATTCTAGGTGCTGCAGACACCTTTCTGTGAACAGTCCCCTCTCTCAGCATTTACTATGTCAATCCTCCTCCTCAGTACAACTTCCATATCTGACTGATAACAGTGATAAAATTTTGATAAAGAGGAGAACTAAAGGCTGTAGCTCAAAAGAGATTCATAGTTTAGGATATGGTAGTTTTCTGCAGTAAAAGACAAGAATACAGCTCACTACAAAGGAAGCCTGTTTGCATTTTCTTGTATTCCAGGGTCAAACATTTAAAAACTACTCTTGAAGAAGAGTACAACATGAATATGTGTGAACTGTTGGAGCAAGCCCAGAGAAGGGCCACAAAAACGATCAGAGGGCTGGAGTGCCCCTGTGAAGGCAGGCTGAGCGAGTTGGGGCTGTTCAGTTTGGAGAAGAGAAGGCTCCAGGGACACCAGACCTGACGTTACTGCAGCTTTCCAGTACCTAAAGGGGCCTACAGAAAAGTCGGAGAGGGACTGTTTGCAAGGGCATCGAGTGACAGGGCAAGGGGCAACGGGTTTAAACTAAAAAGGAGTAGATGTAGATTAGATATTAGTAAGAATATCACCACCTGTGAGGGTGGTGAGGCCCTGGCACACGCTGCCCAGAGAAGCTGTGGCTGCCCCCTCCCTGGCAGTGTCCAAGGCCAGGCTGGATGGGGCTTTGGGCAACCAGGTCTAGTGGAGGGTGTCACTACCCATGGCAGGGGGGTTGGAGCTTGGTGATCTTTGTGGTCCCTTCCAACTCCAAACCATCTGTGATTCCACGCGAAATAGGCTTGTCTATCATACAGAAAAAATGTCCATTACATTTAAAAGCACTGAGGGCAGAGCATTCAAAGACTATCTGGAGAAATACACACTGTGGTTCCAACAGGCACTTGAAACTGATACTGAACTGGCAATAGTTCTGCTTTATCTCCTGTCCCCACCTGGCTATTCCTACCTTGCAGCTCTTCTCTCTCTACTGTATCCACAAGGATTTGTTCAACAACCTGAAACTCATCCCATTCATAAAAACCCAAACCCAAAACAAACCCACAAAACGCTGAACACCTGCAGAACGATTATTTCAATTTTGGGGAATAACACGGTTACAGTAAATAAAGTACAAGCTCCACCACTTCCAGGTTCAAACACGCAGCTGAACTCGGACAAAACACGGGTGCCTGGCTGAACCAGACGTAAAAGCTTCCCGGGAAACCGAATGCCGGCGTCACGGGCCCGGCGGCATGTCCAGCTTCCCAAAACAACGCCACACAAACACCCGAGTTACGAACTTCAGGGCACGACAGCCAGCTGAGCTTCCCGGACGCCCAACTCCAACCCTCACCGCAGGTCACGGCACCGCAGAGGGCTGGGAAGCAGACGAGGAGGTCGCGGACGCGCTCCTCCTCCTCCGCGGCACTCCGCCCCGCTCCAGGGACATGCTGCTCCCCCAGGCCCGGCAGCGAGGGCACGGCCGTGCGCCCATGGACGGCCCGCGGCCCCCTCAAAGGCCCAGGCCCCCTCTCGCCGTGCACGGCGGGCTCCGCCACCACGGGGAGCCAGTACCGAGGCGGCCCCGTCCCGCCCCTTACCTTTTATGATGGGCTGAATCGGGGACTCGGCCGCCAGCACCTCCCGCTTCCTGTCGCTGGACAACGGGGCCGCCCCGCTCCGGCCGGGGGACCTGAGGCCACCGCCGCTCATGTCGCTCGGCGCCCCAGGGGCGGCCCGGCCCGGCCCTTCCCCGCCCGCTTAACTTCCGCCTCGCCCCGCTGCCTCGGCGTGAGGTCATCGCCGTGCGCCGGCCGCCCCGGCGGCGGCCGTTGCTGCGGTAACGGCGGCGGGATGCCCTGCCTTGGCCTCCTGCCGCCCCCGACCTCCTCCGGCGGCTGTGCCGAGGAGAAAGATTTTTGACAGGGGAGGAACCCACCGCCACCGCCGCGGACTGGGGGGCCCTGCGCAGCCCGGCCCGGCAGCGGCCGCCCCGTCCTGGCACACGTACGAGAGGCTTTCGGGACGGCAGCCAGCGCCCGGGCGCCCTCGGGGCCCAGCGGCGTGCACCTCTGACCCCACACACAGAGAACAACCCGCACCAAACCGCCAGGCCTTGCGTTGTGCGTTGGGTTTGGTGTTAGGAAGAGACTTCTGTGTACTGAACACGACCAGAGACTGTAGGACATGTGGGCTACACAGAGAGACCACTTCACAAGGAAAAATGATGTCAAGTCCCCCACGTTTCTTTTTAAACCACTTGAAAGTATCAGGGTATTTTCAATGTCCTTCTCAGCACCCTGACCCCTCACCCCTTTTAAAACACCACATACTGACTTCCTTCTGGGATTTAATTTTTTCCCATGCTACATAACTTTCAGAGTAGTTCGATACTTGCATAGGTCATTGCAGCTATACCTTAGGGGGTTTTTTACACATCCTTTTTACTTGAAATACACAGGGCACTGCTCAGTGTCTCTGTACAGCAAATGAAGGAAAAACTATGGATTCTGCTAAAGCTGCTGCAACCTCCAGCGTCCTCACCTGGAGTACCTGAAAGGAGATAGTTTAGCTGTAGCGATTACACTTCTGTTAGTAGGAGCTAACCAGCATTTTTGTTAGAAATTAGTTCCGCCCATGTTCTACTCTGCATGGCTTTTGTAAGTAAGAGCAATCACTTAGCTGAGAAAAAGGAATCACTTTGTTTTTAGTGTGAAGCTATTACCACAGACACAAAAAAAGATCCTATTATTAAATTCCCTCCCCCATCGTCAAAGCTCGGAAACTGCTTAATGAAATCACTGTAGTATTTTCTGACAATAATCTTCTAAACTCTGCCTCGAAAATGATTGAATTGGCTTTGGTGAAATAATCCCCTTCCCCCCCAAATCAGTCACAACATGGTTAAAACCTGAATAAATAATAAATTAATCTTACATTGGGAAATGTTGAATACTTCAACTAGCATTATTAAATTCAGCATAAATATAGTCTAAACCAGCTTTTTACTCTGTAACATGGTCTGTAAATATTGCATTAAATAAGCAATAATTAGCAGAGATCAAAATCATTATTAAAAAACACTGTTCCTCTTTCCATTTTCCCACTTGGCTCTAAAGCACATGAGCACTTCACAACCTACCACTACATCACACCAGTGCTCCTATATTAATAATGTCTGCAGGACATTCCAGCTGGCCTGACAATCACTAATGATTAAGGGTAGAACTGTTCAAATGATAATTTTACCCTCTTCAAACCTCGATGTCACCCTTCCCTATTCTCACTCAGCCAAGTTATTTCCCCCTCTAAGCTCTATACTCCAGCTATCTTTTCATTTAATAACTAGAAAACCCTACAGTGAAGGGGGGTTTATAACCTCTGCATTTCTAGAGAGGAGTTTTTACATCATGAGTAATGTCAGCTTCGGAATTATTGGACTGCAACAAGGGCAAATCCTGTGACAGATAAGTGCATCGGTTTCTAGGACTACTGTCCTGAAACCATTTCTCCTCTTTGTTTGAATACTGGTTTGTTTGTTTTTTGTTTTATACTGTTTTTAGGGGGGGTTGTGTGTTTGTGTTGTGAGTTTTTTTTAAGAATATGCTTTATTTGCTGCATTTATGCCTGTTTGTATTTTTTTTCCCCCTCTGCTTACTCTCCCTGCCCCGTCAAGCTTGCTCTCAAAACATATTTAAAAAAATTAAGGAGGACTTAAAGAGGTGATGGCTATAAAAAGACAATACTTGTGGAGCCCCTAACCTGTCAGTTTGTAGGAAGTAGTCATCAAGTCACAGAAACATGGAAACAGCTATGGCTTGGAGCATGAAAATCAACATATGCAGTCATCATGTATTTTTTTGGAAGATAGGCTAAACAACCTCTGTCACTTTTGCCGTGCAACGGAACCCGCTTTCTCTTTTAGGGATCACCCTGCCGCCTCCCATTAGCGTCAGCAGCACTCCGAATCGCAGAATCTTCGGCCAAACGTGCCGAGTCCTGTCATTTCCCCCCCAGGCTGTCCAGGGATGATAATCCACTAAAGGATTGCTTCATCCAAGTGGCGGTGTCCGAGCTGAACGCCGGCAACAGGCAGGGAAACCCAAACCTGTTGAGGCAGACGTCTGCTGAGATGGGGGGAATCGGAGCGACAGCCCTCAAGAGGGAGAGGCAGGAAATGTACTTTGTGCCAGCAGAGGAAGTCCATGGGCTGCACCTGTGATGGGAGACCGAGACCGCGACGGCGATGGCTGGAAGTTAGTGGGGCTGCGATGCCGATGCTGGCCAAAGCGGGCCTGGGGCCACGCTGCTTGGAGGACTGCCTTGTCAGATTAGCCGCGTGGCTACTGTATTTGATGCTCAACCTGGACGGACAGGCCTGCCAGGCAGAAACTGCTCAGGCAGATGATGCTAGGGAGGACAAAAATTATCCACCGCAAGACCAAGAAGACAGATGACACCCAGCAGGAACAGCAAGCCAAATCTGCAGAATCCACAATGCAGCTGGCTAGCCCGAGGCTACCTGCCTCTTTGAAGTGGAATAGACATCACCGACGAGCTGTCAAATTAGATCACCAGCCTGGAAAGGCTGAAAGAGATTTAGTTCTTCCAACAGAGAAGGGAAAGTTTAATAGATGAAAATCTTCCTAAAGGGGCCGAGGTAGCATGGGAGGGGAAAGGGGAATCCTTCAGATGCAGCAACAATGAAAAATTACTCACCTCCCTTTTGCCTGCAGAGTGAGAGATGGGATGGCAGTGTTCTGCATCAGCCACGGTGGCTGTAGATGCTACCAGCATGGAAAATAAAGGCCATGCCTGCAGGAATGTGCACAGAGCAGCAACAAGTAACCCTGGCTACAAAATCAGTGCCGTTCCCCTCACCCCAAATCCGTGATATTTTTATGTGTCACTCCGGAGCTGGGATCTGAAGTGCTGTGGATCTAATATTCACAACAGGCAGCAATGGGATACAAAGAGCCAGCCTGAATCCCAAAGCTGGGCGCAGTGGAGCTGCACGATGGCATCACCCCTCACACATCTTCCACAGTAAAATTCAAATGCAAAAAATGTGCAGAATACAATTCATTCTTGATAAATCCAGAACAGAAATTAAGACTACCAAGTGAGTAAGCATGTGCTCAGGTGTATAGTGAATATGAAACCTGGCATTTCCTTTAGGGACAGCAGCAGCACGATCCAATTATAGATGCAAAGAAGAAGTACTGCTCTTAGGGGGAAAATATTAAATGTATTAATCCATTAAGCAGCTGCATCATTGCAATTACACTTTGAAGTTAAAGACCGTGAAACACACAAAAGATTAAAAGAAGTGATAAGATTGAAAACCAAAAGGAAGAAAAAATAATAATCAAGTCGGCCTACAGATCCCTTTCTAGAAAAAACTTAAGTTAAAAAATTACGTTAGGTTCTGTACACGCACAAGTATAAAATCAATTTACCAAGGCAAATGTATTTGGAGAAAAATCACAGCAGCATCTCTATTCCCAACTTCAGCATATGCATGACAAAAAAATCTTAAGTCACCTGCAGAGATGCAAACAGGGGATGCTAGCAGATCAGAAAGAATAGAAACCAGACCTCTGAATAGAAAAGCTTACACTGGATTTGTTGATAATGATTTAACAGTTGTATCTATTTGCTTATTTTCATCTCTCTCTCTCAGCATCTAAGTATGTTGTCCTCATCTCTTCCAAATCCACCACACCGAGGAGCAGAGTGTAGATCATCTATTGCTTTTTAACCAAGAGAAGAAGAGAGATGCCCAAGTTCTACAGTTCTTTCCATCTGTAGTGTTACTTGGGTGTATTTTATTTCACAGACAAAACCATGTTAACACTCCTAAGTCACCTTTTCACATAAAGTAGTTAATGTGAAGGAGTGTCCTACTTGAATTGCAAAGTATTCAGGTCTATTTTAAACCTTAATCTCAGCTCCCTGGTAATAACCCAGGATTCACACCCACGCTGAACTGTTTAGATTACTATTCCATCAGCTATAATCATAATTGAAATAAACGTGTGTGTGAGAAAGAAAGTGAAGCTGAAGAATTGTTTTATGAAGACAGTCCAATGAGCTGTAATACATCTTAAGCTTCCCAATAGGTATCTTACAAAAAAATAAGTTCCCCATTTCTAGGTCTACGTTCTCCTGGAAATTCAGACAGCAGCAAGAAATTTTGAAGAGGATGAGGTAGGCCACAGAGATGAATTTAAAAAAAATAAAAGGATGTGAAAATATGACCTCTTATAGGCAAACAGCTAAGATGCTATTTAGGAGACTTAACTGCCCTGATGTTCTGTATTCTACCCAGGGAATCTCTGGCCATTCAAAGCAGGTACTTACTGGGGGTGAGCAGTGAGAAAGGGTAACAAAACATGCTCAACTGGATGGATTCAATTGTTAACCAGAGGCTGTCTCTCCTAACTCGGTTTCTGGGTGGAGAACTGGGATGTCATCATCCCTGATGACACAAAAGGAACTCCACAAAAAGCACATTATACATTTCAGCTGTCACAAAAAAAGTCCTTTACCGTTTTGCTGCTGAAAAGCCTACACATCAGTTCCAGCTGAATGGCTGGATATACTTAGCACCCAGGTCTCAACCGTAACTAGGCTTTTTTGTTCAGTGTAACAGATCGTGAATTTCTCACTGCCTCTTGCTCTAATCTCATATTAAACCTGGAGTTTTCTATAGATCACTATTGCCCAGTTCTAAGTGTCAGTACCCCTAGAGACTTCCGAAGTCAAACCGAACTCTTGCTTGACAATGAAGTTACACATACACAGACAACTAAAAAGCACCAGCACGTTTCTAACACATTTGGTGCAACACTTGGAACACCTGTTTCAGCCAGGCTTGCTGCAAGCAGTGGTCATCATGGCATCAAGGGGAAAAAGACAAGTCAGTGTTGCAAGTGTAAGATTTCACTGCACACTTATAATTATCATATTTATTTCACTGGTGAATTCTTCAGTTGCTGAAAGGTTGTCATGCAGCACTATCTCACCATATGGCAACAACCTCACGTCCTAGAGGCACATACTTAAAAGACCATAACATGTCAGGCCCCTTGAATAAATTAGATAGAGCAATTATGCAAAATAATAGTAATACTGCAATGATGAGATACACTAACAAATGAGTGTGTCACTGTTCATGAAATGCTGTGAAAATAAATTCCACACATCACTGTGGTCATCATCATCATCACGAAGCAACAAAAGTGAAACAACATCACAGTATTTATACTGTGCCCTTCAGCAACTGAAATTTTAAGGGAGGAGAAGGGGGTTGGGAAGGGAGGGAAGTCACTTTCACTAGTGTTCAGTTAAAGTATAATAAAATATTACAGAAAGACTAGGGGTAGTAGCTTTAAAAACAGCCGAACATTTACCCACGCCCACTCTCCATATAGACAATCACTTAATTTGAGAGCTCATGCATGCTACACCTCATCTGTAAATACTATGAAGCATCATCTTAAAAAATGCACCTCATACAATCTCAGACCCAGGTGTTTTTTTACAGGTTTAGTTGTCCTTGATGATCAAAAGGCATTAGACAGAAAGGGGGAGAAGGGAGGAAATAAAAATACCATCTGCTTTTCCTGGTCATCTCAAAAGGAAAACTCTCAATTGATCTTTGCTCTTAATCCTCTACCCTGTTAAGTTTTTCTGTGCAGGGAGATGAAACTGGAATGCTCAAGTTAGCATATGGTAATGACCAAATGACTTAGAAAGCAGAGGGTTAAATTTTACTAGGTTTTTTTTAGTGGATTTACTAACCCACTTCTAAACATTTCATCTTTCTGTTAGCTGAACTATATATATATAAAAACACATTTCAGCAGCACTGTTCTATACCAGAGAACACAAAACTGGCACAAGAGGCTAGGGGATACTGCAGCGGGACCACATAGCCACCTTGAGAAATCCCTGACACATGGAAACAGCGGCTGTTTGGGATTAAAAAAAAAACCCACCTCAACACTTCATAGTATCATTCCTACAAAGCTTGTCTGAAAATACAACAGTTATTGTTTTTATCAATATCTTTAGCTCTGTTCCCATTTCAGTGTTCTTTGCTGCCATTTCCACAGATGAAGGCTTGCATGTAACGTTTTACAAGCCTTCACCCATTCCCACTTGCAATAGCACATGTGAAAACTGACAATATGTGAAACCTCCCCAGGCTCTTACCAAAGGCACTGATGAGTCTCACTCATGCTCCCCTTCAGGCACAGAAACTAGTCCGTTA
This sequence comes from Gallinula chloropus, assembly GCF_964237585.1. Taxonomy (NCBI): domain Eukaryota; kingdom Metazoa; phylum Chordata; class Aves; order Gruiformes; family Rallidae; genus Gallinula; species Gallinula chloropus. Next base: position 92,541,464 of record NC_140086.1, read on the forward strand.
TAGCAGAACTTAGAAGAATAGATCTCAAGATAAGCAGACATTACAGCAAGGAACAGGAGTAACTACCAGGAGAAACAGTAGAAGCTGAGAATTATGATCCCTGGGAAATAAGAACTTTTTCAAAGCAAACAAGAATTTTTAACTGCACAAGACATTCCTGAAGGCAAGTGTACCTGCAAACCCTCTAAAGAAATTCTGTAGATACAAACCCCACCTATTAGAGAACTTAGAATTGCCCAAGTTAAGCTTACACACACACCTTACCTTTTTATGCATTGGGATATATTTAAATTACCTCATCTCATTACCTACCTACTTTTTTCTTAAGGCATTCAGAATGCTCAAACAACAATCTAGGATATCATCATCTCTCCCTTAAGGGGTAGGAGACTCCTAAAGTAGCACACAAGCTAAGAGAAAAGTACATACAACTGGAAAAGTTGTTAGTGGAACACTGTTGTAAAAACCAACTTGTATGTTGGTTGTTTTTGTATTTCAGTGTTTTAAAAGAAACGAAAAGAGCGTGCAGGAGATAATTACCCAATTCAGATGATTCCTTAGGGTATTATGCTAGCACTTTGGCATTTGTTAAGAATAAAGTCAGGGACTACATTCTATAGTGAAAGCACCTGTCCAAAAGCCTGATTCAAGAATATCCACCCTTGGTTTTCAAACAAACTTTCCAACATTGAGAGTGTGTATGACAGCCTAGCTCGTTGCTATCACACTGGGCGACACGGGTGTTTTGGCAGGGTTGTTTTTTTCTGGTTTTGTTGTTTGGGTTTTTTTTTTTTTAAGGTTTTTTCTTAAGAATTCTGCAACTTGCACTTGTGTGGAAATACCATACAAAGTGAGACATGCACAAATCTTGAAAAAAGCTGCCTTTCAAACTGGCTGACAAAGAAAACGCCTCTTGCATCAAAATACAAGTCCATACAGCAAAAAAATGAAGTAGCAGGTAAACTAACCTTTTAAAATCTTCATTTTCGTTACTGAAGAAAACCTAAAAAGTTTCACAGCCAAATTAAGACTACAGTTTTAAAATAATTTATTCAGTCACATAAATACTTTGTAACATTTGCATGTTCCCTTTTTCACATCATTGGCACACAATATAGCTCTTAACTTTTACAAAACTAGTGTAAACATCCATGGAAAATAAAACTAAAAGGAAGTGGGACATATGTAAAAAAAATATCAATAAATAGCAAAAAGAGTGAATAATTGATGGAAAAATAAGTAATTTTTTCCTTAAAAGACCATGTAATTACACTTGAATGTTTAATTGAAGGAACTTTTCATTTTTAAAAAATAGTGAATTAAAACTCAATTTCCATCTTTCTACCATTGTTGCATTTAATTGGGTACATGACAATTCTTTAACTAGTTAATATTCTTGAACACACAATAGCAGTTCAATGCAATTGTATTATTTGAGGCATCAACAGTTTTGGTTCACATACAGAAGGTTACAAACCAGTATTTGCAAGTTAATGGTTTTGGACAGTATAATTTCTAAGCTCTGAAAACACCCTTCCAACACAACATTAAGATTTTCCTTAATGAGCATTAGTGTATAATCTGTTCTTGATAAAGATGACATTAGACAGATGTTGTCGGACACCTGGGTAATGTTGAATGTGGTTGAACCAACGAGACACATTAAGGTATTTCTCCTTTTCTTGCACTGTGAGGTCCACCTGCATAGGGAAGAAATACAGGGCAACCATAATACAACATACTGCATCATCAGCATCCCAACATGTGGTAATATAAAAGCAGATAATTTCACATCTGATTTAAACCCACAAAAATTACTATCCCACATACTCACAGAGTTGTAGGCCTTGGAAGGGACCTCAAGAGATCATCAAGTCCAACCCCAAAATTATTCTATCTTAATTTGACACATTAAAATTCTCAGCCCAAAATACATATTTAATTTACTCAAATTAACAGACCTTGAAAGTGGACTATACATTTTTATGTCAGAGATGGACATTAGCTTGCTTGTACTGAATGCATCTATGTATTCACAGGGTTAGCATACAGTATTGGGAGGGGTGGGAGAAGAGTTCCACCACATGCACAAATTTCCACATTAATCTAGCAGGTGCTCTTGCCCTAGGGGCCAAGTGACTACATTGTATTTCAAGGTGTATTACAAGTACAAGAAAAAACACTTTTGGAGGGGCAATTTCAGACTGGATAGAACAAACCTGAAAGTTGCCTTCCAGTACGAGCAACAGTCATACAACAATTACTAAGAAACAGCACAGCTAAATAGTTAAGTGTATGCTAGCTAATGTTAAGATAGCAACAGCATGACTCAAATTGCTACTGGAAACCTGTCCATACTTCATAAATATGCTTAGAGTAGTAGTCCTTAGTCCTAGAGTTTGAGGTCCTGTCATTCACCAGAGTTCAAGTCAACAACACGGTCACTTGCTTATTTTAACCCAGATCTCTACAGCTGCAAGATCAGTCAAGAAGAAGCCTCCAACAATCACACAGCTATTGCAACAGCTCCTTGCCACAGGAATTGTGGCTGAGACTAAGGAAGAGCTTTGAGCCTGCCTTTGCTTTTATGAGAGTGGTGGCTTATGTAGTCACCCACAATTAGACCTTAACCATACCCTTCAAAGTGGTGTAAGTTTACATCTGCAACAACTACTTCGAAGTCTGTCAAGCCTGCTGTAGAAGAACTACTCCCACCCTGCATCACCTGTGTTACCAGTCCCTTGATTAGCAATTTTAGGACTCCTCATTCCTCTGAAGCAAAGTTATCTCATCAATTTAGACAATCTATTTTCTCACATTAACCTCCTGCAACTGAATTACAAACAGGGCAGTCCTCAAAACAAGACTACAAAAACCTGTATCAGGAACCAAATGTGATCTTCCTATCAACTATCCCATCTTATCTCAGATACTTAAACTAATCACTCCAGGATTCAGTTCACTTCCTTTTCAGTTACCTAAATTAGCCATCAGGCTTAACTTAGTCATCTTGACAACACCCACAGTCAATGAGAGAGGGCACACCTGGAGAGGAAAGTTTTAACAGACAAATCACTAGCTACACATGCCTAATATTTTTCATGTTTAGACTTCTACAGCTAATCAAGGTTAATCTTCTCCTCAAAAGCTCAACAGATGGCATATTCCTTATGCCTTGTTCTACAAACACCAGGTTTCATGGATAACGCAGGTTCATTGCAAATTTGATCTTGGGCACAGGACAGCTGGAAACAAGTACATTCCAATAAGTCACAAGAAGTGCTATACATACTCATTTACTCAGCTGCATGAGTGAGAAGATAGCGTTCAAAACTAAGCATCATGTTAAATTCCACCTTGTGCCACATCAGCCCTTTTAACTCGGAGTTGCCTGTAACATCTGCCGCTCCTCCTTATTGTTCTCTCACTCTGCCCAGCACTTGGCGTAGGACTGGAAAGCTTTGAACACGTAGAGAAAATAAGGATACAAACTAGAACATGAATCACTGGAAAAATACCAAGGAAGAAGCATTTCAAGGATTTATGGGAAGGAATTCTGAATCAATGCCACGCTGCTTTAAAGCTCTGTTAACAGTAAGTTCGGAGCATAACAAACGCAGCAACAACTGAGAAGCGGGGATCTTGCAGCTGCTCCTAAACCAAAGCAGCTCCTCTTCCCACAGGACCCACCTGCCAGAAGACAAACATAGCACTGCACATGAATTTCCACAGCTTCTGCAGTTTTGAACTTGTATGAACCCTGGTTCAAGCAGTTATGAGAAAAGCTGCTTTTCTGGTTGCTGGCATGGAAATGTCAACGCTACTCCTGCAGCTGTATAATCTGATACAAGTGCACAAGCAAAACAATTTAAACTCACATACTTTTGCTGAGCTACAAACCTAAGAGTTAATCAGCATTAGCCAAGTAGGAAAGAGTAACACTTGTAAGAGAAAAAAATTCCAGAGTAAAGGCATTATAAACAAAAAGAAGATGCTATTAAAACATGACACTGAGTGCTTCATAAATTGCCTAAGTTTCTGCAAGTACAGTATATCTAGGGCAAAAACCCCTATGCAGTATCATTTAGGGAAAGATGCTTTCCATCACCTGCAGTTTGTTATAATTAACAGTAGTTGGAAGCTGGTGCTTGGTATGAGGCTGCAGAACCACTCACAAAGCAACAGAGAGCATGAAAAAAGCAACGTGTGTACTCTAAGGCCATCTCAAATTACTGAAAGTGAAGAAAAGTGTTTAAGTATGAGCAGATGCTAAAAACAGTGCCACTAAGTTCCACGAGTGTTGCACACTTACTGCAATAATGCCCTTTTTCAAGTCCTGAATGGGTAGGGCACTTGGCTATGAAAATGCTGAAATAAACTTCAGTTTCTGCAGCAGATAAAGAAGTTCCTCCCTATAATTTTATGCTGATAATTCTCAATATTCACATTTTCTGAAGTAAATCAAAAATGAAGTCTGGAAAACTAGTTCTCTATTCTGCTAGCAAAATGAAAAAACATCTGAAGGGCAAAACAGACAGCTACTCTAATAACAAATCCCCTTTTTGTACTCTAGGCACAACAATCGAGATATTTTTACTTATTTACATAATGTACTCTATCAGTGAGATATATTAAAAAGCACTTTGTGGCATGCTCTACTTTTTACTTGAAACATAACTCTTAGGTTAATTGTTTAGAGATCACTTCCATGGCATTTTTTACAACACTTTGTTAGATGGGTATTTTCTGTTCTTCCTCATTAAATTAGATAATTCCCCCAAGTTAAGAAAGGCTGCTGTTCTGCTGTTAAAATAATTATTTGCTATTAAAGCAATTATTTTAATATCAAAGAAGGAGACACTCAATTTGACAGGCTTTTTTTTATGTCATGAAAAAGTCTTACTCCTTCACCACAAAGCTCAAAGGGTAACCAAGGTGGCCATCATACAATGCAACCAATTGATTTTCCAGAAAGGCTATAAATACACAAGTTTTAATTATATTTGCTTTGAGTAGCACTGGGGAGGCAGGCATTAAGTTCCCATTCCCACACCCTGCATGGAAAAATGTAAAAATACTTGCTTACATCTTAAGTCCTTCAGCATCAAGAAAAGAATAGGATAGTATCTTACCTTTTAAATTCAACCTTTGGACATGAGGGGGAAAAAACACACAAACAAAACCAGATGATAGCCTATAATGAGGACACAACCAGGTGGATAGATGATGGTAGGGCAGCGGATGTGGTTCACCTTTATTTCAGTAAAGCATTTGACACCACCTGCCACAGCATCCTCATGGCTAAACTGAGGAAGTGTGGTCTGAAGAATCAGGTAGTGAGGTAGATTGAACTTGTTGAAAGAAGTCAGAAGGTTCTGGTCAATGGAACAGAGTCTAGCTGAAGGCCTCTATCAAGCAGGGTCCCTCAGGGGTCAGTATTGGGACCTGTATTATTCAATATACTCATCAATGACCTGGATGAGGGAACAGAGAGCACCATCAGCAAGTTTGCTGATGACACAAAACTGGGTGGGGTGGGTGACACCAGAGGGCTGTGCTGCCACCCAATGATGCCCAGGCAAGCTGGAGAGCTAGGCAGGGAGAAGTTTAATGAAATACAAGAAGGGTGAGCGTAGGGTCTTCCACGGGGGGAAGAACCACCCATGTACCAGTACTGGTTGGGGATGGACCTGTTGGAGAGCAGCATAGGGGAAAGGGACCTGAGGGTCCTGCTGGACAGCAGGATGACCATAAGCCAGAAATGTGCCCTAATGGGCAAGAAGGCCAATGGCATCCTGAGGTGTATTAGAAGCAGTGTGGTTAGTAGGTCCAGAAGTGTTCTCCTCCCCTTCTACTCTGCCCTGGTGAGACAGCATCTGTAATATTGCGTCCAGTTCTGTTGTTCCCCGCCCCAGTTCAAAAAGGATGGGGAGCTACTTAAAACAGTCCAGTGCAGGGCAACAAAAATAAATTAAGGGCATTGAACAATCTTCTTTATGAGGCCAGGCTGAGGGAGCTGGGTCTCTCTATCTTGGAGAAGGGGAGACTCCGGGGTGACCTCATTAATGTTTAAAAGTATGTAAAGGGTGAGTGTTGGGAGGACAGAGCCAGACTCTTCTCGGTGATGTCAGATGACAGGACAAGGAGCAAAGGGTGCAAGCTGGAGCATAGGAAGCTCCATGTAAACACAAGGGAAAACTTTTTCACTGTGAGGGTGACAGAGCACTGGCACAGTCTGTCCAGAGAGGTTGTGGTATCGCCTTCTCTGGAGACATTCAAAACCCACCTGGACACATTCCTGTGTGACCTGTAAATCTGTGACACAGAATTCTGAGACCTGATCTAATCTAGGTGATCCTGCCCTGGCAGGAGGTTGGACTAGGCAATCTTTTAAAGTCTCATCCAACCCCTGACATTCTGTGAATGGTGTATTTCACACAATACATGTACTTTTTACAGTTTTGACAAATTTTCCGCTGTTTAAATGCTTAAAATGAAACCTTTTCTTTAAGGCAAAATTATTCAGTTTAAGTACCATTTCTAGCATTATTTTTTAGAAGGAAAGCCTGTTAGCCCAGTACTGAGATAAGCAACATATCAGTTAATATTAACCAAAATTCAAAGCAATCTGTTTATTACAGGAAATGCTCATTATGAAAAAAAAAAAAAAGAAAGCTGGAAAACTATTATTGCAGGTTCTTGTTAGTTCTGACCCAAGGAGAACAACTCCATTTTGTACTTCATTTGGCCCTAGGATTTTGACTGAGACTTCTTCCATTTGCAGATATAAATTTCACCCATAAGTTATCTTCTAGACCTTATATTAAAGGAATTTTCAAGTCAGACATATAGACTTGATTACTGCTTATTTGGTTCTGACAAAATTTTTGAAGTATGGAAACAGATCAACCTTCACATTGATTAGTTCCCTTAATAGAACTGGACTTGTGCTGTTTGCAAATACTTAAGAAAAACGCAGGGAAAGATTTCTATTTTAAATTAAAAAAAAAAGAAGACATGAAAGCAAGATCTTTACCACAGGGAGAATTTAATGCTCACTGATTGCTTGAGCTATCCTCAAGCAATGCTTCCAAATTCATGTTTTCTCTGCAATCTATGCTTTAACCTAGAAGAACTTCATTGTTCATGATATTTATTCACGTATGTATTTAAGCAAAGTGTCTAAAGATAATATTTATGTTAGATTCATGGAGACATGCAATTACATACAAAGTAAATCACAATGATTGAAAAAGCTCATTTAGACAGTACCAAGTGTTACACTTTTGGGGTGCTTGTGTCCTATATCACGATGCAGAACAATAATGCATACAATTTAGTTCCTACTGTATAAGAGTGCATTTCTAATTAAAGAGATTCAAAATAGACTCAAACTGCAAGAAGCCTGAAACACACTACCTGTGAATCTCTCTCTCATTAAAACACGAATTCCTTTCCCACAACGTGGTTTTTTTAAACAAACTGTACTACCACATTTATTAAGATAACTAGAAGGGAAAAGAAGAATGAAAAAAAAAGGCACACGACTGCAAAATTCCAAGTTGCTGCTGCTCAGCAGACACACCCATTAGTAAGTTGGATGAGCCTGAACAGTGAAGAATCAGGTTCCAGAACCACCCCCTGGATAATGGGGAATGGCTAAATTAAGGTGGGAGGAATATGAAGATGCATGATCTATATTCACAAACACTACAAAAGGAAGATGAAACTGCAGGTGAAGAAGTGAGCAAGAGGATCGGGTGGTCTTAAAATTTTACAATGACACGTGCCTCAACTTTTTTTAAATTTTATCAGCACTTGGCTCATTCAAGACAATCATGGCACACATTTACAGCATTATATTACTAATGTCCGTGTTAGCACGTAGTTGGTAGCCCAGCAAAAGCAGAGAGATTAATCCTAAAGATCACTATCAATATTGTTTTCAGATTGATTTTCTAGACACCTTAATGGACAAGAAGAACTCGGGTTTCATTTCTACCTCCCCTTGAAGAATTATAGGAAATACATATTGATATTTTGCACAAGGCTCAGCTGAAACAGTTGGTGGATATGACAAACTGTTTCCTTGAACCATATCACATTAGGAGCAGCTTGCCCTGCCCCCCTCCCCTTAAAGCTACGGGGAGAGAAGCAGCTCTTGACTTACTCTTTTTCTCACTACAGGAAAAATAAAAAGTAATTAAAAAAAATCCACAGGATTCTACAGTTCAAGATCTTAAATCTACAGTTGAGTATTAATATTAATCAATTCCAAAACCTCCAAGATACATGTAATTCATAGTTAGTAGCTTCTAGGTTTACTATGTATTTAGAATAAGCACCCTGTTATTTGCTTTTTATACCTTTCTGATTCAGAAAATTATCTTCCATGAAATCAAACATTTCAGAAACAGATGCTGTACTATAAACTTGTCCCAAGTAGTGTCTGGATGGTTGCAGGCACCCAGGAGCACCAAGTCATTTGTTTTCACCATCTGTTCTATTTCCCAAAGCAATAACTTGTATCTTTTCTTCTTGATTAGGTGGCCTACTCTAGAGCAAACTCTAAATTTAAAATGCTTGATTTTTCCCTGCCTAAGTTTTTTAAAAAATGTCTCATTTGAACTTGCACTATAACATATTTGGAAAGCATTTGTTTTTTCTATGTCTGCATATCATATGTGAAAGGTAACCCACTCTGACACTCTAGTCAACACATCTATCCTACTACTTAAGTCATATTTGCCTTCTAAAATATCTTAACAGAATTAATTCCAAAAGACTGCCTCTAACATGTTTTCAAAAGCCTTCTGAAGTGAATCTTCTCTTCCCTCTCCTCTGCTTAACACTCTCCCATTTGAATTTTTACTCCTGGACAGTCAAGACACTTCAGAAATGAGACAACCTAGGTATATATATTTCATTACTTGATCTTCCCCTGCCTCAGTCTCCCTTTAGAAGGGTAGCATTCTTGCTGTCTAGTACCAGAGCCCTGCTTTTAACTGCACAAAGTAACCACTTACCCATTCTCAGCACATATGCATGTTACATTAGAGATACAATAACTTCTACTGCTTCATCTTTCAATTACCACTTGGGGTTCAGCAGTGAAGTACAAGGATTTATAAGCACTTCATAATAAACCCTGTGCTGACTACGAAGAATCTCAGTTATTTTCTCCACTCAGTACAAACTTTTCTATTTGTTTGAGGTTTTCTGGTTTTGTTTTTATTTTCCCCTAAGCACCAGCTCCCCGCTTTGTTTTCATACCATTACTAAAGTCTTGAAACAAACAAAATTTTGATATGGCCCACATTTTTCACATGCATTCATCCTTCAGGAACTTGATGTATGTACATCTTTTATAGCACCAGCAGCATTTCTCCAATACTAACAAGGTCAGTACTTTCAGTTCTGACACATCCTTTCAGTTCTGACACATCCTTTCAGTTCTGACACATCCTTTCAGTTTGGTTTATTTATTTCCCCATGTAGCAATGTGAGCAGTCGTGTTTCAGACTTGAACACAATACTTGTACTTGTCCTCTGTACACAGGTATCTTCCTTGTTATGTTAACCCAGATGTAACTAAAGCATTCTGGACACTTCAGATAATACACTTATTTTGATAGATCCATAGCTAAATATATAAAAGAGTAAAAGATGAACAACTTAAACATTTTATTTGAAGCTCTTCATAAGAAACTTCAGTGTTTGTTTAGCAATTGTTACTGATCAATTCAGCAAGTCAACTTCAATAATAAACTGCTCTAAATCTAAACAATGATAATAGCTGTACAGGTTAAAAATAATGCAGATAACACTCACCATGACATGATGCAATCCATAATACATCAAAATGTCTGCTAAGGTAAAAGTGTTTCCTGCAAGGTAGACTTTATCTTCAAGGTACATGTTAAGATCCTAGAAAGTAAAAAGTCATTATACTGCTGCAGTATTGGCTTTGTAAGACAAAATATCAAGGCAATTGTTCAAAATAATAGAAAGTTTCCTCTGGAGACCATACATATAAAACAAATGCCAGCTTTAATTTATTCCAACTCAGCAAAGGAGAAAAACTTTTAAAGAAAAAAAATTCTAAAAAGTGTCAATATGATAAACTAAAATATCATTCTCTGACAGTCAGAATTCAACAAAATTCTTACGGTGGTTTCTAAACAAAGTGCTAGCCAGCTTGCTGCTGGAACAGAATTTTCTCATGATCTCCCCACTTATATCCACCCAATTTTTTGTAAATACAACTGTGATTTAATTTACATATTAAGCTGACCCCACAGAAACACTTTCAAACCTTTTTTTTTTTTGCTACAAATTACTGGAATTAAAAAAATGCAAGAGCAGTATAATTTCTTTAATGTTTATTAGCTTATATGACAGAAGTACCACCATTTTACATTTAACATTCGGTAAGTGGAAAAATCAGTGTTATGATCAAAGGAGAGCATATTGCTTCTCCCAGCAGCAACTTCTCCTGTCCTCCAAGCATCAGTGCAGCTGGTCAGCAAAGGTCTGGAACTCCAAATACCCAACAATAAGGGAATCAGAAAGAGAGCGTGGTGGGAGAGAAGTAACATGTTTCAAGCTCAGTGCCAGAAACCCGATAGCGATCAGCTGGTAGCACTCAACATCTGCTCTTATTACTGTTGAGAGCACAGCTAGCAATTCTCAATGGCTGATACTGTCAATTCAGTTGCTATCTAAGTCCATGTGAAGAGAGCACTGCTTCAGCATTTTGAGGTCACCTCTCTCTCAACTATTCCATATCAGAGGTTATAAGGGTGGATAGTAGGCAGCTTCCATTTGGGTTCAGTGAATAAGTATTTCAAATCTGTCATACTGAAAGACCCTTTTTCATGGCTTTTTGCATGCAGACACTCTTCCAAAAAACAGGAGGCCGACTCACTGATACACTTGAGTAACAATTTTGAGAATACAAGCACCACACATCAGCTACACCTCTTTACCCGTCCTTCCTCATCTTACCCGCTTCTCATCTCATTTATGTACTTCTCTGGCCCCTCCTTCCCTCTTAAGACAGAAATCAAAATCAAACAAAAGTATGTACTCTAACTCTGACCCCAGCACAAGCAAGCTTTAGTTTTATAGTATTATTTTCAGAAACTTAGGGAAACAGCTTCCTAGTTTTTCCCTATTAGTATTCCTTTGCTGGTTGAAAAAACCCTTGTACTAAATGCACTCCTTTTTCCTCTGAGATTTCCTTAAGTTACCCTCTCCTCCCATCCCAAATCCAGAGTTGGGCAGCTTAAAAATAACTAACATTTTTTCAAAACATCCCTGAAATATTTTTTCAGTGTCAATTATAGCACACATTCTATTTTACAACCATCTTTTATTTCAAAAAAGTCTAGGGCAAAGAAGGAGGTTAATAATTAGTGAACAATTTAAAAACTACACTTAGCCTTATACATATGGCACTTTCTGGGTTCCATAAATTTACTGGTATGGAGAAATCCTACAGTATATACATAAAAAAACCCCACCAAAGCTAAAGTGTAAGACTTTTAAGACATCTAACCTTGCATTTGAATTTGACAAGTTTGACTCCATTATGCCACCTTACTATTTATCTGATAACCTCTTCATGGTAGGACTCTGGTACTTCAGTAATATTTAAACATCACCATGTCTGCTTTGATTTCTTTTATTAGAGCAAATCAGGGAAAAATATTAACCTCTGTATAGTTAAAATTCTGTAAGGTCATCTGCCCCTGGCTATGTAGCTTCTCCTCTACACTGGTTTACTGCTTTGCTCGTTAGCTCTCAAATTACTTTAAACATGTAAATACAGTTCTGCAGAATTTCCTACACACAACACCAAGGCAAATGCATTGTTAAGAAAAAGCTTGCAGGAAGGAAAAAAAAAATCTAGAATCTGTTTACTAGAAAGAAATAAATCAAACTCATCTATTCTGACAGAGATTCTCTGACCAGCACTTTTCATTTTGATAAACTATATATTCAACATTCATTATAATAAGAAATAATGCCACGGAATTATATCCCCTTCCACCCCCTTTCTTAGTCTAGGCTACAGAATCAGGATTTTGTAAAAAACCAAAACCAAACCAAAACCCCTCACTCTGACTAAAGGTACAATTAACAAAGTTATGTCCCTGCTCAAAATATTGGACTTGTGCACCACAGAAATTACAGCATGCCAATTCTTAGCTTTATACAGCTTCAACGGGTAGGCCAGTTTCTATGCAGAAACAGTTTTCCCAGTTGTTCAGGATGAGTTAATATTACACAAAGACTAAATCTGTTCTTTGAATATACTGGACATGTATACCCAAAATATTCATCAACAGAAAAAAATCCTAAAACATTAAAGGCAAGGTAAGCCATCACAGCACTATTATTTATTTTGGTTCATCAAATTTTATGAAGCTGGTTAACTGAGCAAATGGAATTTTATAAAAATGGTTTAGTCTTCAATAAGTTAGCACTAGTTTACAGATTTGGTTTTGAATATGTAATTTTGTCTCATAAAACCCAGACAGATATTCTGATTTCATTCTGTAAATCAAGCTGTGTACAATTTTTTCCTTTTTTCATGTGCACTTGGCACATTTGGTTTATCTTGCCTCATGGGTCATGCTTCCCATACACGATTACATTATTGGCTAATAGCCAACTGTGTTAGAATTCCTGAAAGTCAAGCTTCTTAAGTGACCATGGTATTAAACTGAAATAGCATTCCTGTCCTGCAGAGATTAATGGAAATACGAATACCAAAGTGTATTTGAATTTCTATTACATCCAGGAAATTCAAGTCTGTTAGCTGTCATTTGTGTTGCCTTTCATGTACTGAACATCACTACTTAAAGTGATCACATATATACAATCTCATTATTAAATGACTGAAATACACTTGGAAGTTGCTTATAACTATACGAAATTATGGTTGCAATCCCTCAGTAAATCCTCTCTCAGGTTTCACACAGATATTTAAGGCATAATTGCAACTTGATGCACTAATATGCATTGAACAACTGTAGCAATTCAAATTCTGTATTTGACTATGGGGGGGATGGGAAACAATGGAAAGAGATGTTGCCTTATTTATGGACTAACTGATGGATTTCCATGTGGTTGTTCTGGGGAAAAAAATCCAATTTACAGCCCACATCTAGAGTGACAGCTCAACACATTCCATCCACAGCACACTTCTGGCTACCCCATAATATTCCATTTTTTAAAAATCATTCTATCTTTTCAGTATGCCATCCAGTTACCTGTAATCCAGTTCATCCATTAAGGTGACCGAATCCCTTCCAGTCATCAGAAGTTGAGACAGCAGCTCAGGTAAGTTAACAGCTGCTTCTTAGAGTGACTCAGTAGCTTACAACATATCTAATCATACTCTGATTCTGTTTTGGGTATTTTGCCCATACCACCATGCTCGCTGGTGTATGCACTTCCCTTACACAACAGAAGCACATCTTCCCACTCAGCAAGATCCTCAAGGTCGTATATGCCCTGAGTGCCTCTGTATCGCACCACGCAAAGGCAAAGAGCTGAGCACTCCAATGCCTCAGGAATGCCTCTGACAATGCAGAACCTGAGAACAGGATTCCACAGCCATATCCAAGAAAAGCAAAACTGCACTCTTGGGGCATAGCCATATTTTTAATTCTAGTGCAAGACTTTTCTGTCTAACTAGCAAGCTATGAGGTAAACCTGGTCTGGAAAGATATTTTATTCAACACACTGAGGTTCCCGTAAAAGACGGAAGAAAAATTAGTCAACAGATGTTGTTTGAATAATCAATATTCAATCTTTTACACTTGTAAGCACATCAAAAATACCCTGGTGCTGACAGAAGAGGGAGAAAAGTGAACAGGGGAACTCAAAAGTTGAAAAAAACGCTTGCTGGACAGGCTTGCTAAAGTGGGTGCACAACCCATTTATCTGAGAGAACAGCATACAAGAACCACATGTGGATTAACAGCATGGACAAAGCAGGGATTAACCTGCTTATATATGTGCAGAAACACTAAGTTTTCAAACAAGCACATTAAATAAGAACTGAGGCACTTCAGATTTCTAATTGTCTCTCATGATTACAGCCAGCCAGCACAGGAAATTGGGACAGTTGAAATCACAGAACATTTTTTGTATGAGACACCGGTAACAGTACACAAAGACTCTTGGTTATAATTATCCTTCAGAGACTAGAAAGGTCTACATTGCTCTGGAAGCTTTTCTGTGAATTCAAGTACCAGCTCAAAGTTAGACAAAACTTGAAGAGCACTTTCATTGACCAGTTCTGAACAGTATGGCACTTGCCCTGCATGAATACAAAAGACCTGGTCGGGATGGCCTGACTACTTCAGGATTGTTTTCTTGCCAAGTAACAGCTTTAGTCAACAATTCTAGAACATATTTTCTGAAAGCAACAGAAACCCCTTCCTGCTCAAAGTAACAAACATGAAACAGATTATTTACTGATGTTTTTCAAAACCACATCACCTCAGTAAGGGTTAAATTGAGGCAGCCAAAAATTTTATCAGAAGTGAATGAACTGTTTTCAGTGCGACTTATAATAAATTGTGGCTCTAGGCTGCAGCTGTCCCAAGGCTACCATTGTGTATTCCAGACACGTTGTAAAACTACAGCCTCAGACTTGCCTCCCTATTTTAGGTCTTGGTTTTTTTCCCCCCACTCATACTCCCTTTTGGCATAGTATACTTTGATGGTAGGCTGCCTCCCTTCCTGATTAATCATGGTAGCAAGAGAACAAATAAAAAAAAAATAATCTTAATTGCTATACTATGAAATTATTAGTGCTGGAACAATTCCACAGCAGCCCTGTATCAAAATACATTTTGGTTATTCAGCAGCTGCTCAGAAAAAAATCCATAGGAAAATTTTTAAGTGCTATTATCTGTTAGAACATACTTTGCCTTTTTGCCAAAAAAAGGTTGGACCAGGTGATCCCTGAGGTCCCTTTCAATCAGGCATTCTATGATTAATAGCAGAGATTCTACCTCAAGTAACACAGACTGTTACTTGTTAAGGACATTTTGCTGCTAAGGCTAAAACTGAAGTGAGATTCCAGCTTCAGCATGAAACCATCGTACCTCTGCACCTGGTTTTAACACTCAAAGGCAGTTCTGCAAACGCTCACATGTGTGTGCCAGCAAACTGCGTATCATCACTTAAGCCACACAGAGCAGGTGTATTATGCCATAACAAGACAGAAAATTTGCTCCAACTAAACCTGAAGTTAAGCCCTGGTTAGTCAATGCCTCCTTCAACCCTGTTCTAAAAATCCCAAAGGGTGGGCACCTCTCACACAGTATCTGTAGAGTAACCGTGAGCATAAAGGTTTTGATAGCATTTCACATAGAAAATAAGGCCAGGTATCACAAAAAGTGAAGCAACATAAATAAACGCATGCTTAACCAATGGAAGATACTCCATGAATACAAGACCAGGATAATTCAGATTATTTGGGGCATAAGTGAGAGAAACGTGTCTTTCCGCCTCTCACCAAGCTGATCCTTGCAAAGCAGGCGTGAGTGACACTGCAAGTCCTCAAGATCAAGGACACTGTCCTCTTCACACTGACAGTGGGTTACTAACACGGTTTTGCTTTGCACCATTTCAAAATCAAGGCAAATCTTGAGTTTTAAGTAACACAATGTGTTAGCTCTTGGATGCTGTTTCAGTTTGTCTTTGGCTTCTGCAATAGTTGTAGTTGACTCAGACTTCTAACACCTAACAAAGGTCAGAAGTATTAATTAAGATGCTGTTAGTCTCAGGTACGCAGCTCAAAGCTATTTAAAGCCCGACCCACTAGTAGCAGCAAGCACTGGGTATTTCTCCATCTAAAACAGACTTAAAATTAGAAAAAAAAATAAACACTTAAAATTTACTGAACTGCACGCTTGGCAAACCCTTAGCATTTAATATCTTAAAGCAGATTTTCTCTTCAAGCTCTGTTCCCACAAGACTGAAAAGGACTAATTACCAGTCAGAAGGAGTAGGAAAGAAAACAGAGTAAGTTTTGCTATCTACACCCTGCCATCTGGTTGCTGAAATAACAGGGTGACCCTTGAGATTCTCTTTTCTGCTTCCACCTTACTTCCACAGTAAGAAAGCTTCAGACTACAAGAAGAGTTTTAACAGAGTAGACCAAAGCATCCATGCTAAACAGCTCAAGGTGAAGGGAGGTTTTGCAGAGGTCTTTTACAATTTTGCTTTTCACACAAAGTTACTCCTTTTGGTATCAATAGCAATTACCACAACATCAAGTAGGCTTGTATTCCACAACTACCAAAGTGGCAAGAACAACTCTTAGAGCGATCAGAGCAGTGTTTTCTTGAAATATACCAACTTGTTTATGGTTTGATGAAGACAGTAAGAAAACAGCTTTTCTGTAAAAGACAACACTAATAGGAGACCAGGCAGCTGAACAATCCCAAAAGAATCTGGAACACCCTGGACAGTTTACCTCATTACAGCCACAAAACACCAAGAGTTCGGCTTCATGTATTTCAGAGCTGAAGTCATTTTCCCCTCCCATTTCAGGTTTTTGGAGTATTTTTGCCAATAAAACTGAGAAGCAGAAAGCCGAATAAAAGCCAGTGCTTTTTTAAACCAGAGCTTAAACATGCTGTAAAGTCTTCGGCATTTGGTCTCTTTTATTAACGTTCATACAAACACTAGCACTCTTGTCTCCTGCAAAGCCTAGCCACTCTGAAATTCAGTGGCAAAGTAATTGAGTACTCCTTACCTTGAGAATTATTCTAGTATCTTCTTTACTAGAGCCTCCATCTACACGAGTCACTCTGTATTCCAACCACTGCTGAACAACAGCTTTCTCTTCTGCAGTACATCCAAGCAGTTGGTCTTTCTTTGCCTGCTTAACCAGGTGGGCAGCTATGGTCATTAATCCTGTCAGACCGGTACCATTGTTTGTCTGAAGAACAGGAATCTAGAACAGGAACCAGAAGTGCAATACTGAACAACCCATTCGAAAAACAGGCTCTGTGAGAACAGCTATCCATGTCTTAGAGCACCTCAAAAGGAACTTCAAAGCAACGCATCAGAAGCGTTCGTACTAAAGCTAGCAGCTAACATAAAAAGCATATGTTCTCTTCTTACTCTTCAGGGTGCTTTACTTCCACTTTTTACAGAAGCAGCACATTTAACACAAGCACACGGACAAAACACTCTTCAGCTCCAATTAAACTGTGGCAATATTAGCAAGAACAGTATTGCTCATGCTAAAACTGGCAGAAATCTTAACTAACTTCTAGCTCATTTTCAAAGCCAGGACTTTGACTTAAGATGTTAGTAAGTAGCATCCGACTTCCCTCCAAGCAGATTGCAGTAGCCAGACTTACTGAAATGCTTATTCGCACTTACTGTCCCACCACCAAGTACCGTGACAAAAAATAAATCACTAGTTCACTAGTACTGGGGGACAACACAACTCACCTCTAGCTTTAACCACCTCTTTGTTAGTGACGTTAGCACACATTAAACTGTGGGAAAGGAAACTGATCTGCTAAGAGTGAGACTCACTGCCACAGACTAAATCCCCTTCAGTTATTTATGACATGAAGGTCTGAAGAGAAACTGACCAAAATGCAATACTGTTTTCTTTGTAAAGTACCTGACCACAAAGGAGCCCATCTATGTTCAGGTTTAATTAACATAAGATGTAAGTTGACACCATAATATCAATTTAGCAGTTTCACCAAAAGCCTTTGACTACTATTCAATTTTTCTACTGAACAGGCCGTCAAAAAATACAGACACACATCCAGTTACTTGATTTTTCAGACTTACACTTTATAATAATACCATTAAGACAACAGTTAGTTTGTTAAATAAGCAAGGAAGCTTTTCCAGTCAAAAAATACTTGTATTGCAATTTAGGAATAAACAGTCAAGGAAGAAAAAAATGTGGCAACTGCACAGCTCCTTTGTTGTCATTCTCTTAAGAGAATGACGTAAAGGCCCTTACGTATTTGCGACACCCCCAGCCCCACATTACATTTTTCATTCCTCAGGTATCTCTTAAGCCATAAAACTTAACGTTTTCATACAACACTCAAGACATCACAACATTTACTTTAGAAGAGCAAAATACACAAAGAGCATCAGTTCTTCACTACAGATGCATTTTCGATGCCAACAAGCCATCTCCTCACACGATTTAACCAGATCAGCAGACACAGCCGCACCAGCACCAACAAAATGCCGGGAAGCGAGCAATGTGCCAACATCTCTCCAACGACAATAAAAAACCCTTTCAGCAGACACAGGGAAGAGATTCCAGAACCCAGGGGTAGGTTGCAAGGCCCTACAGCTCGAGGGGTTGAGAGATAAAACGTCAGGCCCTCTGTTCAGGAGGAAGAGCAGGTGCACAGCGGAGACCTACACAGGGCCTGGCCGCCCAAGCCGGAAACTGGGGGGGGTCTGAAGGGCTCCGTCCCTCGTCCCGCCGGCAGGAACCACGGCGCGGGGACGGCGCTGAGGTGGGGGAGGGGGGGGGGGGGGGGGGGAAGCGGCGAGATAAGATGCCGAGGGGGAAGGGGGTGGAGGTATCAGCGGACACCCGCGCGCACCACTGCCCGCTCCCAGTCCCTCCTCGCTCCCTTCACCTTCCGCTCCCCCTGGACGCCGTACTTGTTCCCTTTCGGCAGGCCCAGCAGCTTCTCCAGCAAAACCAGCTCACCCACGCCGGGCCCCGGCCGCGCAGAGGCTGCCATCTTTAGCGGAGGCCCGCCTGCAAAAGGAAGGGCACCCACAGCCACCACCTGACAACAACCGCCAGCCCTATTGGCGGATAACACACCACACCGCTAAAGGACCCGTCACAGCTATTGGCCTGAAGGAGCCGGCCAGCCAATCAGGCGCCCGGTGCAGCCAGCGCATGCGCGGAGCCTGGCTGTGCGCCGACACCTTTCGGGGGCGGGGGGAAGTGCTGCGGTTCCCTAAGGGCGCGTGCGCAGCCGCCCGCCCACTTCCCCGCCCACCTGGCGACTGGCGCATGCGCACTCTAGCGAGGGGCACTAAGCCCCGCCTCTGGGGCGCGGCCTCGCCCGGCGGGAGGGGTGCGCAGCGGCGCCGGCCGGGCGGAAGCTCCGCGGCGGAATGGGGCGCGTCAGGAGACGGTCGTTCTCGCCGCTCAGCGGCCATGCTGGCGGCGGCGGGTGTCGAGGAGCGCCGCAGCCTCAAGGAACAAGGCGCTTTGCGGCCGCCGGCCCTGTCCCGCCCTTTCCAACGGAAATAACGGCCGCTCTCTTCCCGGAAGGGGGCAGGGCCCGTTGGTGGGCTCGTCGCTGCGCCTCTGACAGGCGAATAAAGGCCTTTCCTCGTCCCGCTACAGAGCCTGGCGCAGTCCGGTCTGCAGCGCTGCCGCCCGGCCCTGGGGTTGCCCCGGTGCTGTGGGCGCGCAGGGCCGGCACCGACTCCCCGGGCTCCTCCACCCCGCTCCCGCTCTGCCGCTGCGGACTGCGTGATTCAACGGCTCGTTTAGCGCCATGGCAGCGTGGCTGCCTCGTGGCGCAGAGTGCGTCACCCCCCTCCACTTGTGTCTTCCTCTTGGAAAACAAGCCCCGTGGGGTGACTGTTGCCTGCCCATCCATCCATCCATCCATCCATCCATCCATCCATCCATCCATCCATCCATTCATTTCCCAGACCAGCCTTCCTCTACCGCCACCTAAATTTTGAACCTGGTGCCCAGGTGTCACTAAATCTAGCAAAGAAACCGGGGTTTCAGGGGGTGCTATGATTGTGAGGTGAAGGAAGGGTCATTGCGCAGAACTGAGCTGTGATGCGCATCCAGCAAGGGCATCAAAGGAAAAGGAGGGGAAGAAGTAGGGTTAAGAAAACTGTGTTAATAAGCCATGGTTAATGATAGCAGTGAAGAGATAAACCCCACAAAATCTGGCCATAAACCAGCCTGGTTCAACTGCACATGGGTGTATTTGAGATTTGTTAAAGACATGATTTAATCGCCCTTCTAATTGCAGGTGTTCTTTTGCAGATGTCCTACCTTTATGCCTGATCATAACGTTAGAAATTCAAACAATTTTAGATTGGCAGGTCTATTTGTCCAGAATATCGAAGTCTAATTTTTGATAGAAGACTATTAGATACCAAACTACCATTTTTACTAAAAAACGATGAGCTAGTCTTGTCCTGCTACTGACAATTTCAAAATACAAGCTCAGGGCTATCGCTGCGTTAGTCATCTCAAATAAGATGATCCTGACAAATGTCCTGGTTCTTCAGTGAAACACTTTACCTTGATACAAGGCGACATTTAGATTTGTACCTTCTGTTGCAGAAAAAGTCTGGAAGTGGCCACGAAGCCTCCCTCTGAATGGGGAGCAATTCTGAAATTGTGAGTGGATTTTTAAGCTTTGGCAGGAATTTGTCCAATCTTTTATATTAACATCGGCATGACACCTAATTTAAAAAATAATGATAATAATAATAATAATAAAAAAGCTCTGTCTTGAAACTGGCATTGCTCTTTTCAAATTTGGTTTGATTTTGTTTTAATTCTTTAGTTCCTTTCCAGCAGCAATGTTTTGAAACACTGGCATTCTAGCTGTGTTCCAGTGTGATGTCAGAATCGTGCAGGCAATCTTCATTTCCAGTGGGGAAACGGGTAGAAATGCTTTGCCAGTTTTTTAATAAAAGCTGCTCAGTTGCTCCATTGTTGAAAGATTTCACTTTCATTCATGAACCATCTATCAGTGAGTATATACCTACATTTACGGATTATTTTATATGTTTATAAATTTAAGTGCTTTGGAACCCAGAAGGTGAGACTGACCAGTGTGAAATGCTGGTACTGGTGGATCACCTATCGATCAGTTACAATGGAAAGCTTACAGTTCCAGTCAGATGAAAAGCTAAACTCTTTTTTTGTGGGGGACAGGTGGTCGGACGGGCGGGCTTTCCTCCCACCTCAAAGTTCTAAAGTCCTTGGAAGGGGAGACTCCATGACCTCCTAAATAAGGCGGGGTTGTGCAGGAGTTGCGTTCCCCTTGCCAGGAGCGCAGCGCGGTGCCTCCCCGTTTCTGTGCGCAGCTCTCCCCTCGCTCGTTAGGTGGAGCTTTGTGATTAGGGCTGCGGGAGAAGCGTGCTTCTGAGCGCGGAATTCCCCGCGGAGGGGCTGCGGGGGGGGAGGCGACCGAAGCTCTGCTTTGCTTAGAGGTATCAGTGTCCTGTGCGCAAGCCCCGCGCACAAAAACCTCAACCGAGGAGACCCCCTCACCACACGAGGAAAACAACTTGAAAAATCGATTCTGTCAAACGGAGTGCTGCTCTAATCTGCTGTTGTCATAGTCGAGTTCCAAATCTAAAGTACCTTAGGTTATAAATTAAATGTCAAATATAATTAATTTGGCACTTGAAACATGAAGTGGATGACTGTCCTTTAGAGGAAGCCTGACAGCTTTATGTATGTCACATTGGTGTCTGTTAAAAGGAGCTTCACATGCCAGACGATCCTTGCGTGAATCATCTCGCTGTTCGCCGCACCAGAGTTTTGTCAACCTAATAAGTCTCGGAACGGTTTTCTCCTTAATTGTCTGGAGCTTTTGCAAGACAATATAAATCAAGTGTCATCTGCCTCATCTGCGCAAAATAATGGCTTTATCATGCATCAAATAAGCAATTTATTTCTTATTCATTACCAGGGAACTTACTGTTGAAAATTTACATACAAATCTATATTTTATACAAATACAGAACGCTTTTCTGCCCTGCGCCTTGGACCCGCCGCAGTTACAATTTGAACCCAGTTCTCCTTCCGCTTTCTTAAATTCAGCACCTGTGGCTGTATGTCCTACAGTTCCCTTCCACAGGAAGCTCCTGGTTATAGCTGTGTGTGGGGCCTCTTCCCCAGCCCACCGTCCTGACATTTGGAGACCCCCCACTCTTGCACGTGCTTCTCCCCTTGCCCCCAGCCAGAAGCACAGAGGTCTTCTTCCACTCTTTGCACGTTGTGCCCCTCCTCTGCACAATGAATTACACTAGCCTTAACACTTCTTTATTCACAGGTACCCCTGGGGAAGTGGAGAAGGCGGGTTTACCCAGTGAACACTTTTATACAGTTGTCGAAATTAAAAATATCGATAAACCACATTATTTCCCACTAATAGCACCTTCCTAATCCAAACCTCATAAAAATTGCCCCAGCACAGTGCTGCAGCAAGGTTTTGTTGCTGTCGTTTCACGGTTAATTGTTAAATACATGTTAGAAACTGGCTAATTGTTTGTGACTGATACCCTTTACGGTGCCTGATCTGAAGCCTGTGAGAGTGGAGTGGTTCCTGTGGTGTAAGAGCAGGAAAAAAGAGGCTGAGACCTTGCTGCTGTCCCTCTGCGAGGGGAATGCGTGCAGTCACACTGAAAGATCCAGACTTGTTCCTGGTCCCTGAGGTGGCTGAATGAAGCAAAGATGAAATTGGATTTTTTTGTTTTCAAGTTCTCTTGGAAAATCGAACACATGAAAAGAATGATTCTTGTAACAGCCATCGCTCCTCTGCTTCAGCTTCCCTTTTCTTCTGCTCAACCCTGTGCTGTACAACAGAAACATGAGCCTTGGGTCCATGTTAAAATTTAGCCATTCTTGTATGTCTCAGGCAGAAAACAACTCAGAAGCAGTGTTTTAAAGCAGAATAGTTTTATCTTTTGTCTCATTTCCATTAGGTTAGACAGATGAAAGGGCCTCTGGATAGAAGCCTTTCTGCAGGCAGTGACTTGGAGATGTTCCTGTCCCAGCAGCCAGCAGCTGGTTTTAGCCCAAGTGCGTGTCGAAGGAAAGAGGGAAGGGGAAAGCTGCTGTGATACTACTGTTGCGGTAGCACAACACCAGCAGCAGGACAAGGGAGACTTGCCATATTCCTGAGAAGACTGATCTCACGCACACATAGGTCTTTGTTTAGCAAAATATGCATATGCTTCTATTCATTGAAGCTGGAGTGACATCAGGACTCGCCACTGACCATTACAAAATGGACTTAATTCTTTCTGTCTCTTGTTCCGTGGAAAATGACTGTGAATGATGGTGCTGCCCAGGTATTGCAGTGATTTATGGTCATCATCTCAGTGGCAAGGCAGTGCTGGATCCACAAGTGGGACAGCTGCATTACTGTGCTGCTGCAGAAAAGCTAATTGGCCCAGGTAGGAGGCAATCAGCTCTGCACTTGCAGTGCCTGGTTTTAATGTGTTCCCAGAGCTCACTTGCTTGATCGTAGCTCAGACTTCCCTGGACTCTTGTTAGAGGTGTGTCTGCATTTGGATTTGAAAAGCATCGTGACTTGGTTTTGAGATTAAACACCTGTTGCACATGGGTGTGAGTTTGGGTTCGATAATTCCAAAATAGTTTTGACTACTTCCCATGGATTTGGAGACCAATCAACAACAAGTGTGTATGTATTCATATATTAGCCATTAAAAATGTTTCATTGTTGTGCCTTTGAAGTGTTTTTTGTCAGAAAACCTGGGTAACTTTCTTGTTCAATAAAGAAAGAGTCAGCTTTTAGGCACTGACTGTGACAAATTTGACTTCCCCGAGGCAAGAAAATATGGACTAGCATGGAAAATCCACTGAAAGATCCGTAGAGACATATTCTCAGTTGCATCCTTGATTCTCAAGTCAAACTTACTATCCTTTATTTCTTGCTTACCTTCCCAATTAGAAGATTTCATTAAACAAAAACCATCTTGAAATCGATGATTCTACGGAAACAAAGAGTTACAGAGAGCAGCGGATTGTTTGGCACAGAAGGGAACAAACCCGTGCCTGATACACTGTGTTGGACACCAGGGTTCAGTGTGGCAGAGGACCACTGTTTTGCTCGGGGGCAGTGTGTATCTAGCACAAGCAGTTCTGTTCCCCAGAGACAGCTAAAGAGATGAAGCAGTAAGCGAATTTTCTAAGTAGCACACCTAGAATACCGCACCTCGTTTATCCTCTGCAAGTGTGGTATGTTGCGCTGTGCAAAATGTAATCTGCTGCTTCTTTTCCAGCTCAGTAAGTGCTGGGGTTTGTCTACCTGTTTTTTCAAGAGCAAACGGGAGTGCTGCTGGCAAGCTGGTTTTGTGTGGGAAATGCCCTGTTTATAACGCAGGGTCCTGGGATGAAAAGGCTGGGCAGTGTCAGCGTGCGCTCTCAGCAGTGTGCCACACCGGTCCAGTCTCTTCCGCTCCTTGTTCTCCAGCGACGGCTGTGCCGAGCTGGAAATATGTCCAGAACATACACTAGATGGCAGGCAGGTCAGGTGGCTGGAAGTGAGCCTTGCCCATTCATCACACAGCCTTCCCTCCTGCCTCCAAAAGATCAATTGGTCTTCCTCAGGCCTATACGAAAGCATGCCTGGCTCGCTGTACTGGGTACGTGTACGCAGTCGGCGGCCTAGAAGCTGATCTAGCCCTCTGCCCCCAAGATGCTAGGCCATGTTGTTTCCGACAGATTTGCTTTTGCCTTTTAGCCGACAAGGAGAAGATGCCCGATCAGTAACAGCTCGATCAGTAGCAGCTGTTGTTGAGAATAAGGCTTGTGCTAGAGAAGTGGATGTGTTAAAGAAGCGCTGTCAGCACCTGAGGCAGGCTCTGATGGCTTGTCTTCAACAGTAGACTCCTGTATTTGCCCTGCAGGAGATGATGGCAGCTTGTCGCAAAATTTTTGTAGCAGAACATCTTTCCAATGCTCCGTGTTTGCCCCAGGATGAGAGATGCCCTCAACGCTGCCCTTAAAGCAGAGATCTCGTGATGCCCGTGTGTGCAGCTTCAAATACATCAGTGACTGCTGGAGGATCCCTTGGGAGCTGTTGTGACACAAGGTCAAATTCAGCCCTCGTGTAACTGGTGTGGTACTCGCTTGACCCACAGCTCTGCCAGTGTAACAGAAATGCTGTCAGCTTTCACCTCTCCTGATGGCTTTGAGGAGAGGATGGATCTGAAAAGAGATGTCACACCACTATCAGATTATGCTAATGTCACAGGTGAGTTGCACAGGGCTCTAAGAGTAAATCACAGTTTAAACATAGTCTTTCCAATAAGTTTGTTTCCCCTTAGTGTTATTCATAGGAACACTGTGAGTGGTCATCGATTGCCTGTTTTTCTCAAAATGTTTCCTCAGTGTTGAGTTGCAATCAGAAGCATTTAGGATTCCTGCTACAGCACATGAATTCCTGAACTGGTGCACCTCTTCTGATTTTAATTACCAATTAATCTCCAGATTTTACTGACACAACTACTCTGCAGCCAGACTCATGCTAGTGTAGTTATTGGCATAAATCTACTAAGTCTGTAATATGAATGTTAGGGAATTCGCTTTATCTGAGGCAGGGCTAGAGCACTTCCATAGAAGCAAGATACATTTTGTTGCCAGTTTGCCTAAACCTACTCAGCACATCTCCAGGCAATAAATAGTGGGAAACCTGCTTTTTTTCTAGACTTGCATCTAAAGTAAACTACTTGTGCTTGTGGCAGTTGAGAATTATGGAGAAGTAGATGCTCGTGCAGTTTTGGTTGCCTTATTCACAAGTAAAATACAGTTGGGACACTTGAGAAGAGCAATGGGAAAACCACAGTTTGAATGAACAGGCATAATTAGAAACTTCAGTTTATAAGTGGCTCTAACTGCAGTGGCCTTTTAGAAGTCCAGACAGATTCACGCTGAGTTGGGTTAAAACCACACCTGGATGCTGTACTGTTGCAGTGCCTGCAGTTTTGAACAACTACTTGCCAATCCCAGCAGATTCTCTGCTCCTCCCTGTCCCCCCCCTTTTATTCTGTCCGTCTGCACTGACTACATGGTTATACAAAATTGTTCAGAGAAACACTTTGTTTTGGAGGCATACCTCATGAAATAGCAATCCTGACAGCTCTCCAGGGCATGTATTGCCTGTATCGCTGTGTATCTTGTGCTTTGTGGCTATTAAATGCTGTGAGAGGATTCTGCATCTTGTAGCGTATAGAGAATGCAGTAGTTAAATCAGTAACCAAATAAAAAAAGAGGAATCGGGCTTCAGCTGTTGCTAATCTAATCACCTGCCACTTTCTAGAGTACCTGTACCTCTTCTCTAAGAGGTACAGGCATGATCAAATACTACACACAAGCACATTTTTCTTTTGGTCTTTCAGAGTCAGTGAGGAACCGCTCAGTAAAACTAGGAAATGCTGCGGAACAGAAGAATGAGAGGAACGTAATACAAGCTTGGCATGGTGAATAGGCAGGTGTGTCCACACAGACATGAACACCAAGAGGGATCTTCGCTGAGTGGCAGCAGCCTCAAAAGAAAGCTTACAAACCCTGTCTCCTGCAAACAAGGCTTGAGACAAGTTGTGTGGCGACAACGGGAGCAAACATCGAGGCACACCCAGACAGATGAAAACAGGGTAAAAGTGACTCCCCACAGGTTGAGTTCCCTTTTGCATGTGTGCAGTCACAAGGTGTATCTGCAGCGAAGACTCCTGAAGCCAGTGTTGCTGGTGGAAATGAAAACGTTATGTTCCTTCATTTGTTCATTGCTTCTCTTTACTCTGCCTCTTTCACCTTTTAAGTGCTGTGGACATAATTCCACAAAGTAAGCAACCATTTGAAACATAAAATTGTAATTAAAGCAGTACATTGTATAACTGTTTAAATGCCTTTTTTTTCCCATTAAAGCAACTTTTTTAAAGCTAAAGTATGTTTGGAAACTGTGTTACAGACACAGCAGGCCAACACAAACTCTGTCAGTGAGGGGCTGCCTTTGCGAGAAGAAATTTACATTCACCTTTTGGCGATTGTGTGAGGTTTACATTGGCACATACATCACCCAAAGGAAGATCTTAGTGTGGAGATGTCACGTGATGCTCTGCTACAGGCTGCTTCACCCCAGGACTGCAGGAAGAATTACACGCCAAGCTTATGAGTTCAAGAAATTCAGGTTACGTTGCACAATAACCCATGAGTTTGATAATGGCTCTACCAGAAGAAAAGTGATGCAAAATGATTATCCTGTCCTTTAGCACCCTTGCAAAGCCCCCCAGTTCCTCCTTCTCCTGGGTAGTTTTTATGTTTCTTTGTTTTAATATAGGTTTTTCTAATTAAGTTTCCTCTTCTCCTTTGGCCTGTTGCTCCCTCCAGTGATGCTCAGTCTTGCTTCCTGTCTCCAGCCAAAACTTGTCAGAACCATATCCAGCGATGCTGCCTTTTTGTTTTTATCAAGTGTTTATTTGCTGCTCTGTTTTGGAAAGCATTTTGTGGTGGTGAGGAGCGAGGCTTATGTGATGATGAATATTTGAATTGATTACAGCAAGGAAGTATAATGCAAAAGAAGAAGGTTATGATTATAAGCTGCTGGGTGTTGTTCAACATGTCAGTGACATAGTGAAAAATCTGGTTTAGAATTATTTGAGCCCACAGTCTGGGTGACTGTAATTGGGTTTTACTCCACAGGAGCTCACAGAGGTTCAGACAATAGTTTATAAAATATACACAGAGATCAAAGTGGTTTGAAATTCAGACTGATTTTCTATCTTCTTTTTTTTTTTTTTCTGTGTGTGGGAAAAATGAATAAACCCTCAAAACACTTTCATTTAAGGCCGGTTCCTGCCAGCAAGGGAAATTTAATCCACTCAAGCCACCAAATCATTGAGTACATTTATTCATTAAAGTAATCAATCAGTGGAAATAGGTTTTTCTTTTTATATATTAAATGGCAAAAATGATGAGTTCATAAAAATGTCAAGAAATTTTCATCTCTGCTATCTCTTTTCTTAGGTCAGCTGTCTTCAAATGTATTATCCCATTTGTGGGAATCTTACTTATTCTGTCTTGTAGAAAGCTGAGTATTGAGTATTACACAGAGATTAAAATTGAGTAGAAACTATAGAAAATGTCAAACATAGCAGAAATCATGACACTTGCTCTTTTGACTAGTCACAAAAGCATCAACAGTTGTTAATTTTTGAAGCCGGTACTCCGGCAGCGTTACATTAATGCATCAGTCACAGCAACTTTTTGTTTACATTTTTGCCAGCATCTACAAGTTTGTCAAGATCTATCGTCTCGTTCTCTTACGCAGTTGGCTTCTTTTATTTTGACAAATGGATCCTTGCCAAGAAGTTATGTATGTGCCTTGCACATCATCATTTGGAAGCAGGAGACTAACGTTGCGCTTATCATTTTTCTCTACTATTTATAACGCGGGATGCTGCTTTGAGATCTCTTAGTGGAAAAAGACTTGGTGAAGAAAAACATCAACTGTCCATTTGCCACGGTAAATAAAATTACATGCATTGTTTGTCTGACATACTCTAAACCTAGAACTTAAGCTCCTTTTAGTTCAAGGAAGATGAAGTGCCTCCCAGTTTCTTCTTTGAGCTCACGTTCATGTAGGAAAGTAGGAATGTAAAGGGTTCAACTGTGTGCTGTGAAATTCAGTGTCTTACATCTGCAGGCAGTCTTGTAGTACAGACAAACTAAAATTCATAAAACTTCCCCTAAGACCTTTAAATGGAAGACCTTAACAATTGCTAGAAAGATTCTAAACCTCAAAAATAGTGTTACAGGTAAGGAAGTGGTGAAATAAAGGGCATTGATAGAATTTTGGGTGAAGCAGGAATTTCTTCAGTGGTGTTTCCAGATCTTCTCAGGAAGTTAGGGGAAGATCATGGGCCATGCCCCAAGCTCTGGAGGAGGCAGGATGTTCCCAGCTAATTTTCTGAAAGAAGATTATGTCCCAAAATGTGTTGTTATCAAGCCATCAGTTTGTTACCATACTCTGGTGACAGCTTTAACCGTGAGAGTGTGAAAAAGGCATGCTAAAGATGTACCTGATCTTCCTCAATGGTGCCAGGAACATCCATTACCTCCCCCCAGCACCACAGCTCCATCTGTGGCCAATCTTCAGAGGAAACTGATTGACAGCAGCCCTGAAGTATGGACTAATTAAATGTAGGATAAGTAGGTTGCAGTGAACACAAATCAGCTTGACCCAAAAAATTTTGGTTCCCAAATGTCAGCAAGATTTTCTGTTTAGCTTTTTAATGTGGTCAGGGCCCAGAAGTGGTCTTTCTAAATAAGAGGGGCATCTCTGATGCAAATTCTGACTCCTCACGGTTGTAAAGCTGACTAACAAATATCTCTGGAGCAAGCAGACTCTAAAGGGCAGCCAAAGGCCTGCATATGTGGGGAGATCAGCATGTGGTAAGGCAAGATGAAAACTGATAGTACAGTAGCTGTCTGCACTCATTCTTCATGGGGAGCATGGTGAGTCCTCAGGGCACTCTCAGGTGGCCTGTGCCAGTGCTCACTGAGGTAGTTGGAGGGGTCACTGTCCCTCAATATCTGCATTGTCCTTTTGCCGGAGATTATGGCCCCTGTACCAGCAGTGATGGAAAGATGCACACGGCCACCCTTCCACCATCCTCCTTCCCAGCCTGTCACATTCACTGAAATTACCAGCAAAGGCTGATTTGTGTTGATGAGCTGAGCTGCTGTTGATGGAGGCTGAAGAACTGAACCCCATTCAGGTTTGCTGTCCCAGCTAAGGGAGGAAAACTGCTGTTCGAAGGCAGGGCAGGTGCCATATCTGGGATAAGACTTCAGCACATTTTGAAAAGTTAAGAACATCTCTTCATGAACAGAGTGGAATAAGATAGCATATATTTAATGATTAAAGGCCTCCACACGGGGAATCAGGGCAGAATAGCTAGTGACTGGCTTATTTGCAGTTCCCATAACTGGGTATGTATGGTCTTGCTTTAGCTCTTGGGAACATCAGCAGGAAAAAACTCTAGTTTCCATTATTCAAAAATCTAGTCAAACTGTTCCTTTTTGGACAGAGCAACACCGCTTTTCTTGTGTTGTTTCCTTACAACTCAGCAGTCCTTGTATTCTTGATGACACTGAACAGAGCAAAACTTTGCCTGAATAAGGGTGTGCTGCTACAATGCAGCATCATTGACTCACCTTGCTAAATGGGATAACAAAACCCTTTCAGGTCCTGCTGAGCATTTTCTTGTATGCCTACTGTATGTAATGCAAACCCCTTTTTTCCTTGAGATTTTGATGTGGATCTATGATTTTTGATGCTTACCCTTCTGAGGCCTGAGGATTGTGCTGCATCTTCTTTCCACAAAGATGCAGTGTTTCGATAAGGAGAGCAAAGAGCCTGAGACCAATCTCAGTGACTATGCAACTTGGAGATCATGTTGGCAGTGTGTAATAACAGAGACCTAACAGAAAATCTTCAGTTGCTTTGCATTTTTGAAGGAATTCAGGTATCCTAAAAGTATCCAGAAAACACAGTTAAATTGCAAGCTTACTGTAGGTTGGCCTCACAGCCTTAGTGCTTAGCTCAAAATGAGCAGACTTTACTGCTCTATGGGAACCTCTGCAGATCAATGATAATAAACTACATTGTGAATAACCACTTCATACTTCCAAGTTAAGCTTATCCTCTGGTCATTGACAAAACCAGCTTTGGAATAAATGGGGTACATACAGATAAGACTGCTATCTATCTGGCTGGTGTGAGTTCTCTCTCCTCTGTATTCAAATCTTCAACTATGTGTAAATGAGTATACCAATCAGCAGGAACAATTCATGAGGTTGAATACAGTAACATACCCTGCAGTGAGTACTAAGGCTGTTTGCTGTAGCAACCTCACCAGTGTTGAAACTTTCCTGGCAGCGTTTCATCTGCACTTGCCCAGGTCTGGTCAAGAAAGAAGATTTCAGGAGCTCCAGGCAGATCTTTTGCAACCGAGTTCTGTATGTCAAAAAAATGCCTTGCCTTAATACAAATTGTTTTATGGACACCATGAATTTCTACCTTGAACGGCAGCTATGTCAATATTAATAACAAAGAGAAGAATCCTAGAGACCTGCAGCTTCCCTCAGGTTCTTCCGTGTGCCGCTGACGATACTGAAAAGCAGCTGTTTGCCATTTAGCACATGCAAGGACTTTGCTGTGATGGATGCTGCCAGCTCTGCTGGCCTCTGCAGCGTTGTTTTACATCCTCTGCTGATACTGATGCCAAACACTTGGTTCCAACACATCAGATAGGTGTTTGTTTGATGTGCAAATACACGAAAAAGTCCTCAGGGAAGAAAGCAACTCTGGATTTTTGGAATGTTTTGTCTACTTCGGTTCCACAGCCTGCCTTGCTTCGGCTGCGTTTCATAACATCTGGACTCCGTACGGGCAGCGGAGTGTGTGTTGGGCTTATCCTAGCCTCTCTGCCCTGGAGCAACAAGGGGTGTTGGTCATCAAAATAAAAGTATTTTGTAGGTCTACCACAGAGGGAATGTAAGTGGGAAACAGGTGGTGGAAAAAATAATCACCAGGGCTGCTCAGAAACATTCCTTTCCTATTCCAATACTTGGACCTGAGTTTGCTTCTTAAAATTACCATACCAAATGGAAATGCTTAGTGATTCTCACAGAATCCCAGGGAACAGGGAATCCTGTGA
This sequence comes from Gallinula chloropus, assembly GCF_964237585.1. Taxonomy (NCBI): domain Eukaryota; kingdom Metazoa; phylum Chordata; class Aves; order Gruiformes; family Rallidae; genus Gallinula; species Gallinula chloropus. Next base: position 92,572,964 of record NC_140086.1, read on the forward strand.
AAACACACCATCCTGGGTGCTCCACTCTTCACGAGGAGAGTTTGGCCACCAGTTCAAATGAGAGCTCTTGGAATACGATCCAAAGCCTCCTTCAAGCACTGGTTGCTCTCTTCTAGTGTTCACTCATATGGTAACAGGCACACATGGAAACTGAAGAGAGGTAGCACTTAGAACACCTCGGAAGCTTTAGGGAAGGCAGCACTGAATTTTGTGTAAAAAAAGTAGGTTATTTTCAGAGTGAATTTAGTTCATTTTTCACCACTCAGTCTTACAGGGATGTGCAAGTGCAGCTGGGGACTGCTCACAAGCTGTACAGCCACAGTGAGGGTCCAGTCCTTTGGGCAGCTTACAGGTTCAGCTGCTAGGTCCCCACAGCCAGACCTAAGACATACTGGCTTTCATCCACTTAACTCGCAGTTAAGTTTCTGCTTTTCATCTGGTGTGATGTCTCATATACTTACAGACACACACACACATTTATAACCTGCAAGTAACTTCTATTTAAAAACAAACAAAACTAAAGCAAACACAAAATTGGGATGTATGATATGAAGCATGTAAGTGTGTTCATAGAATCACAGAACCTCCTGAGTTGGGAGGGACCCATAAGGATCATTGAGTTCAACTCCTGGCTCCACAAAGGGAGAGCCAGGTCAGAGCATGGGACTGGGTGCATTGTCCTGACACTTCTGGAACTTGGCCAAGCTGGGTGCTGTGACCACTTCCCCAGGGAGCCTGTTCAGTGCCCGACAACCCTCTCAGTAAAGAACCTCTTCCTAATATCCAACCTAAACCCTCCCCTGTCGCAGCTTCATGCCATTCCCTCAGGTTCTATCCCTGGTCACCAGAGAGAGGAGATCGGCTCCTGCCCCTTCGCTCCCGCCCATCAGGAAGCCACAGACCGCCATGAGGTCTCCCCCCAGCCTTCTCTTCTCCAGGCTGTACAAACCGAGAGACTTCATCCCCTACTCATAAGACTGGAGGCAAAGCTCAGTTTCCAGGGGCTAATGACAATTGCCTCAGGCCTGAAGGAGAGGCACTACTTTCCATAATGCACAGAGCCAATTAAACCAGTGCCTTGACAGAGGGGAGGGGGAGAAATCTTTTAGCTGACCCTGACAGACAACAAACTTGCCCCCTGAAGCCTAACGTCTGATCAGCTGCTCAGTTTGGGTTTTTTTTTACATTGCATGGCTGTTGAGTAATAAAATAGTTTCTTTCCAAGACTAAAGCATTTTATTTGCTAATGTAGTATTTGGTGCATTCCTCTTAGTTTGTTTCTGACATCAACTTAAAGGTCTTTACCTTCCCTACTGAAGATGTGGAACTGCAAACTGACAAACCCAGTTAGTGGGAGCTGGGTCAGTAATACCTCCAGGGATTAAGAGGACAGAATATTTATAGGCAATCTAATGTTTTAGAGTACTTTTCATTTAAAAACCAAACAACCCAACAATTAGGTACTAATATAAAAAGCACTAAATACTAAATTACTGAAAGGTCACGTTTACATAATATGTTTTGCCCACTAGCCACACACAGAAAAAAAGTTAAGCATTTGTTTTCACTCAGAACTTTATGCCTTTGATGATTTTAAGATTATTGTTAAATTAAAGCCATTTTTGTGTCCTCAGTGGGATTTAAGGCACTCAGCACTTGCAGGATTTTGTCTGAAGTAAAGATGGGAGCAGTAACGTGACCACTGTTGAATCACACTGCCTAACGTCTGAGAAGGATGAGGAAGACAATCCTTAGCCCTGAGCGTTATATACAAATGAAATAGGGGTTATCTGGGGGCAGCATAATTCATTAAATGTTCCCTCTAAATGTAAAACACCAAATTCCCCCGACACAGCCAGCCTTTCGATCTGCAGTCTAGTTGTGACAAATGATATTACAGTAGGAGTAAACTTAAATTCAGAAAAGCTTGGAAGCTCACTGTTGAAGCTCATTCCATTTTCTCATTGCACCTCGTAACAAACGACCAGGAAAAATGTTCTATATATTACAGCCCTTTGAAAAAGTGTCTGATTTTGGAAGATGGGACTAGGTTCTCAGCTAGTGTCAATCAGGAGATTTACATTAACGGCACTGCAGTTATCCTGTGGCTCTGGCAGCTGAGAATCTGATCCAGGACCAGTAACAGCCAGTTAGAAGTGCAACTGTGTGTAGCTTCACTTTCACCTCGTACATCTTTCTCTTTTACTTCTGGTCAATGTCAGGAAAACATCAAGCAAATACCATGACCAGGTTTTTATGAAGACTGGATGAAATTACATTGTGACTGAAAAGCAGTTTATTTCAAAGGAGGGTATAAAGGGATCAGAACATGCAAAGTTCAGAAAACCCTCATAACTGTGTAACTGTGCTGCAAGGCACACACATCTTCCCTGCTACATGGACTGAAGGTTCTTTGCATCTTTGATATCCTGTCATCAAACTGCCTCATGAAACAAAGAGGGATTAGTCACCTGGTTCAGGCAAACAGGACAAGCATTTAGCTTAAGGCCCCACAAGAAGCCTATATCATAAAAACGGGAGTCTTCCTCATGCTGGCCTAACACCCCAGTCCCTGGACCACTCCTGCCTCCCTATTTCATCTTCTGTTATTTAATTAATACAGGGTCTATCAAAAATCTTTGGGAAGTCAGTTATTTGTACCAACACAGGAAAGTTGGGATGTCTGCCTTGTGAGCTGGCAAATGAAGGGTGCTATATAAAGGTAATGGTTATTGATTTTAAATATACTGTTACTGTGCCATTAACAGGAGACCAGTCTAATGAGGAATATGACTCAAAGATGCTCCACCAGCACTGCCCAATGAAGCACAGGTCTGTGGCAGTGCTGCTCTCCCTTCATCATACAGCCACATCTGTCCTTGCAAAGCTGTGACCAAGTCTCGGGGTCTGAAGGAAGGCTACTGCTGATCCCAGTGAATAGTCATGCTGAGCAGCTCTCTCTTTCATTACAAATTGCCAACAACACGTGAAAGAAAATTACAGAAGTTTGTGCTAAGGTCTCCGATAAAAGCTTTGTAGGAATCCTCCCAACTGAGAATATAAAATTACTTGTGAGAAAATGGAAAGAAAAAACCCTTAAGGAGAAGCATTTATATTTTCCTTTTTTTTCCCATTAATTATGATTTAAAACTTCCTCATGGAAACAGTCTGATCTATCTACTTGAAGCATACACTCTCTGCCTGCTCAGTCTCTACCAGAGTAGGTCAGTTCTGATTCACTATCCACTTAGTAGACAGATGTTAACTCCTTATGTTTGTGTTACACTTAACCTCATGATTTTAAAACTCATTTAAGGTCTCAAAAACTCAGCTTAAATAGTATCTGTAGCTAAAAGATAAGTCCTTTAACTTATAGTGTATAGTAACAGTGAGGTTACAAGTGGTTTCTAGAAACATTCAGTTCCTTTTCAATCTGCCTGTGACTGTGCAGCATTGCAAAGGGGCCAGTGGAACAAATAGGTCCATCTACACACTTGCTTACTTTTTATTGCCTTAGTATAGTGAGATAAGGAACAGAAAAATGTATGCTTTTTTCCAACTGATTCCTTTTTTAATTTAAAAAAAAAAACTATAATGGCTTACCTTAAAAATATATGATGCTACTGAGATCAGCAAGCTCCATGATTTATTAAACCAGGGTCATCTTTTCTTCCTGTCAATCATATGCGATCAGTTATTTTAAGTGCTTATCACTTATTTATTGGAGGTTTGAAAGAGTCTTTTCAAAGACTTTCACGTGTAGGTAAGCTGACTTTCAGCTACCCAAAGAAACAAATGTTCCATGCCACACTATCAGTGGCCTGGTAGAAAACCTTGTAGCCTTGAATTTACCTCACCCCTGAGAATCTGGCCTATTATCAATGACCTTGTACCTGACCATTTTTGGTGCAGTTTTGCTCTGGCACAGTGTAGCAATGCTGAGACATTTTCCCAGAGAAATACAAAATGTTATACACCATCTCATGTCAGGTATTCTGTACCTTAAATTGGTGGAACAAAGCATGTTATTTCCACTTAGTGGGAAGAAACCAACATTGTTATTTCTTCTGCTCCAGTGTCAGGGCTTTTTATTTCCAGTGCAGTGATTGTACAGGCTCTCATAACCAATAAGCCAACATCCAGCCTGTCGAAAAAAAACCAACAAAAAACCCTTGGCTGGTCTAAAGCACATGAGAGCACACAAAAGAAAGCTGACTCCAGGCTGCAGCTACAATGGAAATGTCTCTTCTCCTGATAGTAGTGGTGGGATTTGACTAAAAAAGTCACTTTTCTGACACAACAGCAACCTCTGGATTCTTTCTTCAGATGATGCAAGCAGAAGAAACCAAAACAAACAAAACATGTAGTACTTGATTGTGGTTCTGTAGAATAAATGCAGTTCAGGTTCAAAGTTTCTGGACACAGGTGGTCAGATCTAAAGGACATAGATGCACCAGATCAGAAAACAAAATACTGCTACAGCAGCCTGCATCTTGAGAGAATTTCCTCTGAATAAGGGACACACCAGCACATCTTTTCAAGGTTTCCTGCAGTGAGACAGGGCTCGAGGCTGAAGTTGGGGCTCACTGGAACTTCTCCATCACAGATCCGACCTGACCCAGTGTGCGCGCTGTGAACACTGGCTGCGCCCCATTCCCAGCCTGCTCTTCCCACTTGTTAACCTGCACTGCCCCTCGTCCCCAGCCCTCCCAGTGACCTTCTCTTACAGCACAGCTCGATGCCGTGACCTCCTCTGGTTCCCAACAACAGACCTTCTGTTTCACAGCATGCCAACCTGGGCCAGCAAAAGGCGAGTTAGATTTTATGAGGACTGTGAACTACGGGGTCATTGCCTCAGACACACAGCAAGTTGGACTCTCAGTTCAGTGCAGATCTACATCACTTTGTGGATGCAAACAGAACAGAACTAGTTTGTTTCAGATGAATATTAAATCTGTAAATTTTGGGGTTACACAGGATTTATTTGCTGTGGTGAGAAAAACAACTGTTTTATTGCTTATTAGTAAAAACGCCTCTCTTATCTATGAAACTAAGACTTTTATATGGCTTTATGAACAGTTGATATATTTTAAAATGATGGCAACTACAAGATACCTTTTTCTGGTGAAAATGACAGTTCTGTTATTTGTGACTATAATGATCTTTTCCACCTGACACATCGTCACGAAACACAGGCAGCAATATGAGTGTGCTCTTTGGCAGAGATCACCACGTTTCACCTTGGAATATGCATGTAAATGCTCCTCACAGCGTTGTTTTTTCATGAAGCTATACTTACTCCAGACTGTGAGTTGATTAATCACAACACCAGAATATGATGCAGAAGATCCTGTATAGCATAGCAATTTTTTATAAAGTGAATGTGTTTCATAGAGAATTTGACTGAGAAATACTTGTTTCAAGTTACCACAGCCCATACATTTGAGGGTGACTTCAGCATGGGAAGTATGCTGCTTATGTTACTAAACGTTGGGAAACATTTTAGACCATCTCTTACAAATGTCTGCAACCCACATCCCCCCAAAAAACCCAAACCTAAAACTTTTAGAGGCAGAAGAAACCCTTCTCACCCGCTAACAGCCCTCTAGTTGCTTTCACACATCCTTACCCTGTGGCAACGGGAGGACGGGGCCATCCTGAACCCTGTTTCTCAGCAGGGAGCGGGAGAAAATCTTGGCCCAGTTTGGTCCCTAGCACCTGGGTTTGCAGCAGCGAGCAGAGCCGGTACCACAAGGGCAGGGAGATGCTCAGCATCCTCAAGTCGGAATCACGGCCAGGAGAGCTGCGCCTGCGGTCCCCGCACGGTCTCTCTGGCGCCGGCTGAGGTCACTGTGGCTCCGTGCCTCCCGCAGCTTGCGAGCGGCTTTTCGCTGCTGGAAGAAAGGAAACGCCAACAGATTTCTCTATTTTTTTCCCCCTTTTTCCCGAGCACATATAGTTTATAAAAATGAGGACTAACTGATGGTTGTAATTTTGATGGAGATTTACCTGTAGGCAAGATGGCAATCAAACCCACACTATTAACGGAAGGCTGATTGAGTTAATGAATATAATTGTCAAACTCTACAAACTGATTCAGTCTGTCTAGCAATCTATCAGTCTGTCTTTCCTCTTGCAGTTTGTCCCCATTTGTATATTGCTGTATGGTGGCTGTTAGGTGAATGCCTAAAATCCACATAAATGTAAAGTTGTTTGAGGGAGGGCTGATGGGTGCTTGCGAAAGAAGAGGCGATCTGCTATATGAGGTAACTGAGTTTATCACTGTTCAATTAAACACAGCAAATTTGGGTTAGGCAGCTGAACTAGTAGGCAATGTTACCTTTGTCCTTATTGGATAGCTTGGTCTGGATCAACTCCAGGTCTGCTCACTGGGCTAAGTCTGTAAGTGACACATCCTTAACTTAAATGATTTACAGTCTGGTCGATGAGATAGAAAACAGGAAGCACGGCATATGGATACTGGGCATCTGTGCTCCAAAGTAATGATACCAGCTTCTGGGGGAGGAAAGAGAGATGGAGGTGGAAGAAGACATCAAAAACACTTGCTGTGGATCAGAACTTCAGTCTTGGTAAGTCTACCAGCCTAGACTGACACTGCAAAGTGCACCGCTAGATCCACAGATTTCCTTCCCTACAGGGACCCCCAGGTGCCTGCAAGGAAAGACTTTCCCTCTTCCCTATAAGTCAGGCTCAGAGAGAAGGGAATAAGGTGTTGGAAGATGAGGACTAAACAACTGAGTAGTCAGAAAAGCTTAATTCACATCTCAGGCTAGGGCAAAATCCAACCTACAAGAACCCCAAAATCAGGCAGCCCTTCTAGGAGCAGGTACTATAAAGAAACCTTTTGCATATGCATTAGAAAAAGCTTGAAAGACATGAATATTCTGCCTTCCTGCCACAGGTTGACACCAGCACTGAGAGCTGCCACCACTGCAGAGGTGAGGGACAGCATACAGCAAGGGACTTACCTGCCCTTCCCCTGGAGTCACACACAAACAGGAAAACAAACAAACAAGAGCCCAGTACATGACTGTAAGTAACACTTTAAAGAAATGTGACGCTAGAGTAACAATACAAAGCTTTTTAAGCACAAAGAACCCCTGTGTTTGCTGTGAAGCCATTTTCAAGTGATATAACAGCAAAAACTCATTAAGAGAAATCAAAACCACACTAATGGGGCAGGAACTGCTCTTTTTGAAGCAAAGTAACAGATGCCCCTCACCTGCTCTAAGCGAAGATTAGGAGTTGGGTTTGCTCCAGCTGCACTTGTCTGTCTGCAGGTGAGGCTCTTTGGCCCCCACCAGCAGGGATACAGGCGAGTGTAGGTAGTCCATAGTTGCATTTTGATGGAGGACACTAGGCTGTAGTGTGGGTTTCCTCTAGCTGACCTCATGTGAGAAGCACAGATGCAGTTGCAGTGTGGTTAGCCCATGTATTGTATTGAGGGGGCCTCACTGGAGGGCAAAGGTGTGCACACTTGTATAATTAAAAAAACAGAGCTGTAATTGAGGAGACTTCCGTGAAGTCTCCTACTAAAGAGGCGATGGGCTCTTCTGAAATCCAACCTCATGTAGCTTTAGGTAGGTAACGCTGGGGTTTGCCATCTTTGTCTACAAGTCTTTTCCAGCACATGCATGATAATATGGTATCCCTGTTCTGACATGAATCTGTTCTTAAAGTCTTGCTTGTAGCAGATGGAGACAGATTTATAACCCATTTGCTCATATTTCAGCTGTTCCTTAAGTAGCTCTTGCATATTCTTAATTTTATCTAATAGAAGAGTATTTTGCATGTCCTGTCATGCAACATTTCCAGCACAAAGAATACTTCCCCTCCCAAATTCTCTTACGCTGCGTCACTGTGCGTGTGTCGCGGCTAATGGCTGATTAATACCCATGGTCTTCTATAACTGTGAGTTTATCCTCAAGTTAGTTGGATTAGTCAGAGAGTTCCAGAGACTACGCTGCCATTGAATACACTTACTCCAAAGTTAACATGACATTAAATCAATAAAAATAACAGCAATAAATTTGTCTAATTCTGCCTTTTTTTTTAATGCTGTAGAAATACAGGGGTATAAATGGCTTTCAGCTGTTCCTCAAGAGATACTTTTGTCATTTATTGTGCTTCACAAGAATTCCTGTTACAATGTCACAACTTAAATTTGCCTTGCCTGGGTGCTCTTGAAATGATGGGAAAGGAAGTATCATTTGATGCCTGCATGTAGATATTACCCAAATCGACAGTGTCTATAACCTATTTGCACATGCAAACATTAAAACACCCTGAAAGTAGAACAAAATGCAACTAGAAGAAGAGGAAAAAACGTCCCCTCCAAAGAATGGAGTGGAACTGCTTGTTGGGAACTCCAGCGAAGGAGTCAATATCTCGTGCTCAAAAATGAAACGTCAGCTAAAAGTTGAATTAACTGAGTAAGCCAACTAATTGAATCGTGAACCGTAAAAATCATAGGATTGTTTGCTTTTTAATTTTTATGCATATAAAGACTCTCTGATAGGCATTTTGTAACAGAGGTGAGAGGAAAGCAGGGATTTTATGTTCTCTGTTCAAGTCCTGTCTTGACTGCCTGCCTGTGAGAACTAAAAATACTTCAAATTATACCATTGGAAGAGTCAAGCGCAGAAATGTCAAGTGTTTAGGAAAGAAAGGGTTTTAAGCCTTGACTGGTTTGCTTTTTTTAGTTTGCTTAATTTTAGTGACTAAAAAGCATTTGGAAAAAGGAAGTTTTTATTTAAAATTCAACATCCGTAATACTTACATTATGGTGTGAAAGCTGCACTAGATGAGTGATATCTTGGCAGATCTCCCAGGGGCTTAAGTGGGGCAGGATTTTGCCCATTATTTTTAAAGCAAACAAGTATAGGGAAAAAAACAAACAGAAGAAAGAGATTCATATTTTTCATTGTAATAAATAAATAAAAAGAGCAACAGCTTAACTGTTTTAAAAAATCCTTGGCAGATCAGCCTTTCATGGAGGGGTTTTGACAGGCTGCTGGATCAGGATTGTTTGGAAATATCTGCCCTAAATATAATTCAGGAGTAAAAGGTGGGTTTGGGGTGGTGGTGATACTTGTTTTTTTTTTTTTTTTTACCCAGTGTTTTGACAGAGACTGAGCCTTTTGTTTTTACCTGAAAATTCACAATTCAATGCAGCTCAAATTCAGACACGTCTTGTACCATGCAGGCTGCTTCTCCTTGGAAATGGCAAGAACTTCTCCTCTTACTTTTAATACTTACTTAGTGATCTTTACGCAACACCAGTAACACCATTATCACAGCATTGACAGAATTAATATAAACTGTAAATTCTCTTCTTTGAGACATTTAAACCTTTGCTGGATAAAGTGCTAGCAAATGTGATACTAATTAAGAAATAATCCTGCACAACAGTAAAAGACGTTAGATCTTTATGAGAAAAAGGAGTTTCTCTATTTTTAATATTTTTAAATCTGTGGTAGGCATAGGATAATGTTCTTAATTTGTTACTTTTTAGTAGAAGATCAAAGCGCATTATAAATAAACCTTGATTCGAACAATACATTTTCTTCCTGTTCTCTAGGCCTGGGCTTTTTTGAAAGCATCAGTAACCTTTGGGTGGGTGTGTAAAGCTCCCCAAAAAGTAATGTAAGTAAATTTCCACAGTTCTTAATGTATGTGTAAACATTTTAAACCTTCAAATCCAGTGTAAAATGATTGACTTAGCTTTCCAACTATGCTCAGGTACTGCAATGATGGGCAAAGCATGACATCCAAGCTCCGGAAGTTGTGATAGAGAGAAGGTTGTTCAACACATGGATGGCTGCACCAATTTGTAGTTCCCCACTCCCAGCAGCTCTGGGATCAGCTTTATGCAGAAGAGTTGCCCCTTCTCAGCCATGCCAGGGCAGGTATGCAGGGAGCTGAGTATTTTCATGCTTATTTCATGTCCATGGAGTTAAGCTTACTGATTACTCACATGCTTTGCTTTAAAAACTTTGTTAACCTGGGGGCTGATTCACTTACAGTCAGTCTCTGTTTTGCACAATAGGGAGATACATTAGGAAAAAAAAAAAGAAAAAAGGCAACAAAAGGAACAAACCAAAAAGGATGTATGAGCTTAAAATGGGGTTTAGGCAGATTTGAGGCATTCAAGTCCACTACTGAATCTAGCCCATAATGACTCTGTCCTGTTTCTTCTATGGCTTTGAGTTAGAACTGGTTTTCTTCCAAAACATGAGCAACACCATTAATCACCAAAGGTATTAACAGTGGCGGCATATGACAGACATTGGTAGTGAGAGAAAAATAGATTGTGTAAGTGCAATACATTAGCATTCAACATTACACACTACTGTAGCGTAACTGTTCATTTGGATGGTGTATTTTTGGAACAGATAGTAAGTAAGGTGTAGAAGGACTTCTTATCCATATTATATAATTTTCTATTTTTTTAAAATAATTTCTTTAAACAAAGATAAATGTCATCATACTATTCCTACAAATCTGTTTGTCACCTGTGTGTTGTTTCACAGGTTGCCATCATGTGAAATTACCTAATACTGTTCACAGACATATTTCAGTCCAGTAAGAGGAGAAAAGTACCAATTACAAAACCGAAAATTGAGCAGAGGGACAAAACTGCAAATATTGTTTCAGTTTCATCTAATTAATTGCAGAAGCAGAGAGATTGTCTTGGTACCAGTATCTGCAAACTTCAGTGCTCATCTGTGTGCCCCAGAGTCCAGTCCTCAGAAAGGGCTCCTTTGGATTAATTACATCTACAGGATGGACAGACAACCAGTTTATTTCTCAAAAAGTTGCTTTCTGAATAAAAATTTCTCCCTATTTTCAGAAACAGCCTCCAAACAACCTTTAAAACACAGCTGTTCTCCATTCTCATGTATCATCTTTTGGTTTTGTTTTTGTTTTTTTTAGTTATTATTATTATTATCATTATTATTATTTCTTATTGTTTGCAAACACTCATTCTATCTAGCAGGATTTACTTATAACCTGCGGTGGGACAGTAAGCCCCCAAGAGGTATGGGTTTACCTATTATGTCCCATTTTCCAGCTGTGGGAAAGTGACTCTCAGGGAAGGGAAAATGACTTGTCTAAAATCACACAGTGAGATTAATGATAGACCCAAGCATTGAACATTTAGGCTGTGGTCAGATGATCACTAAGATTGGATTTATGCATTACTGGATCACCTGGCAATACAAATTTGGTGCAGACAGGCATGCATGCCTGTTGAATTATTCACAGCGCATCAGATAGTGCTTATGTCAGCTGGTGCCATGAGACAGCCCAGAGTACAACAAATCCCATATGCCATTCATTCTCCTCTCTCAAGTGTAGTTTGGGATGATGGCCTGTTGCACTGTGGTAGGAAAGCTATCTCCTACTTACGAGGCTGTTATTACCACAGCAGCAACCCTAGAAAGTCACCGTGTCACAAGTGAGATGTCATGTGCATGTCACCAAGTGCTAGGGCATTACAGTTTCCAGGACACAGTAGGTGGCAACATGGATCAGTTGCTGGCTATATCCCTTAAAGTGGCCTGTTCCTGCTAGAGGCTGGTGATAGAGACCTGCAGATGTGATGCCCAGGGGATGGTGTTTCATGCTGGGCTGCACAAGCAGAGAAAGGGGAGCACCGGCCAAAACTGATTGCTTTGCCAGGCCATTTCTCATTGCTGATAAAACTGAGTACAGTAAGGCCAAGGAGTTGTGGGTTCCTGTTCCCTGTAGCATCAGGGTCTGTGAGAAGAGTTACGAATATCAGCAGAAGGTAATACTTCAGATATGGGCAGATCAGCAATGCAAGGACAACTTGGGAAAGGAAATATTGCTAAATGTCTGCTTGCAGGTACTTCTCAGGCAGGTTCCTACCCAGCCAGCAATGCTCACCAAACACTGAGGAGAATGACTGGGGAGAAAGGGACTTTCTGGGAGGTGGCAGCTAACTTCTAACATTCAAGTCTCAATCAGTTTGGGTCTGAAAAGTCAGCAAGACAGTGCTGAAATTCAAATGCTTATCGGAAGGGCCCCAGCTTGTGATGTGAGTGTAACATGAAGGAATTTAGCAAGTGTTGCTCAATTGAGTATGTTTCCTCTCCCTCTGTCCTGTGACTTGTCCTGATCGTTTATCAACATGTTGGGTCAATGCAACACTATGCTGGAGTCATCTTCAGCTAGTCTCAGAGACCTCTTGAAGCTTCTGTTCTCTGTACTCCTCAGCTGACACTCTGGAGACAAGACAGTCTGCTGTCATGGTCAGCCACTCATGTAATTTGGTGCTTCCAAAAATATCCCAAACCACTCCTGCTTCTCCTGAGAATCCTAGGGCAGAGTGCTTGCATCTGCTCAGGGTTGTCTTTCCAGGCTCTGTCCACTGCAATCTTTAAGCATGCAATGCTTTACTGCTCTGCTGGGCCAGGCCCTGGTAAGAGGCAGGATGCTACAGTTGTTGGCATGGGTACATCCAACTGCTCAACCTTGAGACAAAACCAAGGCAGTAGGCTTCAACGAAAATAGAGATCCTCATCTGTGGAATGTCCTAGAAGATGTGAGGTTATAGATTAGGGGAGGGAGGTCACTGTGATGACTGGTGTGATGGTGGAAAAAAATGGCACTGGTAAGGAAAGTATCAAGCGTCAGTAGGCTTCCAAACAGGTGGGGCAAAATATGGCTTCAGTCTGCTTATCCCATCAAGAGATCATCACTTCAATGTGCAGGGAATAGGATGTGAGGAAAAAAGGACTGCTGAATGCTCTAGAGGCTACAGAGGGATCTGCTAATAAAGTAAGGGGGTCAGCTGATACTCAGTTAAATCATATATTCTGATAAGTTTAAAGTTCCTTTTTTTTTTAAAAAAAAAATGCCAATGATTTGCATTTTTGTTTCTGATTTGGGTTTAGGAGCCCAAAATCTGAGATAACCATTGTATCTAAACATTTCCTTGGCTTTTCTCTGTAGCAAGTTCATATGTTCTCTCCCAAGTTTGGCCAAAGTGAGATCACTGCAACCCATTCAAGGATGGCACGATGCAATTGTGCTATATATCATTCCTTGTTATATCCTGAGTGGTTGAGTAGACAGGCAAAGGTGTCCACCATATCTTGATCCATAAAAATATTCTTTACTTAGCAAAATGTTAGCCAGATAAGATTTCTGTGTAGTTGTGTTTATTAGTCCATGCATATAGTTGATTTCTAGGATGCAATTGTGAGTAAAACATTAGAATAGATAGCAGCCAGAAATGTAGAAGTGTGTGGTCTCCGGGAATCAGCAGTTCATCAGAAGGGCTGCACTGCCGGTCAGGAAATAGGGGTGTAGTCAGACTTACTACTGCAAATATACCTAGAAAAGTTTAAGGAGTTACCTCTCCCAGCTCTTTGTGACTGCTTCTTAATTTTATGACAGAGATGCCAGCACAATCCTGTTTCGGTTCATCCAGCTCAACCTAAACCAGAGATGAAGGTGACTTGAGAAGACCTGGCTGATTAGGCATTGAATCTATTAGGATTTACATAATCTGTTCTGGTGGCTCAACTGTGGGTTGGTAACCACCAGCTGAAAGATGGTAAATGACAACTGGGGACAGTAATGAATAGTTAGAGGTTGTAATATCTTGAAGGCTCCAATTACTGCCATTGCGACTCCGTGACTGTGCCCCAAGATAGAGTGTGGGAGTGACTCGACTCTGCCAGTGACTAAGCAATTAGCCCCAAAGGCGACATGGCACATTTCTCTGGGCCTCCATTTCCCATCTGCGGAAGAGCCGTGCTGCATATTCACTTTCAGTTAGCACACTCTGCTTTGACACTAAGTGTGAGGATTCAGCATTAAACAGGAACTTCCCAAATGCATCGTGAGGGAACTAGGCAGCTACTGAAATATAACTAAAACCCTAGTTAGAAATTACTGGAGATGTGCCCATGTCCTTGCAGCAACACCAGTTACACTTCATCTCCTTCATAGTCTCTTTTTCATAGAGAGAGATCAGAAAGACCTTATTTCCCCATATTAAGATCACATGGCAAGCCTTTTCTTGGAGCAAAATGCCTGCTAAAACATTTTGGTTTATGTAAAGGCACAAAGTGGTATTACCTATGGGGCTTCGGGCTGCAGCGGCCTCCAGGCAAAATACTCTACATGCTGAAGAGGAAATGCAGTTACTGAAGTCAAGTTTATGTTTTTTAACCTATTTTTCTTGCGATAACTTTGTCAGATTGTCAAACAAACTCTCCAAAGGGATTTGAGTCACAACCACATTAAACTGGAATCCAATCTTGTTATGCTGGCCTCAGCGAGTGGATATTCCCTCTGAGCAAGCCTGCACTGTATTAAGCTGCCTTCTGTTTCTTCAACCTAAGCTGTGAATGTATAATCATATTTCCTTTTGAAAATGACTTGTTTTTCTTCATTACAGAAACAGGATTGATTTTCCTACAGAGTGTTACACTTGTCGAAGCAGCTATAATCAAATTTCAGTGTAATGTCCCTACACAAGTAATTCCCACAATTAAAACTGTAACCGTTCTGGATACCTGTTGGGTTGGATTCTAATCTTCATATGTATCAGAATAGGTCCACTGAGAACATGGACCAAATCCACATCTTGTGCAAATCAAAGTCCACTGGAGGCCCATCGGTGGATACCAACTGTGGATATAACTACCTACTTTCAATGAAATAAGCAGAGAGTCACTCATTAATATTTGTATAACAAAAGGAAAAAAATTAAACCAATAAAGCAAAAATAAATTCCCTTTCACATTGGTGAATGACAGAAGCTACATAATTTTCCTTTTTTTTTTTTCCAGTATTCCAAACGTTCCCCCATCTAATCCTAAATAAAATTAAGTGGAGGCAGATAGAATGATACCAGTGTTTCACTAGTTAGCTCAGGAGAGGCTTCAGTGCCCCAGGAACACTCATGCCAAGCCATGGTAAGAGCGTGCTAGCTCAATGGGTTGTATTTTGGGTGAACAGCCTTGCGACTTCATGAAGAAGAAAGCATGGGCTAATGCTGCATCCCTTTATATGTGTGACTCTGAAGTGCTGCCTTTGCTGCCTTCTCAGAAAGTCTGAGATTTCTTTCAGAAAACCTGTGATTAAGCTGCCTTTTATGGCATATGGACCACAGGATCTAGGCAATGTTCATTTCTGAAAAAAAACCAACCCCAACCAACAAAACCAAACCAAAGCCAAACAACAAAGCTCAAAACATTTAAAAATACCTTTTCTGGGGATTTTCTTTTCCCCAAAGTTCTTCCTCTCCTTTGTGATCTTTACCTTGGGATGTTTTTCTTATTCGTCTTCATCCATTAGAAAAGAACCAACTGAATGGACTTTATTTCGAAGAGATATTTTCAGGATGGCTGAAGAAGTTCCCCTTAACTAACCAGTCCATGAATGTCTGCAAAATGGATATTAAAATCAGACTCAGCAAAGAGGTGCAAACCATTCTGTGACATTACTAAAATGATTCTGCGAGTCCTTCGCCAGGCTTCCAGTAATAATTTGTAGCCTTATTTATTAAGGGTGTGCTGATCTGTTAAATTCACTTGTCCTGGATAACACTTCTGAGAGAAGGCAAATGCAGCTGCCCTCCCAAGCACATGGCACCTTTCCTGTGGACCACTCACCAAGAGAGGAGCCCACAGTCTGCTTTCAACTGGCTGATGCTCATTCACACGCTCAGGGCCTCTCTCTCTTTTCTCACACTCACACACTAACACATCCCACATGCACACACCGATGTGCTCCTGAAAATGCCAAGAATCTAAGTTAATAGCAAATAATTAAGAGAAAAATTCATTTTAAATACAAAACTGAGTCACATCTCCCACTGCCTGGCAGCAGGGAGGTGATATGAAGCCAGCTGTAAACTTGCCGTAGGTAAAGAGCAGCTCTGGATTCCCTCCGTTGCAGGGGATGGATGTTTAAAGCTGTGTGAACAGCAGTGCTGCTGACTTTGCAGCCCCACCAGCTTCCTGAAGGTCGTGCAGCCTGACCTTCTCACAGACATATTCTGCTGCATGTGCTCACACACACAGACACATACACACACAAGGAAGTGAATAAAAATAAACAAAGTATTTGCCAGCACACCTTTCACTTACATCCACTTAGTATTATCTATTGTAGTCATTCCATTGGAGAACATCATGTTATTAAGGGAGGCCAGCTCTGCCAAGTGTTAGTCCCCCAGAGGGGACTCACCCATGTGTTAAACATTTTAGCTCTCATAATGGAAGGCTATGCTCTATATTTCAATGACAATTCACTTAGTGTTTACAGATGAGATACTTGGGAGTGCATCCCAGCAAGCCGTGGTTGCTTTTGATACGGAGAGAGTGGGCAATAAAATCATGTAGTGCATACTGCTTGTGAGACAGATGTGTCTTGTGGCAGCCAGCAAACCAGATACTCAAGTTCACCTCGGGCACTTAATGTTTGCATCAGCCTTGCCCAGTTATGGAGAGCCCTGAACACACTTGACTTCAAGAGGCAGCAAATAGGAGCACAGAGTGGCTGGAGAGCTTCAGAAACGTAGCGTCCTTTTACAATTAGGCAAACAAACTGCTCCTTTCTGCACAGCTGTCATTCTGGAGGCATCCTGTAACAGGAAAGATGGAAATATCTCAGGCTGTTTCAGCTGCTTTACAAGGGGGAGCAGACTTCACACAACCTTGTTGCTATAAGCAGAGAACATGCAAACCTGAAGGTGGAAAAATAGCAGGGAATTACAGGAGGGAATTACAGATTCCTCGTGGAATTTTTCAACCCATACTCTTCTAAAACAGTCTAGTGACCTGAAGTGGCAATGCACTTCGGAAGAATGTTCCGGTTTCGGTTTCCTTTAAGTAGATTTGACTTTGTCTCATTTAAAGCGAATGTGTTGCTTTGTTGACATGAAAGTTTTGATGACACACCACCCTAATTGTTCGCTGCTCTAGAGAAGCATAAACCTGCAGCCGATGCTCTGTGACATGTTTTTGTGCTTCTCGTTGTTATAGCTTTCCACCAACTGATCATCACAGCAAGTCAACCTGCAAATAAGTACTCCTGAGCACTTTAATGAGGCCCTTATCTCGGGCCAACTTAAGAATACTCATTGGGCTCTCCCCTGTTGAACAGCAGCAACTCCAAATAACCCTCCCATTAAAATGAATGCGCTGCTGTCAGAGATGTCAGGTTGAAGGGGTGGCAGGCTTCTGAAGCTGCTGTTGCATCATTCTTTTGCTGGGCCAAGGTACAATGCCTACCGGAGTGATTAGAGCAATTACTCAGCACTGTTTGTCACAGACAATCAGATCTGACCAGCATCAGCGCAGCCATGACCTAGACCTGCCTCTCTAGCAAAGCATTATTATTGGTTGTCATCTTTGTTTTCGGTAGCACTGTGCATGTGCCTAAGTTGGAAACGCACTCAGAAAACTTCCTAGCAATTATTTCTCTTTGGCTTCTCTCCTTGATGGGCCTCTCCAATCATCTGGTGCGTGCTTTTGTCTTTCTGCTGATACGTACTGTGATTTTCTGCCAATGAGTTAACCAGCAAAAGCCACTTGTAAGTCACCAATGTCACCCCTTTTGTGTTACTTCAGCGCGAACCAGAGAAGTCTGATTGTTGGGAGCTAACAGAAGAAATGGGAGAAGCCCTGGTCTTAGTAAGTCTGTAGATGTCCTTTAAGCATCTTCTATGACCAAGGCAACCCAGTATGAATATTTCATAGCAGGCTGTTTAGTAAGATTTTTAAAAGTGCTGCCAAAAATGTGTTGCTCAGATTCACGTAAAGAAAGTTCTGTGATTTGTTCCTGTATGTCCGGGATGAGGTTATTTAAGAAAAACTACACTTGAACCCCTGACTCAAGTTGCCTGCCCCCATACTGGTACTGGTTTTTGCTCTTGCTCTTCATTTCATCTTAAGCTTTGCTTGAGATCTGCAGGAAGGCAAGGATAAGCACATCTCTGCTCTCTATCCTCTCCTGTTTTTCCCCACACAGACAAAGGTATCCAGCTGTGTTGCACCTCCGAACTGCCACCTTCACTCCTTTTTATTTTTCTTTTTCCTGTGCACATACAAGAAAGATAATACCTCAGTACTATCACTGAAGGAGCTGAAAAGCATAGAGGCATATGTTTCAGGAGGCTGAGGTGACACAGTGTGATAACTTCAGACAGGTGAATGGGGGAGGAAACTTGAAGCTGCCTAGAACTATTTGACAGCACACCAATGCCAATACCCTGCATGCAGGTGTGTGAGGGAGGACATAACTACATGCAGGACATGTCAGTAGAGATTCTTACACTGATTCCAACAGCTGTTAGTGAGGAAAATAAAAAGCTCGTGACAAGAATGTGTGTGTGTGTGAACAATAAGACTTCAGATCTCAGCCAGGGTGAGATCTTAAATATGCATTATTGTGATTATTGTTATTAAGAAAAATGCCTTCATTGTTACTTCCAGCTATTACAAGTAATGAAGGAATAAAGGGCCCTCTGATGGCAAACAATCCCGCAGCTACTTTGCCACATTAGTACAGTAATTTCAATATTGCTTTTAAAACAGTTTCTCAAAGCAATCAGTTAGCAATACCGAATTAGACACAAAACGTTTTGTAATTACTTTTCCAGGGTGTAGCTACATTCCACAGTTTATAATATATGCTATATGCTCTATTGTGGTCTAAGGAGCCTCAAGTTAGGACAGTTTCCTGAATCCTTTGCTAGAATCGAGAAACACATTTCCTTTACCCAGGCCACTGGCGATGATTCTTTCACACACTATCTTTTCTCAGCTTGACTGAATCAGAAGCTCTGCCCTCTGATACTCTTTGGAGACCATGGATAAAGGTATTGGGATGCAGGGCACAACAAAGAGTATTTCAGCTCTCTGACTTCAGGGATAAAATACTGGTATGCTTTGTAGTTTGTCAGATCCTTAAATCCTTAGAGAAGGTTTAAGGATAAAAACTTAGAGTTAGCTAGAAAATAATACACGTGCAATAATAGAATAAAATTGCAAATAGATGAAGTAAGAAAATGCATTACTAAGATTATACTTAATAATAAGTATCCTTCTGAGCTGTTTAGCATCTCAGCTGCCTGTCAGACTGGCTGATTAGCCTTTACAATATACCCCAGGGCTGGTATATCCTAGCAAAATCTTAAAGGTATATATTTTTTCTCACTAGTAAAAGTGGTTGCCAGAGCCACACAGTGCAACTGCTCTGTGCAATCTGTTTCTTCTGTAGCTCAGAAAAGAGTAATTGCCTCCTCCTGTTCAATCTAATTTATTGACAGTAAGGAGATGATGCAAGGGATCGGGTTTTTTACCTTTTCTTTAAGGTTACCAATTGCTTATCTTAATTGGCATATTCCTGGCTTCGGCTTTAATCTGTCTATTCTTGCAATCTAGGACACAGATACAAAGCTTTATAAATCTTACAGCAATTGTCAGTAGATGCATCTTGTTAAATATAACTGTAATCAGCCGTTTAACACCAATCTATGGATTCTAGTAAAAAGTGAAGAATGAAACTCTGGTTTGGATTGTTTTGTTTTTTTAACATCCACACACTTGCTGTTAGTTAAGGGAGGGTCATTTCACCCTTAGCTTAGAAGGCAAAGCTTGGTATTTAACCAGAACCACTCCAAAACACGGTCTCATGCTGATCATTCGCACTGACTGTTGTGACAATTCTTTAGTCAGAGGCAGGGGGAAAAAAAAAGAAAAAAAAGTTGGTACAGACTTACCTAACTTCTTATAATTAATTACTACCAGATGGATGATCATGAAGGCAAATTGTCATACAAAATAAAGAAATTCAAAGGTCCAAAGGGTTGAATATATAGATTCTTGAATCTAAGAACTAAGTTTAAATGGCTACAAAATGCGTTTTAATTAGCATGTTTTCTGCTGTGCAGCTGACAGGTTGCTATAGGGGTTGCTATAGACCCTTCTGCTGCAACTTTTCTGCTTGTAAGAAGTGGTTTGAGAGCCTGTGCTCCTCTCCGTGCAGAACCCACTGAATTTGGTGATTCTCCATGGGGGTGAATGCATTGAAGGACCAGAGCCTTAATGAGTCTTGAACTGATAAATGTACTCTCTTACTCTTGGACTACCCTCAGATTTGGAGATTGTACAGGTGTACATGCTTTGTTGTTGGTGAAAGACTTTGTGGTACAGACCCTACTTGTGAAACTCAAGGAATTGGTGGAGACTAGTGAAGTCTTTTGGAAGTGATAGGTATACGTGGAAGACCCAGACAAGCCATCAACTTGATAGATTCTTCAAAATCTTGAACTTCATGTGATTCACTTACCCATACAAAATGGTACAGCAGAACAGATCTTAGTGATTCTGAAAAGTTTTGTGAATGCTGAGAAGAAGGCAAAGAAAAAGAAAAGTCAGGTTGTTGGATCTGATTCTGCTGCGGCTGATTGTATCTGGCAGTCCATCTCCATCTGAGTTGGTAGCTGTCTGAGTACAGTACAAGGCTGCATCTTTTTGCATATCTATTAAATGTGAATGGATTTAATAAATTCAAATATCAGTTTTCTTTTTCTGCTTTACTGACTTTTCTCTGGTAGGAACTGACTTCTCTCCATGTAGCTGAAGCATCATTATGGATATTACCTGCTATTTTAATCACAGACAATATGACCAGTGTTGTACAAGATTAAAACAGTGGCTTTTACTGAGGAATTAGTAATTAAAAATACAGAACTTTTAACTACGTCACAACCATTCTCGAGCTAGTGACTCTACTGAACCATCTGGAACAAAGGCCTACCAAAAAACCCCACAAAAACTAGCAAATAATTAATTCACTTTTAAAAAGAAATAGAAAAAATTATTGGCTGGATAAATTTGTGGCCACAGTAAATCTAACAATAGGACACTTAGGCCACACCAAAACCATTGTGGATGTAGGATGCAAAGCACTGAACCAGGATAATCTCGTTCTACCAATTTAAAAGTGCTGAAAGTATTTGGATGTATTAAGTTGGTACTGCTGGGGCTTCTGACAAATTGCATACTGCCCACCTGCTTCATTCAAACTTCTGCTTTAAACCAACACCTGATCTCTCTCAGCCTTCTACAACACCCACAAAATTCAGAGCTTTCATAAACTCTATAATGTACACAGGCTAATACAACAGAAAAACAGTCATGTATGTGTGCATATCTAGATGGGACCTGTACTGCTCTGTGCACCAATGGGAGATGCGATGAGTGCAGAGTGTCAGCCTTACATGTAAACGTGAGGAAGTGTTTCCCTAGTATCACAAAGTCTTGCTGTGGTCTAAGCTGCATATAGTGTTAATCACGTATGTGTGGTCTTTTCCCATGGTTATGGGATGTGGGTTCCTTTGTACCTGCTGCTGCCTAGGTTCTGATTCCCCAAATTCACCTGTGGTAACGTAGTATTGTCCAATCCAGGTCTATGAAGTCTGCTCCTGGTATTCCTCTTGCTGTTCCATTCAGCTTCTGAAAGTGTTTGTGTATCAAGTGCAGGTTATCCGTGCAGGAGGCCCAAAACAAAACTAAGAGAGCTATAAAACTTTGGTCTGATAGTTAAAACAAAGGAGTAATTTTGGTTTCCTCTGAAATAATTCTTTTGCCACTTCTTGTTGGCAGGAAAAGATTTTCCCTCTTTGCTTACGCTGCTCTGGATAGAACAGTCAAAGAAGAATGTAGCCAAATGCAGAATGGAACTAGATCAAGGTGAGATGCAATATGCAAATTAAGATTTCTACAGCAAGCATTTGCTTCTTCTCTAACTTTTCCCTTTAAATATGTTTGATTGAGGTTTTATACTTTCCTCATACACACAAAACCTGTCAAAGTTGTAGTTAGATAAGTGAATACCATTGTTTTGGCTTCATGTTTTAGGCTGGGTTATTATATCGTAAACATTCCCTTCTAGCTTCACATCGTATTTCCAGCACATAGCTCTGCTCTTCCTTACCACTGAGATGGAGATCTTGGCTCTGGCTGCTTCAGGTCTTCCAGGAGGGTGCTGTTTACCCAGTAGTGTAATTACAGCCTTTGCCGGAGTGTGCACACAGTAGGCACTCTGTATTTAGAATTTAACCCCTCAAACACAGGCAATAGTAAATGACATGACACACAGAGACACTTTGTGCAAGGTCTTAAAATGAATTTGTCTGTTCCTACATCGCATAAAGAATTCAGGTCTGGATACAGCAATAAACTACATATATTCTATGCCTCGATTTTTGCTTACTCCCAAAAGATCTTTCAATTCAGGCCAGCCTTGAATGCCTTTTTCAACATAGATTTCCATTGGGACCACTGAGCCTCTGTCTTTATCTTTCTGTTCAAAGGAAACCTGCTTTGGACCTAGTTTCTGGCTGATTTTAAGTCTTTCCCTACAACAAGGATGTATTCCTCTCATCCTCTCACTTGTCACGTGCTTCCAGTCTTGTTGTGTGAGTTTCACACCCAATACTTTTGTTTCCTACAAAAGGTTTTGTATTGCATAATTCTTCCTCTCACAGAAAAAATGGATGAATTACTTTCTTCACTTCAAGCAGTTATTATTACACAGGGTTTGCATTTCAATAGGAAAGCACTGATGTTCAAGGAGTTGTGTTTTCTCAAGCCTGGTCGATATATGTTACAGCACAGACAACATATGGTAGCTCCTACTTACTCTGATACATTTGATGATAGTGTAATTTCACATTAAAATTAGAATTCATAAGATGCAGACAGGCAGATTCCCCAACGTGTCACAAATTCGTTTTACAAAGCAAAGACTTACTCAAGAGGCAGTGCTTGTGGGTTCTAATACATTTAACATCACCTCAGTAATGAAGCTAAACATCAATTTGAATAAACAGTTTGAAGATGGTTAAAAAGAGGGAAAGGGGCTTATGTAGCTTGAGTGAAGTCATTGAGGCAGAGTGCAGAAACACTGGGGTAGATTGTCCTCTGCATCTCCCATTCTCCCATTTTAGCTACCACAGCTTGCTTACCTGCTACTACAGTAGTAGTTTAGCAAATTTAGGTAAGACTGTTTTTTCAGCAAAACATAGCTACCAATTAGTGGAATTGATACACAGTTCCAGCTTGCATTTTAACAGGATTTCTGTTAGGAACATGCAGCTGGGTAAACACAGTAATGATACAGCAGCAGTGGATGAGACTGGGTGATTTTTTCCTTTACATATTGCTTTTTATTTCAAGAAAGACATAAATGAAAAAACAAACTAAAACAAAACAACTAAAACCTGCTCAGGTCTTAAACAAGAGCTGAGTATATGCAGAAAGTATTTTCTTGTATCACTGTATAAATAAAAGACCAGAAATCTCTAATGATGAAT
This sequence comes from Gallinula chloropus, assembly GCF_964237585.1. NCBI lineage: Eukaryota > Metazoa > Chordata > Aves > Gruiformes > Rallidae > Gallinula > Gallinula chloropus. The sequence continues at coordinate 92,596,356 of NC_140086.1, forward strand.
AATAGGCTTTTCAAAAAAAATGACAAGGAGAAAATTGTACCAAAGTAAATACGCAAAAAAGTGCCCCTTAAAAATGACTCTGTCGTTACCATTTACCTGTTTGCTTGATATGCAGGACCTGAAGGGCACTTGCTATAGGAAGTTAAATAGGTTTTAAAGTACCTTCTTTGTTGTTTTACCAGAGGCTGTTCACAAAAGTAGTGTTTTTGCTCAGAATTTTATTTCAGGCAAGACCACTGAATGTTCAGATCTTTGATGATGGTTTAAAACTTGTGCTTTAGCTGGTGGTTAGTTGCTTTTCAGCCCAGTTGGTTCTGTTGCAAAGTATAACAGCCACTTTTTTTAAAAAAAAAAAGAATTGCTTTCTAATATATTTATATTTACATTTGGGGTGATCCATCACTCCTTGCTAATGCTTAACCTACAGTTGTGCTTAGCATCAAATATTTCTTCTCACTAATTTCTTCATAAAATTATTGCTATCATTTTTGTCAGACTTGAAACTCCTTTTGCTTTATAGTCTTATGTCACATCTACAGCATCCTTATCATCCACATCGGAGGATGTCTCGTGGCCAGGCAGTATGTTCAAGATCTGATAGAGTCTGTCCTCTGCTCCCTGTAGGGTTCCCCAAAGCTTGGGTGTGAACTGGTATGTGTGCAGTGCTGGCAGTCAGGGGACAAGGACCCTGGTGAGAAACACAGTGCCAACAACTTGACGAAACAGTGTCTTTATAGATATTTCTGGCTTTCAGTGCGTGGTAACTTGAACTGTTGGGGACAGAGAATTCTCCCAGCAGTTTTTTGGCTGATATTGTTGACTACAAGCAAGCATGTATTTCTCCCCGGCAAGCAAGTCCTCCCTCCTTTGACCATCTTGTTGCTGTTATCATTATTGCCATCATCATTACGTTTCTGCTTTTAAAATGATGCTACATGGATTAACAGATCATTTATAACTAAATTATGCAAGCAGTGTCTGTGTGACAGTACATTCCGTAACTGAGAAAGGAAATAGAGTCCAATTCTCAGAGCTCAACAGCGTTTTACACATCAGTGCAGAGTAAGCTAAACTATTCCCAATATTGTTACTATGCTGTTATCACTGGTGTAACTGCAATTGCTATTAAGGACCAGTATGAAGCATAGTCATACACATGGCCTCCGAATTTAAAATCAGCACTGTCTCTAAAAAGACTTTGCTTGACATAAATTTAAAATCAGATTTCCACAGCAGCTTCACCTGCACATTTTTAAATGTCAAATGACTTGAAAAATCTCAGTGCAGGGAGACTCACAGCATCCCAATCAGATAGCTTCTCCAAAGTGGGTGGCAGAAAACACCATCTCTCCATCTGCAAATGGCAATATTCCTGTTTTATGGAAGGACAAGTCTACATTCGGTGACTGAGTTGAATGTGGCAACAAAGGAGACCATCCTAGAGGAGACCATCTTTACTTTGGCAAGGAGGGTGAAAATACTTGGCTTTGATTAATTTGTGTATGCTTCTCATTTCCGACTCCTGTTACTAATGTGGCCCTTTGTCAATGTGTTGCAAATCTGTAGACACAGAGTAAGAACAGTGGCAGTAGGAATTGTATGTAGGTGGGATGTACAGTTAGCACTGTGTGGTGGTAACTTATTGTAGGAGATGATTGAGCTCTGGGAGTAACTTGTGCACCAGTTTGATGCTGCTTCTGTTGTCAGAATATTCAGAACACACGTGCAGTGCTTGAAACAAATGTCTAATTAGATGACCTCATTAATAGATGCTTGCATTATGTGCATCCATAAACAAAGCCACAGCATTTTAGGGGACAGATCCTAATGGGAAAAGCTATAGATATTTATTTTAAAATAAATCAAGTCTCCTGTGTATGTGTGGCTTATTTGGCTCTGCACTTCAACTGGTTGTTTGCCATGTCATGCTGATCTAGGACTGTTCTCTTATCAATTCTAAAGCTTTTGACATCCTGCATTCAAGATCACTTTGGATTAGTAGGGATTCTGGACCCTAAACTTTTGATTACTTGTGACACCTTTGTTCGTTTGGGCCACAAGCATGTACCACTGGATCATTTTATCTAAATTAAAAATTTCACTTCCTCTCTGTTCTGTTGAGATTTATTTTTCATTCCTCATGCTAGAAATATACACATAAGCACACACGTAGCCAGTAGGACTTACAGACACACATCTGCGGTAACACAATTCGATATCACTAACTGTAACAGGAGCAGAACAGTAACGCTCAGGTCCCTAAGTGGATGTGGCATTGTTTAAGCCTCAGGCATACAAATTAAAGCACCTACTAGCTGGCATAATTTGCTTGGTCAAATATCAAGACAATTCTTCCACTAGCTCCATCCTAAGAAAAAAAAAACCTCAAACTTTAAAACCAGCCTCTGCTCTCTTCTATTCCATGTATCTTGGAACAGATTTGAAGACTGCAGAATACTTGCTGGTGTTGGAAATAGGGGCACTGGAAAATAAAAAAAAGCATTATACTAGCAAGGCACAGAGTCCATGACAAAGTTCTGGCATGAGGACTTCTTCTTCAGTGCTCAGAAAAGACCATCCTTGGGGGAAAAAAGAAAGAAATTGCTCAAGTAAACTCAGTAAAAAGTTAATGATGCAAAAAAAAAAAAAAGAAAAAAAAGAAAAAAATGCTGCAGGCCCTTTAAAAGCAGCTTTCTTATCACAGTGCAATTAGATAACTAACATGGCAGTTGAAATTCAGTGAGATTTGGTACTTAAATACCTTAAGTTGGCTTTTCCTCAAGCATCTGCTATTCCCTCTACCTATGAATCACAGTATCTTTATTCACAAACTAAATTTGTCACAGCATCATTATTCAGATTTCCCCTTGAATAAGGGGAATTAATTTTTTTTAACTGCAAAACACTACTGTTGGCTGGAACCATCCACCAGTGTAATACGGGCATTTACCTATGTTGGTTCATACATTTGCCACTTGGCTACATTGCACATTCTGTCAGCTACACAGAAGCAGTGACTCTGGCAAGTATCCCCTCACAGAGAGGGGGACCAGTTAAAACATAAGGGCCGTGACTTCATTAGCTATTTGCTCTAATCCCTGACAGTATTATTGGTATTTGACTTCCTAGACAAAAGCAATGCGATCAGTTGTGCAACAGTGCTGCTCGTTCCAGCTCATACATACACACTCACCTACAGTCCATGAAATCTGTGGTAGCTCCCTACAAGCATCTCTTTATAATGTCGGACAAGCCATCTATTTTCCATTAACAGGTAAAGGTTGGGAGGACACTCCAGCAAGACACCAAGTTTATGATTGTTTCCCAGAGAAGAAATGTAATAAAATAAAGTCGAGCTGAATCCTAAGTTGCTTATTAGTTTTCTCTGTGTTTTTTTCCAGTGAAGGTGTGACCGACCTCAGTAGGAGTTTGCTTTGCAAACATCAAAGGCCAGGCTTTTAAATGTGTTTGAAGAGCCAAAGTAGAATTCAGCTGAGCTACAGGTACACAAGGTATGAAATAAACTAGAAAAACTAAGGAAAAACTGCTGAAAGAACTCGGCAGTTGTGCCATTGTTGGCTTTGCCTTTCTTCATTGTTTTCTTCCTTTGTGCATATTAGGGTCTTTCTAATAGCTTTATTCTCAGACACGTTTCTACCAATGTTACCACAGCTGAGCCACTGAGGTGAAAGAAAGCTTTCCTGAAGTTTTATTTTAATGTTTTCTTCATCAGAAGATGAGGATGCTGTTTCAAGAGGCCGGTTTGTTGCATTTAAGCTCTTAACATTTATTCTAGTCCATGAAATAAACATCATTATGATGCTAGAACTGATATCTCAGTCTGCTAAACAGAACTGAAACTTTGTACCTTGCATGATCTTCAGCTTCAGGATTGTCATTCTCCCTTACCCTCCCCATGTCCTTCTGCTGTGCTGGTGTAAGTACTGGGTCTTTTGATAGGAAGAGCTGATGGCTTAGTGGATGAGACAGAAACAGGGGCAAGAGAGCTGTGAAGGAATTTGCTCAGGCTCACCTAACAAATCAGGAGCAGAGGTAGGAGTTGTGCTGCTTGTCTCTGGCCATGAGTAAGCTCAGCATCCCATCCCATCCAGCAGCATACAGGGCTGGAAGAAGAAGAAGGTTTCATGAGGGACCTCAGTGATGTGAGATCAGATGTTTAGAAGTGGAAACCACTTCCAAGTCACTAGCTCTTAACATCCAAGGCCCCTGTATCTCATGTGGCTTCTCAGCACCCTGAGAGAAGGTCTGTTTTCCACCTCTGCCAGTTCTCCCCAGTACTGTCCCCAGTACTCTCCCCAGTACTGAAGTGATGTCACCTCTCAGCTGCCCTAATCTTTGGCCTGCTGTGGGACATGTTTCAGTGTCCACAGGGAAACTATGAAGAATTGAACAAATTCATTTAAAGTACGCTAAACCTCATCGACATGAATTCAGATCAGCTTTTTCCCCTGGTCTCTTCATAGACTATCATATACACTGAAATAAAATAGCATCATGTGTAGCATCCTAAACCCACTTCATTACAAGCTGGAAGCATAATTAACTGGGGAAAAAAAGCACATTGCTTTACTCAAGTTACAATAAGAATTTGACAGGCTGATTGCAGAACATTATTTATCTTTTGGCAATATTTCTCTGTTGCTCTCTCCCTCATTATTTTACTTGATCCACTGGAGCAGTCTGGCACATTGTTTATACAAGCAACATTATACAAAGGGGAGGAGTATTCTCTCGTTTCTGAAATTCTTATCAATAATTTTTGAAAGCAAGGAGAGTTATTTAAGTGCCTGAATATGTCTAAGTGGCTGGCTCCTGATCTTAAAATCTGAAATTAATTTTTCAAAATGAGTTTCAGAAACAAGAGTCACACACTGTTGTAAGCCAAGCAGAGCAGCTTCTCACTGAAAGAACAGCCTTTAGTTTATGGAGGGGAAGTCTGGAAGCTCTGAGTCACAGAGGGAGCACCACCCTCCAATTATTTCAAGTTTAGAAAAATCATCAGAGTTGCTCATTGAGAAAGTAGGGAAAGTTCAAAATACTAATTGATTTCTAATTTATGTACGGGGGGGGGAAGGCAATTCATGGAACACAAGAATATATTACTTTTTGTGAAAGCAGAACATGGTGAAATATGTTTCCCCTATTTTAGCAACAAGTCATTTTTTCCCTGTCTAATTTCAACACATGATTTTTCTGCTATTGTGTTATTGTTACTATTCCTCTCCTATAGAAGCAGAAGAGATAACCTCCCTATACTGTACAAAACCTATACTCCCAGACCTCCCTATACTGTACAAAAATAGAGCATAACAATGGCCCAAGATACAAGTAATTTTGAAGCCAAGTCATCAAGGCCAGGAAAGACTGAAATATATCTTTAAAATTTCACTGCACCACTCTAAAGTGTTAAGAGAACTGCTGTTATTTATCAACCTGTCCATTAGGTTCATAAATTGTTTACCTTCTAAGAAGTAAATTGTGATACTCAGGAGCAGAGACTGCCTTCTTTTTCTCTTCTTTATATTGAGATTAGCACAATATACCCCTTACAGACCTTTCTAAACTGGATGTTTGGAAGTTTTGCTGATATAAAAATGCACTTTTAATATTAAACCACACAATATATATATTGAAAGTAATTGTTTTATTTTCTGCTTCTACTAAACAACAATATTTAGTCCTGAAACAGGAAAAAACCCCCAAGTATCTCAACCCAAAACAGTTCACTTCTAGTTCTTCCAAAAATTAAAAAATACCTGAAACACATATTGGGGTCTGTGTCATCTCTCTTTGTGATCAACGTGGGGTTCATTATTTATATTTTTCCTATTTTTAAACCTTGACTGATGGTTTATAAACACATGGTTTACAAAACATTATGGACAGAAGATGCATTGGATAAATTAATCAATATTTAATTTATTTCTATTCTTTTGGGCTTATCTTCATTACAGTAATAGCTCTTTTTATGTGTGGTCAGGGAACTCTTTGCACGAAAGCCTATTTGATAAGTCAATATTCCCCGAACAAACCCCAGCTGAATTCACCTTTCTTCCTGAAACCAGAGTTTGCTCCTTGGTATGAAATCCAAGACTGAAATGCTGATAAAGATTCCCAGTGAAATCTTCCAAACATTCTTCATAATATCATGTGTGATATAGTGACAAGCTATATGTTTCCCTGGCACTGAGATTGAAAATGGAAATGTTAAGTATAAATCTTTGTGGAAGTTTCAGTAATTTTTAATAATTTGTTCTTTTGTGGCATTCATATGTGAATGATATATTTGTCCTAGAGCAATGCGAATTCATTTCCCCACATCTATAATATCTGCAGTAAGCTAAATTAAAAATACATTTGTACTTGTACAGTTAAATGATCATATTTAATGAAATGTCGGAGATGAATCTTAGCAAATAGTCAGGAAATTATTTCAGAAAGAGCAGCATTTCATTACTGGCAGTCAGGGAAAAGCAAAGAGATTAAACAAACGGTTTACTACTCCAAGATATCAGAGGAGGTGGGGGCAGTTCTGTGCGGGGGGCAGCTGTGAATATCAGCAGGCATTTTTACCTAGGAGCAAGGAAGCGTTCGTACCGCACGAGGCTGGCGTGGCTAATGCTCGGTGAGGAGAAAGAGCTGTTGGATACCTGGGCCTGAAAGAAGCAGCGGGTGTTGCACGGGAGGTGGGTTTGCCCACTGGGAAGCATGAAGGCTGCGAGCTGCTCAGTGCTCCCCAGTGGCTGTTGCTGTGGGTATCGGTCCAAGGGAGCCCGTTGGCTGTGTGCCGGGTGCCTGAGCATCTCTGGAGCTGCAACCCCAGGCTGGGTGAGCAGGGCTGGGTAAATATGAGCGCAATGGAGCTAAAGCAGGTCTGACAGGGTCAAGGGGAATGAGGAGTGGGAATGGGGATGCTCAGGGGCAAAAGAAGACCAGCCAAATTGTTTTTGCTGTAAACATTACGGCAATAAGAAATAGTTGAAAGGTGAAGTATGGGACCTGATTTTTAAAGCCATCAAGCTGCTTTATTTCCATGAGAATTAGGGCTCTGTTGAACCCTCCCCTGGGGAGCTATCAGCATCTTTCACCAATCTTGTAACTTTAAAGAAATCTGTGTCCTGCAGCCCCTCAGGGAAACCTCTCTGGCTGGAAGCACAGTTGCCCTTGGCTCCCTGTTTAATGGATGGGCTGACCCAGCCTCCACAGGGCTTCGTTTATGTGAGGCACCCAGCATAGCTGTGCTTCCGTTGTTTGTGGTGTGAATCCAGCTCTCCATCCCTCTACTCAAGTTTGCAAACTGGAAACAATTCCCGTGCTTCTCCTACCCTCTATCTCTTTTGATTATTTAAATTACAAGGTCTTGGGACTATAGGACCATCACAGACCAAATCAGGTCTGCCTGGAGGATCTGGCCTAATAAATTTCTCTATGCTACTGTAAAATGACAGCTACTAATGCATGGCACAAAATAAATCAACATCGATCAATAGGATCAACATTTTAACTACTTAATTTTCTCAAGTTCCTTAAGAAATCCTGTGGGAGGACTCAACTTGTTTGAATATCAGAATTAAATTCTGAACTAAAGATCCAAATATAATGGCAGATTATAGAAATGACAGAAAATATGCTGACTTCTTGAATTCTGCAGACAATAAAGGTGAAAGGAGATGTAAGTATGAAAACTCTTCTTGGCAATAATTCTACATCATGAGAAAAAATTTCCAGGGACATGAAATATCTGAACAGCAGCATTTATTTATTAACGGAGAGTAATATATGCACATACATTTATGTGCATATAGTGGACAGTGCAAAGGCAACAAGTCTGTGAAGACACAGGCAGCTGTGAGTCTCATCCAAGCCTGCATCCATGTTGGCTGCCGTTTCTTCCTTTCTGATATCTACCCTGTCTTGAGCCCTTCAATCCCAGTGTCTTTCTGAAGGAGAGCGGAGCTTCATTTTCCCTTCATATTTCTTTTGCTTGCTTTTATATCAATAGCAAGTTAAGAAAGCAGGCAATATAGGTTACAGTTTAGTTTGTACATCTGCACCCATATTATGTTTAAAATAAACATATGAGTGCAACCCGTGTAGAGGAATTTACTTGAGATTCTGATTTGCAAAGTGGAAAGAAAATCCTGCTGGATTAGTTAAGCAATTAATCAGGTGTGCAAAGCCATCTGAATTCTCTGAACAACACATTGTAGAAGAACTCAGATCATGCATACAAAATTGAATCATGGAAAAATGGTTGAGGCACATCAGGCTTGAATGAGGAGAGTGTCAATCACTTCTGTTTGTCAAGGTCCTTTGTGATGTGAGTCACCAACCTTAAGGAGAGACAAAGGATCTGTGTAGGGATCAGCATAATTCTCATGTCTGCTCTGATTACCTTCAGGGATATACATATTGACTTGCCACATATTTCTAAAAAGGTGCTTTTTTTTTTGGAATCATCACTTTTCTCATCATGATTTCTTTCTTTGGTGTTTTTGGTGTGGCTGCTCTTTAGGGAACAGTTTTAGGCAGGTAAATGCTGTCCTTAGTGGCCAGTCTTGTAAAGTGTCCATAGGGCCACCTGGAAGGCTGTGGAAAGTGGGAGAGAAGGACTGGAAATAGGTTCAAAGCATAGCTGCAAAATTTGATTCACCATAACTTGTCACCATTCATTGTTACAGAGCCTGAGGTCTGAGAGATTTTTGTAGCAGGAGACAAGAGAGGTCTCTCTACACAGGAAAGCTGTTAATACTCTTTTGCTCTGAATTAGGACTAGGAGTTTACAAAATAGATTCTTCAGCAAGTTTTTTTTTCTCCTTATTGCCACAAAATAGATGTTCACCTACTAATCACTGCAACACAGAACTGTACTGCTACAACAGATACTATCAAACTTTTCAATTATATTTAATACTGTTCAGATAAAGATGTGACTCAAATCTACTTTGCAGTTGTAATTGAAACAGGCTATTTTACACAGCAACACAATTTGGGTTTTTTTATACCATGTTATAAAAAGGGTTTACATAAAATAAAAAAAAAAGTATAGGCTATGTGCCTAAATGCATAGGAACACCAAATCCATTCCCTTGCTCTAAAGATCCCATGTGAAAACAGAAACAGACATTCAGGAGAAGTGTATGTTCTTAAGTAACAAATTTGGTGGGTTACTTCTTGTTTTAATAATGCTCAGTGAAACAGCTGAGGCATACAACGAAGTTTGAAACTTCAGGTTCTGATTCATTTGCATACCTTAAATCAGACATTGTTACAGGTGTTACTGAATTGACTCCTTAATGCTTCTTCTATATGCCTCTTCCCTATCCTACTGCCCAACCTCTATCAGTACTCTATTGTGTGTTCACTTCCCCTTAGCTTTTGTCTCTTAAGATTTCTTAATCACAGAAACACAAAGGCACCTGAAGTACAAGGAGTGACACAGTGTTCTGTGTCCTAAGCTGGAGTTTCTGCGAAAATCGATGACAGGAACAAACCTTTCTCAAAGTGCATTTTCCTAGGAGCACTGTGGAAGGCGGTGAGGAATAGCTACTCAGGACAGGTGAGTTCAGACTGGAAGACAGCAGCAACAGCAGCAGCCAGAGCTGTGCCACCCGAGGAGAAAAATGAGCTCATGCACTGGATAAACCACAACAAGATCTTAAGCTTTCAGCCCAGCTGTATAGAACAGTGGGAATCAAAATAGTTGTTAATGTAGTAATACGTTTGCTTTCAATCAGACAACAGGAGAATTCATTCCATTTGCTCAGCGTTTTGCCCTCGTGAACTCCATCCCCACAATAGCTTTGCAAGCACATCTGAGCAATTCCACAGTGGGTTTTACATCCATGGTAAGTCATATCTGCTGTGCCTATATGCAGACTTGTGTTTTACAGAGACTGCAATGAATGATTCTTCCCCAAATTTGATTCTGTAAAAAGCCACTTGACTGCTCTGAGTAATCTTTTTTATTCTTCATCTTAGTTTACTCTTAAGGGTTTTTCGTTTCATCTTTTTCTGCTGTCCTAATGTACACAAATCACTTTTAGAGATAGTGTCATGCGTATGAAGGGAGCAATTTATCAATACAGACACCTCTTTGATGAAGGATGGTTTGTCTTTACAAGGCTGGACAGCCCCAACTGAATTTCAATTTGCTATGGCATGCAAGGGATTTAGGGGATTAAGGTTGGTGAGAGGCTTTAAGCATCAACCAGCTTATTATTGCTGAAGGAATATATGATTTGAAAACCTTGCTTGTCTTGATTTTTTTTAGTATGTGGGGGTGAGGTGGAGAGAGATGAGTGAGAAAAGCAATAACCTACTTGATGATTTAACAGTGATTACTTTTGTTCTGCTTTTCAGTCACACACTGCCTATATTTTAATGGCACAAGTAGAGCTTACAGGGCCAGATCCAGTTGACACCAACTAAATATCTGGTTAATAGTATTTTACCACTAATAACAGATACAAAAACTTGTAATAAAAATAAAGCTGTAGGGTAGAGAGAGAATGGAGAAGGCAAGAAATATAAGTCATAAGTATTTATGTAAATGTAGAGGTGGTGAACCGCTACAAATAAATATTTTTCTGAACATAGTGTATTATCTGCTCCTTAATATAAGCAAATTGCTAAGGAATAATATTTCTCGATGAAAAAAATATATTAAATGCCTCATTCACCTGTTCTTTGTTGGAATGCCAGAGTGGGAGAAAACTCAAAGGAATCTACTGGCTTACAGCTATGTTAGTTACTTTGTGCACCAAGATATTAATTAATTATTGATAAATAAAAAAATAATGTGGATCAATCACTGTGAAGTCTAACATTAAAGTAAGAACTACTGATTTTTGTTGAATTCTGATTCTTTCAAGTAGTTAAAGCTCTACAGGATGCATTCATATGTTATGCTAAAAATGGGCCACCGTGGTTGGTGTTACACCTATGTAGAGCTGAGTGCAGTAGACAATTACAGCTATGAGTTCCTTCTCAGGGCAAAATTCCCAGTTCCACCAAGTATTAATTTCTGAAAATTTCATTTAGCTCCCACAATAAATATTCTCTCTTTTGTTCAGAAGGATTTAGTATAGCTCCATACTTGGATGGAGAGCAAAAGAAATTTGTGTGAAGTAGCATTTCTTTCCCCTTTCCCTTCTCCCCTCAGATCTTGTGCTTTTAGAACTGGAGGCTGAAGTCCTGTCTGCATTCTTGGAACCAAACAATGCATCAGAAAGGAGATGGCATCTGTCTGTCTGACTGTCTGTCTATTTATTGCAATCTATTCATTGCAATCTCTTTCATTTCTTGGGTGGGTTTTCTAGTAAGCAGTGGTCAGCTCATCCTCACATTCTCATTGATGTGCTACAATGAGCATTTAAGTGTTTCATAAGAAGGGGACGTGTTTCAGCAGGAGACAAAACCTCAGAACGTTCCTGTTTCAGAACCCTTTCCAGGAGACACAAGATTTGAACCGGGATCTTTCCAGACCAGGCATTTTACAGTGCATAAGAGAAGCAGAATAAAATTATCCCTATTTTGTAAATCCCTAACATCCTTCTCAATAAAAGTTGATACATGTTGCTAGAATAAAATCTTCAACTTTAAATAAAATGCTTCCCTTTCCAACATTTTAATCATATTAAAAAAGTTTAAGCTTTGTTTTTAATATTTTTTTCCTTTTTTTTTTTTTTTACCATTGACTAAATCCCTGTCTATCCATACAATGCTGAATATAGGCTTATCCACATCTCCTTGTTGCCATAATGCTCCTTTCCTCTACAGCCTGGACAAAGGAGGATAAAACACACTTCATGTCTGTGTTGTATTATCTCTTTGCTAAGGTTTTAAAAAGGAGTACCAACTAACTACTATTAATCTGACATCTTCTCAGCTGTGTATAGGACTTGTGTCTGTGTCTTGCCAAGGATTTGTAGTCTGATTTTGTTTGCTGTAGACTTCAGGGTTGTTGTTTTTTTTGTGGTGTGTTTATATGTATACATGGACACACACACACACACACATATGACCTCGTGAAGGCTTGGCATGGCTTGTGGGTGGAATGGGACACTTCCTAGAAATCCTAGCACATCAGTTACATGCACTGCATTATGAAAGAGAGATGGTCTGAAAAGAGGACGTGGGGCTGTGAGGAGAGGTTAGACCTCCCGGGCCATGTAAGGTAGGTTTTTCTGCATACAGACTGGAAAATCTTTATGGCAAAAGGAAAAGTTTAAAGGCACTGAACCTTGCTAGCCAGGGCATGTCCTTCTATCCCTGAGCAAGGGAGCAGGACATGACCATGGGTGGCAAGCAAGAACTCAGTTCATCAGGTCAGTCCATAGAGGTGTGGAGGTCAAGCTGGGAAGATGCATCAAGGTCTGGTGAAGGTAACCAGGGTCAGACACGACCCAATGATCAATAAGCAAGTCCAGAATCAGCCCAGACATGAGCTGAAATGGTGGTCCTGGGCTCAGGGGCAGGCTGTGCAGCGAAGGCATCTGTTGAGGCAGGTCAGGGCTATTAGTGCCCCCAGACCTCGGTACCAATTACCCTTCCTGCACAATGACTGGCCCCAGGAGTTACGTGAGCAGGGGAGGATCTGCAAACTCTTAGCTCCTCTAGTTTCTCATCTCTGGAAAAGGCACAGAAGTTACCTACTAGGGTTTGTGAAATGGTGATGATCTGAGGAGGGAAGTTAATTTCACGAGACAACTCAAAACTTGTACTCTTGTATTTCTTACAAGTTCATTGGTTTGTTTAACACAAAATACTGCCTCTCCTCACAGAATGGAAAGGCACTGCTGTTAGTGTGCTGCTAGTCCTCTGTCAGGCTACCCACAAGTTCCAGTCCTATTCACTGGACTGCTTTATGCAGCGTGTACACTGACTGCAGGCTCCACATGGTGGTATCCTTTAAAACACCACACTTCTGCAGAATGTGACCTGCTTCATTCCCTTATCTTGACTCTCATGTACAGCTGGATGGGTAGTTCAGCACAGATCTATTTTTCTAAAGATGTCACTTGGTAAATCTCACCACAATATCCCATGATCAATATAACAGCTTGGGGAAAATACATACACTTACATATCTAGCAGCGTAAATGAAATCTGTACCTTCTATTTCAGGCCAGGCAACAGGAGACAAATGGGAAAAAAAAAAGACAACCAAGAAAAATCAGATTTTCTATAATTATATAAATTACAGCAAGAATGACTGTAATCACCTAAAATGCCTCTGGGGAGTTGGATTAGCAGAAGACAATTTCTCAGATCCACACTCCAGGGTTTAAACCTAAGGTTGAAATTCAGAATTAGACTACCGAGGTAAAATAATTAACCCTTAGGAAGCCAAAATAAGTAACTCGGAGCTGTACTATCTGGCTAAAAGGGAGAAGTATGTGATTTATGTTGTTTTAAAATTCCTATCAATCCTAATATTTGGCCAGGTCAGTCAGACCTCAGACTTCAGTTCAAATTGTGAGTACAAAGGAAAAAAAAACTTCCCAGTTTCCTTCCTCGTGACACCCAATTAAAAAAAGCAACATTCACTCAAGCAATATCCCTTAAAACTAACAACAGACTTCTTTCAGTAATATATGTCTGTTGCTAAACATATGATGAAAATACAGGTACAGATAAATGAGTATGCAACTAAAGCTGATTTGCAAAAAAGCAAGCTAAAATATCATAAAGGAAATTCAGAAATTGGCTAGGAAAATACACAGGGTAGGTAGTTAGGATTTGAAAGTAGGTATAAAAAGAGAGATGCAAAAACCCTGTTATGTGGCATATGGAAAATTTCCATAAAGTAAGAATTAAAACACCCCAAGTAGGTCCTCTCCACACCTTCTAGTCTTGTGGTGGGGACATGGCTGGGGCAGTACAGGTGGTCAGAGTGAGCATGTTAGAGGTGGCTGTTCCTCTGCATGAGTGTTTCTCTGGTGTGAACAGCATTTCTCAGTACCTTAGCTTGGATTTTGTATGAGCAAATAACAAGGGTTTAACTCAAAGCAGAACTGTGAAGGCATAAAGGTGTATTAATGCCATCCAAATCTCCTACAGCCTGGACTCTCGTCCTGTGATCTGAATCCAAAATACCCTCCCAAATACCTAAAACTTGAAGCTACCGCATCTGCTACAACTTGTAAATCCTAGATGACATGTTACTGTCTAACAATGAAAACATCAATAATTCTCTTAATCATGGTGAAACGTTTTTTCTATGTAGATATTGCTTTGAGAGTAGAAGTCCGTATGAAAAACATCAGTCAGGGAGCTCTCACAAATGAATAACTTACAGCCCCACTGGCAGCCAGTATTGAAGATTAATGCTGATAAACACCATATTCAACATAAGATGTGATTTCTGAAAATAAATCAATTTACTGGATTCCCAGACATATGTATTTTGTAGTCAACCATTGATTACTGACTCAGCTGATTCTGCTGTTCATTCATCACATGTGCTTATATAAAAGCTGAACTATTCTCTTTCAGGACTTCATCTAATATATAGCACAATTACTTGTGAAGCAATGCTGTTCCAGTTAAAAGAAATTACATTTGATAGCTGCACACTGAAGTGGCTCCATTTACGTACCACAGACATGACAGACATACAGATATGTTTTCTGGAGGTAAGTGTGGTGAATCGAAGAGGCACTGTTGCACCTTGAACTGTACTGAATGCTTTCTGCTGTGTGTCAAGGATGAACCTTAACAGTTTGAAGAGAGCATCGGTGTTTATGGCATTAATTTCTTACTTATCAAAGAATGACAACATATCTCATGCTTGCTAGCAAACGAGGGGAAAGCTCCTGTCTTCAAACCCTTGCCTTTAAGGCATATTTGCCTTCTATCTACTCTTACATATGCCTCAATAATCCTGAAGTGTTGGCAAAAAACAACAGGTCTGTATGCAAATTAATGCAGAAGAAAGGATGGTAAAAGGGTGAATGGTTTTGATTAGATTAATTTGTAGGAGTGGCAGGATAACAACTCCCTAAACCATTGCTGAATCTTTCCTCATTTTGCCTAAAAAAGACAGCCTTTCGTTTTGCAAGAAGTCCTTGAACAGGGGGGTGTCTCTATGAACTTGGCTTAGATGAGTTTCACACATCCCGTTGGGCACAGACTCAAGACACAGCTGAACTGAAACATCAGTCCTATTAAATAAAAAGGGATGCCAAGGTGCATGACTGGAGTCAATGATAAAATGCCTGGTGACACCTTTTTTGTACAAGGTGCATTCTTGTACTAAGCACCATTATATTATCAGTTCTACCTAGTCACAGAACATGCTTATATGATCACCACTTTGGTATTTCTGAGTGGAAGGTTGGTTATGACATATTTTTGATAAAACTGATGAGAACATGAGAACAGGCATAAAAAGACCATGGGAAATGAACCCTGAAAGTAGGGCTTTTTCTGGAGCCAGAACTTAGTACTGTTGAATAGGAGAGTTAGGTGCAGCTTTAGCAATTATATTTTTACAGACTTATCAGAGATGAAGGAAATTTTATTTTCTTATTGCTTACTGGGTAACATTCATCATTGGGAAAATATTTTTGGGGTTTGATTCATCCCATCCTGGAGACTCACTGATTCTGAAATGATCATAGGTCTTCCTTATGAGATGTTTTAACCAAAATGCTATGGAACCAGCAAGTAATTAGCTGTGTGCATGTATACTTATTTTCTTGTGCTTTTCTACCCATCTTCTCACTTCTTGCTCCAGGTTCCCAGCAGATAAATATCATCAGCTTGATGTCCTTCACTGGCGGTTCCTCAGCAGGTGTCCTTTGTATCCACAAGTCAGCTGTATTACCATCTTTACTGGAATTACAGGTGTCTGCTTTGTGTCTATTTTCGGATTCACCAACCTTTGCTGGTGATAGCATACACCAAACCATATACACTTTAAATCCACTGTGCAAAGGCTCCTTCTCTCAGCTGACCTCTTGCTATGTTCATAGGAAGTTAGGTACAGCTGTCATGAAATACTAGTTAGTAACATGAGGAAAGGCTGAGAGCTGGGGCTGTTCAGCCTGGAGAATAGAGGGCATCTGACAAACGCTTCTAAATATCTAAAGGGTATCTGTCTAGAGGATGGGGCCAGACTCTTCTCAGTGGTGCCCAGTGACAGGATGGGGGGCAATGGGCACAAACTGGAACACAGGAAGTTGTCTGAACATGAGAAAAAACTTGAACATGTTAAGTACTACAGAGCAACTTCATCCCACTGGTGCTGTAAGAAGGAACAATACTCCAAAAAAGAGCTTTTGGTTCTGCCTTGGAAATACTTAAATGCAATGGCCTTTATAATATTCTATGACTAAAAGAAAGACAATCCTGTGAGTGCAGGAAGGAAGACCAAAGTCCAACACTCAAAGAGTTTTGTTTTAACAAGGGACCAATTAAGAGCCTTTGATCACCAGATCTGAATGTTCATGAAAGAGAATGTAAAATAAGTAGATGGAAGAACACAGCCATATATGTTTTTGTGATTTAGATAAATTTGTTTAAAAATCATAAGCTAAAATTAAGCTCAATGGAAAATGATTGCTAGTCAGTCTAGAGGTATCATGACAAGAAAATATGCCATTCTGAAAATATCTAGGGAAAAAAATACTACCTTTTCTTTGGAAATAGAAGTAAAAATCCTGCTTACGTTAACTGCAAAACTGTTCTTCAGGAAGCAGGATGAAGCACAAATTAAGCATGAGAGAAAAAAGCACATGAATATTGTGCAAAATAAATGGGGTTTCATTCTGCCAAAATAGTTCTGCGAAGAGTAGAAATAATGACACCCATTTCCACTGCAGTTTTGTGTCTTGCGGTTGAATTCACATCTGCACCACACACAGAGAGGAGCACGTGTAAAACAACCTTTGCCTGACAATTTACTAATTTCTGTGGCTATTGGCTCCTATTCACTAGTCTTTTTATGATTAAGTAGTCAAACCATTAGGAAGACATAGAAAAAGGGGAAGTGCCAGAGCAACCACAAGGACTTTAGGATCCTTGTCAGGGCAGAGAGGAAGAAAGGCTGCACCAGCCATGTCCCCTAAACATAAATCCAAGTGTACAGTTATTATAACAGGATGGATAGCTCTCTGGGAGCCATCACTGCTTGCATTGACTTTTTGCTTTGCAAAGTAATGGGCTTCCAGTTAAATGAGACTTGATTATGTAATTATTTGTGCGGGTTTGGCTGGGATAGAGTTAATTTTCTTCACAGTAGCTGGTATGGGGCTCTGGTTTGGATTTGTGCTGAAAGCAACATTGAAAACACAGAGATGTTTGTCTTACTGCTGAGCAGCGCTCACACAGAGCAGAGGCCTTTCTGCTTCGTACACCGCACCACCAGTGAGTGGGCTGGGGGTGCACAAGGAGCTGGGAGGGGACACAGCTGGCGGAGCTGACCAAAGGGATATTGCTTGCCATATGATGTCATGCTCAGCATATAAAGCTGAAAAAAACCAAAGAATAGAGAAAGTTTCAGAGTAATGACATTTGTCTTTCCAAGTCACCGTTACATGTGATGGTGCCCTGCCTTCCTGGAGGTGGCGGAACACCTGCCTGCCTGTGGGAAGTGGTGAATGAATTTCTTGTCCCGCTTTGCTTGTTTGCATGGATTTTGTTTTTCCTATTAAGATGTCCTTATCTCATCAACCCACAAGTTTTCTCATTGTCACTCTTCAGATTCTCTCCCTCATCCCACCAGGGGTGAGGAAATAAAGGGGGAGGGTGTGTGAGCAAATGTCTGTGTGGTGCTTAGCTGCTGGCTGGGGTTAAACTAGGACAATATTACAATATAAACATGTAACAATAGATGACTCAAAGCCAGTAGGAATTACCCTTGGTTCCATACGACCAGTGGTGCCTTAAGAACAACAACTGCCATTATTTTGGCAGTATCACAAGTATCTAGTGCCCAATTCATCCATAACAGCTGTTCATTCCAGTTCAGGCTGCAAGAAAAGGGGATTTAGATTCTTCACACGGTGTACATGTGAAGAAAGTAATCATAAACTGAACTGCAAATTTTTAATATTCAGCTGGTCTAAAATAGTGCCTTGACTTCAGTGGTGTTGCTACTCCATTTACAACAGCAGAAAACCTGTACAATGGTCTTTGTTTAAAAAAGTATGTATATATCTAAATATGCACCTATCTAGCTAGCTATCTATGCATTTTAAAAGTATGTTCTGGTGTATATGGCAAAGTCTATCCTGTCCTGTCGTATCCTATCCTATCCTATCCTATCCTATCCTATCCTATCCTATCCTATCCTATCCTATCCTATCCTATCCTATCCTATCCTATCCTATCCTATCCTATCCTATTTCTCCATCCTCCCCTTGGTAATTGTGCAATATATAGTAAACATTACTTCTTTGAAAGTCTTTACTTTCATTGGTATTATGAAAAAATCATAATTGGTTCAGTGAACTGCCATAATACTGTCATGACAATAACACAACTGCCATTGATTACTGACATTTTATACATAGTCTTACTCTCACTCTTCTGTACTGTCCAGGTTTCCTTTCTGTTGATTTAATTCTGCCAATTGCAGGACTGACATGGTCTTCAAATACAGTTTCATCAGTCTCCAACTATAACAACAACAACATCTTTAAATTAGACTGAAGTTTTGCTTTCAAAATGGCTTTTACAGTGAAGGCATCTCATCTCACTGTACCACACTGCTTGCATGTTTATGACAACCTGACTATAATTGCAGCTGAGAAATAATTTAGATTTAAAAGCTATTAGTCCCAGATGTACAATTGAATTCTAATCTTCATTATAGAAAATACAGCAGGCTGAAGAAAAGCAGACAAGGTCGGAGCTGTCCAAGGAGCAGTGAGAGGAAAAGGTGATTATCCTGGCAAAAGCCCACAGGTACGTTGCCTTGTTGAGCCGCCTTTGACTGGGGAAAAGCTACATCTTTAAGGAATGCTGCTGTCCTTTTAGAGGCATTGTGTGGAGGCAAATGCCAGGGAGATTTATGTGGTTCATTCTCTGACCTGTGATAATGCATCATTAGAGCCCTCCGTGTTTTCCACCTTTGTGAACAAAGACTCATAACGGGGACGATTATGAAAAAAAAAACCTAGAGGAGAAGCTGCAGCAGTGGCAGCAGGGGAAGCGTGGCTCAGGCACGCAGAACTTCACCCAGAAGTTCAACAGAGATACCTTTTTTCCTTTTTTTTTTTTTTTTTGGCATTGCACCTTCACTTGACTTTATTCTAAGGACTCCATCCCTCCCTGCTTATCTGTCCATAGCTCAGACTCCTTGACAGAATTAGAACATAACACAAAGTCAAAACACCACCTCCCCCCACCCCCAGTTATCCTCCTTGTTTAACCCTTCAATTTCTTGGTGAACATTATAATAAATTTAGAGGCATGAGAAGATTATAGGGAGAGCTGAGGTCACTCATGATCCCCAGTGAGAGCTCTATTGGGTCCTCTGAAGTGAAATGATAACGGAGAAAACTATTTCATGGCCCTGCGTACCTTTGCTTTTATCCTGACCTCAGGCAATCTTTTTATTTAGCTCACTGAAATGCAGGGCTGCTGCTCTAGCTGACTGACTGGGGAATAAGTTTATATCTATTTAACCAAACCAGACTAGCATCCTCTCTTCTGGGCCATGGATGGATATGGATTCAAGCAGTTGTAATGCGTTTTTGAGAACATTACCGAGACATTTTAATCACGGCTTACTGCACTGGTAGATTAGTACCCAAATGCAATGACCTTCTTTTTGCTGTGGACATGAACATGCCAGAAAACCAAACTGTACTATCCTGTGTCTTGATCCAATAAATTAGGATTAAATAAACAAGACAGACAAGTGTGATGTACTTTGAAAATCTGAGTCCACCTGTTTTGTAGTGGAAAATTGGATGTTCTTTTTTTTTTTTTTTCCCTCCCATAAAAATGCTCCTGCCTGTGTTTGTTTCTGGGGGAATGACACTATAAGCAGAGTTTATGCATGGCTTCCTGCGTATTTTGCACTTGGAGATTATTAAGAAACAAAACAACACAGAAAAATTAGTGTGTGTTAGGAGGTATTAGAACACATTTCCTGACTGTCTGTTTCCTCCACTGCACTGAGGTCTGACTCCACAAATGTGCATGAGAAAGTGTGTTTCAGGGAGGCAGACGCATGGAGGAAAGAGATATCTGAAAGCCTTGTAACCATATTTAAGAGCAACCATTGTCCCAAAGTGCTGGGAACTAATGCTCCATTTCTTTGCATCACTGTTTTTGCCCTTATATTGATGAAAAGTCAGCATCAGATACTTCTATGTGACTTGTACCCTCTTTGTATTAGTCTATGTGCATACACAGAAAGAAAGGAAAGTCTGACCCTGAAATGCAATACCAGATCCCTCAAGCCAAGCATGTTTCAGAATATTCAGCCCAGGGGGTTCTTGGGTTTACTTCCTTGCACATATGGAATGAGATGTGTTCTGCACTGTGGTGGAGGTTATGGCAACATGTGTCGACAGATATAAAAGTGAGCAGGCCCATAGACAGCCCTGCCTTCTTCCATGTTCTGGAACTGGTCAGAGCAGCATCTTCCAGCTTCATGGAGAGGTGCACGTAGATCTGTTGTGCTTCCCTGCAGGGAAAAGTGGTGAGTTGTCTATATTTTGTCCCATTCCATCTGTAAGTAGCTGTATGATTCTACAAATTCAGAATCTCTGTATTTATTATCTAATATATGTGTTCAAGGCCAGGTTGGATGGGGCCCTGGGCAACCTTGTGTAGATCCAGGCCTGAGGTTGGTGGCCCTGCCTGTGGCAGGGGGGTTGGAGTCCCTTCCAACCCATGCTACTCTATGATTCTATGATTCTATGATACAAACATACAGGCAGGAGCAGCACACAATGCTTAATTTCTATACTGAGTGGAATCTGTTCCCACATGTGCACGAAACCGGTTAGTGTCAGAGGCAGTGGCATGTTCTGCACATGTTCACCATCAGATTTCAAACAGGGACCAGTGTGATCCAAAAAAGAAATAGCTTGGCATGGTAAGTAAGCAAGGCAGTCTCTGCCTCTTTCAGCTTTTAGAGCATTTGCAAGGCTGATCTCACCTGTTGGTTACTCTGCATGCTTCTGATGATATGGAAAATAAATAATTCAAAACAAACAAACAAGAAAAACAACCAAGCAGCATAAAAAGGTGGCTGTTTGATTTTGATGAGGCATAACAGATGTTTTGCTTAAGCACAGTTGTATAATACTTGCATAAAAAAGAAAGTGTTTTATTTCTCTTGTGTCCTGAAAGGCATGTAGTAAAAATAATTTTATTACTACCAGGTGTCTTCCTCAGGTGGTCAGGTAAAAAATGAAAATATTTTTATAGTGGTTATAAACCATTTTACAATATCTTAATCACGCATGGTTAAAATTGAGACACTACTGAAGTTTTTGGTGCACAAGACCAATGCAAGGCAAAACCCATAGAGTTTCGTGCTATGTATTAAATTCCATAAAAGCAGATCTGCAGGTAGAAAGCTGTAGTTGCCTCCAAAAGTATATATCTTTATATGGTTCCTTTTATGAAGTGTCAGCTGTAATTCTGGCACAGCATTGATTACATCCTTGACTCAGCTAAGTGCTTAAGCACTGGGCTAAGTTTAAGTTATCCCACTGAGATAACTTACTTGTGTAAAGTTAGTCATAGTTAGATCTGTGGTTCAGTTGATGTCTGCTCCCATGAAATCCCTGATACATCTGGCATGTCTGCCTACACAGTCTCGTGCTCCTGTGGAGAAGGTGCCGCTGGTCACTGAGGTGTTGGGCATCTTGTCATACAGATCCCTTATTTGATAACATTACATGCTATGGCACTAAGTATACTAGGGCTGCATGAAACTAGTGCTCCCATTGCTTTTTGTCTTCCACAGATGGACCTTCCATAGACATAGCAATGATGGAAAAGACCCTAGCAGAGACACTAGCCAAAAATATAAAAATTATGTGGAAAGCAAATGCTTTCCAGTAAGCTGAAGAACCTGCTGTCCTGTGTTGCCAGGTTCAAGATCATTCAAGTCTTAGATGAAACTTACTAAAGGGTTAGGAGATTTAGAGTCCATTCCCATTTCTCTTCAGGACTCTGGAATTCAAAAGAACTTTGATAGATGGTCGTTTCTCTCCAATCCCAAAATGTATGACTTCAGACAGGGAACGGTTTTGACAGAGGATGGCAAATAAATACGAAATACTGCATTTCACTAGAAATTAAATGCTTAGTAGTCTCTGGTGTCCTTGAGCTTTATGGTTAGTAAGAATGACAATAATTAATATTTTAATAAAGAATATGAAAACGCTGTCCTAAACTGCATTTCAGCTGTGTGCCTGGCAGCCCTCTGCACATGCCACATTTTCTCTCTTTTTATAAGTGTGAAAGCTGAAGTGAGAGGTGGGAGGTGGTTGAGTCACCATCCCTGGATGAATTTAAAAGACGGGTAGATGAGGTGTTCAGGGATATGGTTTAGTAGAGGACAGGTACGATTGGACTTGATGATCTCAAAGGTATTTTCCAACCTAGTGATTCTGTGATTCTGTGAGATTGCAGCCTCACTGTAACACTTACTAATATGTTTATAAACAGAATTACTTTACACCTTCCAAAAAGTAAATACTCTGTTCCTTCAAGGCAACTCACTTGCACAAGATCTGGTAGGGTGTCACCATAAATATCAAGTAATGTTTCATTTAGCAATGAAACCAAAGCAAGTGACTTATGACAGGATCTCTTGCTAACATTGGACATTGTATGAAAAAAAAAATGCAAGAGATTTTCTCAAAACAGAAGTGGAAGAGATTTCTGTCCTGAATTTTATACTTAGTAGGTGCATGCCTTTGTAGCAATGCCTTCATTCTCTGTAAGTACTGGTGTGGTACAAAGAGGCAGGGATGTGTGGCTTACCCACTGTTGTTCCTAGCAAAGCATTTGGATAACAGCGGCCTCTATGAAAACTGATCACTGTTTCTTTAAATACGAAGGGTAACTAAGTGTTCTTTGGGCACCCACCTTTTTTTTTTTTCTATCTTTTCTTTTACTCATTTAACTTTATTTTATTACTGCAACAAGATGCCAGAAGCAAAATAATACACGGAAAAGATGTAAGCAGCATAGTGTGCTAGCGATATATGTGATAGGCGGGAAGGAGAAATTAAGCTTTTCATTTGATAGCTTCAGTGATATGCAACCGTTTCAGGAAGAAGTTTAATGAAATATGTGGGAAAAGTATGTAGAACATTACCTGGAGAAGTAAATTTGAAGGTTATTAAGTCAAAGGGAGTGAGCATAGTATTTCTGATGGGAGAAGGAATAGGTGGAGACAAGGCAGAGGACAGCAGATTAATGGGAACAGTGATCATTGAACAGGGAGGACAAAAAAGATCCAGGTGCAGGTGGGCTTGCATCACATACACTAATAACTAGTTGCTGTGTTTGTAATTGTCAAACTAAGAACATTGCTACTTTGTAGGGATGGCTGCTCAGGGTATTGTCTACTGATCAAGAATTATAACCCTCTAGGTAAGGCACATTTAATATGTACAGTATCTCAAGCCACTCGCCATTCAAACAACACCAAAAGCTAGCTACACAGAACAGCAAAACTGACCCTGGTCTCTCTCACTTCACCATCCACACCCTCCAGAAAAGTAAATAACTTCTTCCTTCACGGCAACTCACTTGCACAAGATTTGGTAAGATGTCACCGTAAATATCAAGTAATGTAACAGAACAGAGGATTCATTCCAGGAGGTCTTACAGAGCCATGAAATTGTGAACCTGTTCAGCACAAACGAGCGAGGTCTGCTTTTCAGGTAACATAAACCTCCTTCCTCCATTCTGCTTCACATTTGGTTTTTTTGTATTGTTGTGAGAACATCCTGAAATTGAGGTATCATTACTCAGAAGTGACTGGCTTAGCGTCTGATGAGCAGCAGAATCAGAGACAGATCCACCTCTCTGCCCTGATCAACACATATTAACACTGTCTGACTGTCCATTATGGTAGCAGTACAAAAGTATTGGTTTTGTATTACAGAGCATCAGCTCCAGGTGGGTCACACTCTGATGCCCTGCATACCTGACTGGCCCTTTTAGTGGTACATAGGTGTCAGGAGTAAATTACATTCACCCTCAGAGTTACACTTGTTGATCCTGTAGATATTGCATGCATGGGTGAACCCTGCTGATCTTCCAAACCCTGGTGCTGACATGTCCACACTTCAGAGATTTTTAATGTGAAAACAACTTGGAAAAGGAGCAAAGGATCTTCACCCAGTTACTTCATTGAGAGCAATGAAGTGTAGCAAGTGTTTAAAATTTTTGTGGTTAGTTTGCAAAACACCCTCCCATCCTCTTAAGTCATAACTATCCACTTCTCGTGCAGAGAGGTCAAATGAGTTTTCTAACATACACTGGGATGCTAGTGGACCCAGGGATCTGCATTCACTGCTAGAATGAAAGCAAAACTTCCCCTTTGTGTGGTGCTGGAAAGCCTTGCAAAAAAAGGAATATGTATTTAAAACTCTTGTAAATGATGTGAAATCTGCCTCATTGTTCGCACACTTCTAGAATTAAAAAGTGATATTTATGCAGTCAGAGTTTAGAAAATAATGCTCCAAGAAACCCTCGTGTAAATCTTGACATTAAACCAATCTTACCCTTGTCGTGCCACTTGAATCATTTATTTAAGCGGTGATAATAAAAGGTGTCAGCAATTCAGTTGTAAGCTCTTGAAGATTTCTGTGCGCATTGACCTTTAAGTGTTTGCATCTTGACAGGTGAGCCGTTCTTAACGTCTCCTATGAGATATGGTGGGGGCAAGGGGTCAGGCACGCTAATGATAAAATTACCATTTACCTTTTACCTCACCAGTCTCAGTGCCTGACATTATAAATGTAGGTAACCTTTCACCTGAAGGCTCTCTTTCTTCTGCACTGCTGGGGATTATGGAGAAATGAATGTGCTTGCAGCTGCAGAAGAGGCATCAGTCATGGAAAAAAAAAGGTGTTTTTGGTGATCCTTTCCCTTTAATTTTCATTTTTGTTATTTTAAACCAAACCCATATTTTTAGAAAAAAAGATATGAAGAGCTCTATCCCATTTTATTTTAACAAAGGGATGGTTATCTGGTCATTTCTATTCTAGCATGTTATTTCTACTCAAGATTATTCTGTTATTTCTTATTGAGATGAAAGCACTATTTCTTAACTGATATCACAGTAGACAGTGAGGTTTCTTTCAGGGATAAGTGGTCACATTAATGAGACTGTATCGATGACCTTCACTATTTACCACTGCCCAACAGAGTCAACTTGTTCACCTTTGCATCCCGAACCAAGTTCTCCTAAGCTTCATCAATTTTCAGACTAGAGTCAAGATCCCTCTTTCAAAGGCAATACCATTTGATGAGTAGTAATGGGGACATGATAAGAGCTTTGAAGGTAGCAAGGTGAGTCTGAAGACTATCTAAGGACTGCTGATCCCCCACCCACCTACAATGTGCTTGATTGCTCAGAACACTTGCACAGCCTGACATACTACAAAGCTTAAATAACAAGAGTGAGGAGTATTTGCTTTTCCATGTAAAAACATTTTAAAAGCCATGTGTATTCTGTGTAGGACAACTGTCGTGTCTAGGAGAAATGTTAAAGATGGTGCTATGTGCAGAGCCTGTATTTGGCTGATTCATGAGCAGGTGATTCATATCCTGATTTGACATAAGTATTCTTCTTGCCAGAGTTAAAGCATATGAGGGTGGAAAACAGATGAAGAGACAGACACAGAAAATTAAATTCAGTTCATTTCACCTATCAAGAGCCAAATGATCACAAGTTTTAGTAGAATTACCTCCCAAGAAGAACAGCCCCTTTCTGATAAATGCAGTCATGCAACTGCTAGGGCATAAATAGCACAAATTGAAGAGTATCATTCAAATATAAATCTTTATATTCAGTTTAGTGAAATTTGGTATTGTGTGAACATTATTCATTTCTATGAATCTAGAGGCACAAATCATGTTGCATTTTATTCATGTAACAAGGATATGGATTTTGCAAAAGTTTCATTCAGTGGATATCATCCTTAATGAAATTGTACTCTGGGAAATCTATAAAAAATTGTTTCATCTTCCTATTGGAAAACCTGAGGAGACGTATTTCCAGCTTTATCTGTTCATATATAGATAAAGAGTATGCACAGAGAGTTCAAGCATGTAACAAATGAAAGGCACAACTTCATTACCATAGTAAGGAAAAGGCTTGGTTTGTACCATATTGAAAGGACAGCCAGGTTACAATGATGAAAAAACCCAACCCAGAAGAAATATTGTCCCTTCAAGAAAAAGTGTGTAGCTCTCCTCTCACATCAACCTTTACCACTTCTACCATCAGGGAGTTTGTGAGTAGAGAAGCAGGACAGAAAGCACAGGAAAAGCCTTCCTCTGGGAAGCTTGTACTCAAATCAAATGTGTTGAAAGGACACAGACAGGGGTATCATTCAGGCTGGATAGCCTGGCAGAGTCATTTCCAGGCTTATCAGATCATGTTCCACTTGTCTGAATACTCTTGTTTTACTTCTGTGCATCAACACAAACTCAGCCCCCAGCACAAAAATCAGATCCATTTCCACAGCACAAAGGGCTTAACTGTCCTTTTCAGTAGGTTTTCTTCCTACCCCTCTGCCCCTCTTTCTCCTGGAATGGTTTGCTGCTCCTGCACTCAGATTCTGCATTTACTGTGGCATAATGATTTCCTAGTTATGGCTTAGGCCATGGAGAGACCACAAAGTCTGATACATATACATAACAACGTTCAGAAAAGTAGGAGAGGTTGCAGAGGCACCACAAATGTAATGTAAGTTGTTGGCAACATTTATAAATGGATTGTACAGGTTACGAGGTATTCCCATCTCCTGATTCATTTTTCTGGGACTGGGACTATTATTCCATGCTTCTGCAAAGATTCCAGCACACACTATCAAATCTGTTGAGGAGAAAACAGAATCCTGCCAGTAAAATATTTCTTTGCTCTCCTCCAGCCTGCAGCACGCTGAAGGATTACTACAGGCCAGGCTGACTCAGTTGGGCAACCAGTTTCCAATCCTGAGTCAGGGAACAAAGAGTACTGAGACTACTCACGGGGCGGATTCCTCCATTGACAGAGAACACACATTGAGCCCTCCCAAATCCCGCCGTGTTTCTCAGCATGGACTAACATGATCCTTGCAATATCATGCCAGTAAAATCCCTCAAATGCTGGATTACCCTCTGTCTCATCCCCTTTGTGTTCTTTGAATATATATGACGCTAGCTGGCTTGAAGGAATCTTTCTTTTGATTTCCCAAGGGATATCCTCTGAAGGTTTGATCCTGCAATACACTGAATATGCTGAACATTTAAGGAAGCCAGAGGAATTCGAGAATGTAAAGCTATTTCCTGGCTAAAGATGTGAAGAGGAGATGTGATGCACTGGTTATGTCCTGTCCAGGATGGTGGGAAGGGAAGGGAAGGGAAGGGAAGGGAAGGGAAGGGAAGGGAAGGGAAGGGAAGGGAAGGGAAGGGAAGGGAAGGGAAGGGAAGGGAAGGGAAGGGAAGGGAAGGGAAGGGAAGGGAAGGGAAGGGAAGGGAAGGGAAGGGAAGGGAAGGGAAGGGAAGGGAGGAGGGAGGAGGGAGGAGGGAGGAGGGAGGAGAGAGGAGAGAGGAGAGAGGAGAGAGGAGAGAGGAGAGAGGAGAGAGGAGAGAGGAGAGAGGAGAGAGGAGAGAGGAGAGAGGAGAGAGGAGAGAGGAGAGAGGAGAGAGGAGAGAGGAGAGAGGAGAGAGGAGAGAGGAGAGAGAGAAGAGGGAAAAGGGAAAAGGGAAAAGAAGAGAAGAATAAACACACTTCCTGGAGTCCTGGAGGGAACTCTTACTAAATACACCACATTCCTGAATCTGCAAGGAGGATCTGATTTCATGGCAAGGACCCAGTCAGATCAGAAGACATGTGACATGCCTGTTCAGGAACAGAAGAGAGGGAACAGACTTTTTCACAGAAAGGTTTAAGTCAACAGATTTCTGAAAATTAATCAATAGTCAAATAGCTCTAGTGAAGGATTAAGCATTCCAGTAGGGACTACAGAATGTAATACATTAATTTTTTTTACAGTTTATGGAAAATATAGTTTGCTAATGTAAAGAGTAAGTGGTTATGTTTTTCTGTATTTCAAAAAGGCATTATGTTTTTTCCAGTAAAAATAAAAATGGTGGTAGTGCTGATGGGAAAACTTATTTATCATTTAGCAACACGTTGAAATATATTGTTTGGGAAAAAAAAAAAGTAATTTGTTCTCAGTATTCAAATCTTGCTCTGTTCTGGGGAAAAACTGGAACTGGCTTCAGAGGACGTCAGTGGGCTCTGGATCTATACCTTACATGTGACCTTAATGACTACTTCATGACCTTTATCTCTTGCTATGCTTTATACACCAGCAAGCACATGGAAATTACTTACTAATCAATAAGTGGATTTTATTTTTTATAAAATAGCAAGAGGGATTTTTTTAAACTGAGCAAGGCATGCTTCATGTGCTTGCTTGCCAGATTACTCATAACGGGCAAGACTTAATCAAGGGATGGGTTAAGTTTCCCAACATACTCCGTGCTGATGTTACCCAAATGCGAAATAACTGAAGGTGTGTATGTGTGTGTACACATGCAAACATATGCAAGTATGAATGCAGATGTAAATGTACATATATATAATCATGTGGAAGTGCTGCTAAGGAGCAGCAGCACAAAGAATCAATGCATATTTGATTTAAATCCAGTATGTACTTTCAAAATTAAGATCAAGACCTGGGAAACCAATCTGTGTGCAGGGTTGGGAATACTCTGGGGACAAAAGCCAGGGAAGTTGATACTCAAGAGGTTCATTTACTGCTTCTTCCTGCTCTGTAAATGCTGATTGGGAAACTCAGATGCAGCATCACCAAAGCTCTGCCCTGAGAATGCTCCTGCATGTCAAGCAATGTGGTGGGAGAAGATTCAACTCTCATGTAGACAGTTCCCCTCCAGCCAGCCTTTCTGCAACTGCTGGGAGAAAGATGTGGGGGACCCTGGGATGTCTGTGATATCTGTAGGCAGAATGCTCTTTACCAGGTGCATGAAAAAAATCTTCTGATTGGAAAACCTGGAGAACAGCTAGAATTCCAGAGGTTTTAAATGGGCTTTCTCTGAGGACATAATGCTACCCCCTCTTACTAGGTATTTTGATTTCTTTGAGCCTGCTTTTCCATACCTTATTACATTTATAAATGTGTGTTTATAGTACTGCATTTGTACTTTGATGGTTTTAAGATGGCTGAGGCTGGGAGTGGGGTGACATTTCCAGTATAATTTGTTCTGCATAAAGTCTGTTCCCTTTAATGCCCAAGTCCATTCCTTACTTATGTAGTTACTGGACCAGATCAGATTGTGCCAACAGGCACACTCTGCTGACAGCTCATAAAGATTTGCCTGTTGACACCAGCTAACAATTTGGCTCCCCAATTTGAGGGAGGGAGAGACAGAGGTAAAAGAAGTGTAACAGTAAGTGTCAGACTGTATTTCTAGTCACATAGGATGAAATCCAGAGTAAATTCATTTGAAGCAAGGAATTTTTGGAGATTTTCTTTGGTATAACAGAAAAGATTTTGTCCCTCAGCATTTCTGCCTTTCAAAGATCTCTGTCAGGCAGAAAACACTTTTTAGTCAGTCTCTGAGATGCTAATGAAACCCAGAGTAACCCACTGATATGCAAAGTACCTCATTTAATGAATTTACACACACACACACACACACACACACACACACACACACACACACACACGTGTGTACACACAGAAAAAAAATCTAAGAAAAAATCTAAGAAAAATCCTCAGGACTAGATACAGTACCCTTTAAGTACAGAGCTGTTTAAAATATCAATCTCTTTATTGTAATTTGATGTGTGAAATTCAGGCGTGCATTTACAATTCAGATCCTATTCCTTAGGGATTCCCATTTAGGGCCTGTTCATATGATTTATTTAGTGCCTTTCTTCACTTACTTATGCTTGAGATCGTTAGGTATTATGCACATATATGCACAGGGATAAAATGTTTATCATCATTACTTCAATGAAGTCATTTGCCATCCTTGACACCCTCTAATGTCCCAAGTGCTTCAACCCACTGGCTCATTTGCCCGGTCTTGCTCTCTCTTCACTTTTTCATCTCAAATTCTCAATGTGTTCCCTTCATCAATCACCAATGTTTAGCAGAGAGCAGGAGGGAAGGTAGCAGAATGCCTAAATACAACAAAAGAAGCTCCACTTCATGTTGCAGGAGGGACATGGGAGGGGGAACAGAGGAAGTGGGAGTGTGTATTTTATACTTCTTTGAAATCATTAATGACCTTTAACAGAAGCCAAAGAATCCGCTGGAAGCCACTGTGGTCTCAAAACTGTCCCACATCACTAGTCTGAAGACTTGATTCTCGCTCAGTGTTGCCCTCTTGCTGCTCTCTCTCTCTTTCCCCAGGTTGCCAGCATTTCACCACCACTGATATTTGCAGTCAGCAACCACTTTGAATGTTCTCTTTTGGATCTATTTTTCAAAATCTGGATCCAAATCACTGTGCCCTGACTACATTCAGCTAATTGGCCCTTGCTTGCGATGACATCCATGGAGTGGGGATGAACAAATTGAAGATGAAAGGGTGGGCTAAGGTGGGGGCAGGGGGAAGTTAGCATGGCCTGGGGCACAGTGTCATACACAACTGGGGAGAGGCGAGGAGGGTGCCAGTCTGGGGCAGCCCCAGGTGGCTACGTGCAAGGTGACTTTTCCACTTTGAGAGAAAGAAGATTGGTCTTTCACATTCTTCTGCCTCCCTGGCACAGACACCAAATGCAACATGGTATTTCTCCATGACATGAAAGCAGGAATGTACAAAAAACCTTGCAGAATCTAATGCTGGGGAGACAGATAAGCTAGGTGCTCATGCTCAAGAAAACAAATGCAGTTAGAGGTGTTTCAGAGCCTGGTGAAATGATGGTTGTTGATGTGTGTAGATCCGGGAAGAAGCAGGTTGATGCAGCATTCGGTCAAGTACTAGACATACTACTGTGGGTTGCCCTGTTTAGGACTCCAGAAAAATGAGCTTGATAAAATGATAGCCCAGAGTTGGGACAAACTAAATACATCTCATGAAGACCAGGAAAACAACACGCAGTAAAAAGCAGTCCTCTTGAAACAGAATCAAACAACATGAGATGGAAATGAACAACCATTCATCTACTACTTATTTTTCCCAGTGTGTCCATGCTGGGCTTTGATCATTTACTCAAGTATTAATATTCACCACAATCAAAATTCAATCAGTAGCAACAAATACCAGAAAGAAAACTCATAGCTATGTTTCTGAATACTCCCTGACACTTAAAAACACATAAATAAATAAATAAATACCCCCAGCGAGAGCTTCAATTTTTTTTCAGTCCACCCTTCTCCTTTCCCCAACGTGGAGAACTTTGCCATGCACCCAGAGGATGGCGGCTGACAATCAGTGAAACATACTACAGAGGAGTTGAATGTGTTTTCCATAGAAAATACAGTAACAGTGGTCATCTCTGATTAAACTATAGGAGATTCTGGCCTTGAATGCATCTACTGTACCAGATGATGGAGACAGACACCTTTCCAGGGAATTCACAAGATTTTTTCTTTGCCCACAGTTATAGGGAGAGAAAGGGGAAATGAACTTCTGGTACTGGAAGAACATCTCTACAGAAAACTAACTTTTCTTGATTCCTCTTTTAGGGAAAAGTGTAAGTCTGGAAGTCTAAATGTCTAAATGTGTAAGTCTAACCTGGGATACCTGTAATCTCCTCCAGTGTAAAGTATGATCTAGAGATCACATCTAGTCCACCAATGGACCTTTCCCACATGGACTTCTCCAACCTATTTGGAATCCATCTCCACAATACCTGACGGTAATGAGTTCCACAGTTTAATGAGACATTATATGAAATGAAAATAGTGGACTTTTCTAGATCTGTGATAGGAATTTGTCAGTTCTGCCCTTCTGAATGTGAGAATTGTGCAGTTTTTCTTAGCTATTTTTCATGCCATTTCTTAGCATGTCAGAATCAAAGTATTCTTTCATGGCTGCCTTCTTAGAATTCAATGTTGGGACCTTCTGCTTTTTCAAAATGGTCACTTCCAGGCTAAAAAAAATTCCAACTTTCAGTCAAGTGGTTTGGCCTATTTTCTTCTCCTTTCTGAGTCTTCAGGAGATGATTAGAAAGAATATGCTTGAAGATGATTGTGACAGAGATAACATAGGCTATCTTATCAGCCTTGCAGTTGATAGAGGGTTTGAGCCACAACCTTAGCCAGTAATTGTTGTGTTAATTTTCTTTTCTTTTTTTTCTACTCTGAAATACAAAAATAGTGCACTGTATCACAGAAATTAATTCTGAGTCTATGGAAAAAATGCAGAAAGTAAATTCCTCCAAAGAGAAAATGAAGCAACATTCTTTCCAGGGGAATGGATAAACATGTAAAGACACTGGCAGAGTACTTATCTATGACATTTATTTTTTGTTAGTACTCTTCTTTAAAGCATGTCTTTTAAGTTCACCGTGTAATTTGCTATCCTGTGTCAGGACTGGTAAGCACCCCAAAAAAAAAAAAAAAAAAAAAAAAAAGACATTTCATCAAAAAAATTTCAGAATGCTATTTATGCCCTGGAAATAATCAAAAAGAATTTGCAAGTGTTGGGGATTGATTTTTTTTTTTTTTTTTTTGGTTGGTTGGTTGGTTTGCTTGTTTGTTTGCTTTCTTAATCTGATGTAAAATGTCCTGGATTCATGGGTTATGAAATGTCCTTCCTGCAGCATTTTCTGTTTGGGACTTGCAACTCATGGCACCTGATCTGTATCTTTTATTGTCATGAATGGTTTTCCAAAAGCAGGTATCATGTGTCTCAGTGTACTGAAATCGTACAAGACCATGACTCACTTTTCTCCATGTCAGACCCAGCTCGTCTGGACATAATGTATTGTATAAATAAGAGGTAGAGGATCCCTAACAGCTCAGAAAGTATTCTTTGTTTATAAGCTAGGATGCTTCATCTACATTTCTGAGTGATTTGCCTCACTCTGTCCTAGTGTGAAACTGATGCAATGTCCCTGAAAACAGAGGTTCTCTGTATGGTATACATAGTAGTATCTTTACTATTGGCCTTGCCAGCAACTCTGTCATCCATTTAGCTACCTATGTCCCTATGCAACCAGGGACAGCTTTACACATAGGCAAAACAGATGTTTTCTGAGGATGGAAGAACAATCATGACCAGCAATTTCCCCTTGCAATGCTGGTTATCAGGCAAAACCAGAGCCCTGACAGTCCTGATGTCTTTAGGTCCAGCTGAACCATAGGAGAGCTAACAGAACACAGAGAAGTGCTGATGCAGGTGGTGGCAGCTACACTGCTGAAGGGCAGGCGCTTACATGGGATCTCTCCCCACAGCAGCAGGTAAGGCTTCCTCTGTGCTTGAGATGCTGGCTGGGGTGGCAGCAGTGACTGCTTAACAGAGGGCAGGAATTACATGTCCAAGGCCCCTCTTTCTTGAAAAAAAACATTTATTTCTATCTGTGGTTCTGGGGACATCTTGAGTCAGCTCCGCTGAGTCCATTTCATATGAGATGGTCCACATCCCTGAACTTCACAGCCCAAACACAGGCAGTTAAATAGAAACTCCAGACACCATAGTGCTGTGTCCTGTGCTCCTCATTGTCGTAGTGTCTTTGCACTGTCTTAATATCACGTTTAGAAACTGCCAGGACATTTTCTTTCCATAAATGTCCCTTTCCCTACCCTCTGTGAAACCTGTTCTCTGTGAAAAAGGCTTTCCCCTTTTTCTTGGAATTCAGAAGTTACAGCAATGAAACCTCTGTACTGACATGCCAGAAGAATAAAAGCATCCTTGCAGGGCTTCTGGCTGAATCAGGATGTTAATGAGTAGGGAAACAGCAGTGAAGATGATGGCTAACCAATCAATAACTACTGAATTACAGTTTAAAAACTGGATGTGTTAGATAGTTATTAACAGTGTAATTATTCATAAATGTGCCTAATTATTCATAATTATTCAGAAACCTTATTACTTCCCTGATTGTCATAAGTGATCTCCGAGACCAATTATTATTTGATTATGGCCACAGGACTCTACGTTGGTATTACTTCTTTTGTCCTAGAAAAGTACAGAGAAAGCTGGTGAAGTGAAATTCATGGAGAGCTATCAGTATTGAGCAGTCCTTCAAGAACAAGAAGTCAGTGATTTGAAAGCCTCTGTTGTCTTTCCTCTCAGCACTTTCTTCGGATTTCTTTGATTCCTTTATTACAGAAGCTGCTGCTGCCTAATTAGGGTTTTCTTGTTGTAATTGCTGCATTTGATATCTTAATAGTGTTACAGTCAGTGTGAGGGAGGAAGGGGGAAAGGGGCAGAGGGACTATCAGTGCACATGTTTGCGGAGAAACCGAAAGCTCCCCAGGCTGTATGACTGAACCAGAAAAGCCCAGGAGCCAAATCCCAGCTAGTTCAGGTATCTTGTAACTCTGAGGGGAGCTCTGTCAGACGTGGATACAGCACTTGTCAGCCCCTGACAGTAAGAGTGGCGCTGGTGTCTTTCCTTTTAAACAAAGCCTTGCGCTTCAGGAGAGTGATTGCCACAAAAGTGAGGTGAGAAAATGTATTTTACCTTTGCTTAACTCACTGATACTTAGCTCACCAGAATGTAAACTCAGACCTAACTGCAAGGCTGGTCAGACAGTGAACCAGAGGTAGTCGGGGTGCTGGTGCAATCAGACCTTATAATCAGAAAATCTGGGATTTTTGTCAGAAGATACTGCACTAATCTAACAGGAGCATCAGCTTCCTTCCACTTTCTTTCCTCCCCTGAAAACATTAGAGCCATTATATTGTGGGGCGGCATTAGTCACGTTAAATTAGCATATAGATGAGTTCTGGGGGTAGGAAGGAGGGGGAGATAGGTTATGATAACCTGATGCTGTAATGTAGAAATCTTTTGGCTTATATACCAAGCCCCACAGAGCTCTGAGCTCGTAGCACGGGGGAAAATTGCAGTTTCCCAACAGGGATGCAACCAGCTTCTATTGTGTAATTTTACTGACACTGTTTATTAAGAAAAAAACACACCCAAGCACTGAAGAATCATGAACCAGGCTTCACAAAATCATCCAATTTTCTTAAAAATCATGAGATTTAAAACCTCTTTCAGGTTTATTTTCTCCTTCTGGTTTTTGAACCACAAGGACTAGAAATCTTTTATCTGAACTGATAGTCAGTGTTTTCCTTTAATGACTTGAGTGGGTACAAAGAAAAGCATTAGACATTGGGAGGGCTGTCAGGACCATTAGTGGCTCACAACCACTATGGTGTGAAAAGAAGGGCTGCCCAGCTGTGTGGTCATTTCAGCATCCTTCGATCCAGAGCAGGGGGTGCAAATGGAAGTAGTACCGTTCCTCTAACTCTTCCCTATCCCATTATCACAACATCTGTGTGACCAGGTACTCTCATGCATGTATATTTGAGTGCTGTCCTCACTTCAGCGGACAAGGCCAGGCTGCGATCGCGGTTACACCCCTGTACCCCCTGAGCTGTTTCACTGATGGCAGTGGAATCTGGGAAGTGAGGTCACTGTCCTCTGATGGTACTTTCATAGATTAAGATAGAGCAGAAAATAGTTTCATGCTGAGAGAGGGCTACTCAATGTCAGAAATACATCTCAGCAGCAGCTGGAATGTGTATGTGCATAGTTCTGGGCTTTTTAAAATCCCCTGGAAAGGTAAACAGGGTTATTTCTTCCTTTCATCAGCCTGTGTGATTTAAACAATTAAGTACTGGTAGCCCTCTTGTTCTACAACATTCTCTACAATTTATGTGATGTGGAAACCACACAACAGAAATACATGTGCAGGTTGTATTCACTTCTGATCACTTTTTGAAATTAGAAATATTTGGTCTGTTGTTGAAGGCTTCACTACTTGGCAGTAGGTCTCAAATAGCACAAGTTACTGTGCTGAACAGTAACATGAAAAGATATACTTAATTTTTCAAGGTGTGTCTGTGGGGAGTAAGAGTTTTGCAAGACATATTTAGACTAGAGGTTCTTGAAAAAAATACAGAAGCACGAAAGATTTATATTTTCTTTAGAATGTACAACCAAACCCAGGAAAATGCTACTCTACTAAAGACTGAAGACCGCTCCCTTTTTCAGAAGTCTATTTCTTCGTGAAAGTGAATTTTTTTAAGTCATATTTGCATGTTTGGGTTTTTTTCATGAAAATCATGATAGTGATTCAATTTATACAAGTGCTGTGGGGAAATCATTGCTCAGTTTGCACACTGAGGATACTTCTAAGGAGATGCAACATAGATTGACACAGTAGGCCAGATCTCTTCAATAAAACTCCTCAGCAAGCTCTGGCAGAATGAAAATGGGAAATCATATTTTTCCACAGTTCAGACCAAATCAGACTCAATCACAGGATCCAAGTCTCAGTGAGTCAGATTAGGATGTAGACTCAGATTTTGCAAGTAGGATTGTGCATGTAGCAGTCTAGTTATTTTGCAATATTGACATCTCTGTTCTCACTCAACTAATAAATATTACTGCAGCTAACACTGGCTGTAGGTCTCCTTGGCTTGACAACTCAGTCTAGACTCAGAAATGTGAAGTTATGATAGCTTTTAGAATCATTGGGCATATCTGATCAGAGATTCACATATGTCCTGTTGAACCTTTTTAACTACTGAGTATTTGTTCTTTTTTCTCATCAACCCAGAGAAGAGGATTAATGTGTAAAAAACATTTTGCATTTAATAATACAGCATAATTGCTAGAAAAAGGCAGAATATTTTACATATACCTTATTTAATATGGCTGCAGCTTTCTAACTTGTAACACAAGCTATAGCTACCACACTGTCTTCTGCCTCTTTGTCGTAACGATGAAGTACATTGCACTGGATACTAAAGGATAAGGCTTAGATCGTTCTTAACTGACATAGGAGGACAGCATAATTTTGCAGAGCCCCAGTGCCTGAAGAGTTAGGAAGGTGCTCCCTTTTCCATGCATCTGAAAACCCAAGGCTGCTTTGTCACAAAGCAAAACAAACAGCAATCGGGATTCCTACCAATTAATTCTATGCCCTTTAAGGAAACTTAAGCAAGCTCTAAGCAAACCCTCACAGACAGCACAAGCTATAGTTCTACCAAAAAAACCAACCCCTAAACAAAACCAACACAAGAGAAAATGGTTGTGTGTGTGTGTGTGTGTGTTATTTGTTCCCCCTCCCCTTATGGCTTCAAAGAGTGAGAATGGAAGAATGTGACTGCAGAGCATAATGGGTCAACACTGCAGCTCTGATCGCTGGAGCATACACGCTAAATTTCACGCTACATTAGGTTGATTTTTAAACCTAATCTGCTCCTACGAATGTTTTATTGGTAATTCTATGAAGGTACACATTGCTTGACAACAAGGGGGACATGAGAGAGGTACCTGGTAATCCACAACCTTGTGACACCCCAATGACTTAGCGTTGCAGCACATCCAGCACACCTTGGCTCACGGGGGTGCACCACCACAAGCCTCCTTTCAGGGCTCATTCTGCTCTGCTCAGACAATGCAGGACATTCATTTAACCAATTACATTTTTTTTTCTTGGTGTCTGCATAACTTTGAGGTATTGATCTAGTAAGAGTATCTTCTGCACTGAAAGGTTAACAGATTGGCAATGGTTTGAAAACCAGTGCCTGTGTTCAGCCAAATACCATTTGAGGCACCAGGAAAGTTTTGGCTGACTCTGCCCCAGGGCTGTTAAAATACTGTGTGACAGTGCTACTTACATTTCTTTTTTACTATTTTTAACTCATAGCTTAAAATAAACCTTGGACAGAGTGCTGTAATCACCAAGCTAGAGAGCTTGCTTACTTTTTCTTTGCCTGGCTCCACTGCTCTTTAATTATTCCACTAAAAACAGAGAAGCAGCAATAAAAGCGACTGCCCAATGACACCATAGTCCAGGTCAGTTTTTTGACTACCTCTTCCTCTAGCCCCAGGTGCGCATCCCCACTGCCACACATGAGTTGGTGCCACTGACTTTGTTTGATATTCCCATTAAGGTAACTAAACCAGCTAAAAATCTTTGGTTTTGTCTGGCTAATTTTTAATTGGTTTAGCTCTTTGGATTGGCTTGTCATAGGATCGTATCTGTGCCATGACCAGTACAAGAGAGAAGGCAGGAATGGGGAGAAAAGGGACCCACATTTGCCTCCACTGGCAGCAGCAACCTGATAGATCAGCTCCGACACT
Source organism: Gallinula chloropus (assembly GCF_964237585.1). NCBI lineage: Eukaryota > Metazoa > Chordata > Aves > Gruiformes > Rallidae > Gallinula > Gallinula chloropus. Next base: position 92,634,832 of record NC_140086.1, read on the forward strand.
CTTGGAGCTGCAGCTTTGTGGCCCATAAGCCTGACCTGCAGCCTCATGACTGGAGTGCTCCCCTCAGAGTTATGCACAAGTCACCTCATGGGCAGATGGGACTGTACCCACGTCTCCAGCTGAACCCATGCCTGAAGAGCTACTGTGTGAAAAGAGAAGAGAATTAGGGTGGTATATCTTCTGAATGTGCTTGGTTTTGCGTGAAGCCTGGTCATCTTGCTCTTGTCAGAGCCCTTAGAGGCGATGGGGAGGAATTTGCTGTTTGCAGACCCAGAAAAGGTTTTAACATGAGCTGTGCAACTCTGTCTTGCCAGGAGACAGACCTGTTGGTGTGTATGCTTTACTGCTGAAAACTACGGGACTGGAAATTTTGGGTGGTACAAGAGCCAAGTGGAAGTTTGGCAGGTGGACCAACTCAGGACCAAACGTGACATTAGGCATATAAAGCAAGGAAACTGTAATACTGATTACTATCTCCAGAACTAAATCACGACTGAGACAAGTCCCACAACATCTTCTTGGAGATGTTAAGCAGCAATCCTTTCTAATAGAATTGAGGATGGCAGGATTTAACCCTTATGCAACAGAACTTCTACATAACTTTTAGCACACTTTGCAAGCCTTCTCTTTGTATTCCATGCTCATTGTAACCTGAGGTCTCCTATAATAGTACAATTCTTATGAACAAACTGTAATTTACAGTGCTCTTACTTTTTCTTTTTATTGTAATAATTGTTTTACAGATGTATTACAAATAATCAGGGTGCTGTACATTACAAACAACTGCACAGAGGCCCAGATTGAATACTCGGCTTGTAATTCAGTCTCCAGGCTGAGAGGTTTGCTACCATACCCAAACCCTTAAGCTATATTCTTCAGTGTGGGACATTAGCAGGATCCCTCGATTGAATTACAGCATTGTATTCCATCTGGGACTCAGTATTGTAGTGTACTTAACATTGTACTACATAGGGAGGCATGAGAGTAATGGAATTTTACTGTAATAAGATTTTTTTTTATTATTAAATGAAAAGTAGGCATATAAGATACCCAATTAGGTAGCATTAGTGGAGTTAGAAATAAAGACCATGTTAAAAAAAACCTGGAAAATAAGCATTTGGTTTATTTTCTAAATATTAAATTGTGCTGTTGCTATAAAAACGAACTCTTAGAGTACTAAGGCTTTCCTAAAATGTAGAACTTGCTATGAAGTTTTAGATGGATTTTTATCACTATAATTACAACATATTGGTAGCTGATTTTGAGAATTAGCCTTCCCCCGACCCCAATTCTGTAAAGTATTTGAAACAGGCTTCAGTTCATTCTTATCAACTGTAAGCTCATATACATGCTTACATTTCAGATACTTTACATCAGATATGAAATATCTGATACTATATATCAGATACATTAAAGATGTTTTCTGAGACCAGTTATCTTCCTTTTTTCATTCTGCTTAAAAAATCTAGATACCAGAGAGAGAATGGTAGAATAGCACTGACAAGCTAGTGAAGGAACTGTTAGCATCAGTTCAAAACTGTCTGCTTCTCTGCACTGACTTTAGTAATATTGTTTCATGTAGTTAATAAGAAACAAACTAGACAAGCTCAAATTTTTATTGGAAGACAAGAAGACATAAAAAACAGGCAGACACAACAGAAATAACTCCCTATCATATATTTTTCTTTTTAATTAATATTTCATGATCAGTTAACCAGCAGTCTGTTATCTTCCTAATAAAGTAAAGGTATTATAACCAATAAAAAATATTTATTGCCACATTTTATGTTTTAATCAAGGGCAAACCCCTCAACATATTCTTTTTTAGCTTCTGGCATGGTGAATGATTATGTAAAAAAAAAAAAAAGCTTTTTGTGCTAAAAAGAAAATGCTAAAAAGAAAATACTATGCATTGATTAGTTAATTAACACAGTGTCCTTTGGAAGTGCAATAAATCTGGGAAACGAGGAAGAAATAGAGATAATAATCTGAAAGATGTAGTGTGCAACTCAAGTTCTGATTTCACCCTGCTAGTATCAGTTTACTTGCTGGCTTCAGGGACCAGGATTTTCCCCTTAGTCCTGAAGGCAGAGACACAGAATGTTACGGGACCTCGGGAATCTCCAGGGAAGGGCTGGGACTTGAGGTTTAAAACACCACAAACTGGAGCAAGTGCAAGTGCAAGCAATATGGGCTTTATTGGTCAAAATAAAATCTTAATGAGCCCCTAATGTACAGTGGGACATATTTCCAATTACTGGTGGGTGATAATTGGGCAAGTTGAAGTAAGGAGAAAACTCAAATCAGTTCAGACCTGAATTTGGATCCTGATCTAAGCTAAAATAACTAATGTGTTTTAAGTGGCCCTCATTTAATTTTCCCCTTCATTGCTATTCAACTACCCAGTTTGTATAATTTTCTCAAAAAAACCCCACATTGTAACCTTTAGGTATGGACAAGGTATATTTATTTTACAACTACTAATACTGCTGCTGCTACTACTACTACTACTACTACTACCAAATACTGCTGCTGCTATTGCTGCTACTTTTGCTGCTTCTTCTACTACTACTGCTGCTGCTACTAGTGGTGTTGCTTTTAATCAATACTTGAATAAATATTTCTAAATAGCAACTAATCCACTTTGAGTAACGTTTTGACAAAAGTCTCGATCCCTCTTTCAAAGAAATACACGGGACAGATTTCCTGATCATCCAGGAAGGATTCCATTGAGAAGGAGCTCAGAGGTGGCTCTCAGCCTAGAGCTCTTCATGCAACTAGGATCCCAAATGCCACAACAGACTAAATCAAAACACAAAGGTAAGGATCAGGTTAAAAATGAAAACATGAGAGACATGATACTGCAAACTTCCTGGTTTCCTGAGGGAGATTAACAGTAGTTTGCAAATCTTGCCATGCGAAAATATTAGTGCTTCCTTCTTCCAATTTGTGCCATAGGTCTCAGTCACTCTGTCTCACATCCAAGAGAATGACATGTGCCTGCACCTGAAGGTTAATTGTGGACCACAGAAGGGGGGTGATGATGCAGAGGCTTACACATTTTGTTCTGCAGCCACACATATGGGGGGGCAGCAACTTCTGGTAGAGGGCTGGCATGTGTGACAAGGGCAGAGATGTCTTACAGTCCAGTAACTACATTTCTCAGTTGGTCTGTCAGAGTCCCTCAGTATAGCAGCAATGAAGCCAACAGCCAATTCAAGTAGAAGGATTTTATCCACTTTTAGCTTGGACAAGACAGAGTTGATCCTTTTGGCTGGTGCAGCCAGGTGTATCTTCTTGTATTGCAAATACATACTTAGACCCCGTTGCTCAAAATATATTTTCTTAAAAACCCTCTCATAATCTAGTTTGGTCCTATCTGAAATGTGCAGAAAATTGTGTACCTGATCCTATATGATGCTGAGGAACCCACAAGAATTCCTATGTGTACCAGTTTCTCAGTGAATGATATGGTGGGAAAAGGACAAGATGTATTGCACCACAAAGCTTTCTCACATATATCTGCATTTACAATATGCAAGTTTAATTCCTTAAGATTTGCAATCAAATGCTAATCTGTCCTGTGGTTTTACGGGCTTGTTCCTTTTCCATATTAAAGATTTTAAATCTTACAGATTAGTATCTGATTTAATAGACTCTAGACTTAAAACAATGATAAAACTGAATGATTAGTTAGGACCAACCCAAAGCCAGACTAAACTGACTTGTACTGCTGTAGAAGTGAAAGAATTTTATTTTGACAGGAAGATTTCTTCCCTTTTTGGTCACCCTTCATGGTTTTTTTCCAGCTATAAGAAATGTAGAGAGTTTTTACTGAATTATTTGCAGCTGTTTTAATAAATGGACTGTAACAGCCCCATAGCATATAACCAGCCACAATTCCACATACTGATATGCATCTACTGCATACACTGATCATATCTGAAATGAGCTTATAACATCCATTAATTATTTATTAACCCTTTATAAAGCACTTAAAAGTGTATGCTAATATCAAGTACAATCTTGTGGGAACTAGGGATAATTTTTCCAAGCAGATATCTGATATGGGATAAGTCTGTATCTCGTGGACAAGAGTAAAGAGAGAATTCATGGGATTTTGTACATTTCAGGAAAAAAAAAATTAAGTCTCATCTTACTCCATGCCTTAGTCATAGCTTCACTTAAAGATGTGTTTCAGGGAGTGTAGCTATTTTGTACTTAGAAGTGCTGATGTAGTATTCAAAGCTTCACTCATATGAATCCTTTTATAAAAATATATTCAATACAAAGCTCTATTTGCTTTGAAAAAGCTGTCATTGGCAAAGGTCTTCCTCTTTTGTTAGTTCTCTATCTGGGGATTTTTGAATCACTTTGCTCAGACATCTGAAGTACAGTGTTAGCCGATGACGCTAGTTGTAAAAAACCAGGAAGTGGAGCAAAAGAAAACTGAATGTCATTAATGACCTCCTAAAGATACATCTTTCTTTATCACATCTGCAGTAGCGGTGCTGAAAGTCAAAATGAATTTTTCCAACAGCTTCTACCTTCCTCTCATCTCCTCTCTTCAACTTTAAAAATATTTTAGAAACAAAAGCCAGCTCTGCTTGTATTCCTTATTAATTTTACTAAGCTTCTCTTCCCAGATGGAAAGCTTAACCCCCCTTTGTCCTGCAGTTCCCCTTTAAAAAAAGATAAAAATCAGTAGTGAAGAAAGAAACAGAGCACTGGAGTGCTTTTGAAAATACAGAAAATTTCATGCAATACAGGAAATATGGCAATACAGAAATCAGCCTTCTCTCCTTTATTCCAGAATATCAGTTCACAAGCTACTGCAATCAATACTAGCGACTGCAGGTGGGCTGCACTGGGCTCTGCACTGCTGGTCTCAGGAGCTACCCTTTCATCATCGGGCCCATGGTTAATCTCAGCAGGAACAACACAGTTTTAAGGTGTGTCATCCACAATTGTTTTTTAAATACTACCTACAGTGAAATTAATTCTAGCTGAAATTAATTCTGATGCAGAAAGAGCACTCCTTGCTTTTGCATTCAAGCCTGGTGCAAGTGATCTGTGCGGGACTGACAGCATCCTTGTTATCATCTAAAGGACAGTCCTCAGCAGTCAATCAAAGACCCAAGGTTGAAAGAAGCTGACATAATGCCCATCAAAGTCTTCTCATTAAATCTGGTTTCAGATTGTAAGTTGACTCTCCTTGACCAAAATGACTCTGTGGATGTTCATGTAGTGTACAAGGTATTGCTCAGACAGTTGGTGCCCCCAGCAGCAAATTCTGTATGTCCAGAGGGGCAGATGAATTCTCCTTCATGGGGTGTTCCTTGCATGTCCTCTAGGGTCAAAAGGATAGGTCTTCAGTTTCTGTTTTATTAATTAATGAGGGTGATATTTAAGTGCCTCTGAGATATCATTGGTAAAGATGACTTCTACAAGAGCTGTCTGGCTCCTGGGTTATACTCACTGCGACAACCTCTTCCACAATATATATTTTTCTTCTCCATATCTCTTTTCTTGATGCCTTTCTGGACTCTTGTAAAAATAATCCTACAACCCTGAACTCACTGTGTCTTGCCAATAGGGCTTTCTGTAGGCTGCACAACACAGAATCACAGAATCATAGAATCATAGGGGTTGGAAGGGACCTCAAGAGATCATTGGGTCCAAAGCCCCCTGCCAAAGCAGCTCCCTAGCACATATTGCACAGATAGGCATCCAGACAGGTCTTGAATATCTCCAGAGAAGGAGACTCCACACGCCCTTGGGCAGCCTGTGCCAGGGCTCTGTCACCCTCACTGTGAAAAAGTTCTTCTGCATGTTGGTGTGGAACTTCCTGTGCTCCAGCTTACAGCCATTGCCTCTTGTCCTGTCTCCATAGACAACTGAAAAGGGGCTGGCTGATTCCCACTGCATCCCATACTTCAGATATTTATAAACATTTATAAGGTCCCCCTTTAGTGTTCTTTTCTCTAGGCTGAACAGTCCCAGCTCACTCAGCCTTTCCTCCTAGGGGAGATGCTCCAGGCCCTCCTCTGGACGCTTTCCAGGATATCCCTGTCCTTTTTATACCAGAAGTGGACAGAATACTCCAGGTGGGGCCTGACCAGGGCAGAGTAGAGGGGGAGTATCACCTCCTTTGACCTGCTGGCCACACTCCTCCTGATGCACCCCAGGATCCCATTGGCTCTCTCAGCCACCAGGGCACACTGCTGGCTCATGGCCAACCTGTCATCTACCCAGACCCCCAGGTACTTCTCCACCAAGCTCGTCTCCAGCAGGTCATCCCCCAGCCTGTACTGATTCACAGCAGGGGGCAATATTATTTATCTGCTACATCTTATTTACTTCCATATTTTAGTACAAGTAATCTGTCCACTCTTTCTGGTTATACAGTTTCTTGGTTTGTAACACAAAAAGCATTTTCTTGGTTTTATTTTTTCTTCTCGTTTTGCAAAATTGTTCTTTCTGAAATATCAACCCAATTATATTTTAAAAACCTAAAACTAAACAACTTTTTTTTTGTAGGGAGGGGATAATAATAACAGGATCACATTAACCCCACAATGTAGTAGTACAGGATGGATTTAAAGACTGTCAACCCTCTAAACTTCCATATAATTCCTTTGCTAGTTGTATTATAATGTTGTAGTTGCAAAGCTGTAATTCACCCATTGGAGTGTCAATTTCCAATCTAAAAAACGGGAATTTGCTGAAATCAGGCAACTTTTGTGCCACCTAGTGGGCCCTCCTCTCTAAATAAGATATGTGTCTGGAATTCCCCTGTCCAAAATTCTGCATACCTCTGGTCTTCATGTAGGAAACCTTCACTAGTAGTAAATTGTGAAGTAAGGAGTCAGAAAACCCTATTATAACTATGAAGAATGTCCTTTGCTGTCTTTCCTTTAAGTTTTATTTGGCTGTTTACCCCTTATCTCCCCAGGTACTCGTCCATGCCTGGCCTCTTAACAAATGGTAACTTTTTTTTTAACTGCAGTTTATTTCTAGGGTGAGATCTCATAATTTCTAATCTCTTTTTGTGTATTTTGATGGTCTCACCAGGTGAGTCCTCAGTTCACCCTTATTCTGTTGTAGAAAATGGAACAAATTGCCACCACTCTGTCACTCAGGAGAGACAAGTCAGTATCTAGTAGGAAAAGTGATGAACCTTTCCAAATAAATACACTGTTAGCTGTACTGGCCACAGTTTTTTGACCCTTGCTCTCTGAAGTCAGACACTACAAAAACAGCAGCAGAGTTAGCAAATTCCCAGAGGCTGCAAAGATGAGCAGACCTTGTTGCTCATCCCAAGTCTGTTCTCAAGATAACTGTTGTGGTAGTCCTGAAAACTTACTGTGTGTCTGTGGTCCCACTGATGCACTTCAGATACTAAACCCCAGTATTCAGTCAAGCCGAGCTGGCTCTTAATTTGGGCACACTTTTTAGGCAAGGGACATTAAATGTGACCCTAAGGCTAAGTGCAGAGTGCTTTCCTCAGAAGCATTGGATAATGAACAGGGGCTGCCAAGCAGTGAGAAAATCTGTCTTGAGCTGTGAGTGAAAGGTGGTACACTTCAGTTACTACACCCCGTAATGACACTGAGTTTCACAGATGTGCTGAGGCTGGAAGTAAGTAAGAGATCAACCGCTGGAAATGGGCTGACATGCCTATTTGCCTCACTAGCCAGATTTTCTTCTGCAGTCTGTATCACAGTGCTGTTTGGACACCATCCATAAATTCAGCATCTAAACCCTGCCTTAGTCAGGAAGAACCAGATCACAGGTTCTGTTTGTAGCTGGTTTCTGGCGTCCATCTGACAGAGTCTGATGGGCACTCCCACCAGAGTGGGACTGCAATGCTTACTTGAATTAGAAGATCTAACCCCTTCCTCCTCAAGTCTCCACTAAACCCTGGGATATTCTGTTTGAAAAGTGATTGTATTATGATGATACTCATTTACAAAGAACACTGATTTGAGAAATGGCCCAAGTAATATGTGCTGTCAGAATAATTACAGGACTATGCGGCTGCAGTGGTGATGTTTGCTCTGCTAATTGTACTTAATTTACTGTGAAGTTTTTCAGTGGCTCCCGTAGTTTTGAGTGAACTGAGTTGTGGTGCTGCTGTGTATACCAGGCGGAGAAGATTATCAGTTAGGTAGCCCAGTGAGAACCATTACTGAAATAATCTTCATGGCAGGCTTTCCAGTGCCTTTTAGACACAGTCAATGCTGTGGGTAGCTGCCTGGAGCTACCACTGCTACTCATAAGGTGCAATGAGGAAGCCAGTAATCTCCAAACTGCCACTAAGTGCAAGTGTGAAGGCTGAGGTCCGTTTCCTTCCTTGTGTTAGGGCCTTAAAATGGCCTTCCTGATCATGGTAATTTACGGATGTGTTTGTCAGGGTCAGAACTGGGTATCTGTTTCCAATGGATGCTGACAGGCAACAGTCATATATCCATAGTCTACCACGAGGCCGTGAATATATTGTCTATTTTTAAATGGATGATATAATTACCAGTTACATGGGAAATTATCTCAGGCAAGCTCAGTGGTGTTCTTCAAATGGGAAGAGACCATTATGAGGGAAAGAAAAGAAAATTATTTGGTGGGAAAGAAAATAAAAGTAAAGCAAAGCAAAGCAAACAAAAGAAACTTAGAAAGAAAAATGGGCAACACACTGCACCACAGCCCCAGTTGCCACTGACTGATTTTCAGTCTGCTTCCCAGGGAATAGGCTCATGGAATAATTTTCTCTCTTTGTATGCAAGCAACTCTCCCTCCTTGGTAAATTTTGAGTCTATTGACCAATATCAGCAGAATTTCATGGAACAGTGGAGATCTCCGAGAGATTAAGCACCTTTTATGAGGGCAGGCTGGAGGAGAAAGATCCTACCGATATTCCAGTCCAGGGAAAATACTTAAATCAGAGCTTACACCTTCTCAGACATCAAAGCTAAGAGATACAAATCTGTAAACAGTCAATTCTAGTGCTCATAGCTTTATTAAAAATTTTTAATCTGGGAGCTATCCTTTTGTCCTTTAAAAACAAGGCAAGACCATAGTGAATGTGGCCAGACACAGCTCCCTGAAATCACCATTACTATTCTGATTTAGCTGAACTGTGTTTACCTTCTGCCTTCTTCTCCAGGTAGAACAATGGACCCAAGTCATCCAGGAGGTCAGTAATGTTAAAAGCTTTTAATGGCTGGACTCATGACCATCAGGCTCATCTGGCATCTGAGCATGGGCTGGACAAAATCCAGTGTTGTGACATATGCCAATTTGAAGGCAGTGGTTAAAGAAGCTCTTCTCAAATCTCAAAGCAGATGACAGGAACTATTGCACTGGTTAAACCCTCTTCTCTTTGTTTCTTCTGCCTGTTACCTGTTTTGCATTAGTGAGGCTGACAAGACCCATAATAAGATCACCTGCCTGTTTTTCTTCCCCTTCCTCCCCCTGCTAGATAGAGATCAGTGCAGGCAAGGGGAAGAAAGAGGATTGATTTAGATGGACCTAAGAAAGGAGTTCTCATCTGAAACCAGGTGTTCCTAATGTCTGCCATAAGATTTATTACAGTCTGCATCAGGCAGCCTATGCTGAGCATTCCTGAGTAATTGGGATTCAGTATCCTACTGGCTGATGGGCAATGACCTCTCCTTGCAAGCTCTCTTAAGTGTCTGAGCCTCTATATTCCAGCTTCCATCCCCCAACCTACCTCTTCTGTCATATCCCAGCAGATACTTTATGACATGTTGCCATGCCAGGAAACCGGCATGAACAATATTACACTGCACCCAGCCTGGGGCTACTGTGAGAAATGGTCAAGTATCTGAAGTTTAAGCTAAATAATATGGTCTTAATGAGATCATGTGGGCTACAGATCAAAAGCATAACCAAAAGGTAAAAAGTTCAGTCAGCTTTGTCAGTGTGCAATGAGTGACCACAGCAACTTTCCACTGAGTCCTTCTGCAAGATTGCCAGAGAAAAAGTGGCTCAAAGGGACTGGGTGGAAGAAAATATTTCTCTTCAGCAGTTTCGACCTCAAAGTAATACAGGGAAAGTGTTATCCACTGCTATATATAAAGTGAACACAGTGCTGTGCGGGTATCAGCTATCCTTTTAGCTAGACTGGGAGTCAAACATTTCCTTACTCACTGTGGTTTTCATCAGAAAATTTACTCTTCTTTTTTGGTACTTTTGTGCACTTGTTTTTGCCAAGCTGCTGTTTCAAGTGAAAGTAAGACCCTCTGTGTGTTGAAAATACTGATTACTGGCTTGTGACAATAGTAGCATAATGCACTTCAACCAGTCCTCTTGTAAAGTCCTGTGGATCTCTGGTTCTTACTGATTATCTTTTCAAGAATTTTTGTTCCAATCCTGCAGGTTTAGGGCCATTCCAGTAGATACCAGTTACTCCTCACATTCCAGAAATCAAGGAAATTGAGAGTGGCTAGAACTCTTGTGTGGAGACAGGACAAGGGGCAATGGCTGCAAATTAGAGCTCAGGAAGTTCCGCACCAACATGTGGAAGAACTTTTTCACAGTGAGGGTGACAGAGCCCTGGGGCAGGCTGCCCAGGGGGGTGGTGGAATCTCCTTCTCTGGAGATATTCAAGACCCGTCTGGACGCCTACCTGTGCAATATGAGCTAGGGACCCTGCTTTGGCAGGGGGGTTGGACCCAATGATCTCTTGAGGTCCCTTCCATGATTCTATGATTCTGTGAACTTCTCCAACTTCATCTCAGCAGTTTTCCAATTCAGAATCAGTCAAGAGAAATTGTTCTAGATCTGTTTCTTTGATCTTTTAGCTTTGGTACTGCTATAACTTAGTTTACATAATGCTCTATTCATCATAAACCAGTAATTTAGTCGGGTTAAACAAGTATATTGCTAAAAAGTCAGAATTTAGAAGGTCAGTATTTGGCATGATATGGAAAAGTACTAGATTCATTGTTCTACACCAAATGGTTTTCATTTAACTAGTGAGTGAATATTGAGAAAATCAGGCTTTGCACAACAGAGTTTGTGCAGTATTTTATTTTCTGCTATTTTTAAAAATTGTCAGAGACAGGATGCACGGCTCTTTTCTACTTTAGTGTTCCTAAAGTAAAGTTTTCTACTTTAATGTTCCTAACTATCATGGGTACTTTTTTTAAGTTTCACGGTTCGTCTTCAGAGGCCTTGGTTGGGGTGGCCATGTTCCAGGCTGTGCCTGGTCACACACTATCCATGTAAGGACTCATGTATATAGAAGTCAAAGAGCCCTGAAATTTGTCAGCTATTCTCCTTTTTCTTCCCACTATGCCTTTTTTTAAAATACAAAAGCTCAGAAGAGAAATAGTAAGTGCAATGACAAAACCTGCATGATCAAATTCCATAGTTAAAGACTTTACCATCGGTTATTAGTGAATCTTAGCTTGTACATTCAATAGTTTTTAAGTTGTTTAATTACATATTATTTTTCAAATGCTAGTGTAGCCTGATGGCAGATATTTTATTGCTACAAGTTCATAAACATGTTTATAGAATCTCCCTGTGCTCTGCACTATGCTGTATATGCCCGTGAAAACCATTTCCACAGCAGTCCTAAGAAACTGAGCATATAAAAAAATGAATGCATAAAAGGATGAAAAAATATCGGCTTAAATATGTAGTTAGAATTAATTATCAAATTTAGTTCTTCCAGTTAACAGGAAGCTATCAGTAGTACTGCAGAATCCTGGAAGAACCCCAGGGATAATGATCAAAACCAATGACTGATTTAAGAGAAATAGATCCTTTTAAGAGTTTTCTGTGAGACTTTATGCAACAGGAGATATGCAGTATGCATGATGCAATTCTCCCTTCTGAATGAGGGTTAAAAAATGCACCTTTCCCTCTTTTTAAAGTCACATGAGTTTCAAATATATCATTAGTAGCAATGCTCTGTTGCCATGTATCAGTACCAGGATTGGGAAAACATTTTAGCCACCTTCTTCAAAATAAGAGAGAAATAAAATATAGATCCCTCCTCTGAGTGATCACCTGAAAACTACTTTTGTAAAGATTCAGCACCTCTGGACACACAAAATTGGTTTAATTTGGTAGGAAAAGTGAAGATATACCTGAGGACGCTCACCTGTGATACTTCCTGACCTGAGACTTGAAATTCACCATCATGATAAGCTACGTTCAGCGCCAAACACTCTCTTTATAGGAACTTATTGCTGAGACTGAAAAGGATGCATACCACTCCAGAAGCTGCTGGAACTGAACTGTACTGCAAAAGGTCATGGTATCATTCATCACCCTTCAAAGGCAGAATCAGTTATATTTTGATATATTTATGCCACAGGTTTCCACTAGTCTTTCTCTGTCCAAGATGGAAACATAGACTTGTATTAGAAGCCTACCTACACTAGTAAAAGAGGGATTTTGCAGAGAAGTTTTACACAGGACACCCAGATGAAAGCAGCAGCAAGTCCATGCCTATTGTACAATAACATTTACACTTTGCTGTTTCAGTTTTATACGGTGAGAGTCATGCTTTCACGAAACTCTCCAGTGCAGGCCAGTTTTGAATCCATCAAAAGTATTTGCCTCTCTTTGGTATGAATGAATGCCAAAAGCAGTTAACTTTGAAGGCTAAAAGATATTTAATACCCCACCATGGTGTAGAGACAGACCCTGACATGCTGATTTACCTGTTACAACTGATTAACATTTTGATGTTCAGGAAGATATCAGAAGGCTAAATCCAATCAGCCAAAAGGAATTCTACTAAGGCTGATCTTTTGTTCCTGGCAAACATCCTGCCGATCTTATTTAAAATCAACAGTAAGATCAAACAACAACTGTGCAAATCCTAAGTTCCCTGCATACAACTGTTAAATATTATCAAACCAAAGGCATCCCTAGACACAGTATGTGCAGACATTTAAATTTTTATACAAGTGGATCTGGTTTCAGGAGACTATTAGTAATGTCTATGACATCCATTATCACAGTTTCTAAATGGATTTTCCTGGTTAAATGTATTTTACTCTTGAAATAGATTGTGTAGACAGCATGCTCCAACTTCGTATCATAGTCAGAGACTAATGCTTGATCACTAAGTCCTGCACAGTTCCCATGTAACACCCAGTTTTCTCCAATGACAGCATTTTGGAAGTTAGTATGGAAGCGTGACCACAAAAATAGGGTATCCAAATTCCCCACTTGGGTATTAAGATTAGAAAGCAATAGAGAGATGCCCATTTTATCTGATGATCCAGGGGAGAACAGAGTGTGGATATCTTTGTCATTTTGTTAGGAACATAATCAATGTGAGAGAGAGGGCATTGTATGTATATCAATATGGTGGGAACTCGCTGGGGCATTACTACCCAGAACATGTTCTTAGAATCGTCACATATTCTAAACAATTTGCAACCGCAACACTTCTGCTGTTTCTAGCCATAACCTAGTCCATTGTCCCTTTTTCAGTGTCACATTAAAACACTGTTAATTGGGAAAACGCAAAAAAACAGGCAAAAAGGTAAGGATCACAGAAGGCTAAAAGCAGGAGCGCAACCCTGGCTTTCAGAGACCAACCTTTGGCCTCTAAAGGGATCTGCTTAGAAAAATCCCTTAGGAAATGGCCATGGAGAAAAGATGGGTGCAGGAGACCTAGTTGATTTTTGGGGATCACCTTCTCTGAGCTCAAGAATGATGCATCCCGGTAATCCAGAAATCAAACAAAGGTGGCAGGAGGTCTGTGCAAACAAACAATGAGCTGCTGACAAAATTCAAGCATAAGAAAGAAGTGTATCAGAGGTAGAAGCAGGGGCAAGGAACCTGGAGGCCGACCACCTGGACAGCAGCTTTGCATAAAAGGACCTGTGGGTGCCAGTGGTCACTGAGATGACCACAAGTCAGCAGTCTAATCTTGTGGTAAAGGCGGCCAAAAGCCTTGTGGGCTGCATTAAGCAAAGCATTGCCAGCAGGTTGAGGGAAGTGATCCTTCCCCTCTGCTCAGCCCTGGTTGCACATGTTTGGAGTGTTGGGTGCAGGGCTGCTTAGTACAACACTTCAGCTAGTCCAGTGTGGGGCCACCAGAATGATTAAGGGATTAGAGCATCTTTCCTATGAGGAGAGGCTGAGAGAGCTGGGACTGTTCAGCCTCAAGAAGCGCAGATGTGAGTGAATCTCATCCAGGGGGTTAGAGGATCTCCAGAGCCTCCTTACAACCTAAATGATTCTATGATTCTGTGAAGAGCTTCAATACAAATACTTCTGTTGCCATATAGTAACAGTGAAAGAAGATTAAAACACACTATGGAAGACCTAGAGAACTACTTAAAGTAACACTGTAAATAAAGAAAATTCAAAAACTCTCCTTATTGTGTCTCACATTTAACAATAAACTTCACCATAACTGTTTTTGTGAGAGGAAAATACTGACTTTTGTTTTACATAAAATTCTTTGTTCACTGAGAGCCATGCAGTTATTTACATTAGCACTGATAAAACAGGAGCCTCCCAACTCACATTTAAGCTAGGAAAGGATTAATGTTAAGGCACAGTGGCAATCATGAGGCCAGTTATCATTTTTATTGATGGTTATTTGGGAATAAACTATAGATTTCCTGACTCCAGCACCAGGATTCCTCTCCAGAAGAAACCTGCAGTGAACATGTGGCTACTCCCATGTACAAGGATTTTGATTTCTGGCAGAGAAGCACACTCTTGTTCTATGGCCTTTATTAAAGTTTAAAAGAAGTGTTGACTTTTTCCTGTATTTCATGCTGAGGAGGGAAGAAACAAACTTCTCTTTGAGCTGACCTTTAGGAGATGTTGTGTTGCCTCAAGCCCTGTCATTAAACATAGCAGTGAGCACTAATGTTTATGATAGAATGTTAAAAAAGGATCTAGACAATAGGAACCCCTCTTTACTTTTCTGCTGCACCCCGCTGTCCTAAAAATATATGTATGTTATCCAGGGTTGCTTAGAATTTTGCATGTATGCATCTATTTTATGGACATAGAAGAATCATATGAATTATTTATAATCATCTATGGGTGTTCTAAAAATCAAAAGCATCTCATCAGGACAGGGATGAAGCAGAACATGTGCCTGTGGGTTCAGTACTATTTTGCTGGTCTGCTTAGATCAGTGAAACTTCAGACCCTTGTTTCCCTTTTGCCCTCTATGCATTACAATCAACAGCACGGGGTAAAAAAAAAAAAGATAGAGGAAAAATACTGTCTCCTGCCAAATATCCTCTGCCTTCATAAGATCACATCTTCTGATTTTTTCTTAACTATTTTTTTTTTGTGGCGCATTTAAGGCCTGAAAGCAGTGACCCTGTTGCTAAGCAACTGAGATGCTTAGGCCTCAGCCCTGGTGGTTGAGATGAAAAAAAGGTCAATTAATGTGGCAGGCCTGTCCTTATCAATATGCTACTCTGGCACCAACTTTTATTTCTTTACAGTAATATATCATAATAAGTTTTGTAGGTCTTTATACTGCGGTTCTCCTTTTGAATAAAAGCATAACTAAGACTTGAGGGTATGTCTGATATAACAGAAAATGTAACCATAAAAAAAAGAAACCCAGAATAGAAATCATCTGACTGCTGACTATCCTGCTGTGCTGCCTGAGGCAGTTACACATTTCCATTGAGTTATTTTATGATCAGGCCAGTATGTTATTGAAATATTATCTCTTTAGCCTTTCTCATTCTGATAAGAAATGACAGGCTCTCAGAACAGTAATACACATGGAGAACAAAATATGGAGCTGTGGAGAAAATTCAGTTGGGGTAAGGAACAGCAGCTCGAGCATATTCCTATTAAAACTTCCTCACCACTCTTGTGTTGGATTTTAAATAACTGCCCTTTTTTTATTCCAAAGTGAGCATCAGAAACCTTTACTACTAGTGCTGTTGCTACTACTACTACTTGTAGTGCTGCTGCTGATGCTGCTACTACTGCTACTACATTTTGACAAATAATTTAGCAGTATGAATGGCTTGCTATATGGAGAGTCTCCCACTATTATTTTAAAGGGCAGTCAACTGCTCCTCACTGGACTTTCAAAGCATTTAGAGATGTAACCAAAAATCCATTAACTGTTGCTACTGCCCTCATCTTCCTGGATCTGGCTCAGGCTCCTGATTGTGAAGATGTCATCCTCAGGAAATTATTAAACAGCTGCACAGGCTTCTAACGAGGAGACTGCTGGCAGTGGCTCTGGTCATTTTGGGATCAAGGAGTGACAAAGGCAACCACCTGCCTCTCTCCCTGGGTGCATGATGTCTGGACTATTGTCAGCAGGGGCTGCCTCCTTTTCCACATCCTCAGGGTGGGATTGATAAAGCACTCTGGCTGCCCCTGGAAGCAATGGTTTTTCATCTGGCAGTATCCTCTCTATGCAAGATGAAGGCACTGCCAGCAGGGTACAGTGTGTGGGGTTGTTTTGCCATTCATTAGCTGGGACTGGGACAATCAGTGCTCAGAAGAATTGTCTTAAGGAGAAACCCATTTTTACATGGTGATTTGAAGATACAGAATGCTTTCCCTGCACTATTGATCATTATTCTTTTCAAGATACTATTACTGTCACAAGAAAGTTTAGCCTTCCTTATTTTTGACAGTCTTGTCTGCCCAAACACTGCACTATCAAGGGTGATGCTCAGCGTAGATGTTGGTGGACTTGGAGTTCCATTTCTTGCCTGCTTTTTCCCTTCCTTCAAGTTTATCCTGTTGCTTGTGTCAGGAAAAAAAGGTCTGAGCAAGGGCCAAGTGCTTAATTATGTATTCATTCCAGCAGTAAACAATGATTGCATCTAGTTAATGATGGTGGTTTCCATGAGTGATCCTTAATGGTGAGATGGAGGGGAGAGGCTTGGTGAGGCTCTTTCCAACTCCTACTAGCATCCCTTCAAACTAACCTGTTCTGCAGGAATTAGGAGTTAACAGACAGAGAAGGCACAATGCTCCTAATCCTATACCTGCCCCGGAGAGAGACAGCCTCTAGAAGACCATTTTGTGGCTGTCTGATGGAAGAAATTCAAACTGCAGACTTTTATATCTTATTTGCAGTCACTTTATGATTTCAGGTACCTAAATGCTACCTTGTTAATTACTGTTTATAGATAAGAATAAAACTAAAGGTCTCACTCCCTGTTTTGAAAGCACGACTATCCCTTCTCTTCCCCACACCTCCTACCCAAGTTAAATAATTTGCTTTTATAGAATTCCTCCTGACTGTACATTAATTTGAGACTAAACTCAAGGCCTACAGCCATCACCCTTCTTCAGGGAGTGGGATTTCAGATTCCCTCTGTTCTTAAACCCCATGCACATAATGGCATAAACTGACCTCCAACTAATTTGGAGCGAGGACTCTCAGCTGTTCAGCCCAGTTCCCCCGCAGTTACAATGCTCATGTGTGTTTTACTTCCTTGTTTTATAGCATTAATGGAGAAGCAGATGTTGCCTTCCTCCCTGCAAATGCTATACAGTGAATCATCTTAGCCTCTCTGTAAAATTTTAACTTAATGGAGTCCTGGCATTTGTGATGAGCTGAGGAACTTAATTTTATAGAACAACCTATTGAACAAGCTGTTCTTGGACATTCCCATCTCAACTAAATGTTAAAAGTATTAAAATTCACATTAGCACAAGAGGAAATTTTGCATGGGTAATCCTTTAATACAGTGTTTTATGGCTCTATTAGCTGCACAGCAGCTGGTGACATGATGAATTTAATCCATTAAAAAATTCAGTAAGAGGTTTAAAAGTCAGCTTTTTAAAACATAATCTTGCTGCAAGGAAAGAGAACTTCTCCTCAGGGCCAGAGACATGGTGAGTTCACAGTGTGGCAGGTATACGAAATACACCTGCATGACAAGCTTTCATATGCTTATGGTTTCACACCTAGCAGAGAGCTTATGGTGATGAAAAAGAGCTCAGGAGCACAAGGGAATTCTTAAGGAGCATGTTTAAGTAATGCTTCTATCCAGCTTTCTCTCTGTCTCTTTTTTTTTTTTCTGTTAAAGGATTTAATACTGTAGAATGAAAAGGGTGCCTTTCTGCTTCTTATGTATGTATTCCATACAAAGGCACAGGGACTATTTACTTCTCTCCCGAAGATTTACTGCCTGCTAAAGGAACTAGAAAATTCCTGTGTTTGCTACACAAAGAAGAATCACAGATTTCTGAAGAGCCCTTTCTTTTTCTTGTTTTCGATACCAAGATAGAAGTTAACATGTTTGTGTGTCATGTACGTTTATAAACGTGTATGAGTAGCACAGTCTTGCCAAGTTGCTATTTTGCCGTGATATTTACTAGCCTTCTTGAGCAAGCTCCTGCAGCTACACAGACCTAGGGAAAATCTGAGCTTCTACTCAATACCTTTTCTTAAAAGTTTTTTTGCAGATGCAAAAACAACCCCTGAAAACATGACTTAAATTCCTACAGGCTTACAACTTAAAAAGTTAAAAGTACCTAAAAATTAATAAATTATTATTATTTTGAGTTGCGTGACTTTTAGGACATTTTAATTATTTGAGGAGCCCTCTTGGATCCACCACTGTTGTCAGTGCTGTTATCGTATATTCTTGCCAGTTCTCTAGAATCATCCCTTTATGAAATTAGACTGCTTAATACTAATTTACCTTGACTGTGCAGTTGTTTCATGATTTCCCCATACAAATATTTCACCAATATCTACATTCTCCTGGATGACTTATTTTTCCAGGTGCGAGTAAATTCTAGTTTCCCTTCCCAAACATTCACCTTTGCTAGTTTTCCCTGTGGAAACACTAAATGTGCTTTAAATCAGGGTAAGCACATTTCTTCATGTAACCAGGTTGGTAAATTTCATTTATTGTACATGTGATTACGATCTGTGATGTGTTTTTGCAAATCATAAAATAAAGGATACTTTAGGTAAGTAATTAATTTGTTCTTTAGCCAATCCAACTATGCCAAGCAAGGCCCCACAGAACTTCAGTGATACTGCTTTTAAAAGTATAAGAAAAAGTCCTATGGTATAAATTGCTTTTCTTCTGTGCATCCTGCTCCCTCTTCTCTCTGCCTTTGGAAGTGATCGAGGTGGAAGGGATATAGAACTGTACAGAGACAATGTACTCAGGCAGGTTCAAAGCAAACTACTGAGGGAAATACTTTTTGTTCATTGTATTTGATAACATGTGACATACATGCTTCTTACATCTCATCTGGGTGGGTATAAAGGTAAGCTTCATTGCAAAATGAAGTTTATAGAAACTCCATTCATTAAAAAAAAGCACCCAAACAACAGGAATTTATGCTCGAATTTGAGCCACATAAAGGTGTATGAACATACTGTAGTGCCTGCTGTTGTGCATTAGTTATGCCCATACTCAAAACAAATTCATGACTTACAGTCTAGGAACACGCAGAGGTAAAATGTAACTGCTATGAGTAGATATTCTCTAATTAAAGATCAAAGAGATTAATCCATAGAAAGCAACTGTAGTATTCAACTTCCTTTTACCCTGTTTCTGGTGGGGCTTTCATTATGCACTTTCTGATTATTTGGAGACTGTATTTCACTAAATAAAGGTCATGTAGATACTCTATTTTGCTGCTAAGGCACACATCCACTCTACTAGGCCAGGCATGGTCACAGCATTTTTCTTATGTTTTGGGAGAACCTTACAACACGAGGGTATGTGTAACACTGTGTTACAATACTCCTCTTATGCTTCATGAAGTTTAAATTCTCTGTGTGCATGTGCTCATGGGGGGATTATGTGTGTATTAGATTCTGTCGCCGTTCCACACTTGTTTTGCATATATTTTTATGGCTGTGTCTGTCATTATTTCTCCATTGCTATTGGCTGTCTATCACTTTGTCACAACTTTTGAAAGGCTGCCCTCAGTGCAGTGAGTTGGGTGCATCAGTGCAGAGGAGGGTACTATCCAGGTAGTATATTTAATAATCACAAAACACCTATTTGGCTGTCCTGAACAAAATCCTGAGATTTTGTGAAGGACAAAGATAATCTATAAAAAAAAAAAAAAAAGATCAAAATAGCAAGCAAAAACCTGTTTAAAAGTACACATGCTCCTCGAGATCTCTGCCATGCTTTTCCCTAAAACCTATTTCCAGATAAATTGGTGTGAAGGTTACAACACCAGCTGAGAGAAGCCATTGTCCTTTGTCCCTTCAAGTGTTCTAGCTGTTTAGAATGTATCAATTTGAATGGCTTTTTTTTGTTTGTTGATTACAGCAGTGCACGAAACAATTAGCATCTCCAAAAGTCCAGAATGAGATTCTCTGAAATTGATGTAATTACCCCAGAAGTCAAAATCTAAATTCAAACTATACTCAATCACCACATACAGTGCAATTAGCAAAAAGAGAAATAACCTATTTGCCCTTTTAGAGTCATGAAGCTTGTTATAACACACCCTTAGCAATACATTATATTTAAAATTGGATTTGTCAGAGTAGCATTTACTGGCAAACTTGATTCCTTTTTCCTTCTTACAGTGTGTATCACAGATGGCTGATTTATACATACTCAAATAATTGACTGTACTTCACACTTTCAGTACCAATCATTTCTAAAATAAGATTTTGATGCAGGGGAGCAAAGAATGAAGACAGATTTAGAACAGCCAGAATAACGTATTCACATAATGCTTTGCATGTATTTATATTTATATATAAAGACACATACATACATACATAAATGCTTTGCACTGAAGAACTTGGGTTTATTAGGCTTGAACACTCCTGCATTGTGGTGTCAAGAAATAGCAGCAATGTGGCCCCCAGTTTGGTAATTTTTTGCAGCCAGCTGGACAGGGAAGGCTGACACTACCCATGTAAGAAGTACACACTGTCAAAAGCAGCATCTGGAAAGGGTGTTGGATAGCAGACTTTTGGGGGCCTCCCCAGACATCTCTGCAGTGAGGTTGGTGAGTGATGGGCTTGTCTGCCTGGGGGGCAGGGATACACTGAGGCTGGAGTCAGCAGCTGCAAAAAGGACAGGGAACTGTTGGAACTGGTCCAGAGGAGGGCCACGAAGATGATCAGAGGGCTAGAGTACCTCTCCTACGAAGACAGGCTGAGAGAGTTTAGATTGTTCAGCCTGGAGAAGAGAAGGCTGCGGGGAGACCTTATAGCAGCTATCCAGTACCTAAAGGGGTCCTACAGGAAGGCTGGGGAGGGACATTTTAGAAGGGCATGTAGTGACAGGACAAGATGGAATGGTTTTAAGTTGGAATGGGGTAGATTTAGATTGGATATTAGGAAAAAATGCTTCACTGTGAGGGCGGTGAGGCCCTGGCACAGGCTGCCCAGGGAGGTGGTGGATGTCTCCTCCCTGGCAGTGTTCAATGCCAGGTTGGATGAGGCACCTTGAGAGGTGTCCATGCCCGTGGCAGGGGGGCTGGAACTTGATGATCTTTAAGGTCCCTTCCAGCCCAAACCATTCTGTGATTCTATGAAAACATTAATTAACAAATGCCCATATCATCAGTCTAAAATAGGCATTGTTGGTACACTCAATGTACATAAATAACAGGGAAGAGCTTATCAAATATAAATGGGAGGTTCTTTATGTTTTTGTTATTGAGACACACAGTTTAAAGTGTTTACTGTATAGCATAAAAGTATGTGCCTATAGGCAAATTCTGAAAGCATGCATTCTATTTATTTTATTATTATTTTATTACTGGAAACTGTCTGATACGGAGAAGAGCATTTTATAGACTTCTTACACCTCTCCTTTGCTAATGGCATTTAACTTTCTTTTAAGTTTAGGTTGTACATTATCTTGCATTTTTCATTTTAACCACGTTCTAATTCAGTGTGACAGCTTTGCCTGTTTGGTAACTCCATTTTGTAGAAGAAACCAGTAAGACTATTGAGATGCAAGTTAATGCTGCAATTTCATATATCTCGTTTGCCATTTAGCCAGTTATTGAAAAACCTTCCAAACTTTAAGAACACAAATTATCCCATAAACTTTATGTTAAAACAAAGTAATGGATGTGTTTTGTCCAATTATGTTAACTGAATCATCTCTGGGGACTGCATTAAAAGCAGAACTATCTCAGAAGGGCAAGACAAACGTGACCACTCACACTGCTTTGCACTAGCAACTTCTCAAGCAGACCAGAAACAAACAAAATTAGGAAATTTGTAAGAAAAATCCCAAACTGTCTAGAAAAGAAAATTTTGTTAGCACGTGTTCCAACATTGTCTAGTCTTACACAGGAAGACGCCTTAGCAACGGGATGCCTTTATTACATATAATTATTTATACTAGTGATTGCAGAAATGAATCCCAGATTCAAAAAAGCCTCAAAATCAACCATAAGAGATACGCTGTTATCAAACCTGGTTAGATTAGACCAGAGCAACTTGGTATTCACGAAGTTTACATTTATTCTAAGCATTTGCTTCTCAGTTATGTCATTTTGACATCATATTAATATAAGTTACATTTACAAATGTAAAGTAGTACAAAAAGCCACTGATGAAAGCAGAAATAAGGCTTAAAAGTACTTAAATTACTGTTTTTCTGCATTAATTTTATCAACCCTGTAAGTAGTTAAGCATGTACAGCCATCATAAGCAGTTTCAACAGTACCTGCCCATTGTCTCTGCTCTTAGTGACCTAACTCTTGCAAGTGTCCGAACATGTGAGTAACAGGGGCAGGAAGCTTTTTGGTTTTGTTTTTGGTTTTTTTGTTTGTTTAGGTTTTTTAAAAAAGAAAAGCAGCAGTGATCAATGATTAGCACAGCCTTCTTTTCAATGCCCCATCACGAATAACCCTACTTAGTTTAGACTACTGCAGTCAGCTTAATCTGAATCATTATAATAAAGAAATAAACAGTACTCGAAATGTTTTTAAAAGAGATGAATAGGCTATAAAATATTAATTGCTGCTACTAAACAAGCATTCTGAGGTGAGCGTCTTCCATATGCATTATGTCAAAAACATTCAGCAACAACCTACCTACAGTTGCTGGAAGAGTACCCTTTGTAAAGAAGGCATGGAAATAGTTTAATATGGCTAGCTAAGGAGTCCTCTAAAAAGCTGTTCTGCTTTGTGAAGAACTGCTAACCATCAGTGACAAAAGCAAACCATCAGTTACAAAAAGGATGTTTCAAGTTGCCAAGAAAGGCCACAAAGATATTGCAGGAAAATAAGAAGCACTCTGAAATGGCTCAGAAAAGAGGTTGTGGAATCTCCCACCTGGGAAGGGGCAAACAAAGCAAGCAGTGAAAAAATAAGAGCTGACATGCGTGTCATATGTCAAGAAGACAGAGTGGATAACAAGAACTGACATGTAGGACGATGTCTTTGTCAGATTGCCAGAAGTTCCGGAGCTGGAGACACCTTGCTGAAGGCAGATGAGGTTGGGGAAGATGAATGCCACCTTTCAAAGGTCAAGCCTATGCAACAGCATCGATGAAACGCTACCTCAGCTGCCGCACAATCAAGGTAGAGAAAGAAAACTTTCATTCCTTCCTGCAACACAAAAATTGAAGGGAAATCTCATAATTAGCCTATTACAGGATAGTCAATCATTTAACTACTGAAAATCAGGGGAGACATATTCTAATCTCATTTCACTTGAGAAATCCTGTTGCCTTTATTGGCAGAATTCGTGCCACTGATGGGAAATCTCTCATTCTGACTTCAAGAGCAGTTGTTCTCTTGCGGCCTGATTCATTAAGTTAATGGGACACTTTCTCTTCAGTCCTCTGAGAATAGGATCTGTGCACATATAAATCTCAGTAGTTTCAGAAGTTCATCTAATCAAAGGTGATCTGAATGTCTTCCATCCAATTACTGCACCAAAGACAATCAGTTTTGCAATACTTCCAGATACTGCTTTTTCAGCTGGGCCCATCAAGCCAGGAAAAACTGTTCCTTGCACTTCCCTGCACATCTGTATCCTTGCCTATAGCTCCTGCCAATCCAGAAAGGAAAAGGGCAGGCTGGAGGGAAGGGGACAAATAGAACGGTGTCTTTTATACCAGCACAAAGAAGTGGATTTAGAGTTTAGGAAAGATTCAGGGTTTGATGTAGTTTTGTCTAAATTGCTACAACCATTCATGGATTTTGAAACACCAAGAGCAAAATCCCTTTTTGTGAAAATTCAATGTTTTATCCTTTTCCATGATATCTTCCTCACAGACATGGGTCTTGTGCTTCCTTGTCACTCTTTCCTCACAATTTTCACCTTTCTACCCTTCAAACCAATGATTTCTCCTAATTAACTAATATATGTGGCAGTTTCTTCTGTTCGTTAATTCATTTACATTATCAGGGATGCTGTCCCTTCTGTACATTTACACTATCCATGACTGCCACATTTAGACAGCTACACATGTCTGAGGCACCCTCTCCTGACTGGAAAAAGGTCAAAGTGATCTTTGCTTGTGATACACAATAATTCATTGTCCTTATATTCCAAAATGTGACCAAGACAGTACGTTTTGCTATGCATTTTATGATGTTTAATGTACCCACGTGATATTTAGGAAAGGTCTTGCAATAAAAGCAGTAATCCCCATTTTACCAATGGAATTTAAATCAGGAAAACCCACCTGCTTTATACTTTTCTAGCATTGGTGATTAGATTATATTATGTGCATGGCAGCGTAGGGGGAAATAGCCTAGTTGAAACTGATATATAAGCAGTCACACTGTTTGTAGGAACTCAATGCAGACTTTGCCATGCTCTCTCAGATTTCTTGTCTTTATCTGCAGCCCTGGGCAGCTCTGTGTTTCTTGAGAAGCAGCGGAAACAAAGTATTGAACAAAAAGGGAGGGTCCCCTGTTTGTCAAATTTAGCTGCTCTGATTGCAAAGTGTTATGGGGGGGGACAAAGAAGGTTGTACAAAAAAAGGTCATATAAAAAACCCATCATACAGTATTGGTCTCCTCCTGAACTGACCAATGGCTGATCTTTCACATTTCAGAGCACCTGATGGAGAAGAAGGATGGAAGAGCTAAACTAGTCTCAATTATAATAGGTAACCTCACTGAGGTCATGTATTTGGTCTAAGTAATTGTTAATGTGTTAACAAGGCCAACATTTAAAGGAAGAGAGAACAAAAAGGGTAAAAGCCAAAATTTATCTGCCTATACTATCCACTCTTACTAGAGACCAACTAGAGCGAACGTTCCTAATTCCATCAAGGGCATTTCTTCCATTTAATGAGCACATAGGAAAGAGAGACATTGTTCAAGTACAAGGGTTCAGTTTGCAGCAAGCCACAAATCACATTTCATTTATCAGGCCTACAGATGACAGGATATCATCTAATCCCCGGAGAGTCATATTCATTAAAAAGAAATCTTAAGTAATTACAACAATTAATTGACTTGAAACAGTTTCGGGTGGAGAAGGTTTACATAATTCATTTGCCAGACAAAACAAGCCTTATGAAGTCAGGGCAACATATTATTTAGAAGCATCCTCCCCTTCCTGTCGTATTGAAAAGCACAGAATAACACCAAACACCTGGAGACAACCGACACGGGCAGACAAACAAAAGACAGAAAAAGCACCTCTGCCTTTATAACTTTATGAAAGGGATAGCGCTTCACTGACCTGTTCTTATCACTGCTTAAAAACATGAGAATAAAACATTCTCCCCTTTCTCCTTGTATTTATTCTAAATAGGCAGAGGATTAACTATGTAATAGCAAATTTGGGGAAAAAAGGCAAACCGAAACCCTTCACACAGCCTCTGTACAACGCAAACATCACATACGCCTAGTTGCAAATTCAGCCTGAAGTTTCCTCCAGGTTGTGAAGTGTGCAGGCATGTTTTGCTACTTCCCATTGACTGATCCTGAACTTAAAGGTATCAGAATGCCATTCTCACATCCGTGCCAGCACCGAATGGAAAGGGTCCTCAGATGCCTCCTATTATGCTATCCAGTATTTCCTTGTGTTCCCTAATCTGCTTGTTTCTCTGTTTTACTTCTTGCTTTACACTCATTTGACAAAGTGAGGCAGAGGGCTTTCTGTTCTATGTGTTTGGTCTCTAATACAGGATGGTATTAATCCATGAGTAGGACTTCTAGGCATTACTTGAAAAACAGGTTCAGCACCGAGATTTTCACACTAATTCCAGCTTCCTGAGTTGAGAAAGTTCTCTAAGTGCTCAGGCTGTTTTTTGATATGTTATTGTTTCCATTGGTGGCCCCAGTTGGAATTCCACTTCTCTGCACATACATATCAATATCTTTGGGGAAATGAAGGAAAAGAATAGTCATGCTTCACAAAATGTATTTGCCAGAATAACAGCCACAGAAAAGTAAGTGCCAGAAATGCTCTGGGATGCTTATAAAAGCATTTAAATTCAATGTGTAGGTATGCAATTCATTTATCATAGAGTTTCACTTGAAGAACTAGGCAAATATTGTTGAGAGACTTAAAAAACTAGTTTCCTACATCATTAACTAAGAAAAATCTGCAACTCTACCTAAAAATTAAGAAATGCCTGGTTCAAATGATTAATGATACACAATGTCAGTAAACAAGTTGACAATCAGTGCCCATATGTGACAAGGAAAAGTCCCTTTTTTTGAACTTGACTGTTAAAGACCATCTCAGTTCATGACTATCCAGCCTCTACTATCTACCTGCTATGTCCTGTCACTAACAGAGATCCTTGTCTTTTCTCAAAGTGCTTCCCATGATGTCTATAGAAAAAAAAAACCTTTTTTTTTTTTTTTTCAGGTAAGGCCATACAGTGTGAGGATAAATCAAGGATTTCCCACATTTTTTGCCTATCTGCAATTTCAGGAGACTAATTTCAGATATGTTCTGTCTAATTTCCAGATATTCTGAATATTCTTCAACTCACCATTGCCTTCCTTTGAAGTGGGTAGTTTGAGCTGCCTGCCACAGTGGAAAAGCCCATACATTTATGAGTTTCAATATGGCATAATTTCCATATGTACAAACTAATTAAAAAAAAGTTTTATGTGAATTCCAGCCCTCTGATAAAGTGCAAGTAGTTTAAATAATTTTTCTTAACTCTTCACCCAGTTAGTCTCTATCCATCACAATAAGGTAACATACACAAGTCACATTTCCCTTAAATATTTATATTCTTTGTAGGTTTAACCTGCAATTCATGGAGATAATTTTGCTGCTGTGTACTGTTAGGACCAAAGGAGGGTTTAAAATACAAGCATTGCTTTTCCTTCTGATTCTGCTCAAAGTAGACAGTGTCAAAAAGAACAGAATATATAAAAGCCTTATACATGTTATTTCTGAATGTTTCATACAAGACCAAGGCAAGAAACCCTTCACAAATAAGATATCATGACTGCAGCAAAGGTGAATGAGATGCAAAGTGCAAGTAGAAAATACTATTTTCTGCCTAAGCATGCAATAGTGATATTTGTCTGGTTTTTTTTAAAATTGCACACAGTTCATATATGCTGGAGCCTGCATATCAGAAGTGGTATATTTAAGTAACATAGATAATCCACACGCTAATTTTCAGACCATTACAAATGCAGACAACCAAAAGAGAAAATCTACTAAACCTGCAATTAGGCAAGCAAAGTAAAAATTCTTACTCACATGAGAAAACTGGAAGTTTGGTGGTTGATTGCAGACCGTGGCCAGCATCAGGGCAGCATCACTCCTGCAGCAGTTCCCACTGAGGCAGATTCCACCTAGAACAACAAGGAGCAACTCAGCACAGGGTCATGCCCTGGTAGATCCTGAGCTTTTGCCTGCCAGAACCCACTTTGAAAAACTGAAACTGTGCTATGCCCTGATCTATTTCATCTTGGGAGTATAAAGCCAGATACCCCTGGGAGGAAAGAAAAGACTCAACAGTTGAGTTTCTGATGGGCTGCTGGAGCTGTCTCCTCACTGCAGCTCCCAGAGACTCTCTCAAGATGAAGATGACTCCCCAGGGGGGTGTCAGGTTCCTCACAGTCCCCTGGGAAACACCTATCCCCTCCGGCATCTGCACCGGAGTAGAGGTGCTGCTGAAGGAGTTGTGACTGCACCCGAAATATTTCTTCTTCAAAGTTTATTTTCCCCAAGGCATCCTCACTGCCTGCAGCACTACCCTGCAGGTCACACTTAGCCCCAAGTGCTGACTATGTGCTGCCCCTAACATTTCCAAAGTGGCTGTTGTGGAAATTGAGGCCTACTAGCATTAGTACCAAAAGCAGGGAATTGTATCACTGCAAAATCCTCCTGCTGTAATATTTTTTGCCTTTTTTGTTAAGAAACAATCTATGCAGGGTGGGGTTTAAGCACCAAGCTACTGCCATCTTGGGCCCTTACTCCTCAGAGCACCAGCCCACTTACTGATTGCTCGTGATTCCTCTGCAGGCCTTCCCTGCTGGCAGCAGTGAGATTCATGGCAGCAGCTGCTCCCTGGGCTGGCTCAGGTGGCCAGAAATAGCTCTTCCTACCACCTGCCATCATAATTCCCCCTCACAAAGTACTTCAGGAGCTGGAGAAACCTGGCCTAGCTGCAGCCAAGCATAGAGGGAGCTACTTCTGTCTTTGACCTGCCACCAGCAGCACAGCCACATGTGCCTGCTCTTATCCATTTCCTTCTGAACTTGTGAAAAACTTGCCTGTCTGTGAGGCCATGAATATACAACGCTATGAGGCAGCTGGCTGGGGAGCGATGGCAGCCCAGCAGCACCACCATCTCCCACCACTGGTCCTCCCTGAGAGGGCATCTGGGGCCCAGGCAGCCCTGTCCCAGAGGCTGTACCTTTTATGTATGAGGTGAAGTAGGAGGCTCGTAGCTAAATGAACATCATGAAAGTTCAAAGTCTTGCCATCCCTTTTTATGGTATTCCTTTATTGAAATTTCCATTTTATTTTCTCATGAATTTCTCTGCAATATCCATGAGGTAGAAGCAACATTATATTTTTTAAAGAACTCTACCTATTTTAAAAAAATAGTTTGCTTCATGGTAAAAAATAAGGAGAAAGTGTACTAATTGATGTGATCCAGTCTCTTCTCTTACACAGGTGCAAATCAAAATGAAATCCAGAGCAGCAGAGGCCTTTGCTTTGCCTAATTTGGTATCGCTGGGCAATGTTGGTCACAGCATACTCTGTGAAATGGATAAAGTCCATTTTGTGTCTGTATAATTGTGTTCATCATATACTGTTTGACCTCAGCAGATGTTACCTCACTAACCTTCTCTACCTCTTTTTCTTCTCAGTCACATTTACATCTTTCCTAATTTCTTCACAATCGGAAAAACTGGAGGAATGGGACTGAAGAGGTTATATGGCATGTAAAATACCTGTGATAAGTGAAAACTTTCTTATGGTATTTAAGCTAATTTCTTACAAATGCTTACATCTTACAGTACAAAAGAGGAATGTAAAATAACAGATTTAATTGAAAATATGAAGTCATATATGCAGTGTTAGGAATGCAGAAATATAAAAATGATATTGACATGACATCTGCATACCTAGCATTTACATGCTTGTCAGATATTAGTAGTAGGAGGAGGTAGATATGGACTGTGCAGGTTGTGGACTAGATCTTTGGCTGCAATAAGTCAGTTGACCAAGCTAAGGTAAATGGACAATGCTGATTTCCACTGTCTAAGAATCTAGCAATGTATATGTGCATGTATATGGCAGAGAAAATGCTGGCAATTCTCACTTCAAAAATGTAACCAAAACCATTTGCGTATGCATACCTGGCAGGAATACAGAGAGAGGAAAATTCTTTTCAGTTTGAGCTGTTAAGCCATTCACAAGTTAAAATGAAGGAAACCAGAACAGAATTTTTCTTTGGATGCTTCAACTTTAAGACAAAACAGAACAAAGGCCTGGACCAGAAAGGACTTTTTTTTTGTAGAGAATATCCTATGCCAGGAGTCATTTCAGAAGGTTTATGGGAAAACTCAGAAATCTCAATGTTAGACTGCATATTCAGAAGTACTTTTACTCCCACTGAAAGCATATGGGACACACTCCTCATTCTGTAATTGTTATTATTATTCCATCCACCCTTGATAAGGAAACAAAGAGGTTTTAGAAGGATATGTAGACAAATAACATGGCAAATCAAAGTAGTACAGAAAAATAACTCCTTGGGATGAATCACCTTTGCCAAGTGTGTATCTCTGACAGAAGGGGCAGCTTTTCACACGGTGTAAATTGTTGTAACTCTGTAAAGTTGCCCTATGGGGGATTTGACCCTCTTTGTATTTCTTCCCAAGGCATAGCAATAATGATTAAAAATACAGAAAATTTCACATTTTTAAGATTGTGTCGCATTAATCCAAAATCCATTGAATTCAATAGGAGATTTTAATTCAATCTATTGGGTTTGGACTGCAATGTTCAACCTAGGCATGAATCTACAGCCATGTTACAAACCCTAAAAAAAATGGTGTTTGTAATGGAATTGCTGACAGATCCTTAACCACAGTGGTGCTAGCGGGAGTCACTATAATATTGTAAATAAGGTGAATAGGCTCTTCTTATCTCATTTCACAGCTGAGCAGTGTATTGCCAGATAAATCAAATCAGGGTAAACGGCTTCATCTAATAAACTGGGTCAACATATAATGTATTTGTCCAGGTTTGCACTTTCATTGATTCTCATTTGATTTAAGAAGAGATATTTCAGTTTGTGTTTACAACATTTTTAAATATCTCTTTCCCTCCTTCTCTAGAGAACAGCAAGCAAGAGAGTATGCAAGCTGGTAGCTTCACAAAAATGTCAAGTTTTCTGTTTTCTGTGAGTTCTGCTTTCCATTTTTTATGTATCTGGGAGGGAGTGGGGGTGGGGAATGAGGGAGTTACTATATCTTATCTGCATTTTCTCAATAATGTTTTAGTGATGTTTGCTAATGTATCATTCATTAACCATCAGCCACTATAAAAAACATAATCTATCTCACAAAGTGGACATTATTATCGCATTAAATCATTTCACAATATACCTGAACGGTTCCACATGAGGGGCCTGGCCTGACTGAGCTCAAATGCCTCGGGGGCAAACTCTTCAGTAGTAATGAGATACGAGGTCTGTCTGTGATGAATATGATATTACTCGTGTCAGTGGCTGTGGACTGCACCCAGAATATTTCTTCTTACAGTTTTTTTTTTCCCTATTGCAAAGGAACTCAGGCAAAGCACTATTAACCCAGTAAATGAAGCTCTAAAGATCACAGAGTGTGCCCATTAGTCGACAAGATTGTGACTAATCCAATTTTTCTTGCAGGGAGCAATTCTAATGCTTCTGTAACATCTGGGGATGGCAAGGCCTGCATTACTGATGAACCTGGGTATTTTTTTCTTCTACCTTTTTCTTCATCAAAGACCAATTATTACACTCACTTACTGCACTGCTTCTCCTCCCTCCCCCACATTTTGCCCCTGACTCCTTCTGCCATGATGACCTCTTTGAAGATGGTTAAAATAATATCCCAGGCTGACAGCAGAAGTGGGAAGGGTGAGAACTGTGAAGGAGGCTAAAAAAGAATCCATTGTGTTTTTAGGAGTGTGGACAGAAAATGTGCTTGTTCACTGCACAGAAAGGATTAGGTTCCCCAAAAAACAATATAAAAATTTCCTACAACCTTTTATTATCAGTCACCGTTAAAAGCATGATGCCTTAAATTGTCCCAGAGTTGGAAGAGAGCATCATTTTGCTTCTACTTACTCTAGTAAAAGCATTATGTGTTATTCTTTGTGTGGCAGCATTACATGTCAGGAACAGTAAAATACTGCTTTTCTGATTTATTTATTGTCAATTATGGAATTTCATTCTAATATAAACTGCCACTTAGAACAGGCTTAAGTAGAACCTCAAAAATGTTTTATGATAGTAAAAAAAACCCTATCAGATGCTGATGGCCAAAATATATTACAGGTTGATCTTTCTGTGTTCAGAAGCAGGTCATACCGTCACCTGTTCAAAGATGCAAAAGATGCTAAATAATAGAGTGCATAGGGAACAATGAAGTAAGTTATAGGAAGAATGGATTAAATCCATTCCTGTAATGTCATTTGCAGTATTGCAATGTGGGAAGAAGTTTAGGGATAGAAAATAAGCCAGGGAATTCTGCAACTAGTAGCTTAAATCTTTGCATGAAGTTATCGCTGTTCTCATAAATCGGCTGCAAGCCTGTGAATTTTAGTAGTAGTTATATTGGATTTGCATTTAATGTTTCTTGTATATCTCTTTTTAATTGGGTTCCACAGTAAGAATTAAAGTTTGGTCAACATTCAGAACATCTAAGCCAGAACTCTGCGCCTCTCAAGACTTGCTATTTCATTTTTATTATTTTGTTATTTGATTACAGTACTCTCGCTGTGGCAGTATCTCTCCAGAAAATAGTCACTGTTTAACATAACCCATGTAGTCTGGAGTCTGGAAGCAGAAACACCTTTTTCACAGTGTATTTTGTATTTCTGCCTCTAACTGAGACCAGAGTACACAGAGGTATACGAACAAGAAAGAACGATATATGGGTTTAGACTAGCACTTTTCTTCTTTTCTGGAGTCTGAGGATATGACGAGGATTCTGTTAGCTGTCAGAACAATTCTGCAGTGACCCAGGAGTTTGTTATGAAAATAAATGTGGAGAATGTCGGTAGATGACTTCCTTGAAGAGCTGGTACTATTCTAAGCGAGGAAGAGTAATAAAAAAAAAAAGGGATAGAATGAGACCAGCATTTGCTAATGTTTCTAACAGTGTAAATGTAGCAAGCAAGCAAGAAAAAGTGAACAGAATTGAAGGTATTTTAACCATCTAGGTATCCGGACCATGGAATAGACATACATGTTAATTTAGAGAAGTGGAAAAAAGTTGGAGATGCTGTGATGCAGTCGTGGGAGTATTTACTACCTAGAACAGTCATGTGAGGTAGAGACAAAGGAAAGGATCAGGTCAAGAAATATCTTTGATGCTATCAGTCCAGCTGAAATACTAAAACCTGGCAATCCAGACAGCAGCTTTCATCCACAGGAAATGGAGAGAAAAGCAACACAAAGAGGAAATGCCATTACTGTCTTTGAGAAGCTGTAGTTTAGTTTCACAGGGAACAATCATGTTTAATTTGAGGCACTGTTTGTCATTCAGCAAGAAAGCAAAGGATGACCTATACAGTTGTTTGTCATGCAGTTAAGAAAGAATGTAGAAAAAAAAAATGTGTTTTGGTACAAATCCTTCTGCCTAAGCAAATTAGATATATTTTGAATTCTTTA